>NC_073308.1:56047699-56663324 GCF_027595985.1 Sorex araneus | reverse complement strand
GCGGCTCGGCGGCTCCGCTGGGGCGAAGGTGGCTCCGGACCCCGCGCCGTGGCCGGCGCCGCAGCAGCAGCAGCAGCAGCAAAGCAGCCAGAGGCGCAGCAGCGCCCGCGGGCCCATGACCGCGCGGGGACCCCGGCCCCGACGGCGGCTCCTTTCGATTCCGAGGCTCCTCCCACTCCCGGGCTCTGGGGGGGCGGGCGGGGGAGGCGGGAACTGGCACGTGGGGTGCGCGATCCGGGCTCCGGGGACCTGCCTGCGAGCGAGCTCGGCCCCTGCGAGTCCAGCCCGCGGCGAACCGGTGCTCTCGCTCGCGGGTGGGGGGGCTGGGGTGCACGTTCCAGCTTCCCACCCGGCCGGGCTGCTTTCCAGAAAACACCGCAAGCCCCTGCAAAGACCTACGTGAGCCGGCCGTCCAGAATCAAGTCCCTGATTGCCAGTATTTTATTATTCATTCATTCATTCATTCATTCATTCATTCATTCAATTTACTTCCAGTGGAAAGAAGCAAACTGCGTTAGTATATGGATTGTCAGTATTTTATTCATTTATTTATTTATTCATTTATTTTACTTCCAGTGGAAAGAAGCAAACTGCGTTTGTATATGGATTGCCAGTATTTTATTTATTTATTTTACTTCCGGTGGAAAGAAGCAAACTGCTTTTGTACGTGCCTTGACCTTACTCCTGTGGTTCCCTAGGCAGAAAGGCCCCCAGCTAACATTCAGGACTTCAGTCTGGAGCCAGGCTTGCAGTGGACGCGGAGCGCTTCCCAGGGAAGAGGTTTCGAAAGCCCCTCCGCACCTTTGCAGTTGTACAAATAGAATGCCCTTTCTATGGTTGTCATGTCAGGGCCATTTTAGAGGTCTCCAGGATGGTTTCTCTGTTTGCAGAGGAAACTAGAAAACCTACTTCTTAAAAACAGAGTCATCCTGTGAACCTCCTACTTTTTTTGCTTTGTTTTGTTTGGGGACACCCTTGACTGTTCTCAGGGTTTTTGTTGTTGTTTTTGGACTCCCAGGCTGATCTTATGTGCTCTGGGACCGTATGTCGTGGCAGGATCAAACCACAAGACAGTTGTGTGCAAATCAAGCACAGTACCGCTGTCTTATCTCTGCAGCTCATGCTTTAAACGCTGTGTTAACGATATATTTTAAACTATTTGTGTATTTCCACCACTCCACCCCCATTTTATTATTTCTGCATTACTTTACCATAGCTTTCCTCTTGCTTGCTTTATTTTATAGTTTGAAGAGATTTTTCTCCCCCTTTTCACTTTATAGTAACGTAATCATAGGAATAGGCCGTAGAGGGAGGAAACAAATGTTTAATTCAATTGCCATTTTTTACTGGCAGAGGCGGGATTTCCAGGTGGAGGATGAAGAAAATCCCCTTTTAAGGAGACAGGAAGGCGGCAGATAGCCAGCGTGACACTGCTGGGTGCCTTGAAAACAATCTCAGTTCCACATAATGTGCACAGGAAATGCAAGGTGGCGCCATGAAGCTCCAGACTCAGTCTTGAGTCTGCTTTTCTGAGGAGCTCCCAGAATGCAACAAACTGCTCCCCAGAAACTCTGTGACTCCAGCTGTTGGCCAGCAAGCAGGGCTGCATACCTCAGGGAAAATTTGGTATGCTTTTTTGTTGGTGTTGTTGGGGTGCAGTGGGCGGTGCTCAGGGTTTACTCCTGGCTCTGCACTCAGGAGTCCCTCCTGGCAGTGCTCAGGGGACAGTATGGAATGCTGGGGGTCAAACCCTGGTCAGCCACATTCAAAACAACTGCCCTACCTGCTGTACTATCTCTCGAGCCCCTTCCTTCCCCTATCTCAGCTTTTTCCCTTCGGTAGTGAGTAAAGGGTGAGGAATCTTATCTCTTGGAGCTTCAGGACCTGCTCATAACCTGAAGAGTGACTGAAAAAGACTCAACTGGATAAGGACCCTGCTGGGGTTAGGAAAGACTAACTTGGCCTGGGGACTGTAGCCTGGGATATACAGTGAGATTGTCCCCCTGGAGAGCCACCCTTTAAGATTGATATATCTCTTCTCTTCATTCTCAGCAATGGAAAACTAATTATCAAATGCTTCCTTGTCAGCAGGGCTATTTTTTTGGGGGGGGGGAACTCCAACAACAATAGTGAATTTTGTGTTGAAATATGGAATGTAATCAAGGTAAAGAGAAAATGAAATGAAATTTATCAGCTACGCAGGCGGGGGTGGAGGGCATACTGGGGTTTTTGGTGGTGGAATACGGGCACTGGTGAAGGGACAGGTGTTCGAGCATTGTATAACTGAGACATAAGCCTGAGAACTTTGTAACTTTCCACATGGTTGATGTCGGTGGGCCCCACGGGTGACTTACATGAAGAGGGGAGGAGAAAGACCGTCACTTTCTCCCCAGCCACCTCTACCACTCGGGACCCGCAGCTACTGGGTTCTTGTCTCACTCGCGGAAAAGAATTTCAGGAGTAGACAAGCAGTGAAGTAAGTAGATTTTATTTAGAGGTTTCTGAGGGAAGGAGGAAGGGATAAGTAGGAGAGAAAATAGTGAAAATAACGTGCTCAAGAGAGACCATGGGCTTCTCCAAGGATGGAGGAAGTCCCTACACATAATGGAGCTTTAGACAAAAGTATGAAAGCATGAAAGTACACATTTCAAGAGATGAGATGCGGCAACACATGTGCTCGGCCACAGTGCAACATATGGATTGCCAGTATTTAATTACTTAATTTATTTATGTATGTATGTATGTATGTATTTATTTATTTTACTTCCAGTGGAAAGAAGCGAACTGCCTTTGTATGTGCCTTGACCTTAATCCTTATGCATGCCCTTCCTTTGTTCAAGGTGTCTTTTATAGGGTTTCTTCAACCTGCCCCCACATGGGGTTTCTTTCCAGGTAAAAGTTCATTGCTAAGGTTACCAGGGAGGCTGGGAGTGGTGATGGCCTTCTTTGGGGAGCTTCCAGGGGAGGGGTCCATTATCCTCAGGGTCTGGCTGATGGTTTCCTCTGGATCTTTTGTTTTCTTGAATCTGCAAGTCTTAAGAGTCTCCTTCCCAGAGACTCTGTTAAATCTCAATTTTCATTGCCAAGGGCCTTTCCCTATCTACCTTCCTACATCATGGTGATTTAATAAAATAAATAATTTTTTAAAAAGATTAATATATCTCTTACTGTGTCCATACAAAATAACTAGAAATAATATTAAGAAGCAAAGTTAAGAGGACTGTTTAAATGGTGATGGACTAAGGAAAGGAGAAATACCCTCCCTGGGTGGTATTCCGCCATTAAAAATTGCAGGATGAGAATTTGTCCTAGAGGAATCTTCCCCCAGGGAAGGGCCTTACATCTGTTGATGGTGCAACCCCGCCCAGGTGTATTTGCTACCTGGAACTCTGGTTCATGACTGAGGCTGTGAGGAAGGAGAAACAGGAATACCAAACAGTGGGAGACTAGCTTGTGGAGCAGAGAGTGAGACAGGGATTGTAATAAACTGTGACCGGCCACCAACCAGCCTGGCCCCGTTCCCTCCTTCATACATCCATCAGCTGAGGCCGGCCAGGTTGGGCAAGCAGCTTAAGGCCACTGAATGCTTGAGGCAAACGCCCCCATATTTCTGGCATTTGTCTTCTTTATGTTTCCCATGTTCCAGGTATCAGATTGCAATTTGGTTGTGGCAGTGGGAGTCCAAATAGAGTGTCTCAGGATCATACTTGGCTTATGGAATTCTGCTGGGATCAAACTTCCCTGCTCTCTGGTAAAGAAGTCTTCGTGGACATGTATGCTGAGCCCTATCCCAACTGGAATCATGGTAGGAGACTCATTTTAGATAACAGACATACACAAGGTTCATGTCAATTTCGGTTGAATATCAGTATCACTCTTACTATCATCCCATTGATCCTTGATTTGCTCGAGTGGGCCCAGTAACGTCTCCATTCGTCCTAGCCCTGAGATTTTAGCAGCCTCTCTTTACTCGTCCTTCCCAATGGTGTGGCTTTGGGTCAGGAGAATGAGACCCATCATTGTTACTGGATTTAGGATATGAATACGCCACGGGGAGCTTTTGGTTATTCTACAACTAGCCTTTTCTTGCAAGTCATTCAAGCTAATACTTTTGAATTTTTAAATTAATGTTTTGCTTTCAAATGATAGAAACTGCTGTCAATCCAGTGAGTCAGAAAAATGCATGGTCTGCCTTTTCGTAAAATAGTTGCTATTATTTAAAACAATCCATTTGCACTAATTTTACTTTCATTCTTTCCTCTCTCTTCTCTTTGTCATTTTTGTGATGATCTGGGAATCACACACACACATGCCAGACTCTTATGTTGGCATATTTAGTTGCAATGCTTGGACATGTGCTTATGAGAATTTGAACCATTTCCTTGTGATGTTAAGATAATTCTGACGACTGCTTTCCAGGGAGCAGGAACATGGGTCGCTGTGGTATTACTGCACATGTTTACCCAGGTCTGTATTTCCCAGCCACATGCTTGCACATATATCTTTTGTCTATCTATCTATCTATCTATCTATCTATCTATCTATCTATCTATCTATCTATCTATCTATTTATTTGGTCCTCTCTGCTCTTTATTTCTCCTTTGTTACCTCCGCCTCTTAAAAAATTTTATTAGTGAATCACAAACTTTCATGTTTGCGTTTCAGTCATACAATGATCAAGTACCAATCCCTTCACCAGTGCCCATTCTCCACCACCAATGGTCCCAGTATCCCTCCCACCACCTCCACCCTATCCCCTCCACCCTACCCCACCTCTGTGGCAGGGCATTCCCTTTTGCTCTCTCTCTCCTTTTGGGTGTTGTGGTTTGCAATAGAGGTTTTAAGTGGCCAACATGTTCGGTCTATATTTCATATTTTAGCACGCACCTCCCATTCCGAGTGGGTCCTCCTAGCACCCTTTTCTTGGTGGTCCCTTCTCTATCTGAGCTACCTTTTCCTCCAGTATGCGAGGCTGGCTTCTAAGCTGTGGAGTAATCCTCCTCGTACTCATCTCTACTATTCTTGGGTGTAGTCTCCCATTCTGTTACTTTATATTCCACAAATGAGTACAATCTATCCCTCTCCTTCTGACTCATTTCACTTAACATGATACTTTCCATGTTGATCCACCTGTATGCAAATTTCATGACTTCATCTTTTCTAACAGCTGCAGAGTATTCCATTGTGTAGATGTACCAGAGTTTCTTTAACCAGTCATCTGTTCTCAGGCACTCGGGTCTTTTCCAGATTCTGGCTATTGTTAACAGTCATCTAGATATATCTTTTAGTTTCTGTGCTTCTAGGGCCTGTGTCACTTTCGTTGTGGTACTTACACACACACACACACATACACACACACACACACACACACACACACACACCAGGCCACCAGGCCGTAGCATGGCCAGCTATCATGGAGGGCCCCTGAGATCATAGGCAGCAGAGTAGTTAGGTCCAAATACCAAAATAAAACTGCCTGGATCGTGTATGCACTGATTTCAGGGAATGAACTCACGGTCTTCCGCCTGCAGTGCAGCCATTCTGAAGCACTTGGCCTGGATGCACCCTCAATATACTTGTTCAGCTCATGCTAAACAGGCCTTTAGTTCACCAGTTACCAATAAGCTCTGGGAAATTGTTCTAGGGAAAGTAGTACATTTGAACACACATGACAAAAGAGGGAGCATCCTTGCTCTCATGGAGCTGGCATTCAGACAGGGAAGATAAACAATAAGATCAATAAAAATGTTATGGATAGATAGCAGAAGCTAGTGAGAGTAGGGAGGCTGAGCAGGAGGGTTGCACTGTTAAGCAAGGTATTTGAGAAAAGCCTTGGGACAGGGTGAGAGGGACAGAGAGAGAGACAGAGACAGAGAGACACGTTCAGATACTTGGGGCAAGAGACATTCATTTAAAAGTAATAGTCAGTGCAAGGATCTTGAGATGGAAGCATGTCTAGAGTGTTCCAGAAGCTAAGGAAGTTAGTGTAGATGGAGACCCAAGATAAAAGAAGAAAGATCAGAAAAAGGGACTCAGATCTTTCAGATCTTGCAGGGCTTCTGAGATAAAAGCACTAAAGGGGAATCATCGATTTGGTAATGTTAGAGAGAGGGAACTTGAAAAGGCTCACATCTCCAAAGCCAATGTCCCACATATCAGCTACTTTGTAGACGCAACACTAAAAATTGCATTTATTGAGCAGGTGTACTTTGCTCATTAAACTTACCACATGGTGCATGGAACTATCACTGCTGTCTTCGTACTTACCCCGGCATAAAGGTAAGCCCCAAATCTAATAGCTGTAAATTACATACACTGATTATCTATCTGGTTTCTGTGGACAGGAACGTGGGAAGGGCTTGACTGGAAGCATCTCGCTCAGGCTCCCTCCTGGGGCTGCAGACAGACTAAGGGAAGCAGCTGGAGGCATCCAATGCCCAAACACTTCAGGTTGATATGGCTGATAGAGGTGGCCCTTGGTTACTTTTCTGCTTATTTGGTTTTCTTTTGTTCTTGTGGGAGGCATAAATGGCTGTGCTCAGGGATCACTCCTGGATCTCTGCTCAGAGATCTCTCTTGGCATTGCTCCGGGGCATATGTGTGGTGCCAGGGATTGCAAGGCCAGTGCCCTGCTCACTCTACTAGCTTCCAGGACCCAGGCTCTTGTGTTCTAAGCATTTAGACGAAGACTTCAGGTTCTTGCCACCTGGCTTTCCGGAGAGCCACTAGTCATGTGACAACTATTTTCCCTATTTTCCACCAAAGTGACTGATCACAGAGATTCAGAGAATGAACAAGCTAGGTGATGACCAGCTCTAGAATCTTGTCTTTGAGATGACCCACCACTTGCGTGTACTGACCCAGCTCACACCCTGAATACGCAGTAGGTGGGGATCCCATAAAGCTGTGAGTCCCAGGAGGGCCTTGCTGGGTACCGTCTTCAAAGTCAACTGCCACCACCTCATCTTTGGCTTTAGATGTCCAGTAACAAACCTAGCATTTGTAAACACACACACAAAAAAAACTGTAAAATTGGTGGGACCAAATGGCAGTTAGGGGATGAAATATTGACCCTCCTAGAATCAAAGGTCATCCTGCCCCCAGCATGGATGACAGGATTTATGGCCCACCTGGCGACTGGAAGCCACCAGGCTGCATTCCATGCTTTCAGCCCCTATAGATCAGGCACACCTGTTCCACTGGCCTCTCCCTTTTTCCTGCCCAAGACAACTTAAAAGCCCCTTTAGTCTCTCCTCACCAGAGCTTGATAGAGTTCCATCCGGGAGTGCACCCAATATGCTTCTATTTCTTTCACTTTATTCATTTCTGTCCCTCTGTGCTGGGCAGGGCTTTCAAATCTATCCAATACAATGTGGCATGCAGATGGATTTGGAGAGTCTCATGCTGAGGGCAGTTAGCCAGAAGGAGAGTCAGATACTGATTGACGTCTCTGTTATGTGAGATGGGAATCAACATAGTAAGGCAATAATAAAGGCCAGAGGCAACAGAACCTGACAGCTGTTCTAGGGAATTAAGATTATGATGGGAGGAGGGAGTCTGGGGGGAGAAGGAATGAAACTCTTGGAGGGAAACAGGCACTCTGGTGGAGGGTGTGTTGGAACTGGGTATGCATAAAACACTTCCATTACATGGATTAAGAAGATGAATCAGCTGTTATGTTTTAGTATGATTCCTACAGTAAAAACTCTAAAATCAGGGGCTGGAGTGATAGCACAGTGGGTAGGGCATTTGCCTTGCACTCGGCCAACCCGGGTTCGATTTCCATATGGTCCCCTGAGCACCTCCAGGAGTAATTCCTGAGATCAGAGCCAGGAGTAATCCCTGTGCATCACCAGGTGTGGTCCTAAAAGAAAAATCAAACACTAAAAACAAAACTAAAAGCATAACATATTTAAAATAATAGCATCTCATCCTCTCTTGCCATTACCACCCAACATCTAACCCTTTCTCATTACTCTTTTAATTTTTTTTGTATTGTTGTGAGCCTCTGAGTTTTCCACAGTGGTCAATCATTGCACTTTATTTTCAAATGGTTTTGCTATGGAATTAATTTTGTTTTCAATATGACCAATAAATACTGAGACTTGGATTATGATTTATGAAGCATTATACAAGTACTTTACAGCTATTACTTTCATTTTATCTTCATAACAGATCCCTGCAGTAAATAGCCACATCATTTCCATTTTATAGTGGGAAAAGCAAGACAGAATAATTTAAAAACTCTTAATCAAGTTTACCCAACTAGTAACCTGTACACCTAGTATTTGATGTATGTATCCTCTGTCCCTTGGCTCTTTGGTTTGGGATAATTTTTTTTTTTTATCTTTTATATAATCCTGCAGCAGAGAGCCTCTTGCCTGGCTGTCTTCCTGGGGCCCCTCAGAGGGGATGGGTTCCAGCTTCCCTCCCCACAATGCCCTGTAGAGCTCCTGGCTGCCAAAGACCACCAGAACCTAGCCACAGGTTAGGAACCTAGCCACATGCTTGAGGCCCCTCTCCACGTGTTCAGACAAGCCTCACGCATGAAGATACTGGCAGAGGAACCCAGGTGTCTGTAATCCCATCAACGGCCAACATCCAGAGACTTAAAAGCAAGCTCCCAGAAGCAATATCTTGTTGCCTACTTCTCCCTCTGGGAGAAACTAGCAAGCTACTAAGAGTTTCCTGCCCACATGGGACAGCCTCAAAAGCTTCCCCTGGTGTATCCATATGCCAAAGCTAGTAACAAGCTGGATCTCATTCCCCTGACCCCGAAAGAGTCATCGCTGGGAAGGCCAAGTGGAGAGAGGCTTCTATAATTTCAGGGATAGGGCAAATGGAGATGTTACTGAGCCCGCTCGAGAAATTGACGATCAACGGGATTTCGTGATTCGTGATTTGTGATTCGTGATTATCCTGCGATATATACATTATTAATTTTCTATCGATGCACACTACAATTTTATGAAATTGTGTAAACTCAAACAAACAGCTAAAATCGCTGTGTGGATATCAAAGCTGAGAAAGAAGCTTATTCATCACTAGGCACTAGTGAAAACGTTTGGATGGTATTCATTTTGTCAATGGTCAGTGCCTAATGATTATTTTTCAAGAAATGAGAATTTTGACATATCTGAGCTGCATCAGGATTGAGGGCCATAGAGAATGAATAAGCGGATAAGCAGGCATCTCCTTTCTTTCTAATGCTTACAACATCCTTGCAAGTTGGGAATTAGTCTCTTCTCTCTGCCCTTGCAGAAACCAAGGGGTGAGGGAGTGAGGGAATGTATTCCAGCCCTGGGGTGGAAGTGTCCCTGGTGAGATGGAAATTGAGCTGTCAGACTTCAGAGCTTTTGCATGCTTTTACAGCTCCACCTGGTTGCCCTCTGTTGCTCTAAGGCAGATTTTGTGGTTATTTGTTCATTTTTTTTTAACTTCAAGCTGGCTTTTCTTTATTAATCATACTATTTGCGGTCTCCTGTTTGCTGATATCATTTGCACTACATGTCGGGCACTCCCATAACACACAGAATCATGCAGAGTTTATTTTTGCCCTTGCCAGTTGTCTCCCCCTCTGTGATGGGAAGGGAGTCTATTCTTCGAGGCAATTCATACACTTGTGTCTAGATAGAAGATTTGCTTATCTTTGGTTTGGGATTTTTACCCTGAAACTTTCCCGGATGAACAGAAGCCTTATCTTCACCCCCTTTCATGCTTGTTGCTGTTGGTTGGGTTCAGATCCTTCTTATCCCACTCCATGGATAGCATTTCACAGGGCCCATATAAACGCTGCATGAGAAAACGTGCTTCATAAATTTCTGCGTACAAGATTTTCAAATTTCCTTTCTGGCCAAAGAGAAGAAATATTCTCGGAACAGCCCCTGCTAATGGGCAAAATGTGTCAGGCTTTAGAAGTCGCTCATTCCTGTGTCTCAGCGGGAGTGGGAGGAGGCTGCCAAAAATGCAGTAAAACAAAGGCGAATGTGGTAACTCCACCGCCTAGCTTCTAACGAGGAGGGGCAAGGCCAGTAATGAACAGCCATAATGTGTACCTTCTTTTTCCTAAGCCTAAATGGAACAAAATGCCCCAAGGAACACCTGAAACCCCAAGTGGTTTCTATGGAAACTTCAATCCATTTCCATTCTGCTGACATTTGAATAAATGGGAACAGAGGAATGCTTTAACTCTGCTGCATTAGGGCTAATGGGTTTATCTTAGAAACCTGATGAACTACTTTTAGCAAAATAGTCTGTGCTCTCATCCTTATGCATTTAGACTACTTTATCATCTTAAAACTTTAGAAAATAGGTAAATTAATAGGCAAAAAAAATATTTTCTGATGGTGACTTTTTTTTTTGAGGAAGCCTGAAGCATTTCCTCTCTGGGGATACATTTAAATAGTAGAAATTGGTCATTTTCAAGTTTTAAGAAAATTATTCTAGAATCCATTCTTCTGCATTTGTCATTAATCCTTATGATCATTCTGTTTGAATAGCTCTTCATTTCCCTTAATATGGAGTCTGCAAAAATTACTTATCTTTGATGTCTGTTACCTTGCAAAGTGCAAATTCTCCCAAAATGAAATACTAAAAAAAAAAAAGGAAGACCCAAAGGGGTGACCTGGCCCACAGAAAAACACTGTTCAGGTAAAATTGATATGCACGCGGCTATTTATGATTGAAAATCTAGCCTTCCCCATCACATAAATGGAAAAACGTTTCACTTGGGAAGGAAAAAGAAAAAGAGAGAATCCTATATGCCCAAACTACAAAAATAGCTGCAGAATGATTTGGCTTCATTCTGTAGAAGGATCACCTGGTTTCCATGATTTTTAGTTATCAGCATTTAAAAGAATTCATGAGCTTTATTTTAGAGCAATTCTAGGTTTGGAGTAATTTGGAGAAATACTTATAGACCACCGCTGTATTCTCTTGTCTGTAATCTTTAAAGGGCTGTAGAGAGCTCAGTTGGGGTGGTAGAGGATCTGAGGTGGCAGCTTATAAGATGAGCAATCACCTCTGTAACATCTTTGCAGCCTGATGTAGTTCTTAGAAGAGGATTTACTCTTGGTAAAAACACTTTATGGACTCTGAAAAATGACTAATGGTCTTTTTTCAGCTTTACAGGAATACACAGACAGTTCATGACTCCAAATACCCTCCTTATTCCTTTCCATCCCTTTCTGGTAACCACCAATACTTTTACTGGTTTCCTATGGGGAGGGGAGACTCCCCTTGGTGCTCTTGATAGTTTTGATGGTTTAGTGCTCCTCAGGCTTATCAGTACTGAAACTACCAGATAACGGGATGGATCAAACTCAGGACCTTCATTAAGCACTTGAGTCGTATTTTTTGCTTTTCCCAGAATGTTCACATAGTTGTAATCTTACAATACATGGTCCCCCCAACTTCTCCAGGAGTGAGTACTGAGCACAGAGCCAGGAGTAAGCTTGAGCACCTCCAGGTGTAACCCAAAACACAAACAAGCAAAATTGAATTGTTTTCTTCATGTTTATTCTGGTATATATGAAGGAGAATGACTTTTGGATCATAATCTTGCATCTTGAAATACTGTTATGATCACTTTGTTCTAGGAGGTCCCTTATTGACTTTAAAATATTACATAGATTAAATGACATTAGTGATCAAAGACCTTTTATAAACATAACATTTATTTCTTTTATGTGTTGCATAAATTAGGAATTGTGTCAAGACAATGTTGAGAAAGGAAGCTCCCTGCATTGTTCCTGACAATCACTAATTTAAATATCGTATTTGTGTGCTTAAAACCTTTAAAAACATCCTTGGGTTAAGGACCAACGTCAAAATAAGTGTGAGTCAAATTTGTGGATATACCAGACACTTGAATTTGGATAAACAAGAGTTTTTATACTTGTTTGCTTTTTTTCTGTGACATTAAAATATGTTTTTCCTTCATTAACCTCATTTTGTTTCATATAGGACTGGAGCGATAGTACAGTGGGTAGGGCATTTGCCTTGTGCGCAGCTGACCCGGGTTCGATTCCTCTTTCCCTCTCAGAGAGCCCAGCAAGCTACCAAGAGTTTCCCACCCCCATGGCAGAGCCTGGCAAGCTACCTGTGGCATATTTGATATGCCAAAAACAGTAACAGGACACACAATGGAGATGTTACTGGTGCCTGCTCAAGCAAATTGATAAACAACAGGATGACAGTGCTGTAGGTTTAAAATAATACCAAGTTCAGGTGTCCTTATATTATAGATCACTGGTAATTCTTGAGCATGGACATTAATTAACAGTAATAGCTGGTATTATTTGGCTATAACATTTCTCTTCAGGACAAGATTCAGAAGCAACATTATAGGCTGCATTCTCTTAATTGCTAAGTCTTTAGGCAAAAAATAATTTTATTTTTAATAGACCATTATGCTTATGCATAATCTTATGTGTAATACTTTCATTATTTAGAAATAATAACTTCAAAGATATGTCACCGATCTATTAATGCATCCATAGTTTCCTTTTAGTCTCACTAACAAAAAAAACTCAGAAAATTTTTGTTTCAAATTATATTTCTACAATTATGAATATTTAAGAAAATAAAGTCTTTGGAAATTGGAATAGAAGCAGAGGTAACATGAATAACAGAGCCAGAAGCATGATTTCTGCATGGAATTTGGAGAAAGAATGTTATATGAAATTGAATCTCCAGTTCTGTGTTTGCCTGATGCATTAAATGGATCTGATGACATGTACTCTGTCATTAAGTTATTATGGGCAGAGATAAGACCATTAACTCCAAGTCTTATGGAGGTGGTTGAAAGATTGGCGAGGAAATGAAATAAAACCTAACCAAACACAAGTCCTCTGACCAGAGTGAGTTTTGAAAATGAACCAAACTGTCAATAAGTGATAGTGGCATTATTCAATAAAGTGAACCATATAAACTCATCTGAGCCAAAGGTGTTTTTAGGATAATGGCATGTTGAAGTTTGCAGAGCTTGTGAACATTCTAAAAAATCTAGTCTCTAATTTATGTTTAGTAGATGAACAGATAATGACACACAGAGAGAGCACTTGGAACACTAGGAGTGAACATGGCATCCAATTTCTGGGATCAAACTTTGAACATACAACTTTGGTTTTTGGGGGTCACATCCGGCTCTGCACTCAGGAATGCACATGGATCACTCCGGGCTCTGCACTCAGGAATCACACCTGGTGGTGCTCAGGGGACATATGGGATGTTGGGAATCGAACCCGGGTTGGCCGTGTGCAAGGCAAACGCCTTACCCACTGTGCTATCACTTTAGCCACATCGAACATACAACCTTTTTTTTTAATGAATATGTCTTCCCCTGTTGAAAACTAAAACGGCTTCTTTTTTTCTGCAACTGAAAAACTGAAAACATTGCTAGTGTAGATTTACTTATGAAGTCATCCAATCCAGGTAGGCACCTGAAGAAAAACAAGTTTCCTTTCACTCCAAAGTTTCTAACAGAGATTTCCAACTCAGGGCCAATAACATTTGAACTCTTGAGACAATGGTTGCTTATTGTTTGGTGCGAGGTATTTCGTCTCTTTCTTGATTCACATCATGATGGCTGCACTGTAGCACTGTCGTCCTATTCATTGTTCATCGATTTGCTCAAGTGGGCACCAGTAACGTCTCCATTGTGAGACTTGTTACTGTTTTTGGCCTATAGAATATGCCAAGGGTAACTTGCCAGGCTCTGCTGTGGGGGCGGGATACTCTTGGTAGCTTGCTGGGCTCTCCCCAAGAGAGATGGAGGAATCAAACCCGGGCTGGCCGAGTGCAAGGCAAACACCCTACCCACTGTGCTATTGCTCCAGCCCATCATGATGATGATGGCTAGTGATGAATAATTAAGTGAAGCAAATTTGTTCCACTAGATAAAGGATGTATATTTCAAAAATAAGTTTGTGTTCATTGAGTTTTAAATTTCACATTAGAATTATTTGTATTTATGGAGTTTTCCTATTGTATTTGTGTAGTTTACATATTGAGCTCTTTCAAGAATTCTTCATTCATTTCCTGGTGAATATTTCTGGAAACAGGGAATGCTGGAGCTTTTGGGAGAACGAATTGATTGAGTGAGAATATAGTGGTGAAAAAAATCTGGACTCTGGAGTTAGACAACTTGCATTGACACTGGCCATCTTATTCATTGTGAGACCTAAATATCCCCAACTATATTTTGGTTTCTACATCTTTGAGTGATATATTTAAAAATAAATAAAGAAGAAGGAAGGGGGGCTAGAGATAGCTCAGAGATCAGGGGGTCTGCTTGCTGCGTAAGGATTCTATTCGGAACTAGCACTGCATGACCCCTGTGCATTATGGATGTGACTCTGGTGACCCCAGAGTATCACCAGCATGAGCCTGGTGGCCATCAGTATCATTCTAGTCCTGCCATTGGCCAGGACAGTGAGTGAATGGAACCACTGGGCCCTGTTAACCAAGTACCCACCACAACCCAATGAAAAAGTGGGAAACTGGGGCTGGAGCGATAGCATAGCGGGTAGAGTGTTTGCCTTGCATGCGGTTGGCCCAGGTTCGATTTCCAGCATCCCATATGGTCCCCTGAGCACCGCCAGAAATCATTCCTGAGTGCAAAGCCATGAGTAACCCCTGTGCATCACCAGGTGTGACCCAAAAGAAAAAAAAAAATAGGTGGGAAACTAACACCCAAGAGTAGTAGAGATAAGAACCAAGAGGTTTGCCCCACAGCTTGGAAACTAGCCTCATATGCTAGGGGAAACGGCAGCTCAGATAGAGAAGGGAACACCAAGTAGAGGATGTTGGGAGGACCCATTCGGGTTGGAGGATGAGAACTAAAAGCAGACTATAGACTGAACATGAAGGCCACTCAATGCCTCTATTGCAAACTACAACACCCAAAAGGAGAGAACAAAAGGAGAGAGAACAACACCCTCAGAGGCAGGGTGGGGTGGTGGAGAAAGGGGTGGGGGTGGTGGGAGGGATACTGGGATCATTGGTGGAGGTGAATGGGCACTGGTGGAGGGATTGGTAAACAACCACCGTATGAGTGAAATGCAAACACAAAAGTTCATACGTTTGTAACTGTACATCACAGTGATTCTCTAGTAATTTTTTAAAAGTCCTCTATCTTTGAAGAATAAAATGAGATGGAATATGTAACATACCACCATGTCTAGCACTTGAATCGTGCTCATTAACGATAACTGAGCTTAATATCATTGCTGTTCTTAATGTTAGTTGAAAATTCTACAGCACTTATGAATGGGTAGAACCTTGGCACTTTTAATAGTAGATGACACAATTAGTCCTTTTGAATGACCCTTTATTCATTTTAACTTCAAGATTACGATTTTACTTGCCATTAGTTAAAACAAAGTGGGAAAAAAAAAAGTTATTACCCAGTTCAAGTGACTGTGTCTTATTTTCACGTGTGACCACATGAGGGCAGCATGGTACCTTTTAAGACAGGGAAAAGCAGCGTGGGATTGATGGACCGGGTTGCAAGGGGGGCGGGGAGGGAGGGGGGGGAGACACCATTATTAAAGCTGGAAAAAAAAATCATAGGTGCAAAATTAAAGCTAGAATATTCCATAATGATGTTCTCACCCAAAGTTTCCTTTCATATAGGAGGGATTTGAGGTCCGAGAGGCCAACGGCAAGTCCAGTAGTCACAGGGCTGAGAGAGAGCTAGGAATGGTGGCGCAAAGAACCCCTTGTAGTTTTTTTAAACAGCAGCAAAAAGCAACGGCAATATCAGAGCGCCAAGGTATTCCGAGAGGCTTTTCATTATGCACTAATACTGCGGCGACATTGTTTAGAGGAAATTGAAATTTTCTGATAATGAATTAGACACAGGGCTGTTTCTTGCCGGAGAGCTAGCAAAACGAAAAAGGGAGCATCTTATTTTTGGAAGACAGTAAATACTTGAAGGAAGGAGATGCAACTCTGACTTCTCAAGGTTGTCATTAATATTTCGCTCACACATGTGTTTGCGAGTTGCTTTGATACAGCTGCACAATTTCTAAGAAGAGGCGGGGGCATCTCGCCTCCCCTGAGATTGGATCGCACACCTCAGTTTTGCCTGGTAAAAATGTCCCCTTTTTCCTATTTACATTTGCTTTTTTCCCAACTGTTTCCTCCCTTGATCATTTTCCCAGGATGAACCGGTATGTACATAGAGCAAGCCAGAAAGACGCGAACGTGAAACCTTGCCTACACACCAGGACTAGCAGGATGGGGATATTTGGCAGAAAAAGCTGCTTTAATGCAGCATGGACTCATCTATGTTCACAGATAATCTGGTAAACTAGAGTGTTCACAGAACATCTCCCCCGCCACATTCCTGTTATTTATTTATTTTTATTAGACACACCACGATTCATAGTACCATTCATGACAATTTCATGTCTCTCACGCTCCAGCCCTGCATCCTTCACCAGAAGGTTTGCTGCTCTCTGCACCTCACCCCCTCTTACTGGTCCGAGTTCCCCATTACAATCTCTTCTTTACTTCCCCGCCATGATAAACTCAGTTCTTTAGAGCAGGTCTCAGGACCCGTTGCCTTTGACCATTTGCTATTTCTGTACTTTGATTTTTAAAACGATTTCTCTATTTTATATCCCACTGATGAGAGAAACCATTTCGTGTCTGTTCCTCTCCTTCTGGCTGCTTTGACTCAGCATCACGTGTTCCAGTCCCATCCAGGTATTGGCAAATTGCATCAGCAACCTTTTTCTTATAGGTGACTAGTATTTCATTGTGTATCTATACCAGGACTTTTTTCCTTCTTCCCTTATTCAGCCATCTGTACTTGAACCGATCTTGACTCTTCTTTCAGATCTTGGCTATTGGCTCCAGTCTGAACACTCATCTTTTGAGTATTTTCATCTCTCTCCTTCTTTCCTACCCTCATTGGTGCTAAGCTGCATTATTATTCTGCCAGTTTTGAAAACTAGATACTTTTAGAGTTAATTTTATGTATCATTTTGACTGGGCAAAAAAAGTGCTGAGATATTTAGTCACTGTTATCTCTGATGTTTCCATGAAGGTATTTCTGGACCGGGGTGACATTTAAATCAGGAGACTGTGAAAGTAAATTATCTCCCGTGATGTGGGTGGGGTTCATCAATTCACTTGAAGGCTGAACAAAAAGACCAGAGCAAACTTGCTAATTCTCTCAAGAAAGGGAGGATTCTTCCTTCTTCATGCCCCTCCTTATGAGGCATTTGTTTTTTTCAGATTTGAAAGGAAACACTGACCCTTCCTAGGTCTCCGGCTTCCTGGCCTTCAGACTGGAACTACACCATCAATTTTCCTGGTTCTTAACCTTTCAGATTTTGGACTGTAGACTGCCCTTGGTCTCCAAATTGCTGATTCACCCTGCAGAATCTTGGGGCTTGCCAGCATCCATAAATGCATGAGTCAATTTCTTATAATAAATCGCTTCTATATAAATGCATCCTATTGGTCATGTATCTCAGGAAAACCCTAGCACTGATGCCTTGGCTCTATTCAATATAATTTCAGTTGAAATCAGAGTATCTTTTGTACAATAAATAATGAACTAATTAAGATTATTTCATGCTTTATCCTTGCCACTGACCTTAACTTCCCAATGACCCTAATGGTGTTTGGCAGTTAGTGGGCACTAAACAAATAAGAATTGAATAACAAGTACACGAATTCTTTTACTTATCTATGGAAAATTTTCTTTTGTTGCTATTAGAGCTCTAGCATTTTCCTTCTGCTGATGTGTGAACACAAAGATTATTAACAGTGCAAAGAAAGTGCTTATTTTTTTGTTGCTAGGATACTTCTTTTCAGCCACAAAGCTATGAATAAAGTAATTTTAGGCTCAAGGGGGAAAATAAAACAGATTCCAAATTTGATTAATACAAAATTAAAGAGGCTTAATATAACAGCCTGAGTTGTCAGTCAAAGTTAAAGGTCATTAGATTCTTGCTTCATTAAATTTATTAAAGACTATAATGACTCCTTGGTAGAATAGACTCGCTATTTTATACGACAAAATGAGATGGATCAGTTGGGTTCCTTTGACCAAGTTTATATATTAATGAATGAGGGATTGATTACTAGAAATCATATCTCTGAATATCCAGTCCTTGCTGTCTCTTCAGAGGCTAATTGCTTTTTTCTTGGCCAGCATTTCTACCTGTGCAGTTGTTGTCATCTAGGTCAATGTCATCAGTCCCTCAGTGATGGAGACTCTGCCCTTGGTACCTCGGATCTCCACTTGGTCATGGGGGTCAATGTGATCAATCTGTTTCTTTGTCTGTCGATCGCCATAGACGCAGTTATACCCAAGAGATTTTTCTTTGTGTTTGTCTAATCTAGAACTCCCTTCTGCCACACCATACATTGCTTTTCTCCTTAGTTTTCTAAGTTTCAGCTCAATTGTCTTCCTTGCTCTCCATAGTTTAAGTAGCAGGTCTAATAAAAATTATTATTTATCCTATTCTTTTTTTCTCCACAACACATTGAGCTACACAAAGATATATTTTCTTAATAATTTGTCCTGTATTTTCTTTCCATTTTCCTTCCAGACAATAGTTGTAAACTATGAAGTGTAAGATGATGAAGACACCCATCTATATTGTTCTCATAATTTGTAATGTCCAATGCCCAATGCCTGTTAAATAATAATTTAATATTATTTGAAATGGCTGACTTTTATGCAGCAATAACATAAGAAAATCTCGTTAATGAAAATAAAATTTCTTATTAGATGTTCTTCTGAAACAAAGACTCAAGGTGAAATAAAAAAGTAGAATTTCAAATGGATAAACACCCTATAGATCTGAAATTATCCTATTCAAAAGTATCCTCTGATTTTGGATGGAATTTTAACATTTCAAATCGGAGGAACTATGTGTGTGCATGTGTGTGTGTGTGTATGTGTGCGTGTGTGTGTCTGTGTGTCTGTGTGTGTGAGTGATTTGATTAACATATTTTGTCCTCAATTAATGAATAATTTTATAGAATGAATTTAGAATCACCGAATGAGATTGTGGGAAACTTTTATCTAAAAATTTAACTTTATTGATGGAAGTATTGTGAGTTATAATACTGTTAATAATGTGTACATAATTCCAATGTCACTCCCACCATTTGAGTACCTCCCTCCCACTCCAAAGTTCCAGAAGTTCCCTCTGTTTCAATCAACTTCCTGCCCTCTCCTCCCTCTAAATTCAGTTTTGTGTAGTAAATCTCCCAATCTCTTGCCTTTAGCTGATTGATGCTACTTCACTGAGTTTCTTAAGTAGACTCTGAGATCACTCTGTACTTAGCTGTCAGAAGGGAAACCTTTAAAGCTCAAACCATCATCATTTGGATGAGGTCACAGAGAGCTCACAAACAGGACTCTGTTTATGTGAAAATCAACTAAATTTTAATGACAATGGAACAGCAGTAGCACAGACAATCCTATTCTATATTTAGTAACACCCCTGGTATTTAGGAATACCAGGGGTGTTATTAAATATTCTATTTAAGCTATTTTTTAGCTTTACTGGCTTTCTGGTCTAAATTTAAATTTAAGTCTATACTTAAGTTATATTTAAGTTATACTGTTTTAATTTTAAATTAAATTGCAATATGACTATTTCTTCTTTCAATTTAAATATAATATATATATGTCATATATATATATTATATATATATACACTGGCTTGGCTCTTCACACACTACCTATCTGAATACAAGGTTCTGTCCCAATGGAAAACCAGCAGGATTGTTCTGTTGTACAAGAAGGGAGACATTCACAACATATGTAACCATCGCTTGATCTGCCTGTTGTCTGTCGTCTACAAGTTGTTCACTTGAGTCATCCAGAATAGGATTGGCAGAACACTAGATGAAGGAGAACTATAAGAGCAAGCAGAGTTCTGAAAAGGATTCAGCACGATTGACCATATCCACACAGTGTCCAAGCTCATTGAGGTTTCACAAGAGTTCAAGATGCCTCTTTGTCTAACGTTCATTGATTTGAAGAAGGCTTTTGATTCTGTTGAGACTGAAGCAGTCATTGAAGCCCTAGCCAAATAGGGCTTTCAAATTCAGTACATCAGGATCCTCCTCGAGCTGTATTATGGATTCACCACCAGGATCTCACCATTCTACAAGGAAGTGATCATTGACTTAAAGAGAGAGGTTCAGCAGGGTGATACCATTTCAACGAAACTCTTCAGTGCTACCCTCGAGAATATTATGTGATGGCTGGAATGGGAAGGAATGAGAGTGAAGATAGATGGTCAGCAACCACACCACCTCTGCTTCACTGATGACATCGTTCTAATAACACCAAACATTAGCCAGTGGCACAAGTGCTGGCTGACTTCGACAGAGAATGTGGAAAGGTCAGACAGCAGCTGAATCTCACAAAGACAATGTTCATGAGAAATGAACTAGTTCCTTACGTTCCATTAGTTCCTGACATTCCATTTGCTCTCAGTAAAATGATCATCTTTGAATCATGTACAGTTATGTGTACCTAGGTTGAGATTCAACATGATGAATGACTTGGCGCCAGAACTGTGCAGGAGGAAGAGAGTAGCATGGAATGCCTTCAAGAGTGTCAAAGGAGTTGTTAAGAGGATGAAGAATCTCCAGCTCTGGGCACATCTTTTCGACTCTACTGTTCTTCCTGCACTAACATATGCCTCAGAGACCTGGTGCTATGAGAACACTATTCAGGTCTCCCAAAGAGGAATCGAAAGAGCTATGGTTGGAATATCACGTTTCACTCAAGTGAGAGAAGGAATCCTGAGTTCTGACCTCAACAATGGAGGATCAGGGATGCTGCCTCATTTGCTAAGACATCGAAAATCAGATGGGCCGGACACATAATGCGATTTGGAGATGACCGCTGGACTAGAGCTGTTACCGACTAGATTCCACAGGATGTCAAAAGAACACCTGGCTGCCCATCTACGGGATGGTCAGACTTCTTTGTCAAGACCTTGAACAAACAGTTTGAGGCTCTTTGTGTTCCTGGAGCGAGCAGACTCCATTGGGCTACACTAGCATGCGACAGGGACAAATGGAGATGTTACTGGCTCCTGCTCTCAAGCAAATTGATGAGCAACGGGATGACAAGTAGTGATACAAGTGATATATATATATATATATATATACACATACATATATATATGTGTGTGTGTGTGTGTGTGTGTGTGTGGAGAGAGAGAAAGAGAGAGGTTTTTATCTAACTAGTTCAAATTCTTAAAGTATTTCCACTAATATATAATTTTCTAATTTTGGGACTAGTCATTCTCAGGATGAAGTTGGATTATTCAAATGTAAAAACCAATGCCCAGGAATCCAAAAACTAGACTGAGAACAGTGGGAATACTAGAACAGGTTGATTAAATAGGTATGCATGATTTCATGAGAGTGAATATCTCAGGCAAAATTTAGTGCTAACCCTGGTAAAAAAAATCTGTTACTTTGAAAATCACTATTGAAACTCTAAACCAAATGAAGATAAAAGCAAATGTATGTCCCATAACTGAACCAAGAAAAGTCCATATTGTTTCTGAAAGAGATGACAGAGTAGGTCTGCAGCTGCTTGGGGACTCGAGAGAACTTGATTTATCATTACGAAGCAGTTTATTTTGCTACTTTTAATTTGCCAATTTTCTGAATTCCTTTGCTGTTGTGATTTTCTTAGGATGGCGTTTGCAAGTAATCACCAGACACTAGGTTTTTTGTGCTCATCTCTTTATTTGCACTTCGTAGATGTACTCCAGGTTTATAATTTATCTTCTTGCTCCTGCCAAGCTATCATCCCTGGTAGCTGGAACGTATTTCTTTATCCCATTGACTTTGGGCTTGACCAGGCGACACCTCCGCTCACTAATGAAATATTGACTAGAAATGATTAGTTCTGTTCTGGTCCCTGTTTGTTCTGAACTTGTTCCTTAAAGGTCATTTTGAACGAATATCCTTGAAACATCTGCCCTTTGCTTTAAGAAGTAAAAAAGGGAAGCTCATTTTTCTCCTGCCTGACTCTGGAAATAAAGATCCCAAACAATCAGAAGGGTGTGATCCAACCCACCTCAAAAAGTGTCAAGTGAGCCAAGCTGGTAGTGAAATGACACATCACCCAAAAAGCAGCACAGGGGAAAAATGTGTTGTTTCTTTCATGAAAAACTATGGTATGTATGTTATAACATACATATCATAACTTACAACAGCAAATGCCTTTACTCACTGATGAGATATAATTAGCAGGATAGAATGTTTACTGACTCGAACACAAAATGATAGAAAATGCACACGACTAACCCCAGTTTTATACCCGGCACCAGTTATACTCCCCACCCACAAAAGTGCCACCTGAGCACAGAAATGGGACTCAGCCTAAGCATAATCACTGGACACAATAAATTATAAAATGCAAATTGCTCAGTGTGGAAACTCTGTGTCAGATTCATCTCTCTTATTCCCACTCTTTTCTTCTTTGGTAAATTGTTTCTATTGCTAACAAAATATTGGTGTTCTCAGCACTGAAAAAGTAAGGGTTCTACAAAAAAGAAAAAAAAAAGCTACTGCCTGTTTATTCACATATATAAATGCTTTTTCTGATTTTTCCTATTTAATTTTAAACACCGTGTAAATTAAAAAATATTAAATGGAAGAAAATTAAAGCAGAGAATTATGCTTTCTTTAAAGATCTCCATCAAGTCTACTAGAAAGTTTTGCAGACTTGAATATTCAGTGATTGCTAATTGCCTCTGTTCTCCACTTCACTTTGCTATTTCAGACCTCCTGACCAGACTGAATGAATCGCAATTGGTTCTAGCTAATAATTACTCTTTGGAATCAGTGAATGCCTTTGTAGACCTTGAATGCTAATATTTAAAAGGAAGCAAGAAGTAAGTATGTAGCATACATTGAAGGGAGACTCTAGTTCTTGAATATAAAAATAAAAGCACACAACAAATTAAAAGCTAAATTAGCTTGTTGTTTGGCACATTTAGCAAATCTACAGATTTGGAGACACTTTTATGTGACTGACTCAATGTCATTATTTCAAGCATTGGTAATAGTTGAAATTTTTTTAAGTTTGAAATAAATGTAATTGTGGGTTAACATAACTTTGCAAAAATCTGGGAGTATATGGATCCCACTTGCCTTAAATACTTATTTCCAGATGTATATGTTTTATGTAATATAATGTAATGTTTTATTTATTTTGTTTTTATTTTATTTTATTGAATTACCATGTGGAAAATGACAATGCTTTCAGACTTAAGTCTCAGTTATACAATGCTGAAACAACCATCCCTTCAGCAGTGCCCATATTCCAACCCCCCCCCAAAAAAAAACCCAGTACACCTCCCATCCCGCTCCCCTCCCCTGTAACTGATAAATTTCACTTTACTTTCTCTTTACTTTGGTTACATTCAATATTTCAACAGAAACCTCACTATTATTGTTAGGAGTTCCCCACTAGAGTCAGACCTCTTGTGAAGAGATACGAGGTCATGCGGTTTTGGATTTCTGTATTTTAGCAACTAAGTCCAGCTTCCAGATATTGAATCATTGCAAGCTTGTAACTCTCATCTGTGGTCCTCATAATATGGTGGCTGCCACCCTCTCCCCTCCCACCCCCCACCCCCCCACCCCCGAGCAAGGAAAAGGCCAGAGAGAGAAAAACCTTTCCCCTCCAAGGCAGGCATGGGGCCATGGCTTAGTTCTCAGTCTGGAGACATTCTGCAAGGAGCTGCCAGTACCAAAAGTAGTTTAGCTGGCCTCTGGAGTTATGCTCGTGAAGCTCTGGAGAGGCCGAACACGTGCGGCCCCCAGGATCACATCTCGCCCCTGAATTTTCTTTTAAGTTGCAAAACTGACTAAAACCTGGAAAATTTTAATAACATGAAAACTAAACTGGTTATGTCAATGTAAGTTTTCCAAAGATAGCTGGGGACACAAATACTTTTTAAATCTAGTTCAGTTACAACTTTGAAATATTTGTACTGAGGCTTTTCAAAGTTATAAAGTATAGGGTTTTTATGGCAATAACAATTAAAGACTCAGGGAGGATAATTGCACTGGGCTTTTAAAAATATTTTTATGATGTATAATAGAATCTCGTGTAGTGGAAAAAATGCAACTTTTAGCTCATGTGTTATTTCCTAATGTAAATATAATTATATTTTTTCAACTGTCAAATTACAGACCATGCATTTGAAAAATCTACGTATCCTTCAAGAATCCTTTCCTAAAAAAGAGCACACTTGTGTAAATTGCAGAGGAATAATAGTTTTGTGTAGTAAATGGAACTATTTTTAAGTAATGCTTTCAGTTTTTGTTCTACAGACTTGGATTATGAAGATATATGTGAAGACAACACATTCTTCACCCCCACACCCCATCCTGCCCCACCAATACACATACACATACACATACACATACACATACACATACACATACACATACACATACACCATAAAGGTAACAGCACCCTACACCAAATGGTGTAGCTATTCACAACATTTTTCATTAGTTCTCTCTCTTTAAAGAAGAGATATGTAGCCCCGTTTTAATAATATAATATGGTTTCTGTTTATATTAACTAAAGCAACAAATAAAGTGGCAAGATGCCTACTAGAAATGAATGATTGAGTAAGCAATGATTCAATGATAATCTTCCTTCTACAAATTTTATTGGAGGAGATGACCATCTGAACAATTTCCAGGAACTGAATGTTTGGTAGTCCATACTCTTAACACAGTTACTGGAAAGTTGCAAAGTGAATTGATAAGAACATCCCACCATATCTTTAAGATAATTGCACAGTAATCTCCCTATTAGGAGGATGAATGAAATAGTAGGAAATAAAATAGGAAATAAAAGCTCTCATTGAAACTTCTGTATTTGATTTTCTTGTTTGATATAATCTGAGGAGAGGACCGATGAGCTTACCATGGCATCTACCAAGGCAAAAGTGAAATAAACTGACCTCAAAAGATCGAAGATGCTGGGACCCTGGTTATCCAGCTATATACAAAGTAGGTAGAGTCCGAGACTGCAGAGAGAAGGGTCTGGTTACAACTGAGTTGTGCACAAATAGATTTCAGCTGGTGCTCTGCTGACTCAGCCAAGGTGCTGATCAGAATCCCTGAGAGAGACCAGGCTATGAAATATCAGCAAGCTGGTGAATAGCCATGGCTAGCATAGACCTCAGGGACACTGGACACATGTAAGAGCCTTGGTGGATCTTTTCAAGATCCCCAAGTGCCCTTGCACAGACACAGAACAAACACCTATCTTGGGACACATGAGAGAGCTGATAGACACAAATAATCAAACAAGTCTTTCCTGTTCTCTTCTCTAGTGTTCTGTAAGGACTAGATCAGTCCTAGGGTATAGCTGGTGTATGGTTGTGACAGAGTTTTAGAGGGAAAAGCAGTCTATGTATGCCTTGAGCAGTTGTTCTGTTTGTATTTTCATAATTTTTCAGGCTTCAGATTTATGAGAGGATTGTGTTACAACTCTAGCATGTCTTAGTTTACCTTAAAATGAGTGGGCTGGACTCATAGCTAATAATGAAAAACAGCCTCCATTTATTTATTTATTTATTTATTTATTTTTGCTTTTGGAGTCACACCTGGTGGTGCACAAGGGTTACTCCTGGCTCTGCACTCAGGAATCACCTCTGGCTGTGCTCAGGGGACCATATGGGATTCTGGGAATCAAACTCAGTTCTGTCGTGTGCAAGGCAAACGCCCTACCCGCTGTGCTATTGCTCCAGCCCCAACAGCCTCTATTTAAAAGAGAACTCCTTCCAATTGCAGCCAGACACCCACAGAATCAAACCCACAGAAATAAACACACCCAACTCTTCACAAATTTGTGGGGAAATGCCTGAGTAGGTGAAGCAAAGGTCATCAACCTCCCGAAATTTTAGTATTAGGGATGAGTACATCCATTCTGAACCAAGACAGGGGGCTTCTAGGTCTACTGCTCATGCCCATTGGTATCAATGAGGGTTCCTGGAAGGAATATACTGGATAGAGGGGATCAAGGCTGCAATTTGAAGCAAAGAAACATGACATCCTAATCTGCAACTGGATACCTACTTTGAGAAAACATCCAGTTATCTATGTAGGAGAAATTGTAATTATGAGAGAAAAGAGAGAGGAGTATTTTCCACTGGGCCATGGCCAGAATGTTGGCTCTAACTGGTCACGTGGAAACCACCATAGAAAGCTGAACTGAACTCTTTTACTTGCATGCTCACTCCATGCAGCCTGTATTAGAGGCTGAGCTGGAGGATACTGGCAACTAAACCAAACCCAGGTGTTTAATTTCCGGGATCTAACCATGAGGAAGCTCTGGAGAACCTTCCGCACATTCGCACATGTGGCTCCAGGAAGCGCCAGCTACGGCATGTATGCCTCAGAGAAGGGGTGGACAGAGAGCATGCTGACATTGGCTAGAGGAACAGCTGCTCACCAGGTGAGAACTGCAACTGGTTCATATTAAGTAAGGTAACATAGGTCCTGTTCTCCTCAATCTGTCTTCCAGCTCATGGTAATTCTGGTCGTAAGCTTATATGAACTTGGATGGCCCAGAGAGATGGCACTGTGGGTTAAACACTTGCCTTGCATTTAGCAGAACTTGCTTCTCCCCCCTGGTGCCCCCACTCCACACCCCAAAATAAACCAATGAAGTACAACAACTTGTGGAAAGTAGTGCTAGAGAACACCATTTCTCACCTCTGACAATTTTACAAGAATAGTTAGAGATTGCAGAAGAGAAAGCATTGGATGAGAGAAGAGCCTGGAATTTTAACTAGGACTGGACCAAATTTGATTAAAGAAAAATATTCAGAATATTATTAAATCTGCCAGAAATGACTCTCAGGGATGGGATATTTTGTCTCAAATCTCTACCAACTGATTTTAGCAGTGAATGAAAATTCCAAATTTAGATCAGAAGGAAAGCAGACAAATCTCACATTTAGTGGGTACAGAGTAATAGGTTGTTTGCAAAGAGCACATATCTATTATCCTGTTTGTTTTTCTAATGAATTTAATTAAGTTCTCCTTATTGAAACAGAAATTTCAGTAATTTGCTCAGTGATACACAGCTTAGGATGGATTGAGGCTTAAATTTTGGTACTTAGGATGTCAAAGACAGTTCATGTTAAACTTCGCTCATTGCCACCGAATGAGGTGAATGGTCTACATTAAAATTTCCATTGTGTCTGATTTCTTACTCATGTCTAATTTAGTATAAAGTGATTCTTTAGGTATGACACATTTTATTTGGACTTGTCATAGCTATTAATATTTGTCAGTTTAAATACTAATTTCTCATTTTTTAAAAACTGTAGACTCTTTCCTTTATTGTGAATTTCCTTTGGTTGGTTGAAGTCCATTGGAGCCATGGAGATGATATTCACACACAGATGTTAGCACGTCATTACAAAGACTGCCTGTTCCCACTCTTCCTGAAAATGAAGAGTCCTTTTAGCATTTCATGGCATGTTGCCATCTGGATTTGACTCAAAACTTTTCTCTTGACACATTTTCACTTTGAATGACTGGTTTCTTTTCTCTTTGCTTCTGGTTTAGACTTCTGAGGTCATGTTTCAATTTCCATTTTGAAATTAGGCTGTTGGGCAAAGAAGAGGCAAGAAGAAACATGGATCAAGGAAGATGGTTCTTTCAAAGGGGAGATTTTGGGGCGACTCTTAAGTACTGCTCAAGGTATTTAAGGGCTATTCCCCTTGATAACTGACACAGAAAATTTAAGGTAAAGGCCCAAGGGTGCTCTGATGCTTGATTTCTACATTTTTAGAGGTCACCGGGGCCATCCCGGCTATTTTTGATGATGTTGATGATGTCTGTTTCTACACCTGATGGTCTTGAAGGGCCCATGAAGTTCTGGGATCCAACTAGGGTCTCAAGTATTAAAAACAAATTCTCATGACTCATATGCTATCTCCTTGGCCCTCCTAAGGCAAAATATTTTATAGAGGTCACTTCTTGGAGTGTTCAGTCTGCAGTGCCAGCCTGAAGATGTCGTTCTCAGGGTTCCAGGAAGGTCACATCCAGTGGTGCTGGGATTGAATACAAGCCTCACACGTGGTAGGTATGTGCGCCATCCCTCGAGTCACATTCCTGACACTGGAAAACGTTTGATTCTAGAGTTTTACTATTACAATGATGGAGCTAATCATTGCTTAGATTTTCTCATCTTCAGAGTTTGTGGATTATACTTTTCTTCATCAGCTTTCCCTTCAGCTTCCCTGAATAAATTCCCTATTATGAGAGTTCATATTTTATTCTGTGTTCATTATTTAATTAAGTCAGGTGGGGAGAGGTTGGGACTCACTGCATAGTGCTTATGGGTCACTCTTGGCAGTGCTTGGGAACTAAATGTAGTAGCTGGGATCAAACCAAGGTCAACCACAGGCGAGACAAATAGTTTAACCCCTGGACTATCTTTCTAGCCCCTAAATCTTATTACTATTCATATTTATCCTAAATCTATTTTCTGTTATTTATCATATAGTTACAGCTAGGACTTTACTGCTTCAAATGATCCCCTGTTTTAGCCCTATATTTTAATATTTTCCTCTTTGGAATTAATGTGCAGAGCTTTCTTTCATACAGTACATTCATAACTTGAGAGCTTGTAAGTATCACATTATATCTGTAGCTTATTTTTCCCTAACCATGCATTTATAGTAATTTTAATAGTCTAACATTCGTTCCAAGCAAAAATGTGGTCTCAGAGCAGTAGGGCAACTATAACTTTGTTGTTAACACATAAAGATTTCTATTACTTTTCAAGTGGGAAAAAAGTGAAAAAAATAGGGACTGGAATGATAGCATAATGGGTAGGACGTTTTCCTTGCATGCGGGCAACTTGGATACTTGGATTTGATTCCTAGCATCCATACGGTCCCCTGAGCACCACCAAGAGTAATTCCTGAGTTCATGAGCCAGGAGTGACCCCTGTGCATCGCCGGGTGTGACCCAAAAAGAAAAAAAATGGGAAAAATAAAATTTAAAAACTATACAGACCTTATTAATAATACATTATAAATTGAGAGATTTAATTAGCTCTTTATACAGAATACAAAAAGAGAGAAAACATGTCAATACATTCCTAAATGATTCTTGGAACATGATTTTTCAAGACACAGTCTTGAAGTGTGTATTTCTAGCATTCACACTGTCATATTTTTTATTTCTATTTTCACACGTAGTTAACTAATTTAAGACTAAATGAGTGGATTTATTGGGTTACATGATAGACCTAATCTTATCCATTCTTGTTAAGTTCATGAGACAATCCTTAAAACAAGAATCACACTTTCATTTTATTTCTACTCTACTTTTACAAAAGCATAGAAAATTATGACACAAATCTTGCTTCTCTAACATAGGTGGTAATGTCCCAAAATTAAGTTAATGCTCAGAGGATCATACAAAAAGAGCCAGATGAAAATATTTAACCATCTTACATGGCATGCATTCTGGATTTGGTACATGAAACATGCCTTGGGATTACTGATGAGCAGTATACAATGCAAAGTGTAAAACTCAAACTTAGAAAATTTTCTCATCATCTTGTAACTATATTTTTCTACAGCAAACCTAATTTTTATTATATGTTGTAGGGAAAAGGTACAAAGATTTCACTCAGACTATGTTGAATGTTATTGCTATCAAATTCCAGGACCACTTGAAGCATTTCTTATCAAATATCTATAGAAGTTAAAAGTTGAGAAGGTCACAGATTATGTTTAATATTAACCAGTGTTTACTAAGAACAAATAGCAAACATCAATTGGTTCATGTAGAGTGTTAGTTGGATGAACACTGCTTAACAACTTCAATTCTAAATTCATTTTATCAGTCAAAGTACCATGTGAATAGGATTATTAGATAATTTTTTTAGCACCACTTACTCTTTTAAGACAAAAACACAAAAGTAATAGCCTAGATTGAGATAAAAATGATGATAGAAAGTTCTTTTAAAATCCCTACGAACCCTTTCTTCCAAACACTGTGTTCATTCTACTAAGTAATATTTGAAAATCTCAATGGGTAAAAGCTCTGTGAACTGTATTTTTCTTTGTAATTGAATGAGAACATCTGAAAGTCCATCTCCCATTTTCTTTCATTGACGTTAACTCTGTTTGACAGTCTATACCCAAAAGGACTGTAGCACGGTGCAAACTAGATAGACTTGGCCAGAACTTCTGAATGGCTCTTGTTAGCCCTGAACCCACAGTGACATCTTAAACTTTTATTTTGTTTGTAGACTGCTGTTCAAGGTAAGTTCCCGTGTAAAATGATTGCCTTTGTTCACATGGACTTTGCATCTATTAGACAGGCAAACTGATTGTTTTTTTTTCTTTTTTTATTACTCTGCTGAAACACTTTAAGAACTCCAGAAAGTAATTTTACTACTGTCCTCTTCTATATTCATCCATTTGTGAACTTATGAAAAACCAGATGTCTATCACAGACATGGAAATCTGGTGGTATTTGATAAATAAATAAAAATTGTGAGAATCAAAACTAAGTGCATTTTTATCTCCAAAGTAGAATGCACATTTAAGCCCCCAAAGATTTCTGCTTTAGATTAGTCTAAATAATGGGTCCTATTTTTCCATTATTTTTATTTGTAATTTTGAAATGGCTCCCAAACTGAGTCTGTTGCTCCTCTTATGGAAACCATAAGAAAATCTAGAACTTTGAGTACATAAATGCTTCTCCTCGCAACTCACTGGAGGAATATGAAGTATATAGTTTTTATATATGTGTATATGTGTGACAGTTACTGAGAGTTTAATTGATATAGTCAAACTGATGCCTAATACAATCAAGCCATTGATTTCTTTTCTCTCATGTCACTTAAGGTCAAATCCATGTCAACTTTGAGAAGCTTTGCTTAACCATTTTATGTAAATTACCTCAGAACTTTTTTGTATCACTCTCTTCTGCCTTTCCTTCCTATGATTATGCCCACTTCCATATTCCATGTGAAGCCTTGCCTCCACTACAATATCTCTGCTACAAAACATTATTTTCACTTTATTGACCACTGTATCCCCAGCACGAGAAAACTGGCACCGAGGCAGTTTCCAATACACATTTGTCAAAATAAAAGAGGGGCTAAGAATGTAAAAGACAACAAGAGGTCATGAAGTCTGTCCCAGCATTTTTCTTTTCTGCTGTATGCTTGTCTCAAGGACTCAATGGCATGGAATCCTAAAGGGAGGACTGCTGTATCTCCTACATTCAAGTAATATTTCATTATTTCTGAAACCCAGCCTTTAAGGAGGATACTTGCAGCAATTTAATTATAGATTCTGTAGCCATTATCCCATATGGCATCACTGGCAGAGAAATCTCATCCTGATTTTTCTTATTTAAGAGGTTTAAGGAGAAGGTCAACACACCCATCCTCATGAGATTAAGCATGACAGAATGAGCCCACCACAGTGGGTGGTCTCCTTTTGGTGAAAAGAGACCCTCTTAGTCATACTGCACATTCTGTTTTCATAAGGATGAATATTAGTATTTTCATTCATCCCTCAACGTTTAAGTGTGCCCTACTTTAATTACCAATCTCGTCGGTAACAATTATGGGGCACGGTTTTGACGTGTCCTAGATGATAATAACTATAAGGCACAGTTCTGAATGTAGAAACTGTTAAATGTTCTAGAACCATGCCGAGCTTTCAAACTTTTCATCTTCTGATTGAAACAACAGGGAGAGCTACACATTTTTGCTGTCTTTCAAATATAGCTCCCGTGGCTAAAATTCTAAAGTCCAGAACACGCACTGTTTAATTATCTAACAACCACTGAATCTCATTTGAGCACAAGCAGTTTGATCGATGGGTCCAGCTGCGACCATTGTGTAGCATGCATTTTCTGTCCACTTGAAAATGTTGGCGACACAGCTGTCATCTGGAACTTTAGAATGCACTAGCATTAAAATGCCAAAACTATTTTCCAAGCCTGTCTGCATCAATGGGAGAGATGGCATTCTTTGGGGGAACTTCAATATCTAATTTGTTATATAGTCCAGAGATGCTGTAATCAGTGCTAATGTTTTCTGTTACTCTTAAACGCCTATATTAGTGTAATTGGGCAGTTTAGGATGGGGTTATCTTAGGATAGATTTTTTTGCCCCAGTAAAGGAAAATTTGTAGATATTCTACTTCTCTTATCAATGCTGTCTATGATGGCTAATATTGAGAATGGGATTCCATTTCCATAACTTGTACTGGGGTAAGAGGAAGAAGTTTAAAGCACTACTTCTTTCACTGAGACTGTCAGAGTGAGCCAGGGAGATACGCGCAAAGCCAGAAGCTAGTGAGGGTGCTTCTCCTTGCTTCAGGAAGGTGTAGAGGTGCTGAGACACAGAGTCTAGGTCTTCTTCTGAGTCATTTATGATTATACTGTGGACATGTGATTGGGATTACCCATTCTTCCATTGAAACTATGTGCCTGATCCCTCATAGATTATAGGCATCCTGTACATATTTATGTTATCTGTCAATTTTATTGAGAAGAATCTGAAGTTTTCCAATGGCCAAGTAGTAAAAGATGAGTGGCTTGTTGAACATCGTTTTTAGTGATTCTTACTATAACCATGCGGTGTTTATTATATTCGAGTGTAAAAAACTAAGGCTCGCTGAAGGGCATGTGCACTCATGGGCTCTCCGGGCGGCTCTGTCTCACCGCCCACCTTCGGTGCCCTGGAACCACTGTGTGTGCTGTCAGTCAAGCGCAGGCAACAGAAGGAAGAAGGCCAAACTGGTTGCTCGATCAGTTTATTTCATTATCTCCCTCTGCTTCTCTCCCAGTTCTCGATCTCTCTCTGGATTTGTGGATCTGGCCCCCCAAACCACTCTTACAGCCTAGTTAAATCTCCCCAGCATGAGGGGGTTGGGGTGTACACATAGGTATGGTCACCATCAATAGGGTAAGGTTCCTTTCCCTCAGGGGATGCTTCTCTTAGGATTGACTCTTTTTCAGCAGGAGGATCCACCCAAGGGTGGAGTCCCATGAGTGTGTTTCTCCTCTTCTCATCCAGCAAACATATAAGCATTCATAATATTAATCATTTTGTATGGACACAATAAGAGATGCGTTAAGGCTTATAGAATAGCTTTCCTGGGGCCATCTCAATCTCAGACTACAGTGCTCAGGCCAGACCGGTCTTTCCTATCCCTAGCAGGGTCCTAGTCTTGTCATTACTTTTGGATCATGACAACATTTGTCTATGATAAAGCTCTTAACTTATAGTTAAGAATTAGGCACTTTGGCCAGACCCATCTCAATGCCAGGGTAGCACATAACACACCGCTTGCCCTGGATCCGTCCCGTCCCTCATTGGAATCTTGCTTTTGGGGTGCTAGGAACTGAGGGCAACTGAGGCTTAAGTGGAGAAAGCAGATGCCTGGGAGGGAATAATATTCAAAGCCAATTAAGTCCCAAGTTACAAAAACATAATATTGTCTTCTTGTGTCTATACAAAAAAGACATAACTTTAAAGTAAATTATTCAAAAGGCATAAAGAGGGGAGAAAGGCAATGTTATCATATTCAGTGTCCTAGGAAGGTCTGACCTTACAAATTAGCAGAGTCAGATTAAGGGGAGAAGCTGATTAACTGTTTTTGGGGAAGAGAACATAGAGAAGTGATTACAGCTAAACAAAGGGATGGGAGAGATTGGGGAACACCTTGATGGGTGAGACTGGGGTAAGCCTAAACTCTGGGAGAAACCGGGACACGCTCCTCGTGGCAAGGGGGGAGAGGACAAAGTAATGTCATCCTACATTCCAGTGGCATACATTTACATATCTGTGAAAATAACTTCAATCTAAAAGTAAGTCTGATTTCTTCATAAAGGTATAAAGGAAAAACACATCATATGAACAGGTAAGTAAGACTGGTACCTCCAAGTTTAGAATTATAGTGACGTGTTTCAGGGATCAATTTAAGGGATCAATTTAGGGGAGACGGTAATGCACTTTCTTTTTCTTTTTTTGTTTGGGGACCACACGCAGCTATGCTCAGGGTTTACTCTCACTCTGAGCTCTGGGATCACTCCTTGTGGGGGGGTCCAGAAATTTATTTCTAAGCTAATTTTGTTAATTTTACCTTTTAATTTTAGGAAGCATGATAAGAAGATGATACAAAATCACAAATGCAGCTGGAAAATTCCATAGTTCATTCATTTTTTCCTAACAAAATAGTACATATCTTTTTCATTCTCAACATTATTCATGTTTCAGATATGACATTAGCATTTAAAATGTACATATCTAAATGTTGGGGGCTCGTGACAATCAAGTGGTTGAGCACATGACTAGAATGTGTAAGACCATGAGCTCAACCCCAGGCATTCTGACCCCTCTGTACCACTGAGAATAGTCCTGGTTGCCCTGGAATACTACTGGCTGTGCCTATTGGCCCCTGAGCATAGCTCAGCTGGAAGCTGGGTATAGTCCTTGTGGTCTTCAAGTACTGTTGGTCCTACCACCATTATCTCATGGGTGAGACAAGCTTTTCCAGGAGTAGCCCCCGTAGGGAAGAATTAAAATGGGAATATTCTTTTTAAAAGTTACTAATATATTGGGGCTGGAGAGATAGCACAGCGGGTAGGGCGTTTGCCTTGCACGCGGCCGACCCGGGTTCAAATCCCAGCATCCCATATGGTCCCCTGAGCACGGCCAGGGGTAATTCTTGAGTGCAGAGCCAGGAGTAACCCCTGTGCATCGCCAGGTGTGACCCAAAAAGCAAAAAAAAAAAAAAAAAAATTACTAATATAGCTACGGTAATACATTTACATTAGGGTTAACTTTTGGGGGCTTGATGTATAACTGCTGCATCTTCCCACCACGAAAGAACTCAATATCTTCTACACAATGGAATACTGTGCAGCCATTAGAAAAGATGAAGTCATGAAATTTGCATATAGGTGGATCAACATGGAGAGTATCATGCTAAGTGAAATGAGTCAGAAAGAGAGGGACAGACATAGAAAGATTGTACTCATCTGTGGAATATAAAGTAACAGAATGGGAGACTCAAACCCAAGAACAGTAGAGATAAGTACCAGGTGGATTACTTCACGGCATAGAAGCCGGCCTTGCATGCTGGTGGAAAAGGCAGCTCAGATATAGAAGAGATCACCAAGTAAAGGGTGTTGGTGGGCCTGTTCAAGATGGGAGATATGGGCTGAAAGTAGACTATAGACTGAACATGATGCCACTTAATACATCTACTGCAAACCACAACACACAAAAGGAGAGAGAGAGAGCAAAAGGGAATGCCCTGCCACAGAGGCAGTGTGGGGTGGAGGGGATGGGGTGAAGGTGGTAAGAGGGATGCTGGGACCATTGGTGGTGGAGAATGGGCACTGGTGGAGGGGTGGGTACTTGACCATTATATGACTGAAACGCAAGCACGAAAGTTTGTAAGTCTATAACTGTACCTCATGGTGATTCACTAATAAAAAATTTTTTAAAAAAGAGCTCAATACCTCCCTCCATGCTCTTCTGCTACTTTCAACACACCTCTTCATTCTCAGTCAAATATTGTATGTGTGGGAAGAAATATTTTACTCCAGGAAAGGATGTCAGGTTCTTACATTTCCATTCAATATGCTATAAATTAAAAGAGTTTAGAGATAGAGTAACAGTATGTCAGCAATAAAATATGAGCTTCAACATTGGCCAGAAAGATAATAAAGGAGGTAAGGTGTTCTTACTACTGGTTGTTAAATCCCCAGTATTGTAATATGGTCTCCAGACTACCACCAAGGTTCACTCTTGAGCGTAGAACCAGAAATAGCCCCTGAGCACTGCCAGATGTTGTCCCCACTCCCTTCCCCCTAAAAAGCCCAAAGTGTGGAGCAGTGAATCATTGGGTAAAGAAAGATGCTAAGATTAAAAACATATTTTCTATAAAATAATAAAAAATTATTTGATGTAATATAACTCATTGAAAACTGGTTACAGATACTTTAAAAGTCTAAATGTCAAGGTCAACTTAAAATATAGAATAAAATATGCTCATGTATATCTACATGATACAAAAATGATCACTAGTCATCAAGAAATTAGAGGATGAATTTTTATTTAATGTGGTTCAGTACAAAGGATTTTTGAACAATAGCAAAATTTAGATGAAATTGCTCAAATCACTGGAGATAATAGGTAATCAACAAAAGTAGCTATTTGGAATAATATCAAATACTCTAACAAATCAATAACTGCCTCCCAAGAGCATCTCCCAACAGAGCTCACTACAAAATTAAAGTTAGATGAAAAAATAGTCACAGATTTTTTAAAAAGTCAAATGGTTAATTAATAGAAGAACTCCATTTCTATCATTGTCAATGAGATGTAAATTAAAATTAAGTTTGAAAACATTTTAAAATTGATAGCACCAATAAGTGTTAGAAAATGGGAGAATTTAGGCTTTGATGGTAAGTTCACAAAGTACTTTAACCACAAGCAAAATAATTTTTGCAGCCCCCAATACCGGTAAGAATAGACAAATTGAGGCTGGAGCGATAGCACCGCAGGCAGGGCATTTGCCTTGCATGAGGCCTACCGGGATTCTATTCCCAGCTTCCCAAATTGTCCCCAGAGCACTGCCAGGAGTAATTCCTGAGTGTGGAGCTGACAGGAGTATCCACTTTGCATCACTGGGTGTGACCCAAAAAGCAAAAAAAAAAAAAAAAGAAGAAGAAGAAGAAGAAGAAGAAGAAGAAAAAGAAGAATAGATTAAGGCCAGAGGGATAATATTGCAGGTAGAGTGTAAAGACAACCACAATTCAATCCCCAGCATCCCATATGATATTCCAAATTTTTCCGGTAGTGTTCCCTTAGGGCAGAGCCAGGTATAAACCCTGAGAACCTATGAGTGTGACTCAGACACACAAGGAAACAGAACCGTATTTAGGTGGTAGCGAGACTCTAAGATGCCTCTCAAAGGATGTAGTAAAGGAAACCCTAACATGTTTTCATGCAGGCAGGGGAGCTGGCCCGAAGGGCTGGAGTGGATGCTGAGTATGCAGAAGGACCACTTTCTGCATTATCCATTGTGTGATCTCCTCAGCACCTCTGGAAGTAGCTCCTGAGCAAATAGCCAAGTTAGGGCTCCCGGCACCCCTCAACACCATTAGGAGTGACCATCGCTGTACCACTGTACCACTGTCATCCCGTTGCTCATCGATTTACTCAAGTGGGCACCAGTAAAGTCTCCATTGTGACAAGGTACTGAGAGTATCTCACCCACATAGCAGAGCCTGACAAGCTACCTGTGGAGTATTCAATATGTCAAAAACAGTAACAACAAGTCTCACAATGGAGACTTTACTGGTGCCCGCTCGAGCAAATCGATGAACAATGGGATGACAGTGCTACAGTGCAGTGCTACTTGGGGAACCTGAAAGAAGTTATCATAAAAGGGAAAAATAAAGAAAAAAACCCCAAGGATATTCATCTCCTGGTCTTCATATCTCTGTGAATAAAATCCCCAGTGAGTCTCGATTTGTAGCTAACAACATATGACAGAAGTGATTGATGTCATTTCTTGTCACTAGGCTATAAAATGCTGTGGCTTTCATCTTGGCCTCTCTGTCTGTCTGTCTGTCTGTCTGTCTGTCTGTCTGTCTATCTGTCTCATGCAGACACCCACAGCCATAGGAATATGTAGACAGACACACACACATGTAGTCAAATGCTGAATTTTGCCATGTTCTCTGAAATGGTTCTTGTAAGTCTATGTGGCAGAACAGATATTTCAACATTCTCTTCATGTTATGGTCATGCAGAATATCATGATTCTTGTATGAGTAATTAGGCAGGCTGTTACAGTCGGAAGTAGGTCCTGAGGTCTCAGGGTAGATCATCTTTGTCCAGATGCCTTGAGTTGAGTGTATTTCTGCCTCAGTAATTATGTAATCTATTCTTCCTAATTAAATGTTGAAGAGAAAAATGCAAAACAATGGTGTAGAATAATTTGAATTAGAATAGACAATTAGTCATAGAAGAATATGCTAGTTCAAAGCAGTTGATTTTTGTCTTGTAATTTTTTAAATTATATTTTATTTGTATGAAGTAGTTCACAATATTTGATTACATTTAATATTCAAACACCAATCCCACCACCATTGCAGCTTCCCACCATCGTATTTCGGATGCTTCCATCCTGAGCCCCAGCCCCTGCCCCCAAAGCAGAGCCGAGATAATTTATTTTGTATTGTTTGTTATGAATAATGCACTAAAAGTGATCCAAAAAAGGTTTCTTAGAGGAAACTGTGTGAAGATTGTTCCAGTTCACCCAGGAGCCATCAAGGCCTTCTGTAAGAGACTAGTAACACGTTGTTAAAGATTGAGCCTTGTGTGCATATGTATATATGTAGATGTGTGTATATATATCTGTATAAATATGTTACCCAATAAGATTGGGAAACGTATTTATTGTTGCCTTCTATTTTAAATTCAGTCATATGCGGTGTGCTACTCTTGGAATATTAATGGTATAAAGTTTGAGATGTCCAGGAATAGGTTCACTCATGGGTGAGGCTCTGCCTGAGCGTGTGGAGACTGGCTGAGCATCTGGCAAAGGCATTGACTTCTAGAGGGTTTCGGCTGCGGGGGGTGGGGGTGGGGGGGAGGGCCAGCTCATTGGGGTGGGGAGGGGACTCAGTCTTCCCCCTCCAGGTTCCTCAAATGAAACAGCCTGGCACGGGGTTTGGAGACATGGCTATGGCATGTTGTTCTGTAGTCTCTTTCTGTCTTGTAATTTTATTAAAGAAAAGTTAAATATATGCATGCTATTATTGTTTCCTTTTGACTTAACAAGTAAAAAAGAGTATTTTTAATTAATTCATTTTATATCATTGCATAATTATCTTAAAGGTGAGCCAGAGTCAGATAGAGTGAAAAATTAAACAGAATTATGTAGTATTGTTTTCAATGTTAATGTCAAGATCTGTGGGAAAAAAATAGATAAATTAAATTTATAAAGAACATTGTAATTTTGGCAGGACACAAATTGATTTCACAGACACTTTAGCATAGAGGTGAATGACGACTTGTTGGGCTACTTTCATTTATGCAATAAATAGTGCACTTATGTTAATTTTACTTTTCATTTATCTTCCCATGGCACCAGTATTTCATATTTGATAAGTCAACACCTTAGATAAGTAGCTTTACTTTTTAAGACACATAATGCAAATATTCTTTGTGATCAATAACAGTTAAACATACTAGCAAATATTTTCCTGTTAAAGTAACAAAAAATTCAAGTATAAAATGTTTTATTTTGGCTGTTTGAACTTAAATATCACTTCATGAAATATTATTCTACATTTTTCTGTTCAATGTATATGAGTCTTATAGAGTATCATAAATTGCTTTCTATATTTTATTTTTATAATTTTTTAGAGAAAAACAAAACAGAATTTTGGTAGTTTGTCAAAGCAATTCCTAACAGAATCCCAATACTTCTCTTTGCAAATATGTACAGTCACATTTTATTTGAAGATTTGAAATAAGAATATTCTGATACAGTTATAAAAGTGATTTAGTTATGACTGGAAGGGGAAAAAAGATGTGATCATATTAAAGTGTTATATTTGAAATGGGGATGTAAATTTGTGGCACAACACTTGCATTACTCTGTGTAAGTCTCTGGGTTCAATCCCTAGCACAATAAAAAATAATGATGCAATAATTTCAAAAGTTTATCACAAAATATGGAAGTTATTTTTAGGAAAATCACACAGATGCAGTTAGTGAACACATCTTAAAAACTGGAATACGTGGGAAAAAAATTGACCTTTGTAAAGTAGAAGTCTGGTTTCTGTCTCCATTTATTATGAAGTATTCTCCAACCCTCGGAATTTCCTGTGCGATTGGTTTGTCCTTGTTCATGGTGGACTCGCCTGAAATGCCTGACAGTTTATACTAAGGAGCTCTGACTGTGAAAATACAATACCAGAAAAACTAATCATAGGATTAGAGTTTGGGGTTCGGGGAGCATAGGCTATGTGCTAAAATTAGGAGATAGAGATTAGATTTGATCACACAGGCAATGATTCAATGATACCTAGTTGATGAAACACTAATTAAAACTCTGAAAATAATTGGTGAGCTACCCCGTTTCGCAGTGTGAGAACAAGGAAGTTTTCATTTCTGAACCTTTTAAGATTTTACTCTTTCATAAGCAGTTATCCACTTGTATCCAGTGTTTTATAATCAAACTAATAATACACATATTTAATATTAAGATAGCACAGCGGGTAGGGCATTTGCCTTGCATGTGACCAACCAGGGTTTGATTCCTCTTCCCCTCTCAAAGAGCCTGGCAAGCTACCGAGAGTATCTCGCCCACACGGCAGAGCCTGGCAAACTAGCCATGGCGTATTTGATATGACAAGAACAGTAACAACAAATCTCAAAATGGAGACGCTACTGGTGCATGCTCAAGCAAATCGATGAACAACGGGATGACAGTGATACAGTGACAGTGATACAGTGATATAATATTAAGTATCTGGATAGAAAATATTGCAGGTGATTGAGGCTTCGTGCCTCTGGTAGTTTGTATGAATGAGGCAGACGCAACATGAGCAATCCAAGACAATTCGTGGTTGAGGAAGGAGTGTTGAGAAAGATCCTGTAAAAGTCTGGTCTCTTGTAGGCTAGATACATTAATCTGTTGGTTTTGGGGTACACCCAGAAATGTTCAGAGGTTACTCCTGGCTTGACACTCTGGAATTGCTCCTGGTAGACTTAGGGGACCGTATGGATGCCAGGGAGCAAACTCAGGTTAACCATGTACAAGGTAAGTGCTTTTCAGTTGTACTATAGTTCTAGCCCCTTCATAGGCTGTGTTATAGTTGAGAAGAATGATCTTTAAACGTCTTGTAAAAAGGTATTCATTTAAGAAGTATCTTCATTCTCAAAAAAAAAAAAAACAAACACCCTTAAGAACTGAGCTTTATTTATTTATTTATTTATTTTGCTTTTTGGGTCACACCCAGCGATGCTCAGGGATTACTCCTGGCTTTGCACTCAGGAATTACTCCTGGCGGTGCTTGGGGGACCATATGGGATGCCGGGGATCGAACCCGGGTGGGCCTCGTGCAAGGCAAACGCCCTACCAGCTGTGCTATCGCTCCAGCCCCTAGGAACTGAGCTTTAATATGATCCAGAATTACTATGATCATAGTTGCACTGTTCACACGAGCCAAAATTGTAAACAACGCAAGAACGGATAACTGGTTAAAGAAATTATGATATATACATACAATGGAATACCGCTCAGCTTTCAGGAAAAAAAATATGCAATTTTAATTTTCTGCTATGGGGATGAATCTGGAAAGTCTAGTACTGAATGAAGTCAGTCAGAAGGAGAGGAGCAGATACAGAGTGATCTCTCTTATGTGTGAAAGAAGGAGAGACACAGTGAGAGAATAACCCACAGGCAACAGAAAGAGAGAACTGTTCATCAGCTGAAGCATACCGTGGCAGTGTGGGTGTGGCGTGGCGGATGATAAATGGAATCACTAAAAGAGTTGTGGAGAGAAGCAGACATCCTGGTGAGGGGTGTGGTGCTGGAATGTTTTATGCATAAAACCCTAGCATTAACAGTTTTGTAGACCACTGTGTCTAAAATAAAATTTAAAAAAGAAGCAGCAGCATCTGCAAATTGAGGGGCTGGAAATCGGTGGGGAAGAGATATATAATTTATTAGCAAAACTAATGCACAAAATCATGCAGCCCTGATGGTCTTGCACAAACAAATAGGAACTCTGTGATAGTAAAGGAACTAGCACTGTTAAGAAATAACCTTTAAGAAACACAAATTACACTAGCTTCAACAAGCCACCACCTGCACTACCTAAAAGATAAGAAAGGTGACATCTTCAGTGTGGACATGGTGTACCGCCACTAACAATGTCATGTGCTGCCTGTGCATTTCTTTCTTCAAGTGTGAGGGATTAATTCTCTCAGGAAATGAAAGTGGAGCCTGAAATGGCACCCAACTTTCAGCTTCTCTGTATTGATTCAGTTGGAAGAAACTTACTGGCTTCTCAAGGTCATTGCTATATTCTTAGTAAAATTGTTACTTTAAGCAAAATATGAAATCAGGATAGCACACTCTTGAATCATATAAACTGGGAATACTTTCCTGCATCAGTATAGAGAAATGATGTTGAACAAATCCATGTTGTTTGGGAACTTCTAGAATTGCTCTCTCACCTCCTTCTAGGAATTTCCTGAATCCAATAATTAAACAGGCCATTGATTCTTTCAAGATTCTTTTTACTCCTTGCAGCATCATGTGTTGTCATCCTTCACCACATTTCAAGGAACTATGGTGCTTTCTCATTATGCTTCCTTTTCCTCTCTTCTCAAATAAGGGTGTTAGGACACGCTTCAAGAATGCCTTGAACACTGGTCTTTACTTCATTCTGTTTTTTCTCACAGATGCCAACTTAAAGCCATGAGAATACTTTGCCATTTCTTGAGCACAACCAGTGTAACTGTGGTGTAAAAATGATCTGGATGGTCAAGAGTTAAAACCACATTTCAGTGGAGATTGTTAACTTCTATCCATGGGCACCACAAAACTTAATCAGCAGATCCTGCTACACCCTTGAATTCACAAGTATTTTGTTTATGAGAAAAAGGCAATTGTTATATATCAAATCAATCACACACCCCCTTCCATCTTTGATCAGTTCATATTCTTTGATCCTGACTCTTTAGCATATTCATATACAAAGCAGGGAAACTTAGCACATTGTGCCAAAGGAGTTAATGTGTTACAGATGCTGACTACCTGAAAAGTGAGAACAATGAGGTCTATGACCTTCTGACGCCTAAAATCAGTCAGAGTCCAGAAAAGTCATGATGAAGAACCACAGTGTCCAGTGGCTAACCCCCAGCTTCAATAGGCCTGCTCAGTGATATATTTGCATGGCAAAATTCACACCCACCTGTGCCATGACACTTTGCTATTGACAGACAACCTCAAGAAATGAACAGATGTAGTTAAAATCTGGGAGGCACCTTGACTTGGACAAATTACCGTCCCCCAATCCTTTGTTATATTTGAAAGCCACCTCTCAATAATTTGCTGACTTTACTATACTGTCTGAGCCTGGCAAGCTACCATACATATTTGATATGCCCAAAACAGTAACAACAACAACGTGCTCCTTGTGTTCCTGCAGTGAGCAAACACAATGGGGCTACACTAGCACGCAACAGGGACAAATGAAGATGTTACTGGCACCCACTCTGAGCAAATCAATGAACAACAGGATAACAGTGACAGTGATACAGTGATACTGTCTGAAAGTTTATAAAAGGGAGGGGAATTCACTTTTTGAGTGTAGTTGCACTCTAATTTTCACGCTCATCGTATCCTTAAATAAATATTTGTTTTAGTACTTTCTTCTCTGACTTTCCTGAATTCTTTTCTGCATGAGTCAAACAGATCTCTCCCCTGAATTAGGGATTAATGACATTGTGCCTGATCAGGTTTTCCCACTGTATCATTACTTAAATATGGAAAAAATGGGAATATTATTTCTGTAAACATATTAACATTTTCCCTTTTTTCAATATCATTCTTTATATTTTATATATGTAAATCAAGAGTGTATCCCTATATTTTAAGAGAAAGCTTTAGTAAATTAATAAATTAAGGTCCTGTAATAAACAACCTCTCTCTCTGTATATATATATATATATATATATATATATATATATATACATATATAAGTATACACACAATGTTTAGTTATTTTATAGTCAAGGATTTGTTTGAAAGATTAAAAACATTGTCATTATGTCAATATTTTTAAAACCTTAAACCATTTTAAAAGTGTAAAACTATTTTCAAAAGATTAAATACAGGATTTATTTTAGAATTTGAAAATAAATTTAGTTCTAATAAAATGAATTAGCAATTAACAGAGGATTGGGCTAATGTTTCACAATTTGCAAGGTTTTGTCTAAAAATCACATTGCTTCTGTGCCCATGTGAATTTCATCGCTTTTGAACTACTGTTTTGAAGCAACGATTTAGCTACTCTTGAATCCTTCAGTTTTATCTCTAAATCCAAATATTTAACTAAAGATGTTTTAATCATAAATCACTTCTATTTTAATTGGGGGGCCACACTCAGCAACATGGGGGAGCAGTTTCTAGTTCAGTGGTCGGGGATCACTTTTACTAGTCTCCTGGCACCCTGTGCTGCAGGGAATTGTGACCGTGTTCCAGTTCTTTGAGCATCCCCCCAGCCCCATAAGTAAACAGTAAATAGGACTTTCTGTAAAATCTCTATAAAATATTTTAAAAGATTCTCAAGATAACTAATGTTGCATGCTAGAGTGTCTCTTAGGTAGAGATCATCATTTGGGAGTCGGAGACTTTTGGAACTAATGGGACTAATGTTAGCTGTTCTTCCTGCTGCCTTAATGATAGCAAAACTCATTTGGACTTACATAGCAAGGATCTGGGATGCTGATACTAAATAGCCCAGACAATGGGAATTCTCTCATGGAACATCAACTTCCTGGGAAAACTTGGAGACCAGTGTCAGGTTATATATGCAAACACAAGATGTTTGAGAAACTGGTAATTTCATCTCTAATTTCCACTTCTAATACCTTTTTCTTGTGTACCCTTTTAGAATTTGTAAATGCCACATTAAATTTCTACGTAAACATTTTTGTTTAAAGAATGTCTCTGGTTGAATGAGAATGAATAAAAATATCTTATTTACAGAGTGGAACAAATAAGTAAAACCTTTTAAACGCTAATACATTGGTGACTGATCCAGTTTAAAAGTTTCTAATCATAATTCTGCATGCCTTAAATTTTTCTATTTAAATTTTTTTTTTTTATTTTTGCTTTTTGGGTCACACCCGGCAGTGCACAGGGGTTACTCCTGGCTCATGCACTCAGGAATTACTTCTGGCGGTGCTCTGGGGACCATAGGGGATGCTGGGAATCAAACCCGGGTCGGCCGCGTGCAAGGCAAACGCCCTCCCCGCTGTGCTATCGTTCCAGCCTCCACTCCTTAATTTTTGTAAAAATCTAGCAAAATGTAATTTATATTATTACTGTAGCAAATAATAGATATTGATTTTTAGTATTTCTAGAGCAACTATAAGTGTAATTGAAAATAGATTTTTATAAACTTTATTAGTTTATCTTTAGTAAATTAATTTTCACTCATGATATATTTATCATGTACTATATGAATTTATAAAATGCATTTTATTTGTGCTATGATCTATATTTTCCTCAAAAGTAATTCAGTCCCTGGAACTTAGATATTTATGGGCTTACTGTGAGACTGTTTTACAATTCCATTAGAATACATAAAGGTCCCAAACAGCCTGTAAAATCTATGAACAAACCACAGAGGAAAAAGTGTGTTTCCTATACTGAACCAGAAATTCTGAATAAGTTACTATCACTTTAGGTGTGTTTCTAAGTTAGGGAAACCAATACCATAATGTCCTCTTTTGTGTAATAAAGGAAGGCAATCCACAACACGTTCTTCTGCCCCTTTGTATAAAAATAGAATCCTATGGACATAAAAAACATGCTTTATTTTTGTTTCAAAAAGAATGATTTTTATGTTTGTTCCTTTTAATAAGGAGTGGGAAATAGGATGTAACCATGTGGATGTAACCATGATTCTAATTAGGTTTCCAAAATTAAGAAGAAAAGTTACTGAATAAATTCATTAAATCTTTTTTTTACTCAAGACACAAAATTGAGTTTAACTTTTTTAAACTAAAATTTTTTAGGCAATATTGGTGTACAAAAGTGTAAACGCTTACACGTTTTAAGGGAACAATTTGCCACACCATAGGCACCACCAAAAAGCCAATATCCTTCCACTTCATTCTACTGAATCCTTCCAGCCCTCTCTAAGACGTCTGGGAAGCCTCAGTTTTGTGGATGGGGGTCTAAGTTTTCACTGAACTTGTGCTCTTTGTTTCTTTATTGTGTATAAAGGGAGGCTTTGTCATACAACATCAAATAAAAGTGAGCAAATCTATATCTTGCTTGTTGTAATGGCATCAAGAAATTTTCATTTTACCCGAAAGAACTGCTATGTTAGACTTTCCCCCACATTGTCAAATCTATGTTTATGATGGAAAAACTTGATAGTAAATACTATGGTTTTACAGTGAATTCTAACAAAATTTTAAAGAAGAATTGATACTAGTCCTTCTCAAAGCCTTCCACAAAAATAAAGAGAAGAGAATAAAGAATTAATAAGAGAACGTTTCTTAAGGCCAGCATCTTCAGAGCCAGAACAAGATATTACAAGGACACTAGAGACAATCTTTCATGAATTTTATTGCAGATCTCTTCAACAAAATGCCTGAAACAAAACTCAGCAATATATGAAAAGGATTGTACAAAATTGCTATAATACCTCACAGCAAAAAAAAAAAAAAATGGAAAAAAATACAAACACATGACCATTTCCATTGATGCAGACAGAAATTCTGAGAAAAAAATCCATAATCAAAAATCCATAATTAAAATCAATATACTAAGAGCAGAGGGAAATTACCTCAATATATTAAGACCATATATGACAACCATGCTTAACATTATACTCGGTGGTAAAAGAGAGAAGTGCTTGAAGATCAGTAATAAGAAAAAGATGCTCACAATTATCACATTTATTCAATAGAGTACTTCAAGTATTAGAACAATTGAGCAGAGCAACAATGAAAACAAATCCAAAATAATAATAGAAAGAAAATGGTCTCTATTCATAAGTGACATGTTATTTATTATATGTAGAAAGCTCTACATATCTAAACATTAGACACAAATACAAATGCACACAAACACATGCACTCGCCAAAACAATAGTAAGTCGGCAATGTTATAAAATCAAAATTAGTGAAAAAATACATTTTTTATAGTAACCATTGATTAGGGGTGTGTGTGTGTGTGTGTGTGTGTGTGTGTGTGTGTGTGTGTAGCTTAGCAGAGCACATGTCTCACATGTGTTAGAACCTGTATTCAAACCCAGGCACTCCAAAACAAATGAAAGACAAAAGAGAATTAAAAAATAATAATAAAAATAGTTCTATTTATACTAACATAAAAGGAATATAATTTTTAAAAAAACAACAGAAAAACTCCATGGCATCCATTGAATCTCTAAAATATTACTTTAAAAATTAGAATGGCCTGTCAGGAGTGGTCCTTAAGGGCAGTGCCAGGAGTTAGCCCTAGCCCTGCCAGATGAGGCCCAACACACACTGCTTGCCCTGCTCCCTGCCCTTAGCCTCCATATAGACAGAAGTAATGGATAGACATGTAGATGTGGCAGGCAGATGGGGGCTGATAATGTATATTTGGAAAAGCACCACAGGAACCTAAGGCAGCGCAGAGACATGAAGATCTTTGTGAAAAAGACCAATGTCTGGGGTCTCGTAAGTTTTTGTGACACAGGTGCAAAGCTTGAATGGATGCCTGGGAGAACAGGGAGCAGAATCCCTCCGTGAAGAGGTGGTAGGGATGAATGGACAAAAGCTGTGGTCTGGACTCATGAGTGGATTACCAGCCCAGTGCTTTGCCCCAAGAAAAGACCCACTAAGCAACTAGTGGGTGAATCATTGGAACCCGGGCCAGCAGCAATAGTACCAACAGCCGTAGGGCATTTGCCTTGCACAGCCCTACCTGAATTTGATCCAGGACACCTGATATGGTCCTCAGAACGGGCCAGAAGTGATCCCTGAACACAGAGCCAGGAGTAAGCCCCGGGCACTGTCACGTATGCCTCTGCCGTCCCTGCCCCCTGCACCCCCCAAAAGAACTAGAATCAAGGCACAGCAACTATGGAAACTAACCCATGCATAATTTTCCTCAAAAAGCCAGTCTGGACTTTTTTTTTTTTCCCCAGGATGGAGAAGCCTATGTTCTCTCCTGAACATGTCTGTTTGTCTGCCTTTCTGTCTGTCTCTCCGTCTCCTCCCCCAAATAACCTTATTTTATTCAGTATCTATTTACTCCTGATATTCTTTTCTGTGGAGAGGTCTGGGAAGACGAGATGGATTTATATGTAGGACAGTTTCCTTTTCTCCAAAGATCACTTCCTTCCTCCAGCCCGAGTCCCACAGCTCCCAGAGGAGTCAGGAGGCATTTCCCAGGTCAGGCAGGCAGGTCAGGTGCACTCTGAAGACTGGCAGGTGACCTTTAGGAGACAGACGGTCTGTGTTACACGGGTGCTCATCACAGACTCTCATTAGGTCCCAAACTTCCTCAGGCGTTTGCCAAGGGGACTGAGGTGGGGAGAGAGGGAAGCGGGAGGCACCTTCTTGTCTCCTACCAATAAAGTCACTCAGGGAACTCTGCATCTGGCAGGAGTCACCTCTTCACCCCACAACATAGGTAAAGGTATACATATATTCATTTTTGTTTGTTTGGGGCCACATCCAGCGGTGCTCAGAGCTTCCTTCTGGCTCTGCGCTCAGAATCTTGGGGGACCCTCTCTAGAGTGCCGGCCAATCACCTTTTGGTCTGTACTGGCTCTCTGCACCTGATGTACCACAACTTCTTGGTCCATTTATCAGTTGTTGGACATTTAAGTGGCTTCCATAGCCTGACTACTGGGATATCACTGCACACTGTGATGATCACGGGTACGCATGTATCCTTTCGAGTGAAGGTTTCTGTGCTTTGAGAGAGATGTCAAGAAGTGGTATTGCTGGTCATAGGGGAGCTCTCTTTGTCTTTGAGACATCTCATGCTGCTCTTTTTATTGCTTTTCTTAGGGGTTGAAATGATGACATACCCACACACAGGGAGTGACAGTTCCTTTCTCTTACATCTTCATCAACTCCACTGATTCCCAGTCTTTTTGACATATTCTCACGGGTGTAAGATAGACTCTCATTGTTTTGATTTGCATTGTCCTAATTAATTAAGATGCACACTTTTTCTTGTGACTACTTAGATGCCCATGTGTCTTTTGGGGGACAATGTCTACAAAATTTTAAAGATAATCCCATGTTTTGTTTCTTCATTTGGTTTGCTAATGCATTAATTATTATTTTATCGTATCATTTTTTCTTTTCTTTTCCTTTAACTTTTTTGTGTGTGCTATTTTTTTGACCTAAGTGTTCATTTACAATGTATCCTTGTAAATTTCTAGGGCCTAAATTGCTCTAAACTTTGGGTATTTGGGTACTAACTGAAAGATATGGGCTGATTAATATTTTTTACACTTTCAGTACCAAGTGAAGCTCTTGCAGTTTGAGGATTAATACCTGCTTTGCATTCATTTCCATGGATTCTAGAAATGTTTAAAATGTGTCTGTGTCCATAGGGATAGCTCAAAGGGTTGGAGGGCATTCCTAGCACCCAGGAGGCATGGTCTGACCCATGTCACTGCATGGCTCCCCGACTACCTCCAGATTTGAAAGCACAAAGCTGGGAGTACCTTTCAAGTACCACTGTGACCAAAACAAGGATGAAACAAATAAGAAATATACTCACCTTGTCTGTTTCCTTCCACATTGTGGCCAATAACCATCCTATTTATTTTCTTTTGATGACTTAACCCCATCCACTTACATAGTGTAGTTCCAGGGAAATACTTTGTTTCATGCACTTCCTAGCAGACTGTTTATAAGCAATGATGCAGACAGTTTATAGGCAACACTCAGTAGACCCTGAGTGCTGCTGGATGTAGTGCCCGATTTCTTTTTAGTGATGATGGAGCTGCCACTGTTTTACCTTTATTTTGTTAGGAGTTTTTGTTTGTTTGTTTGTATTTTATCTAACCAATGGTGCTCAGGGCATATTACCCTTTCTGTACTCAGGAATCACTCCTGTCAGTGATTGTGATTCAAACCGGGGTTAGCCTTGTTAAAGCAATACCCTCTTTTTTGTTTGTTTGTTTGTTTGTTTGTTTGTTTGGATCAAACCCAGCTATGCTCTGCACTCAGGAATTACTCCTGGCAGTGCTCAGAGGATCATATGGGATGACTGGAATCGAACCCAGGTCAGGAACATGCAAGGCAAATGCCGTCCCCGCTGTGCTATCGCTCCGGCCCCAAGGCAATATTCTTAATATTCTTAACTCTTATACTGTCCCCAGGCCCACCTTTACATCATTTAAACGATCATTATGGCTGCTTAATTGTGAAAATAGAGGTTGAAAATGGAATGTAGGATTTCAGTTCTAAGGTTATTACTGGGTCTAGGTGTGATAGTTCAAAAGGATGTATCAGAAGAGGTGTTTAGTAAGGGCTAAGATTTTGAGCTGAACCAGAAAGATATTAATAGACACAAAGGTGTGAAGAAAAGGTATATAGGTGGGTGGTAACGAGCTGGATTATGGATAGTGGAGATTATGCTTCACAGACAGACTAGAGAAATGAATGATAATCAGATCATGTCTCTCCCTATAAGCCTTCCTAGGGATATTACTTTTAACTTAGAAGATATTTTAAATTACAGCCTATACAAGTAGAGCTCTAATGTGAGATGAAATGAAAAAAAGTAAAAAGAACTCATCACTGCAGTAGCAGTGCACTGTAGCACTGTTGTCCCGTCGTTCACCTATTTGCTCGAGTGGGCACTAGTATTGTCTCCATTGTTACTCTTTTTGGCATATCTAATACACCACCGGTAGCTTGCCAGGCTCTGCCGTGTGGGTGGGATAATCCCGGTAGCTTGCCTGGCTCTCTGAGAGGGATGGAGGAATCGAACCCGCATCTACCATGTGCAAGGCAAACACCCTACCTGCTATGCTATCACTCCAGTCCATCACTGCAGTAGAGAGAAACAAATCATCTAATTTATCCTGGGCATTGTTATGGATATTTTTATTTTATACTTTGAATAATGAGTCAGATTTCTATGGATGAGGAGAGAACATGGACATTTAACATACCTTTAATTCTAAGAACACTTACAAGTTCAGATAGTATATTAAATTGCTTAATGTCCAATAAATAACATTCCTATCTAAATAAACACATGCATACTCACTCCAAAGTGAAATCAGAATGGTAAATAATGCTGCAACCAATTCAATATCTATTCATGAATGATAAATTAGCTCCATAGAAAAAATCCGATGACAACAATCATATTTATGTATTATTGGAAGGATCTTTGGTACAAACAACACACTACTTGAAATAGGTTGGACTCTTAAGAGTCTTGCTTTGAGCACACCATTACATAGTGGTGAACAAAGTGAATGGTGATGATATTAACATTTTGTTTCATTTATCAAAGTTATGATTAATAGAAATAGTATCTATAGTCAATATATGCGAAACACTCTATATGTGTCATCTCATGCTTGCCTCTATTCCTGTGAAATAGGTATCATTACTACCAACAATTCAAAGATGGTTCCACTGAGGCTTACTGTGATTCAGGCTGTATTCAAAGACATTCATCTGTGAAATTGCTAGATTGGAGTTGTACAAAGTTTAGCTGGCATTAGAGTTCAAGTGCTTAGCTCTTACATTCTAGTTAAGAAAGTCATTAATTTACAGATTCTAAAAAGAAATCTGGCTTTGAATACTGTAGACTATAATCAGATTTTTCAATACTCATTTTACTTCTCTTCCTAAGATAAATTTGATTGCCTGTATGTTTCGAATAGGCGTGAAATTTTCCCCAAGAAATGTACTGCCTATTAACAAAGCCAGAGTTGTGTTCTCAAGGAGTAATTGAACCATTTTTATAAGATATTATCATTTTTAGTACAGATTATTCTCTTATGCAAATAAGATTCAGCCCTGTTGAGTAGTTGTTTGAAAGCTAGTTGTATGCCATTTTAACTGAAGTCTTTGTGTAATTTTTGTTTCATTACTTTCAGATTAGTTGATCAACAACCTGCAACACAACATTCAATTTTGTTCCCTGTGAAAATGTTCACGCTAATAGGTTTCATATGTTGTTATTCAATTTATCTGCCTATTAGAAGAAGTCATTAAGTCGAAGAAGCTAGCTTTTGGAAATAATGAGTTTTTCATTAACTGGTACAAGCATTTTCTTTAAAAAGCCGTCGTTAATCACATAGTTAAACCACTAATTAAAATATTTGACTTTGATTTGCTTTATTATCCTGAACTACATTAAACACCAGTCTGTCATGTGGATGGCATGCAAAGATCAAAGACCTCTGAGCTTCCATTTGTCATTAAAAATTAATAATAACTCTACTCTGCACTTCTTTTTTTGCACAAAAATATGTGTAAGTGCATACATGTGTGCATCTATGTGTGAGAGAAATAGGGATAGAGATCCCTATCCTCAGGCACACGTTGAAATATTTCCAACAGTAAATCCCTCCTTAAATTACATAGAATATTGTACATAGGATTCAGCTAGTATAGCCAATACATCATATAAAAATATCTTATAATTGTGATTTCTTTTTGTTTTTTTATGATATCTTTTGGTTTGGGGAAAAAGGTTTATTTGTAAATACTTCATTGAATACATGATGTATTTTTGATGAGAACTAATGTGTGCTCATTCTTTTCTGTAAAATTTCAGCACATCTCTAGAAGATATAAAGCAGGATGTTTTGACAGAAAAAGCACTAGAACAGGAACTGAGAGACTTTTGTTTACTTCTGATCTGCCACCATCTTGCTATGCTGTGAAGGTCATTAAAACAGAGCTTAAAATTTCCAAAATGGCACCATTAAGCCAATAATTTTATTTTCTTCTAGATTAAAGCTCTATCATGTTAAGTTGCTTTATTCTAGAATTTCTAAGAATAAATATGTACAGCATCTATTTTATTCCCTCATTGATCTTGCCATTATTTTTTTACTTTGTGTCATACCCACAGTACTCAGAGATTGGTTGTGTGGTTCTGTGTTGAGGGAGCACTCCTGGCTTTGCTTAGCAGACCATACGAAGTACCAGGATTCAAACCCAGGTCCACTATATGCAAGGCAACCACTTTAGCTCTGGCCCTATCTTGCTGTTTATATTACATTTCATATTATGTTGAGATCTTTTTTGGAGGTTCTAGCAGATGAGCGCAGCTACTTGTATACCCTCGACTGAAGACCAGTCAGTCTCTATTCGGGGAAAGCTGTCCTCTTCAACCAAGCGTGCAGCTTCAGAAGGGACTCACATGGAGTGGTGAGGGAGGAAGGGGGCACCCATCTAGCCAACCAGATCAGCCGAATCAACCCTGGCTATCAGTGGGGTGACAGATACCGCAGCCAGGACTGGAGCGACAGCACAGGGTAGGGTAGGGCTTTTGCCTTGCACGTGGCCGACCCAGGTTCAATTCCTCCTCCCTCTCAGAGAGCCCAGCAAGCTACTGAGAGTATCCCGCCCACACAGCAGAGCCTGCCAAGCTCCCTGTGGCCTACTGGATATGCCAAAAACAGTGACAACAAGTCTCACAATGGAGACGTTACTGGTGCCCACTCGAGCAAATCGATGAACAATAGGATTAGAGTGCTTCATATTATGTTATTTGATTTAAAGTTTCTGAACTAAAGGATAAATATCCTATACTGAAAGAAAATAATGGAAATGAAAATGCCTTTACATTCCCTCTTGCAATTAAAGACTAAAAACATGTGATACTGTAGCAAATGTTTTGCATAAGTTAAATTTAAACACAGACAGTATTATTTATTCAATATTGCATTGCTGACAGTGTTCATAAAACTTAGACATTCCAATATGTCCTATGTCCTTTGAAACTATATTTATTCCTCTTCCCTTTGGTGCACGTTAAATTGAGAGAAGTTGTATATAAATATGTAGACATACATATACATTAGAATGTATTTATATATAAATACAAATATGTATAAATATTAGAAGGTTTTCATAGAGCACCCACACCCACGTAGCTATAATTTATTTAAAATCTCACCTATTCTCACCTTAGTAATTTGGTGGCTATCTAAGCTCTTACTGGTGATAATACAAACGATGGAATCAACTGCAACAGGGAAGCAAAGTACACTATTTTACAAATGAACACCAGAGTGATTTGTCTATTACTTTCCCTTTAGTTTTACTTTTCCTTCATGAAAAAATTTAAAGTAGGGGATATGGTGCCGCCAGCAGGTAAACTTGTACCTGGGGGCAAGTGCATCAGCAGCTTGATGATACCTTCAGACTTCCATCATCATCATCATCATCATCATCATCATCATCATCATCATCATCATCATCATCCCGTTGATCATCGATTTTCTCAAGCCGTCTCAGTAATGTCTCTATTTGTCCTAGCCCTGAGATTTTAGAAGCCTCTCTTTACTCCATATACTCCAAAATTGCTGCTGTGCCTTTGGCCAGATCCCAACAACTTTGGGCCAAGTTTACCAAGAACTAAACGGCCAAGTTTACCAAAAATTAAAAGTTAGGGAAAAAAGTTTCGAAGACCACCAAAACCTAGCTACAACCATGCTCAAAGCCCCTCTCCACACGTTTGGACAGGCCTCATGCACGAAGGTACCAGCAAAGGAACCCAGGTGTGTGTAATCCCATCAATGGCCAACATCCAGAGAGAGACTTAAAAGCAAGCTTTCAGAAGAGAGTGATGCAGAGAGTTTCTTGTCTGCATGCCTGGCTGTCTTCCCCGGGGCCCCTCGGAGGGGATGGCTTCTAGCTTCCCTCCCCACCCCGAGCAGAGCTTCTGGCAGCCGAAGACCACCAGAACCTAGCTACAGCCATGCTGGAGGCTCCTCTCTACACGTTCAGACAGGTCTCATGCATGAAGGTACTGGCAGAGGAACCCAGGTGTGTGTAATCCCATCAATGGCCAACATCCGGAGAGAGACTTAAAAGCAAGCTCTCAGAAGCGATATCTTTAGCCTACTTCTCCCTATAGGAGAAACTGGAAATCTTCTGAGATTTTCCTGCCCACATGGGACAGCCTTTCAAGCTTCCCATGGTGTATTCATACGATAAATCCAGTAACAAGCTGGATCTCATTCCCCTGACCCTGAAAGAGCCTTCAGTGTGACATCGTTGGGAGGGCCGAGTCCAGATAGACTTCTAAGATCTCAAGGAAAGGACGAAACGATAGGTTATTGAGCCCGCCCAAGAAATCAGTGATTATTGGGATTTCGTGATCATGATAGTGAAGGTATGTGGGAGACACACACATCAATCACCTCTGGCTCAGATATATAAACTCATTTGTTTGCCTTATTTTAGAGACGTATAAATCTCGAAAGAGATCAAAAGATGCAGTTAGGGTCTGTAGGGCAGAGGTAGGTGGGAACCCATGACTGAGATCTCCAAGCCTGCTTGGATTGGGACTGGGCCTCCTCCCGCAAGGTCCCCAGTTTTTCAGAAGCTTGGCAGTCACACCCACAAACGGCACCTGGAACCATGTAATCTCATCAATGGCCAAGACCCAGAGACTATAAACTAAAGTTCCTGGAAGAGAATGACACCGAATTTCCTGGACATTATGTTCTATTCATCACAAGCAGTCCAAAACAAATCATCTAGCATTGCCTTTTCGGCAGGTTTGAGTGGTGGTGAGACTGGTGTTGAAATATTGAATGTAACCAATGTATAGAGGGAGCGTGGGGGAAATTGTCTCCCACACAAGCAGGAGAAGGGTTGGAATGGGGGGGAGGGAGGATACTGGGGATTTTGGTGGTGGAAAGTGTGCACTGGTGAAGGGATGGGTGTTTGATGATTATATGAACAAAGCTCAAACATGAAAGTTTTGTAGCTGTATCTCATGGTAAATCAAATTAAAGGGGGAAAATAATGTTAAAATAATAATATAAAGTTAACATGCGGAATAGAATAAAAAAATAGTAATGTGGAGTTCATGCCCAATTCAACCAGCTTAATCAATGGCTGAATAAATAGCAGTACTCCTACATTATTATAAATAAAAAAAAGAAAAATTCAAGTTGGCATAAGTATGATTACTAAGATTAGTTGAGACATTTTGGCAAGTTTTTCTTTGCTTATTTTTTGAGCCACACCCAGCTGTGCTTAAGATTTCTCCCTGGTTCTGTGCTCAGGATCACTCCTGGAGGTGCTTGGCAGACCATGCAGTATAATGTGTATTCAGTTACCTCAGGATTGAACCAGAGGTAACTGAATACACCTTATACTGCATACACAACTGCATAAACATTACTCCTGTACTACCTCTCCAGCCCAAGTTGTTCATTCTTGGTAAATTTAATTTTAAAAGTAAGTCTGTGAAATGAGGATACTAGTGTTTATTTCATGGCGGTGTTTGCCGGTTAAGTGAAATGTGGTAATTAACTTAACAGCACTCATTGAGAACCTATTATTTCCCAGAAATGGACTTAAAGTGCATTAAGCATGGCATGGTCCCTATCTGAATGAATTTTATGTTCTTGTGAAATAAAAGCAACTGGAAATAACAAATAACTGTGCAATATACTACCTTGAGGTGATAATTACCAGATACACACATAGTGTTTAATCAAAATCAATGTCTCACCCTAAAACATATAAAGTCTTATAAACTTGCTTTACCTCAATTAAAAAATATACAAGAGGAATGGAAAATAAAGAAAACAAATAAATATATCTCTTATGCATGTAATGTAGCTACTCATCTATCTACTGCTTTGTTACCTGGTAATCAGGCATTATATTTTCTGCTTCATTCATTGATTAATTAAATTTTCTTCAATTTATTATTTATTAATATATTTATTGGCTCATTAAATGATGCTATATATTTAACAATTGGTATTTTATATTTTCTAAAACATATAGTAGTTGATAAATTACTGCACATGAGATCTATTTATTATTTGTAGAGTCATTCTCACTGTCATCCCATTGCTCATCGATTTGTTCGAGTGGGCACCAGTAATATCTCTCATTGTGAGACTTATTGTTACTGTTTTTGGCATATCCAATATGCCACGGGTAGGTTTCCAGGCTCTGCGGTGCGGACGTGATACTCTCAGTAGCTTGCTGGGCTCTTCGAGAGGGGTGGAGGAATCGAACATGGGTCGGCTGTGTGAAAGGCGAATGTCCTACCACTGTGCTATCGCTCCAACTGTCAAGCAATAGGTAAATTAATAAGTAAAACTATATCACTAATATATAGAAAACTTAATTAAAATAACTTAAATAACTCAATATCAGATTCCAAACAATGAAATTCATAGGTGGAAACATAAATGCTATACTTTAGGACCTTGATCTCAGGCTGACCCAGACGAAATATTTGAAAATCAAAACCATTAGTAAAATCAGCAATGAACAAACGAGACTGCATCAAATGAAAAAGCACTTACATAGCAAAGAGCATTGTAACGAAAACTGAAGAAAAGTACTAAAATTTGGGAGAAAATATTTGCACATTATTATCTGAAAGTGGGCTAATATATATATATATATATATATATTTAATTTTGCGTGTGTGTTTTTGGGCCAGACCCAGGCATGCTCAGGCCTTACTCCTGGCTATGAACTCAGGGACCATTCCTAGTTGTCTCTGCATACCATCTGGGATGCCAGAGATTGACCCTCCACAGAAAGTGATCTACCTGCGGCACTAACTCTCCGCCCCCCTAAAATATTTTAAGATCTCACACAACTCAACAACAAAAAGAAAGAAGCTCAGTCAAAAATGATCAAAGACCTGAAGAAATACTTTTCAAAAAATAGAAGTGGCTTGTAGACACATGGAAATAGACCTCAGCATGACTTACTATTAGAGAAATGAAAGTCAAGACTCCAAGAGCTATCACTTTATACAGGTGACACTAACCTGTATCAAAATATTGAAAGCAATAAATGTTAGTGAAAAGTTAGAGAAAACAGAATCGTGTAGTATCTTGTTGGACGTATAAATTAATGTGGCACTATGAAAATGATAAGGAGATTCCACGAAAATAAAAATGGATGCACTATGTTCCTGCAATACTGGACTTAGAAGTTTATCCCAAGGACATGGAATACTAATTTGAACTTTTGTATCCATAGCATTATTTTCCACAATAGTAGAAGATGATCATTGCCAGATAAGGAAATAAGGAGGCCGTGGTTAATATGCAATTTAATAATCAAAAGACTATTACTCTGCTATTTAAAAAATGTGGTTGTGATACCCCAGGTTTTTTGTCTGGGGTGGTGGGTAGAGGAACGGAAGACTTGGGCCATACTTAGCAATTCTCAGGGCTTATTCCAGGCTCCAGGCTCTGGGATCATTCCTGGCATTACTCACAGGACTGTATGTAGTGTTCAGGATTGAACCAAGCTTGGCTGCATGCGAGGCAAATGCCTTACCCACTTTGCTATCTGTCTGAAGAGGCTTATTTTTGGTAGTAGTATGCACTGGAATGTTGGTGGTTATTGCAATAAATTCACCCATTTATAGGAATATAAATCTGTACCAGTATTATTAACTGATAATAGATTAATAACAATTAAAAAGTAATATTAGATCAATTTAGATTTGTTGATATATAAGGAATGTGTATGCATGTATAAAATCTAAGAAATGTAGAACAGATATCTTTAAGGGCAAGATAACTTTTATAATATATAGGAGCTTCCAAACAGTAGCTTTTTAAATATACAAGACCCTCATGTCCAGAGGTCAGAGCAGTAAATATATCGTACAGGGTGTAGAGCAATTGTTTTGATGGTGGTCCACCCAGGTTGATCTCTAGCACCCTATGTCCCCATATGGTTCCCTGAGCCCTCCAACAGTGGTCCTTGAGTGCAGAGCCAGGAGTAAGGCCTGAGCACCATCAGGTATGGCCGCAAAACATAAAAATAATAATAATAATAAAAGATGAAAAGATAAAAAGAGCCTCGCTTTTAGGGGGTTCCACTCAGCAACATTAAGTTTGTTGGTACAGGCCTAGTCATTGGGTGCCTTTTCCCTCTTCTCCTTTTTAATGTTTTTTCCCTCATCCAGAAGCATTCAAGGCTACTCTTGACCTAGTGCTCAGGGCTCACTCTTCGTACTGCTTGGGGCCACCTCCTCAAAAGGCATACAGCCAACACTCTGAGCTATATCACAGTTAAAACAAAACTCTCTGGTGCTCTTACTGGGTACCCTCAGGGCCCCGGGTGCTGGGATTTCCAAGTGGTGCTTGCGGAGTCTTGAGGACATACATTTTACCCTTTTGAGTTATCTCTGGCTCCTAGATACATTTTTAATTTTTTTAAAAAAAAATTTATGCTATATTGAATGCTACAAAATGCATACAATGACACACAATAGGGTAGATAGGCTACTGTCAGCAGGTGTTATGAATTATGATATAAAAAAGAAAAGCTAGAATAGTAATAATTCAGTGTTTTAAGATACATTTGTTGCTTAGAGTGTACATTTTGAAAAATAAATTATTTGATTATTTAGAGTTCTATTACAGTCTACAAAGCATAAAAATCTCTAAAGAAAAGTTATATGGAATTCATAGTGCTGCGTTGAGACACAGTCTAAAATTGTTTAAAATGTTCACAGCACATCATTTATGTTTTCTCTACCTTTCATTTATGTGTGAAGAGGGACTCTTCTTGACTATGTGCAAAATTGGCAATGTTACAGTGCTTGCTTTGCATGGAGTCAACGTGATTTCATCCCTGTACCTCAGATGGTTCCCTGAGCCCTTTAGTAGAGCTAGGAGTAAGCCTTGAGCACAGCCAGCTGTGGACCCCAAAACAAAATCATGGATGGACTTAGGGGTTTTACAAGAATGGTTGGAAAGTTAGAATAATAATGGGTATATGTGAGAGCAAGAGAGAGGACTAATTTGTTGATATCAGTGGCTTATTGAAACCAGTCCTGAATGGAGATTATAGTCTGGTCCATGTAGATTTGAGATTAAGTTAGTCATGGCTGCATGACAGTACAGGGTGGGGTGTGGGGTCAGTCTTAAACTGAAGGGCCTCTTTTTGCTCTTTCCTCCCCCTTCATAATTGCATATAAAAGAGAATAAAGTAGAGCAGCCCGAGATTTGGGGGGCGGACACAGGGCAACGAAGGAGGAAGGGGTTCTAAGAAACATATAGGAAGAGAGTAAGATAGTATCTCTAATACTTACTGGCTTACACGTGGCTTAATTTATTGCCTAATCATATTATCTCTCATTCCTTTTCATGTGTTCTTTGGAACTTTCACAAAGAGCACTTCCTTTGCTATATTTTTATTAGCTTCTTTCTTCCCTTGAGATTAGCAGTACAACAAACATCTTTCATGAACAAAGTAATGTATTTTATTGCTCATTATTATGTGACGCCATACAGGTAACACTGTAACACTGTAATACTGTCCTCCTTTGTTCATTGATTTGCTTGAGCAGGCACCAGCAACGTCTCCATTGTGAGACTTGTTGTTACTGTTTTTGGCATATCAAATAGAGGATGGGTAGCTTGCCACACTCTGCCATGACACTCCTAATATGAAGCAAAAAACATGGGGTAATAAACAAGGAGATGAATCAATACAAGTGTCTTGAGATAGCTGAGTGGCAAAAAAAGCCTGCCATGCTAGCATGAATTCAATCCCCCACCCACCCACCATATCTCATGCCTAAGAGCAATTACAGTGACTCTGTGGTTCAGGGTCCCCAGAACTACAGCCTTATTTCTCATCTCCAGCACAACACAACGAAATATATGAATGTACCACAACCGAAATCTGGGAACCCTGTTAAGTATTAAAACTAAATTATGCCATGAAGGACACACACAATCTTGCAACCAACACAATTTAGTGACCTCCACTCACCATCACAAGAATAAAAAAGGGAAAGAAAGGGAAATGAATTCAAAACACAAAAAATGAAAACAAGGTAATATGAGGGTGGTCTGGCTGTGACATCTGTCACCCCATTGGTCGCCAGGGTTGATCTGGCTGGCTGGGAGGGCGTCCCCTCCTCCCTCACTGTTGCATGTGCGTCCCTCCTGAAGCTGCGCGCTCGGAGGAAGAGGATGGCCTTCCCTGAATAGACCCCTTTTCGGTCAAGGGTATGTGAGTAGCTGCGTTCCCCTGCTAGAACCTCCAAATCATATGGGTAATCAAATAAAAATTATAGTTCTCAACAGGTTCTAAATAATTTAGAGATCCAGCACAGTCCTCAGTATCGTAGTTCAGTTATTTTCAAGGCCTTACACATCTAAGAATGGCCTGGAATACTTGTTAAAATTCTTGAAGTCACTTTCTCCAGATGGAGCCCGGCGACACTGAGCTTCTCTTAACATGGCTCCGGTATGCGGGACTAAACAGCTCCAAAATTCGGTGGGGGGGGGGGCGTCGGACGGGAACAGGTCGGTGCCAGCCCAGTTCCCAATTTGCCCTGGCTGCCGGAAGTCATGCCCTCAACCCGCCCTCGGCGCCATCTTGTCATAACCAGCAGTGAAAATTGGGGCCACTCCGGCAGCACCGCAGGCTAGAGATCACTCTGGACCCAGACCGGGCCAGCAACACCTGGGTGCCAGACAGAGAAGGTGCAGCCAGCACGTCTTCTCCAGATGGAGCCCCAGAGACACTGAGCTTCTATTAACACAGCTCCGGTATGCAGGACTGGGACATCTCCAAACCGTGCAGCCACTTACACGACTGCACGACCTTTCCTAATATACAAAAAATATGCTCAGGAATGGCTTCGCCAGTCCTGAGCGTCCATTATCCCAGAGGCACAGAAACTAATGTCAGAAACGCAGCGGCTGTTGGCAGATATACTCCTGGACTCTGAAATAGGCGATGGCCCTGTGCAGCTTCGGGAGGGGTAGGGTCTCTGTCCCTTGGGCTTTTCCCCACTGGCGACTGCCACCATTCAGAAACAACTGGGCAGAGAAGTAGGAGTTTGCAGTGATGGGATGGCATGCATGGGGAATCTTGCGATGGGGGAGGCAGAACCGGCCTTGCCTCCTGCCCAAATGAGACCCCGAGCAGTTGCCCATGTACAGCTCCTCCGCTCCTGAACAGCCATGATCCCAGCGCCACAGAAACCAATCTCGGAATGCAATGGCTGCTGGCAGAAATACCTCTGGACTTAATGCCAGAATTCCAAATCTGGGCGGCCGCTTTAGAGACCGTGCAACATCTTATCTCTTTGTTACCAACAATAGAAAACATCCAATCTAATGACACCATTCCAACAGGTCTAACTGTTTCAGAAAAACTCCAAATAATGATAGTGAGTTTCCTGTCAAAAATTGAACGTAATCAAAGTAAGGAAAGAGTAAAGTGAAAATTATCTGCCACACAGGCAGAGGGGGAGTTGGAGGGGGGTATGCTGGAGTTATTGGTGGTGGAATATGTGCACTAGTGAAGGGATGGGTGTTTGAGCATAGTATGACTGAGACTCGATCCTGAAAGCCCTGTAACTGCTCTCACGGTGACTCATTGGAAAAATAAAAAAATAAATTATAAATAAATAAAAGGATTGATATAGACGTATTCTCCTAAATCAATTTGACACAGGGAAGAAATAAAAGAGGTAGTGGCCCAAGGAGGAATCTCCAGGAAGAAAAAAAATGCTCTTAATCACTGCTTGGTTCGGGAGTTCTCTAGTGCTCAACAGAGCATGGAACTTGTTTGCTTCTTGTTTTGTTTGTAGTTAACATCAACACCAGAACTAGACTTGTATTTTTGCATGTTTGTACTTAAATTAACAACTTAATAAATTAATTTGTATGTGTTCAAAAAAAAAGTTTTGAAGTGCTGGGCAGGGCAGTGGTTCAGAATTGTGTCTTTTGAATTAGAACTACCCCAGCTGCCCCAATCAAGGCCAGCAGGTTCTTTCCTAGATAATATTTAGAGAAAATATCAAGGAACATGATCATTAAAATTCCTTCTTTTTCAGGGTGGGGTTTTGGCCACAACCAGTTATATGCAAGGGCTACACCTGGCTTTATGTTCTAGAATGATTCCTGGTAGTTCTCTGGAGACATATTTAGTGCCATATCTAGAACTATGGTGAACTGCTTGCAAGGCAATTATTTAAGTCCTGTACTTTTTTTCTGGTCTCCGATCCTTGAAACCATGAATATGGCTTATCTGTTAACCTCTAGGTGGGTTTGGGTCAGGATAAGTACCAGTCTGATGGTATTTCTAATTATTTTAAATCCTCCTTCTGTCTGGATTTTTTTCCCTCTGGCTACTGGACGGTTATTATAATCAAGTCTTGATTATTTCTTTTTCTGAGAAAGATTATCTGTGATTTCAGTTGTCTTGCCTTATCTAGTATTTTGATTTTTTAACAAAGAATTTGAAGCAAATGATCTTTAAAAATATCCTTGCCCCTACAGTTCTGGTACAAGGATTCTATTTAATTGATCAAGAAAATAAAATGACTCAAAGTTGACAGATGAAAAGAAATTTTAACTTCAGTTGTAGGCTAAAACAATTTCCAGACCATTAAGGACAATAAAAGCACACACAAATGGAAATACTATTCTGGATTCAGCAAAATTCTTCTTTCACACTATTAACTACCCATTATTTACTATGCCATTCATTACCCACACCAGAACTTTCATCTTAAAGATAAAATGTCAAAAAATATACATACATATATGTCACTGTCACTGTCATGCCATTGCTCATCGATTTGCTTGAGCGGGCACCAGTAACATCTCCATTGTGAGACTGTTGTTACTGTTTTTGGTGTATCAAATACGCCATGGGTAGCTTACCAGGCTCTGCCATGTGGGCGAGATACTCTCGGTAGCTTGCCAGGTTCTCTGAGAGGGGCAGAGGAATCAAACCTGGGTTAGCCTCGTGTAAATCAAACACCTTACTGCTGTTCTATCACTCCAGCCCATATGTATAGCAGCTTATTTATTTAAAAATATCATATTTTCTTTTTCAAATTTCAAAGTAGCATGAACAGAACATAGGATTGCAGAGAGAGCATAAATAAATAGGGAAACAAAGACAGAGATAAGAAGATACACTCAGTAAAAGACATCAATATAATTAAAATTGTTATTAGAACTTTGCATGTATTCTGGAAACACAATTTCAAATGCCCCAATGGATAAATTTACGAATCAAATTCCTGTTCTTTGTGAGCACCTTATACATCATAGGACTGCTTCACTTCTGGTACTCCTAGTGCATCCTTTGCGAAACAAGAATTTTGACTTTTTTGCTCTGAGTCTTTATTTTTTAATTAAAATTAATTGAATTACATCTTCCACAGGGTGCTTCCTACTAAAAATAATGTGTAATTTGCTGTACTTTGTTGACCAGTGGTGTGCACTCCATGCCACTTTCCAGTGCAACTCAAGTGAAATAGGTATTACAGTAAATCCATATCATAGTACCCTGTCCTTTTGAAAGTATCAAAGAAATCCATTGATTTTTGGTTTGAGTATTAGGAAATTTTAAAAATGTATTTTAAAATCTAGTGTTATCTTGATTTTCTTTTTTAAACATTGTGTCACCATTGGGAAGGACGAGTAAAGAAAGGCTTCTAAAATCTTAGTGCTAGGACAAATGGAGATGTTACTGAGATCGCTTGAGAAAATCAATGATCAACGGGATGATGATGATGATGATGGTGGTGGTGGTGATGATGATGATGATGATGATGATGATGATAATGATGATGAAACTAGAGGACACAATACTTGGAGATGACTTCTGAAGTTGTGTGTGATTCAAACCCATAATACCCACATGCCAAATTTATGCTCAAGTCCTTTGAGCCGTCTCCTGGGCTTAATGGTAAATATTTCTTTTGTTTCTAATTTTTTCTTCGGGGCCATAACCAGCTATGCTCAAAGTTTACTTCTAATACTATTTTCTCAAGGATCACTCTTGGAGGAGCTTAGGGAATTATTAGGGTAGCAGGGATTGAACCTGGTTTGGCCACTGCTTTTTCTCTCTGGCCCTATTAATAGTGAATTTTCACTGGAAGAGTTTTGGGGAAAATTTGAAAGGATAAGGGGTATCTCCCATTCAGAGAAAAGCACCATAGGTATTAGAGTTAATGGTGCTCTTCAAATAATGAAAAGAATTCGAAATAATGTAAGGGCAGAAAGATAGCTCTAAGGGCTGAGTCCATGTTTTGCTTTCTGGAGGTCCAGTTTTGATCCCAGGGACCCCATGGTCTCCTAGTGTATCCAGGAGTAACCTCCATGCACCACTGGCCATGGTCTCAAAACAAAAAAAAAAGAAAAGCGGGGCCGGAGTGATAGCACAGCGGGTACGGTGTTTGTCTTGCAAGCAGCCGACCTGGGTTCGATCCCCGGCATCCCATATGGTCTCCCAAGCACTGCCAAGAGCAATTCCTGAGTGCAAAGCCAGGAGTAACCCCTGAGCATTGCTGGGTGTGACCCAAAAAAGCAAAAAAAAAAAAAAAAGAAAAGCCTGATGATAATCAAGTATGTGACTAATGTTATGAAGATTAATAAAATTGATATAATTGAAAAAATAAATGTTGGACTTTCAATCAAGACAATACAATAGGCCAACTCTATAATAGTTCTCTTACTTATTATCTAAGTTTCTCTAAGAAGCACCTTGTATTCTTCCTTGGCTATGCTATAAAATCCCTCTTTAGTAGCTTGCATATTGTCATAATGATGTACAAAATTTTCTGATTCCACAAAATAGCATAACCCATAAAAGATTCTTACTCCAAACATTAAATAGAAATAATGTCATTTCAGTTTAAGATATGATGGGCCAGAGAGACAGTACAGCAGGTCCGGCTCTAGCACAGATCAGGAGTAAGCCCTTAGCATCACTGGATATGGCCCCCAAATCAGACAGCCAAACAAAAACCAAAGAAGAGTTGAGTAAATTTCTCCAAGAAAGCAGGATGAGGACTACTTCAATTTTTCCATCAAGAAATGAATAAATATTAAGAAAAAATAAATTTATCATAAGTATTGAAGACTGGTGTGTCTGGTGTGCCAAATCTAATTATTGCTAGAACTTTGATATTAGGAAATATTGTAAAAGTCAAAAGTCAGACTATCATGCCCCAAACGGTCAGTTTTACTATTGGGTCTCACTTTCAACATTTATAATAATTTTATACTTTTCTCTAGTCATTTCACAGTTGTCCCTCCAACAAATACTGACTCATTGTATCAGGAGTCAATTGAAACTTCTAAATAAATGCAAAAGAATTAAGATACATGTGTTCTATTGCACAAGAACTATTCTTTTTAGAGACATGTGTATTATACATATATAAGTATAATATTTAGGGGGCACCATACCTGGAAGTGCTCAGAGGCCACTGCTGGCTCAGGGGTCACACCTGGTGGTGCCTGGGAATCAATTTCTCTGCCAGGATACAAAGCAAGTCAAGTGCCTTAACCTCTGTACTATCTCTCCAGCCCTTCAAATATATTTTATGAGGATAAAAATGATCAAAGAGCTCACAAAATTTAATATCCAATCTTTATGTAGATAGGTTGTCATTAGGAAGGGCCACAGAGAAGTAGCTTAATAAACAAGCTGAAGTTCTTTTTAGGCCATGCCATAAATTATTTTTCTTGACTCTGAGAGTAGAATAAGAGTATTTCACTATTTTTTTCCTTTCCAGCTGGTAATCATTAATGCACATTTTTAAAAATAAATGACACTCTGTCTTTTAAACCAATTCCTCTATTGCACATTTGGATTTTTCATCCCAGTTCAAAAACCAGAAGAGAGATACCGTGGGCTGTTTCATATTGTCTTGCTCACCCTCCCACCCTCTCTCACCCAATAAAAATAAAATGGAAGAACAAAATATCTGGCATGAATCATTGTTATGTTTGTGATATATCTCTATTTTTGTTCTTATGTTTTAAACATGAAATTCTGCAATAAAGAAATAGCCCCTCCAGTGGTATGAAGTATCAGCACTTAGCATCAACATTACTTAACTATTTTGAATCTAGCCACAAATCCTGTTTGTATTATGCTTTCCATTTATGATGGGCAATTGGAAAAGAAGGCTGATTTTATATGATTTTATTCCTGACATGTTTTCTTGAATGAGGATATATTGATAAAATATGGCTTCAAACAGCTTTAGTATGAAGACTGATTTACCGTTTCAGCTCATGAGAATATCTTATTTTTTAGCTTGTAGTTTGCTACACAATGAAAAGACCATTTATTTCAAATCTGGTATGTATTGACCACTTCAGATTCAATATTTCAGTACAACTTAAATGTCTTAGACTTGATAGCATTGCCCTTTTACAGATGATTAAATGAAACCTCAGCGAGATAAAAGAAAGAACACAAGGTCATTCATTATGTCAGGGAAGTTGTGAAGAAGGATTTAAACCCACTGACTGAAGGTCACTGCTGAGTAGCCTCTGAGCCTGTACATGGCTATGTGATGTCAATATGGAGGTATTCCATAGAGAGAGAAAGAGAGACAAAACCAGGGCATAGAACGTATCGGACAACCACAAATCCTTGGCCTTGGATTACAAAAAACCGATTATGCAGCAGAGGGAGGGGTAGTGAGGGGAAGAGAGGGGGAAAATGAAATAGAGGTGACAGAGAGCATGGTGGAGGTCACAGGCACTTTAGTGGTGGTGGAGTGCAATAACTTTGTAAGTCAATACCACATGTTTTAATACTATTGCAAGAAATCACATGTAAAGGACAATAAAATACAAATTTTAAAAATTAATTAAAATTAAAATTCTCGTCTTAAAATGTTATGAGAACCAATTATTAAAATTGAACTAAACTTAAAAGATGGTGAAATAGCAGATATACATACAAATGATTCACCTTATTTATTTAGTTCAGACTCTCAGAGATTAGGAATTTCACTTTTGATTCCATGTATCTTGAAATACATGGGATAACCCCTCTGATCCCAGCCCTAGCAGTGATAAAGAACTTTCCTTACATGTGTAAAACTGATTTTGTTATCCAGTACCAACTCTTTCCCCAAAAGAGGGTTGTGATTAAAATTAATGTCATTAGTAATAAAATATCAAATAATTACTCTTTTATGAAATATTATATTTTAATTTCAACTATGCATTCTCGTAAAATGTAAGCAGTTTGACTACAATAGTTGGGACTGGGGAGATCGTTCAACAGGGAGTGCATATGCCTAGCATATATATATGCAAGGCCCTGAGTTTGATCCCAGCACCACAGTCCCTCCCTCAGCACTGCTGACGCCTAGTGTACAGCCCTAGTGACCTCTAGCACCACTATATTGCTTGACCAAATATGGCTGGGATTGCTCCCTGCAGTTCTGCTGGGGCAGGCCTTATAAAAACATTTTTTAAAAAAAGATTTTTGTTGTTTTTAAAGCAGGGTGGCTTTTGTTTGACCTCCCAAGTAGGACTTAATCACAATTGAATGAATATGTAATTGTATAGTCTTGTAATGGGTAGTAGTGTTGAAAACTATAACATTATCCTTAATTTCAAGAATATCAGACAAAATTCAATCAAAGATCACATACATAGCAAGAGCAGGAGCTATAGAGAGCTTGCTGAGCAAAGATACAGGCTGGGCTCAAGTTGGAACCCTGGCATGACACGAGCCCCTCCTCCCAAAATATGTTTCTAAAAATATTTCTAAAAATTCTAGAAAAGTGACCAAGTGAGCATGTTTATATGGCACAGAGTTCCCACGGTGCAGTCCCTTTAGTGTCCAAAGTGGGTGGTACCTAGGAAAACCAGAATTATTAGTTTTCCTCGACCCCGACTCTGAAATCAAATTATACCCCTGATTTCTAAACAGAAACACATTGTAAAGTTAGTTAGAAAAATATGTAAGATTTCACCTGGCTGCCCTGAACGCACATTGAATCATGTCTTTCAGTCAGCTCCACTGTCAAAATTTTTTTAAATTGAGTTCCACCTGGTGCACGATCCTTTGACAAGAGGAACAAAGGCATTTTCCTCATTATATATAACATCAATATAAGGCCCTTCCCCCCCCTCTTTCTCTAGTCATCTCTTCTTCTCTAGATGGATATTTTTGCTTTTCCTGGACTACCTCTGTAAGTATATGTAGTATATGCACATATAGCTATACAGTATTTAATATATAAATGAGTTCTTTATATGTAGATGATACATCATTTATAGGTTATTTTAACCTACATAATGATAACTTAATAATGTCACAACATCCATAACTGCTAACAACTAGGAAAATACATTTTAGTATGTGAATTCTTTGCTTATATGTATATATGTATGCAGTAGTCTTGGAGCAGTGAAACATAGAAAAAATAAACAAACTGGATGTATTTTAGATAGCTAAGAACTTCCCTCTTATATGCAAAACATAACCTTCTAAATGTAGTACTTGAGCTTCTCCTCACTAATGTTAAAAAATCTTTTATACTGCCCAAACATTAGAAATCTTAATATAAATATGCAGTTTCATAATGGCAATCTTTAAATCTTGTTTTATGTACTTGGAAATTCCAAGAGGACATTTGGAAGAATTTTAATATCAAAGCATATAAACACTTAAATCTTGGCTAAATTAATCTCTTCATAATGAAGGTTCTTTATAAGAAATCTTGCTACCTAAAAAGCTTTCCAATATGCAACGGTTCTGTTTATTATAAGGGTGGGCTTTTGGCTAAACTTTTACTAGTACAGTGCAGGTATCTGGATACATTATCCATTTGGTTAACATAAAATTAAGATTAGGTCATTCATTGTTAAATCCAATCTATTAGTTTGTCATTTATACTCAGTAGGACAAGGAACCTGGTATTTGCTGTTATACTACATGAAAGCAAGGGCATTTTTTAAAACCACAGGTGTTATAACTAATAAAAGTATAAATACTCAAGCTATAAAACAAAATGCCATCAACGATTTGAGAGCTCATATTTATAGGCCACTCTAATTAGTGATTAAAAGCAAGGATCTCCTATCCACTAATTTCAAAACATTTCCTTATTCCCCCCAAACATTTCCCTATTTAGCTCATGATATTGAATAAAAATGTGTCTGATGTTTTTCTGCCCGGTGGGAATAATTTAAGGGTAGTTGAAGGAAACAAGCTGATAGCTGGCACAGATGCAAAGTAAGTGAGAACATCTGTATTTACTTCCAGTAACTTTAGAGTCTTTCATTAGACGGAATGGCAGAGACAGTGATCTGAACACTTGTCAACAACTTTATGTCAGCAAAATGTCAACCAAGTATGTTATCTACGATCTCCTAACAGGAAGATCAGTTTTCACTTTTAATTAAAAGGGAAAATCCCAACCTTCTCAATGAAGAACTTTTACTAAGAGGAATAACACTCCTAGATTAAAAAAAAAAATGTACTTTAATTGCCTTACTCACATCATCTATTATAGCTGAAAATAATTTGGCTAAATTTTCTAAGTGAATCTTCTACGTCTGTCATCTATCTATTGATCTATTTTATGCCTATATCAATAATAAATGTATATTTTACATCAAACTATAAAATAAAATTAATTTTTAAATGAAACCTGAGACAAAAGTAATTTTACAATTACATAAATTATATTTGCATAAATTTCAGACTGAATATAAGAGGAGAAGCTGCCAAAGGCATTATGGGGACTTAGATTATCCCCACATTTTCTATAACTGGGCTGTTTGAGGTCACTGCTTATTTTCTGCAAGGTACATGTTCATGCTGCTTAGTTTTTAAAAGGACCTAGTTCAGTGAAACTATGATTTGGGAGCAAGGAGCTGTGGCAGTTCTTTTGTTTCTTCCTATTGGTCTAGAACAGAGCTTTTAAAAACTTTTTCCACTCATGACCTCTCTGCACCCAAGGAATTCAGTCAGGTGAGTGCTGGCTGAAACACCATGGATTTCATCACATGGTTGATTCTGAACTAAGTATTGCACCTTCAGAAAACTTGCCCCATTGCCAAAGTTCTTGTGATCCTCTCCCATATAATGGAGTGTTGCGCCAATGTTTAAGAATCTAGAGTCTAGAAAAACTCAGTAGAGTCACCCAAATTGATCTAAAGAATACCTATACATATTATTTGAAATCACATTTAAAAATGCCATTGAGGGGCTGGAGTGACAACACAGTGGGTAGGGCATTTGCCTTACACACGGCCAACGTAGGTTTGATTCCCAGCATCCCATATGGTACCCTGAACACCGACAGGAGTAATTCCTGAGTTCAGAGCCAGGAATAATTCCTATGCATCGCCAGGTGTGACCCAAAAAGAAAAAAAAATGCGATTGAATCCCCTCTGTAAATCTGGTTTGAGTCAGCATATATCTTAATACATTTCTGCACTTTTTGATTATTTTTAGTTTTCTTTCTTTTTTTTTTTAAAAAAAAAAACCAGAGCATATTTCTATGGTGCAGTCAAAAGGCTATGTAACAGACAGTTCCCCTGCCCCTTGGTGACTGACCAAGGCTGTCTGATCTACACTCGCCCAGCAATGGGCCACTCAAGGTCTCCCCATCTCACCATGACTCACTTCCTTTGGCTGGTTCTTTGCGACCATTTTGGAGACTTTGCATGTTACTCAAATCTACTTAATATCATCCTGAGATATTAAACGTCTCATTAGCTCCCAAACACCAGTTCACAAATATTTTGAAGATTTAAAGGGGCAGAAGGGGTCATTAAAGACCTCATGAGTAGTCTAGATGATTCCAGTCATTTGTAGACCAACACTTGAAACATTCCATTGTTGATGGAAACCTAACATTCTGGGAAATGTGGAACATTTCACCCAGTTATCACAGAGGGAGATGCTCTGGAATTTTGGTGAAAAAGATTTTCTCCATGTTAAATTACTCTTACTGATAAGACATTAAATATGACACATTAAGATACGCTATCTTATCACATCAGTCTATTGCTAGTCTGGGTGAGCCTACAAATAAGATCATAACAGTACCTGAAAAGTCCATTGATATAAACTCTTTGTTTTGGATAATTAATTAGATGAAGGACAGAAATTACAATCAGTGCTCCCTGGAAAGGCTTCAGGGCAAAGTTGTAGAGCTTTCTGAAAGGTGGCTCTGAGCTGAAAAACAAATCTGAGATAACAGAAAACTTCAAAAATAACCCTGAGTGATAAGGAAGGAGATGCAGGCCAGAGGGTTCAAGGGCCAAAGATTTCTCAAGGCTCAATTTATTGTTTGGGGGTAATACTTTTATCTTATGTTCTTAAACACCTATTGCACAGAACATCTGATAACTAGGTCATATCTTTTTGAATTTTCTGGACAGCAAAACTCAAATCATGTCATTATAGCTAAATCCCTTTTACTTTAGAATTAGAAAAAAAATCAGAAGCATTCTGACAAGTGAAGTTGCAAGGATATAACTAGATTGACATTATAGAAAGCCCTTTAAAGCTGTTATTCTTAACGTAGATTGAAGGATAGCTTAAGGATTGAAGAGACCATCTGAAGTTTAAGAAAGAAAACTTACGCCAAGAGTGGTTTTTATGAGCCGCAGGCCATTCCCACAGACATTTCCTAGTATTTGACTTTTTTTTTTTTAGATTTTAGATTTTTTTTTTTTGTTCTAGGTTTTCAGAAAATCTTTCGAGGTGATTTCTTCTTGTTACATTTTTTATTTTAATTTAATTTTAAATTTTATATTTATTCAGCCTCAGTATCAAATCCAACAGGTTTAGACACCTATGTTCAATTCACAAAATTTTCCTTCCTTATTCATTTATTCGTATTTTTTGAGTGTGGGGGGCTTGGATTTTGAGGTCCAGCCTTTGGTGCTCAGGGCCTAATTCTAGCATTATTAGACCCTGCGTAGGGACATTGCAAGGCAAGCATCTTACCTTACTTATTACCTCCCTAGCTCAATTAGTCTCCTTTGTTGTTGTTCTAAAGTATATAATTTCTGTATTATTTAATTACCAATTTCACTTTGATTGTCTTCCATTTTTTTCAAACGGCTGCCTACTGACATGGTATGCCCTCGGATTTCTAATTTAGAGCAGTCTTTCACAAAATAATTCAATCTCCTTAAATAACAGATGACAAAGGAAATCACCGGGTAAGAGGTCAGAAACCTTCAGACTGGAGCTGTGTGAGTAAAGAAAAAAAGAGAGGTTTGCTTGTTCTTATTAGGAATAGGCAGTGGGTGAAATATTCAGGAGTGGGCCAGGGAGATGGCTCAGCGCCCTGGAGTGATGCTCATTGGAGAGAGAGAGATTCCCCTTGCTCCAGCTCTGAAAGGAGCTAAGTGTAGCCTCTGGGCACTACGGGGAGTGGCCCTCAAATAAACAAACAAATAAACAGAAAGGAAATGTTTAGCTTCCTAGTATTTAAATTACCAGTTTAGACTCAGGTTCTTGCTGGCAGAGGTAGAATTTACCTCAGATTGGCCCAAAGGCCAGAAAAACTACACCAACAATGGAAAGGCATTACAGGAAAGGAACAAAACCTGCAGTGGCATCCTTTGTCTAAACTCTCTCACACTGGGGCAGGGATTCAGCACGGCCTCCTAGGGCCTGCAGGCAATCTGAGGGCTCGCCCCAGCTCTCTGACTCACACTGGGCGTTCTCTTTGTAGACCTCTAATTTAATAAATGATTCAGTCTGACTCTGAATTGATGATTCCCCTGGGGTAACCCAGGGCACCAGTAGACTGACTGAGGCTTAAAAGCATTGGAAGAATTTTTCTGGCAAGATGTGCTGAAAACAACTTTTCACCTCTGTACAATCCACAATAAACAAGCTTCTTTCACTTCTGTTTTAGCACCACACTTTATTTCCATCTTATTTAATTACCCAAGCATTTTCTGAGGGTAAGAACTATTTCTAGCAGTCTCGATTTAACTGACAGAGCCAACTGTATAACATTTGGTATTTTGCACCTTTGTTTTCATTTCGATATAGTCATACTTACTGTAGCACTGTCATCCTGTTGTTCATCGATTTGCTTGAGTGGGCACCAGTAACATCTCCATTGTGACACTTGTTACTGTTTTTGGCATACCAAATACATCACGGATGGCTTGCCAGGCTCCTCTGTGTGGGGGATACTCTCCGTAGCTTGCCGGGCTCTCCAAGAGGCACTGAAGAGTTGAACCCGGTCAGCCACATGCAAGGCAAAAGCCTTACCCGCTGTGCTATAGCTCCAGTCCAGCCATACTTACACCTATGTTAATTTGAATTGGACACTTATTATTTTATCCCCGACATTATCTCACATGTGTAGTGTTTGACACTCCGGCTTGACCATGTGACGTAGGCATCACTGCAGAGTCATGAGGCACCTTCTCCAAATACAAACTTTTCTGAACAGCTGGCAATTTAGATTTAGAATTTTCTCTGAATTCAACATTCTTCTCCCGGGCCAGAGAGATAGTGGAGCAGATAAGGCACTTGCTTGCCCCCAGCCAGTTCCTGGGCGCCAGGATGGTTACCTCAGCCCGACCAAGAATGATCACTGAGCACAGAGCCAGGAATAAACCCAGAACAGCGGCCGCTGGAGATGACTCAAAAAAACAAAACAAAATCAAACCAGAAAAGGGCATCATATCTAGAAAATTTATATTATGATTCACATAAACCTTCATTCTTCCATTTGTAACACTCTTTTAAGGACCAGGAGATAGTTCAGAGGTTAACAGATATGCCCAGGTATCCTCCAGCACCTCCATAATCTCAGCACTGTACCCTTGGATCTCTGCATGGATTCATTGGACTGATGTAGGCAGGTATAGAAGGCCCCTTCCCAAGGCATGGCAAAATTTCCTGGGAAAAAATAGCCCCAGAGTTGCTGTGAGAGGCTGGTAAGATCCTCAGAAGAAAACAGAGAAAAACAGGAACTAAGGCCTGATAAAGCCCTCACCCATCTATAGCAACAGACCCCGAGAAGCTCCTGCAGAAACAAAAGGCCAGGAAAGGAATTTCAAAGAAGACCTTCATTATTCCCAATCCCCCTGCTAACTGCCTTAGCGACTGACTTTGACCTAGATAGAAGCTCCACAGGGGGGCAGGTTGGAGAAACCCAGTAGAGGTCACCTTGAGCAAAGGAAGCACAGGTACGCTGCCTGAGCCCGTGTGCTGCTTGTGCCATGAGGCCGAGCTCATGCATTGCCTGAGCACATGTATCGCCCGCATCTCCCCTCTCGAGATGTGTACTTGCTGCTTTCCCGGCTAATGCTGGAAGGCGTGTAGGGGCTCTCTCTCCCCCCTTGTTCTCTCTTGAGCCCGTTACTCTGCACTCTCTCCCACTTTCTCTCCCCTCTTCCCTTAAATACTTCCAAATAAAAACTATGTGATTCCACTGCTCCTCTACTCCTGAAACTCCTTTCTTCCAGGCGAGAAAAGAACCCAGTAACCCCAGGTCCTGGGTGGCAGAGGCGGTTTGGAGAAAGTGACAGTCTTTCTCCTCCCCACTTCACATGAGACACCTGTGAAGTCCACTGACATCAGGACCAATTGGCTGGAAAGTTTAGGGAGGGGCCCCTGAATGACCTGAGCACTCACCAGGAGGTCCTTCACAAAATACAGTGTTTTAAGGCAACTTTGTAAACATAACACACAGATTGCTAATGCTAGCAGTATATAATAGAAAGGTATTGAGGCATTTTTAAAAACTTTATTAGAGAATCGTTGTGATGTACAGTTACAAACTTAACGAACTTTTGTGTTTGCATTTCACTCATACAGTGATTGTTTACCCATCCCTCCACCAGTGCCCCTTCACCTCCACCAATGATCCCAGTGTCCCTCTCACCACCCCCACCCCATCCCCCACCACCCCACCCTGCCTCTGTGGCAGGGCATTCCCTTTTGTTCTCTCTCCTTTTAGGTATTGAGGCATTTTAAACAGTGAAGTAATCACATAATAGTATTAGAAGATTGTTTTCCTATCTAAATTAAATTGGGATGAGATGATGGTGAGAGTCCTAATAAGGAGGTGTAATAATCAAAATAATAAGTTGGTAGACAGAAAGATTTTTTGCAGAAACACTGCACTAAGACCGTAATTCAATCTTAACGCCACTGAATTATTAAAAATAGGATAATATTTTCTTTCATTATTCTTCTGCCTCTAAAGTTAACACTTTTCCAAAGTGAATAAGAATATTTAAGTTTCTGTCTCCTAAAGTTAAGTCTGAGATGATCACTGCACATTATTAAAAGAGCATGTTACATCTTGTCAAAATTCTCTGGACTAAGTTAATATTTGTGGTTCAGGCCAGAGAGATAGCACAATAGGAAAAGCATTTGCCTTGCATTTATTCTGTTAGGGTTAGTTCTCTGGCACTACATGGTTCTGTGAACATGGAGCTAAAAGTTAGCCCTAAGTACTGTCTATGCAGTGAGGTTCAATCTCTTGCCCTCAAAAATGTCATTAAAATTTGCATAATGTTCAAAGTACCTTTGTAAATCACCTAAACTCAGGAAATTTGGTATGACACATTGGTGATGACTTTGTTTCTTTGACACTGTGATTTTTTTTTTAATTATTCACTACCAATTACCTATCTGTTAAAATTCATATTATATTCGATGTTTCATTTTCAGCATTCTCTAAAATATGCATTAAAAACTTGGGGTAACCTAATTGTTTATAATGAAGACAATGGCTAAAGATATTATGAAATGTGTTTCAATATTACACTTAGGTTTATGTGAATTGACCAAAAGACATTTAGGGACAAATAAAAATGGCAATCCAGACTGCCGTATAAAGTATGATGGTGATTTTATTCAAAGGAAAAATGTACATATGCATATATATCAGTATCTCATACAGTGCTTTATATATGTCCACATTTTTCACTTATAAACATATATTCAAAATATATATACTTCTATTCACACTTTTGCATATGTGAATCTGCATATTTGCATCTATTCTGGTAATACTGGCTGTGCATCTAGAAACCTTATTGTCTAGGGAGATATGTGAGGAAAATCGTGTTAATATTATTTATTTTGTTTTAAAAGAACAGCAACAAAATGGAAAAAACACTTAAAAATATAGGAAATATATTGCTTCCTGAAACAAATATTCACATTGACTGCTAGGGTGAGGCGGGCTGTTTGGAGATCTCTACTTAGCTCTTTGATTCGCAGTTTCCCAGGATTGCTTCTCCACGATGCTATCCTCAAGGTCACTCTCCTTTGGGAACTTATCTGGATGTCCAGAACATAATGCTACTGGCAGCTATAACAACACCTCTCTCCCTCATTTTTCTTTATTACTTTTTGTAGTCTTTTGTTTTAGTAAAAGTGATTGTTCACAGAGCTATCCTGAAGATGATGATTGTTGACGTAATCAAAGATAAAAGCTACCTAATAAACATAAAAGCTCATCTCTAAAATAAAAAGACATTTGGTTGAATGGCAGAAAGCATACACCCAAATATTCTGACAAAAATCTAATATTCACAGTCTATGGTGCATTCACAAAATGCAATAGGAAATAACACAATTTCATTAACAAAAATTGGAAGAACTCAACAGACACCTTTCTACAGAAGAGAAGGCCATAAAATAACAAACAGGTGCAGAAAAAAATTCTCATCACCAAAGAATATCAGGAAATGTCTACCAACAATGCCAATGAGATGTCATCTCATATCAGTGATAATAACCTCTATTAAAAAGATGGGGAAAACTTATGCCAGAAAGAATATGGAGAAAAATGAACTCTCATTCACCATGGCAATGTGTACTTATTCAATCTTTATAGAAAAATATTGCATGGACTGTTCTCAAATAAATGCAGAACTAGCGAATGATACAGCAATTCCATTTGTGAGTCTATCAGAAGTTCATATATTCACAAATTCCAAAAAATATATCCACACAAAGTTCCTGTGGCATGATAATCTAGATTTGGAAACAACTGAGGTGTCAAATGACAAATGAGGACATTGAACATGTAGTGTGAATACAAATAACGGAATACTGAATAATGATAAGAAAATATCAAATATTACTTCTTTCTACAATGTAGCTGTAAGTCGAGCAAAGTAAGGAAACACAGAAAGTCCAGTGAGGCTCAGATTATGAAGATTCTAAAGAATGAAGTGAAGTTTCCCAGGTTGGGGTTAGATTCGACAGGAAAGTAACTATAAACTGTGAAAGGTAGAGGAATATTGAAATGTTGCTATGGCTGTGATGTGATAACATTGTAGCCCTAAAGCTGCTAGAATTTCACACTTTTTTAAGCCACATTTTTCCTGTTTAAGGAAAAAAAAAACAATCAAACCTCAAATCCCAATATCTTTTAAGACTGCATCTGTGAATTTGTCTCCTCCCTCCCTCCCTCCCTCTCTCCTTCCTTCCTTCCTTCCTTCCTTCCTTCCTTCCTTCCTTCCTTCCTTCCTTCCTTCCTTCCTTCCTTCCTTCCTCCCTCCCTCCCTCCCTCCCTTCCTTCCTTCCTTCCTTCCTTCCTTCCTTCCTTCCTTCCTTCCTTCCTTCCTTCCTTCCTTCCTTCCTTTCTTCCTCCCTCCTCCCTCCCTCCCTCCTTCTTTCATTTCTTCCCTCCTTCCTTCCTCCCTCCCTCCCTCCTTCCCTCTCTCCCTCCCTCCCTCCCTCCCTCCCTCCCTCCCTCCCTCCCTTCCTTCCTTCCTCCCTTCCTTCCTTCCTTCCTTCCTTCCTTCCTTCCTTCCTTCCTTCCTTCCTTCCTTCCTTCCTTCCTTCCTTCCTTCCTTCCTTCCTTCCTTCCTTCCTTTCTTCCTCCCTCCTCCCTCCCTCCCTCCTTCTTTCATTTCTTCCCTCCTTCCTTCCTCCCTCCCTCCCTCCTTCCCTCTCTCCCTCCCTCCCTCCCTCCCTCCCTCCCTCCCTCCCTCCCTCCCTTCCTTCCTTCCTCCCTCCCTTCCTTCCTTCCTTCCTTCCTTCCTTCCTTCCTTCCTTCCTTCCTTCCTTCCTTCCTTCCTTCCTTCCTTCCTTTCTTCCTCCCTCCTCCCTCCCTCCCTCCTTCTTTCATTTCTTCCCTCCTTCCTTCCTCCCTCCCTCCCTCCTTCCCTCTCTCCCTCCCTCCCTCCCTCCCTCCCTCCCTCCCTCCCTTCCTTCCTTCCTCCCTTCCTTCCTTCCTTCCTTCCTTCCTTCCTTCCTTCCTTCCTTCCTTCCTTCCTTCCTTCCTTTCTTCCTCCCTCCTCCCTCCCTCCCTCCTTCTTTCATTTCTTCCCTCCTTCCTTCCTCCCTCCCTCCCTCCTTCCCTCTCTCCCTCCCTCCCTTCTTCCCTCTCTCCCTCCCTCCCTCCCTCCCTCCCTCCCTCCCTCCCTCCCTTCCTTCCTTCCTCCCTTCCTTCCTTCCTTCCTTCCTTCCTTCCTTCCTTCCTTCCTTCCTTCCTTCCTTCCTCCCTCCCTCCCTCCCTCCCTCCTTCCCTCCTTCCTTCCTTCCTTCCTTCCTTCCTTCCTTCCTTCCTTCCTTCCTTCCTTCCTTCCTTCCTTCCTTCCTTCCTTCCTTCCTTCCTTCCTTCCTTCCTTCCTTCCTTCCACACTGTGATTTACAATTTGCATACATCAGCCACCATAGTGCCCCTTTCCCTACACCATTGTCCAGGGTCCATCAACTGTTCATCTGCTCCATATTTTTTATTGATTGAAGTCTTTTATCTAGGTCTTCGATCTGTTTTGAATTGACTTTTGCACATAAATAGGGGTCTGCATTCATTTATTCACGTGTGATTGACCAGTTTTCCCAGCACCATTTGTTGAAGGCATTTCAGTCTTTGAAATGGTCGTCTGCTTCCCCTGCAGACTGGTAAGAAGTATTCTCCAGACTGTGACATAATGCAAGCATCTATGGTATATTTACTTCTCAAGTTAACTTTTTTCTAGATGTGTTTATAATTTACTCTGAGTTTATATGTCTAATTAAATTTGGTCTAGAAATAAGCATTTGGTAAATATTTTAATTTTTTTGTTTCATTAATTGAGACATTTCATTGACTGTGGTAGCCCAAAGGAATATTGTGCAAATGGGAGTTATTGAAAATTGATAGAAATGGTCCTTAAATGGTCATTCTTAATTTCTTGCAATTAGAGGCTTAGCCTCCACATCCTGTATTCCCAGGAACTCTAAATCAGTAAGAACTGAAATTCTCTTTCTCATTTTCTCACTCTCTCTCTCAAACACATACATACACACAAATATTAGGCCTAAGTGAATAAGTTCTTCAGTGTCTCATAGGCTTTGCCATGCATTCAATTTGCAGAAATCTAGTGACTTCAAATAATAACAGAAATAAAGTGCTGCTGCAGAAATTCTACCTTCCACTAGCTGCAGAGCTTTAGAAGAAAACAAATGATTTTTTTTCTATTTGGTAATGCATTCATTTTTTTTGAGAGCCCAGCTGTACGATAATGTTGGGTTTGTCCTTTTGGCCTTGCCGCAGGGAACTTAGTTTACCTTAAAGTATTGTCCTTTCTGTATGCACACAGGAAGACAGTTAATATTATGCTTTGTAACTTAGGAGCTGATTGACTCGAATAATATTTACTTCTGGGCATCTGCTTTCTCAACTCAGTTGCCCTTAGTTCCTAGCACCCCAAAAGCAGGGTCCTGATGAGGGACGGAATGGACCCAGGGCAAGCTGTGAGCTACCCTGGCATCGAAATGGGCCAGGCCAAAGCGCCAGAATACTCAACTATAAGTTGAGAACATGGTCATAGATTAATGCTGTCATGATCCAAAAGTAACGACGAGACTAGGACCCTGCTGGGGTTAGGAAGACTAACCTGGCCTGAGGACTGTGGTCTGGAATTACAGTGAATGTCCTTAGGAAGAACCAAACTTTAAGTCTGATATATCTCTTACTGTGCTCATACATAATGACATTGCTAGAAATATTAGAAGTAAATTCACTATAAATATTTAAGCAGATTACTAGCTGAGGAAGGAAGAATGCGACATACCCGTGTTTAGGTCCCATCCTTGAGAGGATCTGCTAGTAATCTGGAGTAATCTCCTTAGAGGAGATTTTGTTAAACTCTTGGAGAAATTACCCCTTACTCCTCTTTGTTGATTTGCTAATGTTTAACCCACATTTGTGTCACCACCCTGTGTAATTGCTATTTAAACTAAGACTGAAAGGGGAGAAGGGGCAGGGGCAAGACAGAAGCATGGAGAAGAGATACAAAGGCAAGACAGAAGACACAGGAGAAGACACAGAAGCAGAGAGAGAAGACACAGAAGCAAGAGAGAAGACACAGAAGCAGAGGCAGACTGAGGTCGGAAGAGACCAGAGAAGTGACTACATAGACAGAGATAGAGAGAGAGAGACAGAAAAGAGCACACTGGCACGCACAGAAGCAGAGCACAAGGAGGGGCCATCCCAATCCGGTCTATACACAGCAGCTCAAGAGCACCGAATGCAAGCGGTGAGAGAGAGAGCAATGCCCCAAGAGCCCATGAACAACACAACACGTATCACATTACCCCTCCCGCATGCACATTTGTATTTTTCACACCCAGCCATGCTTCTTAAACTCTTTGTCCTCTTGATTTTGAATGACTGTTGCATAAACACAGCAGCACTATGAAACCTGTCACACTGGCTTCCAAGAGATGACAGGACCAGAAAAATGGGGGGAAAAGCTTTTATGAGACCAGAGGAAATCATTTCAGTCTTCAGAATGACAAGAGCTATGTTCTGAATGGCAAGAGCATAAAAAGGGAATAGTATGACTTCAACGGATAATAAATTCAACTTATAGATATTGAAGGAAAAGTTCAGGAGAAAGATTTTGTTTTCCACAAACATCATTAGATTTATTTTCTAGAAACTAATTACTGGTTCAGTACTCTGTTTTGGTTTGTTTGATTTTTAAACGTTTGTTGTATTGCAAAAAAAGCCCAGCAGAGGGAAGAGACAAAAATAGTTGCTTAGAGGTATGAGAGAAAAAAAAATCCCGTTCATTCTCACCAGTGTTGGCCCAGAGGAGTTGCTTCCAAAGGCTGAGCACTCACCCGAGGGTCAGGCTCCATCTATGTCCCGGTCATCCAAGGGCTTGGGTGTGATCAGCACCTGCAGTTGGAGGTGAGCAGGCAAAGTCAGAGATAAACAGGATGTGAAATCACACAGACATATCAGATGATAGGGTTCATAAATCTGATAAAAGCAGGATGGGGGATCAGGCTACCCAGGATACCGAGCAGAAAGTGGGAGCAGGAACTGGGCGTGTGAACTAAATCTCTCTTCACATTTGGGACACAGCTGGGGTGCATTGGGGCTCCCGACCTCTTTAAGCTGGGGGTCACTCCAGTAGTACTCAGGGGACCCTGAAGTGCCAGGAATCAAACTAGAAGCTCTTACATGCTGAGCATGCATAAGCACGCACTCATTCTACTATGCTCCCTCTAGACCCCTCTTCGCACCGTACATTAAACTTTGTTTTAATGGGTCTCAAATTCTCTGACAGGTTTTTGATCAATTTCTTCCACTAAAATTACTGATATTATTTATTCATTTTATGTTTTTTTTTTGGGGGGGGGGTTGCTACATTCAGCTGTGCTCAGAGCTTACCCCTGGCTCTGCACTCAGGAATCACTGATGGTAGATGCTTAGGGGACCCTATGAGATGCACATTTTTGAACCTGGGTCATTTTTGTGCTAGGCAAGTGCCTTAGCTGCTTTGCTCTTTCTGGCCCCCAGATTACTGATTTTAAAAACAAAGAATTTAAAACTGCCACACGCCCACAGTTGAATACCAAATGTCTTTCTTTCCTCCTGAAGGTTTGGTCATGGGTCGATTGCATTAACTAGTCTTTGCTTCTATGGCCAGTTGAAAGAAGCGTTGCTGAGACTGTTCTGCCACCTCCAAGAGGACATGGTGGCAGGTATTGGAGATAAAATTTGTCGAGCCTTTTTAGCTCTCTGGGCAACCTGGGTCATGTCACCAGTTCTGGCTGCCTTTGTGTCCTCTGCATCAATGACACTGCCAGAGTCGGCCTTATTTAAGGAGCAGCAAAACCACTCAGAAGAGAGATGTAGTCAGAGCAACTCTCAAATGCCCTGGCCAGTAGCCATAGCAAACATGGCGATTATTACCAGATTTCAAGAGCTTGGGCTATCTTTCAGCTTTCCCCCCCACAAAGATGATTATTTTTTGTTGTTTTTATTTAGTTTGGAGGACACACCTAGCAATACACAGACCTTGCTCCTGGATCTGCACTCAGGGATCACGCCTGGCACTTCTCAGGAGACCATGTGGGATGCCTGGGACAGAACACTGATTGGTCAGATCCAAGACCAGCGTCCTGCCCACTATGCTGTATTTCCGTTCCTGATGATCCACCTTTGCAATCTTGCAAGCAGTTTGAACTGGGTGATGATCCAGCACATGTGTGGACCCTGTATTGATTCAGCGAGGCTATCACCCTTTATTGTTGTTCTTTTATGGACACAACCTGCATGGCTCAGGGGTTACTCCTGGCTCTGTGATGGCATATGGGGTGTTGGAATCGAATCTGGATTGGCTTCATGCAAAACAAGTACTCTAACAACTGTATAAACTGTCTAGCTCCCATACCCATTTTTATTATAGAAAATTCAGTTGAAAAGTCATAGATAGGGGCAGGAGAGATAATATGGGGTACTTGAATGCAGTGAACCACAGTTTGCTTTCTAGCACCAGATGGAAAGTCAAGCACCACCAGGATAATCCTTGAGCACAGAAGCAGGAGTAACTCTTGAGCCAGGAGTAATACCAGAGCCCTGCTGCATGTAGCCCCTAAACCCCTCTCCTCAAGAGATAAATACAAAGTAACAAATGATAATCATTTTGTCTATTAAAAATGCTGGGAAGTGAAGCAAACTTTGTAAATATTAAAATATTTGGGACTGCAGAGCAATTTGATTTACTAAATTATGAATGAATTATCATTTCCTGGGTAACCATTGTATCCAGGATGTCAAGAAATTTAAGTCATTGACACAGTATTCTTAAGGAAATTACTCCCTCAGCATCTACTCATTGTGTCTTAAAGGAGCTCTAATAACATAATAAAATATTGTATTATTAGAATGAGATCAATACTATGAATCCTAACTCGGGCAAGTATACAGTTTATAGAGGATGATTATTTATTAAAGAAAACTTAATAGATAAAGTGAAATTTGAGATAACTTATGAAAAATCTGTTTGGGTAGAATTTGGATGAAGAACTATGTCTAAGAAACAAGACACCACGAAGTGAAAAATAGTGCTAAGCATGAGAATAAGTGACTCCAAGAGATTGTTACTAAGTAGCACAGTTTGAATCATGCTCACCTCTAAACATTTTTTCTTTTGTGAAACAAGTTTATAACAATGAAAAATTATTTTAAAAAGTAGCACCGTAGCACTGTTGTCCCATTGTTCATTGATTTGCTTGAGCGGGCACAAGTGACATCTTCATTGTGAGACTTGTTACTGTTTTTGGGATATCAAATATGCCACGGGGAGCTTGCCAGGCTCTGCCGGGATATAGGAATCGAACCTGGTTCAGCCACGTGCAAGGCAAACGCCCTACCCACTGTTCTATCGCTCCAGTATGTTAAAAAAGTATGAAGTTAAGAACAAAATATTCCTAAATGTTTGCATCCGAAACTCTCAATCTGTTGCAATTTTGTGTTTATCTTTCCGATTTTTCAATACTTTCAATGCTTTTGTGAATATCTCTATATCTAGATATTATGTTATATTTTATATCACTGCATCACTGTATCACTGTCATCCCACTGTTCATTGATTTGCTCAAGCGGGTGCCAGTAACATCTCCATTCGTCCTAGCCCTGAGATTTTAGCAGCCTCATTTTACTTGTCCTTCCCAGTGGTACCATAACCCTGAAAGTGGAGGCTCTTTCAGGGTTAGGGGAATGAGACCCATCATTGTTACTGTTTTTGATATATGAATATGCCACAGGGAGCTTGCTAGGCTCACCGTGTGAGCAGGATACTCTTGGTAGCTTACCGGGTTCTTGAGAGGGAGAACTAGACAATAAGAGGTCACTTCTGGGAGTTTTGTTTTATAGTCTCTGGATCTTGGCTGTTGATGGGATTACACAGCACTGGGGGCAGTTTGTGAGTGTGGCTGCCTAGCTACTGGAAAAGGGGAATTTAGATGGAGGAGTCCCAGTTGTGATCTGAGCAGGCTTGGAGAGCTCAACCCTGAGTCCCGCACACCTGGGTTCCTCTGCCGGTTCCTTCATGCATGAAGCTCGTTTGAGCATGTGGAGAGTGGCCTTGAACATGGCTCTGGCTGGGTTACCTCCAGAACCCATATTTTATATACATATAATTTTTTATTACTTACTATAACCATATTTTTCTGTTGTTTTTGAGCCTCACATGGAAGTGCTCAGGGCTTAATCCTTTCTCTGTGCACAGGGATTGCTCCTGGTGGGCTTGGTACCATATGGAATGCCAGTGCTTAAACGTGTGTCAGCTGCATGCAATGCCTGCTGTACTATCTCCCTGGCCCCTCTAACTCTCTTAGAATGCTTATAGATACATGAGTTATATTTTCTTTTATTTTACTTTATGCCTTATTTGCTTAATACTCTTTCCTTTGTTCTAATAGTCAGCCTGTGCCCTTGTGATAAATATTTTTCCTGAGGTTTTATCAATACAAACAATATTAGCATGCATAAAATACTATGAGTCTCTGTAAAGGCAACATCTTATATTGATTCCTAGAATTAATTGATGAATTAAGGTGAAGTTCATTTTAAAGTATAATAGATGTTGCAAATTATCCTCTGGACTGTTCTGGTTTTGAACCCCATCAGTAATGCTGGAGAGGCAAGTCTATGTAGAATTTCTGGCATGAAAACTATATTATTGGAATAAAAGCTGGAGGGAAAAGTTGAGTAATTGACAAAGAAATGTTTGGAATCTCTTATGACAAATGTATTGTCATGGAATTTACAAGATAGTTCTGGAGACAAATCTGTGATAATGGCTTAGGATAGCTTAGGATATGGTGACATATCTGAAACATTTGTTTAACCAGTACACCCAGTTATCTTTGACATCAGAAGTACTTAATAAACTAAATAGGCATAGAGCAGGTGGAGGTAGGGCCAATGGTGGCCTTAAGTGTGCAGTGTCCCTCACAGAAACTGTGCTTTGCAAATGATAAGCAGCAGGTCCATTTCTATAAAGGTTGTTCCCTTCTCATGAAACAAAAGTGAGGAACTCTAGATTCCCACCTCTTATTTCACTTTGTTCTGACTCCATTCTTTTACCTCTTAGTTTATTTAAAAAAAAAAAAATCTGATGCCACTTGCTGTACTTCTAGTTTGCATTCTTTTTCTTTTTCTTTTTTTTTTGCTTTTTGGGTCACACCCGGCGATGCACAGGGGTTACTCCTGGCTCTGCACTCAGGAATGACCCCTGGCGGTGCTCGGGGGACCATATGGGATGCTGGGAATCGAACCCGGGTCTAGCCGCGTGCAAGGCAAACGCCCTCCCCGCTGTGCTATCGCTCCAGCCCCTAGTTTGCATTCTTAAAGAAGTTTTCCAAAATGGCCCAAGTGGAAAATGCCTGTGAAAACCCAGTTAATCCTGAATCACGGGAAAATTTAAAATAGTTTGAGATTTACTAAATAAAATGGAAAATTTTTAAAAAAATGAGAAATTTCCACAATTGTCAGTAGGGAGGAGCAGTGAAAGAGAAATCTGTTAAGTATGAAAGATCACAGATCTCTCTACTGAATTTATGACAAAATAGGTTTTTCTCAGAGGCCAAAGTATATTTGGAAGGTGAGAAACAGAGATGATAATTTTGGAGTTCTGAGTGAAATATTTACAACAGTTGATACTTGAAGCTTGATAGTAATACTCATTGAATGCAGAGTTCTTGCTAAAATCTCTTGCTAAGAGATTCTCAGAGGAACTGGAGAACAGTGGGTTTTATAAGATCCAGTCCTCTGGATTACTATGTATTGATTTTCCAAAAGCTGTTGTGTTAATAGCATGGAACATCTTGACTAAACCAATTCCTCTCTTTTACAATTAGATGAGGAAGAAATGTATAAACATGTCAAGAATTCTTCCTCGTCTGAGAAAATGTTATCTTTGATTAAAGAACAAAATTGATTTCCTGAATTAACTAGGTCAAGTAATATGGAATCCTTCAGTGTACAGAATAATAAAAATATCAGTAAAAAATATTCTTTGTCTTTCCTTATTCTTTGAATGGTCCCTGGATGTGACAAAAAAAAAAACACAATAATTGAAATTGTTGAGTAACAGGTCTAATGTTGATCCTTTTTTGATGAAAACCATGATTTATCCTTGCAAAAAAGAGTTACACATTTTGACAACTCAGGATATGTTATTAAATGCATTGTGAACTTACCAAATTGACAGACTAAACAATTTATTCATTATTTTAGTAGTTTATGTAATATAAAGATTAATACAAAAATAAATTAGCTTTAAAAGTCTGTAAACAGTCCACACACTATACCAGGTTTTCTCCCTGTTTACATGTTGACTTGAGGTCCTGTGGCAATTCTGAAAAAGTGTTCCATTGGTAACAAATGGCCAACTGTTAACCTAAGTATAAAAAAAGTATGATCATTTTTATATTTTGTAAGTCCCAAGCCTTCAAAAATTAATCCATTTTTATCCAATAGAACAGAAGCAAAATATAAATCTCAAATGGTTAAACAACTGCAGAAAAGGCAATGACAGACGGTTTGTTTTGTATTGCTTATTATGAATAGAATATAATATCCAGGAAATTCTGTGCTGTTCTCTTCCAGGAGTTTTAGTTTATAGTCTTTGGGTCTTGGCCGTTGATGAGATTACATGGGGCTGGGGACAGTTTGTGGTCATGACTTCCAGGCTACTGAAAACTGGTGACCTGAAGGGAGGAGGCCCAGTCCCAATCCAAGGAGGCTTGGAGGTCTCAGTCACAGGTTCCTGCATACCTGAGATTTCCTTCTGGTCGGCTCTCGGGTGAGGTTCATCCCGTCTTGGGTGAGGCTCATCCCCTCTTGGGTAAGACTCATCTGAGCATGTGGAGAGTGACGTTGGGCGTGACGGCAGTTGGCTCCTGGAGGTTTTCAGCTGCCAGGGTTCTGCTTGGAGTGGGGAGGAAAACTCAAGCTGCACCCCTCTGATGTGCCGCGGTGAAGACAGCCTGGCACCAGGACATTCTGGGGTGCTCTCTTCCGGGAGCTGTAGTTTATAGTCTCTGGGTCTTGGCCATTAATGAGATTACATGGTGCCAGGGGCAGTTTGTGGGTGTGACTGTCAAGCTACTGGAAAACTGGGGAGCTGGGATGATGAGATCCAGTCCCCATCCAAGCGGGCTTGGAGATCTCAGTCACGGGTTCCCACCTACCTCTGCACTACCAGCTCCAACTGCATCTTTTGATCTCTTTTGAGATTTATGGGACTCTGAAATAAGGCAAATATATGAGATTATATAACTAAGCCAGAGGTGGTTTGTGGGTGTGGCTCCCACATTCCTAAATTTTGGCTGTTTAATTTCTTGGTAAACCTGGACCCAACTTGTTGGGGTCTGGCCAAAGGCACAGCAGCAATTTGGGGTTATCTGTAAGTCTGAAGGCACCATCAAGGCTGCTGATGCACTCACCCCACAGGTACAGGTTGACCTGCTGGCGGCACCAGACCCCCTTTAATTCTATTTTTAACTTTGTAAGAGATTACTAAACTATTTTCCATAGTGACTGAACATTTTTACTTTCTATCAGAAACAGAAAAGGCTGATAATTTATTCATAATCTTGCTGAGACTAATTATTTTCCATTTATTTGATTTTAGATATTATATTAATTGTTATCAGTACCTTTAATTTTTTAATTTGTATTTTCATAATGATTTTTATATACTTGTTGGCACCCTTTGATAAGTAGATCACTAATATTTACTTTGATGATTTAATAATTCAATTATTTGTCTTTTTCTTGTTGAATTGTAAGTTATTTTGATATTCTATATGGACATATATGTATCAGCTAAATGATTTATAAATGTTCTCTTTTCCTACAAGTTTTTTTCTACTTTCTTGATAATATCCCTTGATGCACAATTTAAAAAAATTCTAATTAATTCCAATTTATCTACATTTTTTGTTCTAATGTTTTATCTACTAATCCATTGCACTCTTACTACACACATCAGTACCATGATCATTAATATATTGTCAAAATTAAAATTAGGAAGGAAAAAACTCATAAATATCCTATTAAAAAGAAAGTTATTTGCATCTAAATTTATGAGGGATATTAATTCTCTTGGAAATCAATTTCTAACTTCTTTAACTCATTGACACCAGTGCTGTCAGTTTGCTTTTCATGCCACCTGGCAGCATCGTTAATAGTACTCCAAGTTATCAGATATCGTCAAACTGAAGTATAATCTGAAATTTTGGCAACAATACCCATTTATGTTGGTACAGTCTGTCCAATGTCATCCAAGTGTCAGCCATTGGTTATACGGTTTGGCTTCAAGGTGGTAAGGTAAATCCTAAAGACAATATAAAATAATGAGAAGACTGCTAGGCTACTAAGAGCCAAAGGATATAAACAGTTCACACAGAAGGAAATAAAACTATTTCATATTAATCCTTAATTATAACAAGATATGAATGCTTAACTATTGTCAATACTGTTGGGCATCTGACTCCTGGCTGACTCGTCAAATGATGGAGGTGACCTGAGGGAAGTGGGGAGTGAGGAAGGTAGTGATATTGAGAGAGAGGATAGATACTTCAACCTTCTTCTCTGAACCACCTTGATCTGTATTCCCTCTATGAAGTGCTTGGGAGGGTATGGACTGGTAAAGAACTGCCAGGAGCACTTGTCCAGTATGAAGACAAGAGTCCCACCAGACCCACTGGGCAACTACCAAGCTGCAGCCAAGGTATAGTTTACCTTCCTAGCATGGGAACTTGATCCCACTGCCCAAGTGCTCAGGGAGGATCAATAAGCAGGTTGGAATGAGGAATTGCTCTTTGCAGTGAAAGGGAAGTCAGGCCGGATCTCCACCCATTTACCCAGTTCTATACCTATCATCTCAATAAAGAGAGATAATACAGTGGTAAGGATAAGGCTCCTGTCTTGCATGCAGTCAACCCTGGTTTGATTCCCAGTATCTCCTATGGTTCCTGAGTACTATCAGAAATGATTTCTGAGTGCAGAGCCAGGAATTACTCCTGACTCCTAGCAGTTATGACCCCAAAATTAAAATATAAGAAATAATTTTAGAGGAAGATGAATAGTGAGGAAAAATGACATTAAGGATATATGAAAAAAGAAGGAGGTAATGGAGGAGGAGAAACAATGAAATTCTTTATTAAATAATATAAAGTAACCATATGATACAATCTTTCAATAACAGCAAGTAATATATGTTCACACTATGCTTAGGAAATAAAATTAAAAGTAAATACTTTATAAAACGATTATGTGTTTCAATTTTTAATACTAATGTTATCTATTATTATTTTAAATTGTTCAGTAGGAATGTTTGGGCATGAAATTCTTAGGTCTGTCATACCACTTTAGTGCTTCAACATTCTGCAGTACTTATTTCTTTAGTTTTTTTCTAAGTTGAGATATTTATTTACCTTTAGGGATAACACTGTAGCACTGTCATCCCGTTGTTCTTCAATTTGCTCGAGCAAGCACCAGTAACATCTCATTGTGAGACTTGTTGTTGCTGTTTTTGGCATTTCAAGTATGCCCCGGGTAGCTTGCCAGGATCTGCTGTGCAGTCTGGATACTCTAGGTAGCTTGCTGGGCTCTCCAAGAGGGACATAGAAATTGAACCCAGGTCAGCCCCATGCAAGGCAAATGCCCTACCCGCTATGCTATTGCTCCAGTCCTTCAGGGATATTCTATATCATTTTAGTGGTCTCAACACTTGAAACTGCTGGTTTTTATGGAGAAAAATTTAAATGGACTGGTATTAAATAGAAGTAAGGAGGCAGATTTGTCTTTTTTTTTTCAGAGTAAACATGTTTATTTTTAAATCCCTATATGCTAAAAGGAGTATTTAGAGATAATAACACAAATAAAGAACTTTTTAGAAGCAAGGGGATTTTTATTTCTGAAAGATATCTTAATAGAAAACCAAAACAGAAAACAACACAAGCTGTATGTTGTATTGATTGTTAGGATTACCAAATCAAAATATCGCAAGTTGAGTGCAACAATACCAATTAATTTCCCTCCAGTACAGGGCGGGGCAAGTCTAAGGTGTCAGTCCATTTGCTTCCTCCTGAGGCTTGCCACATGATTTGTACAAATGGCCACCTTTTACCTTTTCTCCAGATAGTTTTTTTTTTCTCTCTGTGCATGCACATCCCTAGAGTTTCTTTCTTTTTATAAGAGCATCAATCCTACTGTATGAGAGGCCCAAGGGCCTCACTTTACCTTAACTATCTCTTTAGAAGCACATTCTCCAAATATAATCACATCAAGGGTCAGGATTTATTATATGAGTAGGTATATTATTTGCTTATAATTCACAGTCTAGTTCAGTATTTACATTCAGTAGTATTTGTTTTCATTTGTACCTCATAAAAAATATAACAAAAGAACTGTTAGGACTTTGAAGATAGTATTGGATCACCATTTCAGAATGTTTGTGAATAGGAGACTTGTATCAAATAATCCCCCTCTTCCCTGTGATATCCATAGGAGAGTGGTATCTAAAGCCTAAACTCATTGCTGAAGAGACCAGATAAGGCACCTAGATTTAGGAAACAGTCTGTACCCTTCTGTTGCAATTTGGTTGAAACTTGATTAGTGGGAAGCAAAACAAGGGAGGAATCTGAGCAGATAAATTCCCACTCTGGTTTCTATTGATTTATTTAGAGAGTTTCACTCCTAGTCTTTCCTGATATTGAGTCAGATCATCTCTTCATGGCTGATTATTTAGCTATAAATTGTACAGTAAAACCTGGCATTACTTCCTGGATTTCTTGTAATATTTACTCTCTGCTAACTTATATAGTGTTTCTTATTTATACCTCCCAAATTCAGGGCTTTATTCGCCACTGAAAAGGACCTTTCTTATTGTTATTGTTTTTTTTGTTGTTGTTGTTCTCCTCCTCCTCCTCCTCCTCCTCCTTCTCCTTCTCCTTCTCCTTCTCCTTCTCCTCTTCTTCTTCTTCTTCTTCTTCTTCTTCTTCTTCTTCTTCTTCTTCTTCTTCTTCTTCTTCTTCTTCTTCTTCTTCTTCTTCTTCTTCTTCTTCTTCTTCTTTTTTTTTTTTTTTGCTTTTTTGGGTCACACCTGGCGATGCACAGGGGTTACTCCTGGCTCTGCACTCAGGAATTACCCCTGGCCGTGCTCAGGGGACCATATGGGATGCTGGGATTTGAACCCGGGTCGGCCGCGTGCAAGGCAAACGCCCTACCCGCTGTGCTATCTCTCCAGCCCCGTTCTTCTTCTTCTTCTTCTTCTTCTTCTTCTTCTTCTTCTTCTTCTTCTTCTTCTTCTTCTTCTTCTTCTTCTTCTTCTTCTTCTTCTTCTTCTTCTTCTTCTTCTTCTTCTTCTTCTTCTTCTTCTTCTTCTTCTTCTTCTTCTTCTTCTTCTTCTTCTTCTTCTTCTTCTTCTTCTTCTTCTTCTTCTTCTTCTTCTTCTTCTTCTTCTTCTTCTTCTTCTTCTTCTTCTTCTTCTTCTTCTTCTTCTTCTTCTTCTCCTCCTCCTCCTCCTCCTCCTCCTCCTCCTCCTCCTCCTCCTCCTCCTCTTCCTCCTCCTCCTTCTTTTTCTCCTCCTCCTCCTGATCATCATCATCTTTTCCTCCTTCTCCTCCACTTCCTCCTCCTCCTCCTCCTCCTCCTCCTCCTCCTCCTCCTCCTCCTCTTCTTTCCTTCTGGCTTACTTCTGGCTCTGCACTCAGAAATCACTACTGAAGGACTTGGGAAAGCATACGGGGTGCCTAAGATCAAATCTCAGTCACCTGTATGCAAGGAAATTCCCCACACTCTATACTGTCACTATCACTACAGCCCACAAAGAATGGATTCTAAGGGGTTAACACAGCTGGTGTTTGGGAGACAATTTACCAGGATGGTATTCAGGAGCTGGATTACTTGCCTTTCTGAACCCAACTACTTTGGATGATAATGGGGATTGCCTTTGGAATGCAGTCACAAAATTACATAAACTTTCACCTTTGCTTAATTGAGAAAAAGTGCCAATAGATGGTAAGTGAAAAAAAGTAAATGGCTGTGGCATTTAATTAACAGGAGGACATTGACAAAAATGTGAAAAGAAGAACACTTGGCACTAATAAAGATATTGCAGGGAAAATGTTGAACTGAGACTACTCATGTCTTAAGATAGTCATTGAGAAACTAAAGATTTCTGGCTGCTTTAAAGGATCTGTTATTTCTGATAGCTTCTGGCTGACTTTGCTGCAAATCTGCCCAAGAATCTGCCCAAGAGAGAGAATGTGAAGTAGACTTAAAGGTTCTAAGACTGAAAGGGCTTAGCAGGACTCCTTGTCAAATAAATGCCATAATAAAGAGCAAGGCATCACAATCTGGCATAAACACCTTTAGGAAGATGAATCGAAAAATCTTGAGTTCTCAAATTATATTGACTTATACTTTTCCTGAGAAGCATCTTACCCTAGAAACCCGTTTTTCTATTTGATGTCAGAGCAAAGCAATGATTAGATGGAGAATTACCTGCCCAAATCTTTTTTTTTAAATTTATTCTTTTACTGAATCACCATGTGGAAAGTTACAAAGCTTTCAGGTTTAAGTCTCAGTTATACAATGCTCGAACACCCATCCCTTCACCAGTGCACATATTCCACCACCAAGAACCACAGTAAACCTCCTCACCTCCCCCCACCTCCCCAGCCCCCCACCCAACATGCTTAACTGTTAAATTTCACTTTACTTTCACATTACTTTGATTACATTCAATATTTCAACAAAAAACTCACTATAATTGATTTGAAGTTTCTCCCCCCTAAAGTTGACCTGCTGAAAAGAAAGCATTTGATAATTAGTTTTCCATTGCTGAGAATGAAGAGATATGAGATCGAGAGGCCGCACTAGCAGCCGCATGGTTTTGGATTTCTGTATTTTAGTATTTTAGTAACTAAGTCCAGAGAAGTATCTGCCAGAAATTGCAACATTGTAAGCTTGTACCTCTCAGCTACTTTATATTCCACATATGAGTGCAATCTTTCTATGTCTGTCTCTTTCTTTCTGACTCATTTCACTCGGCATGATACTTTCCATGTTGATCCACTTATATGCAAATTTCATGACTTCATGTTTTCTGACAGCTACGTAGTATTCCATTGTATAGATATACCAGAGTTTCTTTAACCAGTCATCTGTTTTTGGGCACTCTGGTTTTTTCCATATTGTGGCTATTGTAAGCAGTGCGACCTGCCCAAATCTTAAGAGAAGTGATCCACAAGAAACTACAAGGCATCACCAGAAATGTATTTTTAAGAACCTGGAAGCCCCTTTTGGCCCTGCTGCGGAGCGAGCATGATGGAAGAGCCCAAAAGAGTGCCCTTTTACTCCAAGCAGCCCACTGAACTAATTCTGGCACGGGATCGGAGACCCCACGGCGGGCTGTGACAGTGGAAACCGGGCATTACCAATTCTTTTAACCTCTCTCTCTCAACCCCTTCCTCCTGAGAACAGCGCAGGGTCCACGGCTTTCTGAGTGCAAAATGGAGACGCCGAGCCTCTCTCTAGGTTTCTCCATCTTATGGGCACCATAAAAGGGTAAAAGTTTGTAGTGATGTTATTTCTGGTTGTACTTTCCCTGGATTTTATACAGAAACCCAAAACCGCGCAGCCGCTGCCAAGGCCGCGCGACCTAATGTCATCTTAGCATCAGCAATATGTAATGGTTCCTTTTTAACAGGTCGGACTTTTGTGGGAGATCCTAACAAGAATAGTAAGTCTTTTGCTGAAATATTGAAGGCAATCAAAGTGGTAGCCATCTCTCTAGACTGAACTAAGCTATATCCCCATGCCGGCTGAGAAGAAATATCCTTCTTTCTCAGGAAGAAACGCGGCGTGGCGTCAACCATAGTGTGATGTCCATTAAGCAAACAGACCTGGTGGCGTGGGAATGGGATGTAAGGGGAAAAATTATGTACATGGAACAGCGGGACGCTGGTGTAATCTCGAGCCGGAGCCGATACCAGCGCAATACCTTTGGTTCCAGAAACTGCTTGCAGACACTCTACTAGACTATCAACTAAGCCAGAGCGCTACGCAGGCTGATGACGGGAAATAACCATCTTTTTCGTTTTTTTTCCCTTTGTCAGGCAGCGTGGCGATTACTAAACAGGCATGAACTTGGTGGCGCGGGGCAAGGGGGGAAAAAGAAAAGTTATGTAACAAACAGCGGGACTTAATATCTCTATATTCTTAGCAATGGAGAACTATCAAATGCTTCCTTGGCAATAGGACTGTCTTTTTCTTTTTGGGGGGAAACCCCAGCAACGGTAGTGAGTTGTGTGTTGAAACATGGAATGTAATCGAGATAAAGCGTAAACGAAGTGAAACTTATCACTTACAAGGGTGGGGACTGGGGAGGTGGGAGGGGGCGGCAGGTATACTGGGGGGTTGGTGATGGAATATGGGCACTGGTGAAGGGAAGGGTGTTTGAGTATTGCATAACTGACATAATCCTGAGAACTATGTAACCCTCCACATGGCGATTCAATAAAATTAAAAAAAAAAAAGAACCTGGAAGCATGTACAAAAATGATTCTTGGGAGTATTTAAGAAATGGAAATTCATGAAATAAAATGATATAAAATTGTTGTTCATTTATGACATAACTGTATACATCTTTAGGGCATTTTATTTTTAATTAATTTTTTGTGGTTCTTCATATAACTTTTGCCAAGTTGTATTTTCACTCATTTCTAAAACTAAAGCAGATTAATTATTAGCCATATCTCTATAACTATGTAGACTGCTTAGCAATGTTCTCTTGGGCAGATTTGCCACAATCCTTTGAATATATATATATGTATATATATAATATAAAAGATTTTATCTCCTTTTGCCATTTTGGCATGAAATAAACTCTTTATTTTAATTTATAACAAAAGCAGCCTCTCTTTATTTTCCTCCTTTATACTTGTAAAATAGAATTGGTAGTAAGTAATTCATCTTCCATGCTATTTGGATTTTGTGGTGGGTATTTTTTAAAAAATCTTCAAAACCAAGTCCTCTAAATATTAATTTTGGTAGAATTTAAAGCCCTGGCCTTTTCTCCTGGGGATTTCCTACTGTTTTTTATTTTGCTATTTTTCACTGATGCAATTTTTCTTACTCTGTCTCTAACACCGAATATCCCTGGGAGAATATAAACTTCATACATATTATGAAAATGTTTACTTTAGCAGTAAGCGCAGTGCAAGAACATTCATAAAAGTTCTTGGCTTTTACTTTCATTTTCCTTATGCTATTCTAAAGACTATCTTATATTCTTTATTTCAGTGGAGTCTTATGGTAAAGTGACAATTTGTTCCCGAATCTGCTTCACTTGGGAAAAGAAGAATCTGCTCAAATCAACTATATGGATTTCTTTTCCTTGGTGATATTATTTATAACTTCTCTACTAAATTCAATTTAGTTTATGTCTGAGAGCCTAATTTAAGCAATTGATGGTTTGTTTTCTTTTTGGGGGGGATGGTGTGGGGGATGCCAAAGGTAACTGTTGATTGCTAAAATACTACTCTTACGTTTTTTATCTAATTCATATATTGCGCTTGAATATTTATATTTTATGTTTTATTTTACAGTGCTATTAATGTAGTTGTTATATTCTTATAGTGTTACTTCTCTATCCATCATCAGAGTGCCAATATGCTTCTACCACTTCCCAGAATTCTTCCTACCTCTCCCCTGACTTCTTTTGGCTGCTCAACTCTCAATTGTACTGACAACATCTCAGGGTAAAACACTGCTCTTAATTCTAATTGTCAAAGTGAAAAAAATGTGTTGGAATTATAGACAACTGTCAAAGCACTTCATCAACTTATTAGTTTCACAATAAATACACTGCTGTGCAAGTATGCAGAAACATATAAAATCACTATTAAAAATGACAGACCATGATTTAGAACTTGTTTTAGTACCATTATAAGACAATCACCATTCCCATCATTTAAAGACATAGTAACCATTATTATTCATGTAAGCATTAATGCAAATCTCCTGGGGATGATACGGATCCTTAAAATCATTTATCTTTTACATAATGACAACCACATTTTTTCTGACAAGGGAAGTTTAAAAATGGTACTGAGCTCAGTTAATTTTCACATGCATTTAATGCTGAAATTTAAATTATTTTCTAGACACTGTCTTTTTATACCTAAAGCAAAGTTTAAAAACCATATTTCAAGAACTGATAATGATGACAGAGTCAAGACAAAAACCTTTTACAAATTTATATTTAATATTTCTGTCTATCTACCTAATAACACATGAAATTTAATATTTTACTTTATAGTCATTTTTTTCTTTTTAATGGTTTAACTCATCTTTCTTGTTTGAAGTATCTATGTCAATAAACAATGCATTATAGCACCAACTTAATACTTTTTAGCTTGTACTCAAGCTTACAAATTTCCTAAATAGTTAAGGAGGATCAGTATCCTTTGATATTATATTAGTAATCTTTTTATTTTTTGTGTAAAGATCTGCTTTAGAAAATAATCAGTGCAATAACATTTGCACATTTTTCACATGCAAGAGCAGATTATAGTGAAAGGCAGGTAGGTATTATCTTGGACACTCTTTCATCCCAAGGAGAAAGGAAATTTTCTAGATCAGTAACCTTTTAACCAAAAGTGTAGCCCAGTTTTGAAGTGCATGCCTTGTGTGGTTGAAGGTTTTTTTTTGTTTTTTTTGTTTTTGCTTTTTGAGTCAAATCTGGCAATGCACAGGGGTTACTCCTGGAAAATGCACTCAGGAATTACTCCCGGCGGTACTCAGGGGATCATATGGGATGCTGGGAATCAAACCCAGGTCGGCCGGCCGCGTGCAAGGCAAAGGCCCTACCTGCTGTGCTATTGCTCCAGCCCCAGTGTGGTTGTAGTTTTGTAGTTAATTCCACTACCCAAACCCAAACCCAAACCACACAAAAACAAAACCTTTTTTTAGAACCTTCAAAGGTGTATCCTAAGATCAATTTAGAATCATTCTCAATTCATCAAAGAATTAGTGCTAAAGGTAATCTGAGAGAAAAGTACAAGGAATATTTCCTTGCTTGTATTTGGTCAATACTATTATCTAATGTAATTTAGCTATCAATATTTGCTGATCTTTGAACTTACTACTAAATACCATCATCAATACTTGTATTTCATTGTCTTAAATTTACATTGTATAATTAAATGTTAAAATGCTATTTATAAGTAGCTCACATACCATCGGGTTAATAGTATAGTTCATAAAGAATATTCAATACACTGTGGCATAAGAAATATCTTCCCATGTTTTTCATTCACTAGCAATGTTAATTCTGGGAAAGTTGCATAGGCCTCCATTTCTTCCTCTCTTTTAAGAAACTTGGGTCAGAGAACTAGCACAGCAGGTAAACCTGTGTTTGAGCCCCTGAACAACATAGAATGTCTACAGCCCTTCAGGAATGATCTTTGAGTGCAGATGCGAGAGTCAGACCCGAGCATCACCAGGTGCAATCCAGAAACCAATATTTATATATATATATATATATATATGCATTTTTATATATAATATAGTACATAGTATATATAAAATATACATTTTAATATTTTTCCTTTAAATTTTATCTATTTTCTTTAAATAATTAACTTAATAACATATATCATATCTTTTGGAGAGCTCAGCAAACTACCGAGAGTATCCCACCTGCACGGCAGAGCCTGGTAAGCTATCCGTGGCGTGTTCAATATGCCAAAAATGGTAATAGCAAGTCTCACAATGGAGACATTATTGGTGCCCACACAAGCAAATCAATGAACAATGGGACAGTGCTACAGTGCTAGTATCATATAAGTTAACTTGCTATTATCTTATAGATCTAATATAAGTTAAATAATTATCACGTATCACTGTATCACTGTCACTGTCATCCCGTTCTTCAGTGATTTGCTTGAGCGGACACCAGTAATGTCTCCATTCATCCCTGTCTCGTGCAAGTGTAGGCAGATGGCATATTGGGGGCTTTTTCAGGGATCAGGGGAATGAGGACCATCGTTTGGTACTATTTTTGGCATATCAAGTACTCACTGGTAGCTCACCAGGCTCTGCTGTGCGGGTGGGATACTCTCGGTAGTTTGCCAGGCTCCCTGAAAGGGACAGAGGCCTTTGGGGTGGCCTCTAATCTCCTTTCCAAGAGTTCTCAGTCTACCAAATGTAAGGAATGTAAGCCTTTGGTCAACTGGCATCTTGTAACGATGTGCAGTGACAAACACGCAATTGCCTGCGTCTCTGAGCAGCACCAGGGACATCTGCGGCCTCGTGTTGATCTTGAGGTTGATGCAGTGCACCTGGAGGTTGTTGAGCAGCTGGCAGAGCAGGACCCTGTCGCGGAGGGTCTGTGCTAGGTCGAACACCTACAGGCTAACAAGTCTCCTTGCAAATTTAGTTAGATATAGTTCATGACTATTTTAAGTGAGGTTATTACAATTCCTTCGTCATGGCTATAGCCCTGAGCATTAGTATAAATCTAAGACCTTCTTTATTATTTTCTGCCTGAACACCAGCTCCACATTTTGAAGGGGGAGTCTGTCTTGATTGGTTGTTTTGTCTTTGTTTTTGGCTCACACAGGAAAGAATTCAAATAGAGGAAAATAATTGGAGAAATAAAGAATAGAGAGTTTTTGTTGCAGAATAATATAAATTCAAGAGGTAAAGACTCAAGAATCAGGGTATTGGTATACTCAGAGACGGAGATGCTTTTATAATTTAGACAGCTTGCTAACAGTGATAGTGCACAAGGAGTACAAGTATGGACATCTTCTCAATGGCATAGTGCCAATTCTACAGAAATATCTAGCTTGTGCAAGTGATTGAAGAGGGCAAATTGATAAGTCATGAAATTTTATGAAATTTTTAGAGAAGAAAGTAACTTTGTAGTGGAGATTTCTAGAAGTCAAGGCAACACTCAGGTTCTGGTCATTTTCAGGATTGCCATGACCATTGTAAACTGATACTGTGATTTATTATTTATTATTATTTATTATAATGAATATGAAATGAAAAAATTCATCCCCCAGTCACTTATCTTGGATTTTCTTGGCCTCAGTAGTTTTAGATTCCAAGTTTCAGTCTGCATTGTTCTTGCCCTTTGAAGTGTGCCCTTACAATCTATGACGTATTGACTTCTCCCACAAAAATGTAATAGGTGTGATTTCAAAGAAATGTCAGTTTCTACATTTGAGGGGCAAGGGTGGGTTTTTGGCTCACACCCTGCAGTGCTCATAGGCTACTCCTGGCTCTGTGCTTAGGGTTACTCAAGGTACCATATGTGGTCCTGAGGAATTGAAGCAGAGTTGGCAGCATTTAGGCCCTGCACCATCTTTCTGGCAGAAGAGTGGCTGATTTTCTCTAACCTTATAAGTTAGGCTACTTGCACTCACTCTTATTCTAGCTGTTTCCTTATTTCACCTGAACAATGGGAAATTTGTCTCTACAGGCTAGCAGACAAATTATGCAAGGAGTTATTTTGGCGTTTTCTTTGTTTTGTAATTCTGCCCATCACATCTTAAAGATGTTTCCCTGGGGAAAAAATGGACAGTATCCAATGGAAACAAATCAGTGGACTTGACAACAAAACTGAAGTTTCCAAGAAAAGGGTTAGAGGAATGTTGGGGGGAGAAGAAAAAAATGGACTAGAAGTGGCAGAAGGCCAGAGGTGGAGTCTGTTTGGCATTTTGCTGGAGTGTTGGTACGTGACATTGTACACTAAAAGCATTAACACTATTGTAGTCATATTGCCTCAATAATAATAAGCACTGTAGCACTGTCAATTACCTCGAGCGGGCACCAGTATCGTCTCAATTGTGAGACTTGTTCTTACTGTTTTTGGCATATTGAATACGCCACAGGTCGCTTACCAGGCTCTGCAGTGGGGGCAGGATACTCTCGGTAGCAGGCTCTCCAAGAGGGATAGAGGAGTCAAACCCGGGTTGGCTGTGTGCAGGGCACATGTCCTACCTGCTGTGCTATAGCTCCAGTCACAATAAAAATAAAGTAAAAGAAAAAGAAAACAAAAGAGATGCTTCTATACCACGGGCCCACATTTTCAAGTCTTATCTGATGGTATGGGGAAAACCAGACTCCCTGGATGCTGTTTGCCTCAGCTCTTCCACCTCACCCTCACAATCAGCAGCCACTTCCTTGCAATTAGTGAGGCTTTCATGTAATCTCAGGGCAATTGCTCTCAAATTTTATACCTCGGCTCAGACTCCAGGGAGCTTTTGCAGTGAACTTGTTGAAGGCTTTGGAGGCTGTTCTATCTCTTCTATCTCCTACTGTTCCCCACCTTCTGGAGTCCATTTTTTTTTCGTATCTTCTTGGTCCATTATTGGCACCTTACCCACATAGTTTTGGAGACAATCATGGGACAATGATGGCCACTCAATACCTCTATTAGAAACTACAACACCCAACAGGAGAGAGAACAAAAGGGAATGCCCTACTGCAGAGGCAGGGTGGGGTGGTGGGGGTTGGGGTACAGGTGGTGGGAGGGATATTGGGAACATTGGTGGAGGACAATGGGCACTGGTGGAGGGATGTAAACAGTCACTGTATGACTGAAATGCAAACATGAAAGTTTATAAGTTTGTAACTGTACCTCATGGTGATTTACTAATAAAAAAATCTTAAAAAAATAAAAGAACTTTTGATGCATATATGTTTGTACATATGCATAGACAAATGTGCACATATATTCATATATTTATATAAATATATAAATTTAATTTGGATTATAGAACAGATATTATCATTTAATTTTTATTTGTAAATTCAATGTAAAAATATCACTTATAGTTAGAAACTTTGACAAGTTAAAAATTTGCATGCTGAGTTCTAAAAACCACAATAAACAGATATTTTAATGTGAATTCAAGAAATAATTTAAGAGAAAAGGAACAATTATTGTTTGGAAAAAAAAATCTAGTGGGTGGCTGATGACATACTCAGAGACTGAAATATTCACATGGCTTATAGCTCTAAAATAAAATCTGGTCTAGACTCACTGCTTCCTCTCTCTCCCACACGAGCAGGTTTCTTCTGCAGGGAAGGTGTTGTGAAACCACTATAGATCTCTGTCCTCCTCCAGATTTAATACTTTCCTATAATTAAGTTCATTTAATTTTATTTCTCTTTATTTGATCTTTCCCCCAGTTTTCCAATAAGTTTATTAAAATCATTACTTTTAAGTGAACTGGTAGGTTATCTATTTGGTAGGTTAACAGCATGTAGTATATAATACAAACGAAAGTAAACTTTCTACTAGAAAGAGGACTATAAAGCCTTCTTTCCCCTTTCTTCCCTCAAATTTCCAAAATATCTTAATTTTTCAAGAGACCTTATTTTAAAAACATTTGTAGAAAAGCGTAGCCTTCCTGGTCTTTAGATAGTGGCTCCTAATTAACAAGATCTACTTATAAGTGATTAGCATATAAATATTGATAAATTAAATATGCACATAAATAAAGTAGTTTCACTTCTCATCAAAATGCAATTAGAGTTTGTTTTCTATATCTTTATTTTGGATAGAAAACAATTAGAAGGAGCCATAACAGGGTCTAAGACTTTTGGTGTGCTGACCTCAGTTGGATCCCAATTGTCTATGGCATATTGCTTAGAATGTTGAGCGTTCCCATGAGGCGTGCTAGCTTGAGAAGGGGAGGGTCAACAGAGATGCAGTCTTACTTTGCAACTACCACCGCACCCTGAAAGGAGCACGCAAAGACAGGTGTTTCGAACAGACTCCTGAGAACAGTGGGAAACTGGGGAGCAAGGAATGTTGGCTGGTTAATGGGAGCAGGTATATGTCAGGAAGGGTTAAGGCCATACATCTAGAAAACTGAAAGCCCAGGAAACTATAATCAAATATAACACAGCCCTGCTCTGAATGGTCCAATTTCTTTCTAGTAAAAAATCTTTAGTTTTACTTAAAAACTAATGTCTTTTCTGTTTTCTAAAAGACATCAGAAAACAATATCGAAGACTTCTTGTCCAATGGTCTAGAAACATTTTGGGAATAAATTTTTTTATATGAAAGTGCTTAATATATTACATAATAGCGTGCCATATTATATATTGACATTTATGTCATATGATCACATATGTATTATTCACATATATTCCATATAGTATTTCTGTGTTATATGGCTATAATTGAATTATATATTATATTATGTGGATAATATTTATAACAAATTAAAATTTCTTATAAAATACATAAGCAGATACAGGTTCTTTATAATTTTTAAAATGTTGATTGACTATGTTTATGTGGAAATAGGTCAGATTTCTCTGAAATTATATCTCAGAGCCTTTACAAAAATGTTTCTGGCCTGGGGTCATAGTGTATAGTGTGTGAGCTTTTTATGAAGAAGGCAAAGGTTTGAATTGCAACACTGTATAGCCCTTGATCATCACCAGAGTGACACCCTGATCTTGTACACGCAGGAGGTAGTCACGAAGCACTGTGGCACCAAAACCAAACAAAATTTTATTTTTCTTTTTACTTATTTTTAATTCATTTTTCTTCTTATTTTATTTTTCTTTCTTCCATTTTTTTTACTCACTATATGCTCAGAACCATCCTAATAACTCTAGAAATATATTTAATGCTCACAGAGATCTATTCAGTTCAGATCATTATCTTTCCACTTTAAAATGCTAAGTGACATAAATCAGAGAAAGATAAATAGTATTTCATCATATGTAAACAACAAAGAAAATAAGTCATGAAACAGAATTGCTTCATACATCATCACTGTTAAATCTTCATCAGGTGATACATTTTTCAAAGAAAAAATTATTGCAGGACAAGTGATATTTAGTGATGGAATTAAGGCTTCTCTGTTAGCTAATATGCACAGTTTGCTAAGCTTAGTAGCAAACCATGGTAACTAACCTTAGTTTCTTATTTATAATAGCACAGTATAGAGATATATTTTTCTGGTGCATGGAAAATAGCTGAATGGACAGAAATGTGTTTTACATGTTGAAATCAATAGTTTCATCCCCAGTGTCACATGTTCCTTGGGCACCCACAGGATTGATCCCCAAGCACCATGCTAGAATTAGACCCTCACCACCACAGGTTATGGCCCCCAAACATTAATGTAATTTTTAGATATACAAAGAAAGAAAGGCAATTAGGAAACATTGGCTATGTATATTAAAACAAGTCTCAGGGAATGCATAATTTATTATAGGAGCTTCTGTGTTATAAAATCAATGGAAAAATCCTTGGCTTTATATTTCGGTAAAATTAACATCATGAGGCTATTATGTTTTGTTTTTATATTTGTTTATATTTTATATATTGTTTTTATATTACTGCTGTTATGATAGTTCCTAACTGTTTCTTTGTAGAAATTTAGAAAAATAAACCATTGTGTTGCGTGCCACAAAAATGAATTAAAGTCCAAATAGCAATTTTTGACTGTCATTGTCTATTCTTGATGAATTTTTTTCTAGAGAATAGCTTCACATATGCCCAACTGCACTTCAATCATTGCCATTTTGAGGAGCATCAAAGACTATCGGATGGTCCCAGGGTGACCCCAGTGTTCCCTGCACCACACAGCTTGAGCAGCACCGAAATCTGCCCCCTGGCTCTGAGATATGTGCCCCCTCAACATTGTCTGAATATCTCCGGGAGTGACCCCTGCAAGTACTCTCAGCACAGTTCTGGAGTCCCTGCGGCCCTTCCCACCCCCTTTAGTGAATGTAGATCTTTAGCTATTTCTTTATTGAAAATAATAACGTACAGTATTTAGTGTATCAAATCCTGAAATGTAAGATCTAAAACTATGAAGCTTGGAATTAAACACAGAGGAAATGCTTCATGACATTGGAGTTGACAGTACTGTCTTGGGTATCAAACCAAAGGCACAGACGGCTCAAGGGCAGATGGCACACGGATCCCTGAGCACAAAGTCAGGAGTAGGCCTTAGCATAGTCAGGTGTGGCTTAAGACCCAACCAAAAATACGTGTCAAATCAAAGATAGCCAAAGTTTCTTTAACCAGTCATCTGAAATGGAATACTACGCAGCTGTTAGAGAAAGATGAAGTCATGAAATTTGCATATAAGTGGACCAACATGGAAAGTATCATGTTAAGTGAAATGAGTCAGAAAGAGAGGGACAGACATAGAAAGATCGCACTCATATGTGGAATATAAAATAACAGAGTGGAAGACTAACACCCAAGAGTTGTAGAGATAAGGACCAGGAGGTCTGCCCCACAGCTTGGAAACTGGACTCACATGCTGGGGGGAAAAGGCAGCTCAGCCAGAGAAGGGAACACCAAGTAGAGGATGTTGGGAGGACCCATTCGGGTTGGAAGATTCGAACTAAAAGTAAACTATAGACTGAACACGAAGGCCACTCAATACCTCTATTGCAAACTACAACACCTAAAAGGAGAGAGAATAAAAGGGAATGCCCTGCTGCAGAGGCAGGGTGGAGTGGTGGGGGTTGGGGTAGGGGTGTCGAGAGGGATACTGGGATCATTGGTGGAGGTGAATCAGCACTGGTGGAGAGATGGGTAAATGATCACTGTATGAGTGAAATGAACACAAAAGTTCATAAGTTTGTAACTGTACATCACAGTGATTCTCTAATAAAAAATTAAAAAAAATAAAGATACCTTCAGCCTCAAAAAAAAAAAAATCAAAGATAGCCACTGACAAGGTACAAAGTAAACACACAGTTGTATTGAAACCATTTATTAAGTGATTTTTATGTTGATAGTTCATCAAAAATAATTGAAGGGGGCAGTGGAAAGAAAAGTGGACAGGCTTGTTCTTCATTTTGTGTTCTTTTTGGAGCACTTATCTTGCCTGGTGATCTCAAAGTTTCTTTGTTAGCCTATCTCCACTCTGGAGAAGCCCATGTTCTCTCTTGAACTTGTACTTTTCTTCTTTTTCTTCACCTTGTTAAAATAAATTTCAATACAAGCCATCTTGAAAAAAGAAAGGCATGCAAACAAAATGGCAGAAAATATTTTCCAATCACACATATAAAATGATATATAGAGGGTGGTGGAGAAGGGATGGGGGGTGGGAGGGATATTGGGATCATCTGTGGTGGAGAGTGGGCACTGGTAAAGGGATGGGTACTCGAGCATTGTATGACTGAAATACAAACACAAAAAATTGTAAGTCTGTAAAAAAATAAAATATGACGAAATTTATATATATATATATATATATATATACCAAATATATGTCAGCAATTCCTAAAACTAAAACAAATGATGAGTCAGTGAAGCAGCTCAGAGGCCTGAGCACACACTCAAGGGGGGAGGCCCAGGTTCAATGGACAGCACTGCCTCGTTCCCAAATCCTCCTGGGAAAGGTCTTCAAACTCCACTCTGGCTGTGGCCCAAGGAACAGTGGGGTGTGTGAGCAGGGAGGGGAAGATGTGACTAAAATTCAAAAAGAAATGAAACTGATAAATCGTAAGAACACTTGAAATGATTTTACCAGATTATGCAAATAAAACTACAATAAATTGCCTGTGCACAACCATCAAAATACTATCTGAAAAATCAGTAAACTGGTGCTGAGGGCATGGAGAAATTAAACGCATCCCTTGTCCTCTGTTGGTGTGAATTAAAATGGTACAGCTTCTGCAGAAAGCAATATGGCTTTCTCAAAAAAGTCAAAAGCACAATTATAATATGATAAAGCAACTGCACTCTGGTATGTATCTAAAAGAATTGGAATAAATATCTCGAGGAGGCATTTGTGCACCTTTCTCCATAAGGGCTAAAATGGGAAAGTGATCCAACTATCCAGTGACAGATGACTGGACATGCAAAGATGATTATGCATGTCATCATGTGTGTATGTAGACTGCTATATGTATAATAAAATGATATTTAGTGTTAAGAAGATATGCAATTCTGACATAATTTGAAACATAGGTGCAACTTTGAAAAGTTAGATTGTGGCATAAGTCAATCACTGTATCACTGTCATCCTATTGCTCATCCATTTGTTCTAGTGGGCACCAGTAACATCTCCATTGTGAGACTTGTTACTGTTTCAGGAATATTGAATACACAAGGCAAATATTGTGACTCATACAAAGTATTTGAAACTTTGTCAAAATCAGAGACATAAAATAGAATTGTAGGGGCTGGAGCTATAGTACAACTAGGAGGGTGTTTGCCTTGGACACGACTAGCCAGGGGTTGATCCTTGGCATACCAGATGGTCCCCTGAGCACCATCAGGAGCAATTTCTGAGTGTAGAGCCAGGAGTCACCCCTGAGCATTGCTGGGTGTGAGCCAAAAAGCCAAAAAGAAAAAAAAAGAATTGTGATTGCTAGTCAATCACAACTGGAAGAAACGGGAAGTTATTGTTTAATAAGAATGGAGTTTTAGTTTTACAAGATAAAATTAGTTCTGGAATAAATCATGATGATGTGTTACAAATGTATTTAATATCACTTAATTGCACCCTTAAAATGGATAAGGTGTTTGTTGTTTGCCACCATGAAAAATGGGGTAATTAGATGCATATAAAAATATTTACAAAAAATATAGTGATTATCTCTATATTTGGGATCACTGGCAAATTTTATGTTCTTCTGTTTTGCATTTGCAATTTCTGTTGTTCTTGTTCTTTTACTGCTTATTTAATTAAAATTTTAGGTACTCTATTAATTAGTTTTGTGATCCAAATATTTGCCTTTTAGGGAAATTGGCTTGCATAAGTTAGTTTACACACAAGGACTGGAGCAATAGCACAGCAGGTAGGGTATTTGCCTTGCATGAGGCCAACCTGGGTTTGATTCCTCCATCCCTCTCAGAGAGCCTGGCAAGCTACAGAGAGTAGCTCTTGCACTCTCTCTTGCACAGAAGAGCCTGACAAGCTACCTGTGGTGTATGCCAAAAACAGTAACAAGTCTCATAATGGAGACACTACTGGTGCCCGATCGAATAAATCAATGAACAACAGGACGACAGTATGTTTCTAGAAACATTCATTCCCTTTGTTCAGTCTCTTTCATTTTTCTTATCTGAACATTATTTCTTTTTGTTTTCTTACCTTTGGAAGCCATGGCCCATGTGGTTGACTTATAGCAGTATTACTCATCTTTCTCTACATTCAATTAGTAGTCTAAAATGGAATTTCCCCAAACTAAGTTTGTTCTTTGAGGCAAAATGAATGTCAAGAACATTGCAAAAAAGTAAACATCATCTTCTGAAATTAAGTGTGCAAGCAGTTGTGGATTGTTCTTACTCAGAGTGGACATAACCGGGTGCTATTTTGAGCAGAAGCTTGCAAATATACTGTAATTATGTATGTTCTTGAAGAATGTGTGTTTATGTTTTTCCCCTTTTTCTGCTTTTGTTAGAATGATCCTCAGTGTCAAGAAGGGGGAAGCTGGCCCTGTAAAGACAAAACTGTGTCGATGTAGGTTGGAAAGTTGTTCTAGCATTTTTACAAAAGTCCACTGGACTTCAGTGGAGAGCAGGAGTGGAAACAAATGGAAAGCAAAGTCAAACACTGGACATGGAGATGAAAATTTAGGAAAGTCGAAAGATCAGAGCCAGAGATGAAGTGGAGATTGATGAAAATCTTGTAAAATAAATAATGTTGTAGTATAAGGAGGCTTTCAATACTAGGGAATGAAAACTTTGAAGCTCGCTATTCCATATGCAAATAATTTAACTTAGAAAAACTAATTTTTTTTTTAATTTTATTGAATCACCATGTGGAGGGTTACATAGTTCTCAGGATTATGTCGGTTATACAATTCTCAAACACCCTTCCCTTCACCAGTGCCCATCTTCCATCATCAACCCCCCAGTATACCTGCCGCCCCCTCCCACCTCCCCAGTCCCCACCCTTGTACTTGATAAGTTTCACTTCGTTTATGTCTTATCTCGATTACATTCCATGTTTCAACACACAACTCACTACCGTTGTTGGGGTTTCCCCCAAAAAAGAAAAGCAGTCCTATTGCCAAGGAGGCATTTGATAGTTCTCCACTACTAAGAATATAGAGATATTAAGTCCCGCTGTTTGTTACATAACTTTTCTTTTTCCCCCTTGCCCCGCGCCACCGAGTTCACGCCTGTTTAGTAATCGCCACGCTGCCTGACAAGGGAAAAAAAAAAAAACGAAAAGGACGGTTATTTCCCGTCATCAGCAGACGTGGGGCTCTGGCTTAGTTGATAGACTAGTAGAGTGTCTGCAAGCAATTTCTGGAACCAAAGGTTTTGCGCTGGTGTCGGCTCCGGCTCGAGATTCCACCAGCGTCCCACTGTTCCATGTACATAATTTTTCCCCTTATATCCCATTCCCACGCCACCAGGTCTGTTTGCTTAATGGACATCACACTGTAGTTGACGACACGCCGCGTTTCTTCCCGAGAAAGAAGAAAATTTCTTCTCAGCTGGTGTGGGGATATAGCTTAGTTTAGTCTAGAGAGATGGCTACCACTTTGATTGCCTTCAATATTTCAGCAACAGACTTACTATTCTTGTTAGGATCTCCCACAAAAGTCCGACCCATTAAAAGCGAACCATTACATATTGCTGATGCTAAGATGACATTAGGTCGCGCGAAAAATTAATTTTTAAAGCTCAGTATCATGAGAATGGCAGGTAAAATATACCAAAATTTTAAGTTTTGTGGATAATTTGGTAATTAATTTATCACCCAATTTTTAACCAGTTTATGGTTATTTATGGTACATACATAATGCATAGTGACAATGAAAGCATATGTCAGAATTTTTTCGGGGGCGGGGTCACATGCAGGGGTGTTAAGGAAATTCTCCTGGCTCTGTTTTCAGAGACCAATTCGATGGGCTTAGGGGATCAAACCCGGGTTGACCACATGCAAGACAAACACCCTAACCAGTGTACTATCACTCTGGTGCCAACTTAAGAAAGCATTTCCCCCCCTTGGTTTGGGGAAATGCCCAATGATGCTTATGACTTACTCCTGACCCAGTGCTCAGTGTCACTCAAAGTAATACATGAGGATCATGTGGTGCTGAGAATCTAAACCAGGAGCTTTCACATGCAAAGCATATACTCTGGTCTTTTCATTTTCATTCCCTATTTCCTTGAGCTCTTTGTGTGTGTGTGTGTGTGTGTGTGTGTGTGTGTGTGTGTGTGTGTGTATGTTGCAGGAGATCTAAACTAGATTTCATCCATGGAAGGCATGTATTTTAGTGTTGAGTCTTATTCTTGGTTCTATAGATGAATCCTTATAGAGCAATTTAAGCATGCTTAAATGCTTAGTGATGTCTAAGATATCCTTTGAGGTTTCTAAAGTGATATGCTGATTATTCAAATACCATCAGGAAAAATGGAACTTCCAAATGGGTTGTGAATTGAAACAGTTTGTAAAGTTTGTCAAATTCCGTGAACTCTTCAATATTATAAATAATGTTTTAATAATAATACAGTAAAATTAAGGAATATATCAATACTTTCTTAGATTTATAGTATTTGTAGTTATATATCAATACATTAGTATATTCTTCTAATAGTTGCAAACAGTGCAGAAATTGATTATATACACTTTAGAGATAAGAAAATGAAGACAAGAGATAAGTTTGGAATTCAATCTCATCTACAATCTAAAGCACTTTTATTGCTTTCCAAAGAATTATCTAAAATTCACCATGCTTAATAAAATGATTATAGTTCACAAGTATATCATGTATATATATTTTCATAATCATTGCTTTTAAGTTCTAAGGCTACTTGAAAATGTTGCAACTTCTATTGAACATTCACAATCATTTAAATCTATTTATTTACTCTATTAGTCTTTCTTTTTTTTAGAAGTAATGGCCATGCTCTGGGGTTACACCAGGGTTACACCAGGCAGTTCAGGGGCTGGGAGACAACAACTTTTTAAGCAATTTGTCAAATGATTTTGAATTAATTGTCATATTTATGCTTTATTAACTAAAGCTTATTTTGAATAAAATGGAGTCTCTATTATCATGTGTATTAGTCAGAGTAATCAAAAATATTTAAAAGTGATTGGCCCATGACAATTCTTTTAATGACTAACTTAGGAAAAAAACTTTTCTGTTAGTATCCTTATATATTTAATAGAAATATAGTATCCTTATATATTTAATAGAAATATAGATAATATGTGAATATATTTCAAGATTTAGAGCTTTGATCTTAAAATATTACACTTTAACTCTTTAAAATAAATATATGCTCATGTGTATTGCATTTATTTTGGATTGGAAATAGTTTTATTTGTACTCTGTAATAATGCATTTTGGAAAGGAATTGGCTTCCTTTTATTCTGCTTTTACAAACAAAGTTAAACTTCTTGTCTTGCAAGAGAAGAGGAGGGAAAAGAAAGATTAAAACATGAAAGGATGGTCCCAAAAAAAGCAGGGAGGCCCAGACAACTGTGTTTGTCTTGACTTAAATTAACCAGAGCCAGACCATGGAGGAGGAGTCTCAGAAGTATGCAGATTGTTTCTGGTGTAATTGTGCTTATAGAGGGTGAAATCTAGGTAGATACAACTATAGGACCTGAATGATGATGACCCACCAGAAAAGCGTGAATTATTTCAAAAGCTGAATCATGGTGACTGGTGAAGATAACCTAGTCAAAGAACAGGCTTTTGTCTTAAAATGGTACCCTGATGATATGAACACCCAAACTGAAGATGCAGAACTCAAACCTATGATCACTGGCACCAATAAAGTATTTGAGGTCGGTTGCTATTCCCAGGTCATAAACACGGGATATAATATTCTTGAATCAAAAGCAAATGTAAGCAGCAATGTAATATTATAAAATTGTAATATTGTAAAAATATTGTAAAAAGCAATGTAATATTGACAAGTGACTGCATTAATTTGGGATATGTTGTAACCTGAATGCCATTGAAATCATCCCTGAATACAACGTTCTATGGTGCAGACTACCTTTGTGGGGTGAAGACTGTGTGAGCTCAGCCTTAAGACTCTGCAATTAGGGTTCCCACTGAAAATGTTGTGAGGGGTAGAGCAATAGTACAGCAGGTAAGGCACTTGCCTTGCACGAGGCTGATCCAGGTTTGATCCAAAAAATCCCATGTGGTCCCCAGAGCACTGCCAGGAGTAATTCCTGAATGCAGAGCCAGGAGTAACCCCTGAGCATTCTTGGATATGACACAAAAAGCAAAAAAAAAAAAAAAAAAAGGCAACAGTAAATCTTGCCTATCTACCACCACCTAAGGAAAAATATGAAAGGAAGTTCAACTCCGATTAGAATTAATAACTATAGGAAAATATAACATTTATTGGTGACTATAATTCATTTTTTGGGGTGCACACCTAGCAGTGCTCTGGAATTACTCTGTCTCTGCACTTGCGAATCATTCCTGTTTACGGGGCCCCATGAGATGCCAGGGTTCTAGCCAGGTTGAAAGTGCAAGGCAAGCATCCTAATAGCTGTACTAACACGCTGGTGCCTGACAATGATTTTTTTGTTGTTGTTTGTTTGTTCCGGGACCACAACTGGTGATACCCAGACTTATTCCTGGCTCCTCGCTCAGAAATCCACTCCTATTGGTGCCTGGGGGACATATGGGGTGCTGGGGATCAGAGATTGAACTAGTCCATGAGCAAGGCAAACACCCTGCTCTGTACTACATCACTTGGGCCCAATAATCACTCTCTTGAAAGGGCTGCAGAGCTTCAGAATAAACATTTTGACTTTATTCTGAAAGTGAGTTAGGAAAGTAATGGATTTTCGATTGTAACTGTCCACTATAATTTATACAAAATGTATTATTTTCCTATATCCTTAGTTTTTCCTGAAAATTTACAGCCTTTGCTATTCCTTGTTATATAAATGTTGACCACACATTTTAGTTACATAAAAGGCTATACACAATAAGAAAAGGTAGATTGTTGTGTATTTATATACCAGCATGCAAAATTTAAATCAAAATATTGATAATAGGCAAAAGAATAAAGAAAAGAAACCCCTTTCTAAAGAAGGAAGCAGTGCCCAGCATTCAGAGTTTAGTAGGATACTCAATTTCAGTACTAAGATTCAATTAACCTCTCAACAACGGAATTTTGCCTTTGGTTTGATTACATTTTTGAATAACATTTATTATGTTATGAAGCCTTATTGTGGATATTTAACACAGTTAGAAGCATTGGTGTTCAGGGTTATAGCTACTGAGTTCAGAAATACTGCATCTGAAAATGAGTTAGAGCAGAGGTCTTTTTTGGTGGAACACATAATTAATTTTTTTTCTTAGCCTTCATTTGTATTCTGAAGTCAGGGAAGAGAACTCTCAGTCCTTATATCAGAATTTTATTTTGCTAATTTATAGTGAAGCAAAATGTAGAACTTAATTTTCTTTTGATCAGCAATGGGAGATGGTGCAAATACAATTAATGAGCACATAGCAAGCTACTTTTCAATTTTATTAAAGGTCAGAAGTTATCAAAGTTCTTTTATATGATTAAATAGGGGATTAAATAAAAATATAATACTTATTGAGTCAAAGTTTCAAAGAACATCCAAAGGACTTAAGTTGAATATACTGAAAACTTTAATGGAAGGGGTTTCTGGAAAGCAGCTGAGCTGGAAGATGTAGACCTTTCTACTATTGTATCGCTGTATCACTGTCATCCCATTGTGTTGTTCATCGATTTACTTGAGCGGGCACCAGTAACATCTCCATTCGTCCCAGTCCTGAGATTTTAGCAGCCTCTCCTTACTCCTTTTTCCCAACAATTGGAGGTTCTTTTCAGGGTCAGGGAATGAGACCTCTTATTGTTACTGTACTTGGCATATCGAATACACCACGGGGAGCTTGCCAGACTCTGCCGTGAGGGCAGAATACTCTCAGTAGCTTGCTGGGGTCTTTGAGAGAAATATATGTATATATATAAACATGTATATATATACACACACATATATATATATTTCCCTTTATGATGATGTGTCCAGGAATATGTTCACTCATGTGTGAGGCTCGTCCCTGAGCATGTGGAAAGCGACCTGGAGCATGGTGGCGGTTGGGTAGTGGAGGTTGGCTGCCAGGGCTGGGTCCCTTGGGGCTGGGAGAGCTCTCACCCGCCCCCTTTTGAGGCACCCCTGGTGCGGAGTCCAGTGGCATGGTTGTGGGGGCCTCATTTTATGTGCCCTTCTGGGAGAAACAGCCGTGAGTTCTGGAGGGTGGCCTCCTCCAACTACTAAAAAAGAATAAATTTCACAAACCACCTAGCGAGGTGGTTTGTGAAAGCTTCAGTTCTAATCACAAAGTTGCCGTAAATGGACTCAACAAGAAGAATTGTCATGTGCTCTGTGACAGACTGCAGGAAAATTTTATTTTCTCCATTTTCCATATTAAATGATAGCAGGAAGAAATGGCTGTGAACTTTCCTCAGAACTTGGAATAAAAAAATTTCCGATTGAAATTTTCTACTTAAGATGCAACAATGTGATGGAAGCAACTTAAATTTCCATCAACAAATGAGTGAATAAATAAAATGTGGTCTATAAATGCAATGGCATGGTATTCAGTCTTAACAACAAATTCTGAGACATGTTACATGATGGATGTAACTTGGGAAAATGCTTCTTAAAATAAGCATCAATAAGCATACGAAGGCATTAGAAAGGAAGCCAGAAAAAAGTAGATGGTTCTACTTACCTACCTTACTTACCTATTTGTAGCTAACGAGAACAAAACAAATCAATGAGAAAGCAAGTATAGCAGAACACAACAGGGACTGGAAGAAGAAGTAAATGAGGATTTATTTTTGAGTGGGTACAAAATTTCTGTTCAGGACGCTGAAAGAATTTGAGGACAGGATGGTAGCAATAGTTGCATAGCACTGGCAGTACTAGCATGTATACTTGAAAGCACAGATGTTACACTTAAAAATAATGGGGCTGGAGTGGGCACAGCGGGTAGGGCGTTTGCCTTGCATGCGGCCGACCCGGGTTCGATTCCCAGCATCCTATACGGTTCCCTGAGCATCACCAGGGGTAATTCCTGAGTGCAGAGCCAGGAATAACCCCTGCTCACCACCAGGTGTGACCCAAAAAGCATAAAATACATAAAATAAAATAAATGATGACAATAACAAAGCTATTACAAAAAATATTTTAGTGGGATAAAGCAGTGTGGACTAAAACTTTAAAAATCCATTACATCAATTTTTTCAAATTAATTTTGAATTCTTTCCTACTAGCTGTCCAAATCAAAATTCAGTTTACTTTCAAGTGTTGAAATTGATGGTATACATTTGATTAATTTCTAATATTTTATCTTTGCATAAAATGGTTTCAAATTTGATTTCCTCACAAAACATAGCTGCCAAAGAGCTGTCTTTCTGCAACTGCAAGCTAATCAGTGGTTTTCAAACATGTCTCTGGACTGATGCTGTCTGTTGATGTAGAAAGGTAAAAAACCACAAGTCTCGGGCAGTAGGTAAAACTGCCAATCTCTGGGTAAGTAATGCCAACAAGGTTTATGTATTGGCAACCTACTAGCCCACATGAGTCCATAAAAGCATACTTGTATTCTTTTCCATGTTCTGCCTGAACTTCACCTACCATTTCAGATTTGGGACTAGAAATTACTTGGTCTAGAGACAGGATCATCATCGATTCTAAGTTTTCAGGAAAACTGTACTGAAGAGTCACCACCATTATATGAGTTTATTGGGATCTATAGGACATTAGTTCAAAGAGTCTTGTAGCCAAGCTAAGAGACATTTATGTTGAAATACATTTATATATTTGTATTATGTTGAAAGATGAAGAAATGAGATATTATGAGATCGTGTTCCGTTTTGAAGTTTGAAGTAGAGGGAGAGCTTGTTTTGAGGACAGAATTGCAATGAATAAATTAATGGAACAAGTTTAGAAATGAAGAAATGATCAAAATCGGGTACTCCAGCTATGACTTATGATTAGTGAGGTGCCAAGATACTTATTACTGTTACTTACCTTTCCATTTGCTCTTAGAAAATAATTGTTAGGCTGTGTTTCGAATTAGAGAGCACTAGTGCTTCTATAGCGATACTTAACATTTCATCAATTTTAAAAACTTCATGGAAATTTGAGCTAGTCTGGAAAGTCCTTAAAATAATTTTAAAAGTTACAAAACGATGTAACTTTATTATCTGGTATTTCTGAAAATAAGGATTACAGGGAAGATTCCATGTACTTGCCTTTTTTCATTATAGTTGTTGCCCTGGAAATACAAATATTATAAATACATTTGCTATTTAATCATTGCAAAGGCTTATATTGAATACAGTTTTCCTAAGACATTTTCTACTTGACAGTTCAGGGCAAGAGAATTGTGCTCTGTTGAACTGTTTTCTTTCTTTATTGTTTTATTGTCCTTTTCTTACCAAATTTTCTCTCTTAATGTATTTTCAGAAGGAAAATTTATACTCCTCCATCTCTTTTTCATCAGAACTACATAAGAACAGAGTCATACATACATACACACACACACACACATTGAATTTCAAGGGTAACAAGCTATTTTGAAGAGAACTGACAGCTTGAGTTAAAACACAAACTAAACAAAATTATGCTCATATTGTCAAAGCTATAATAAATTTTTTTCTGAAATAAAATGATTTAAATGCTTTGTTAATCACTTGAAAGAAAATTTCCTAAGCAATTTCTCTAGAAATATGAATTGTTATCATTTAACTTTGCTTGGGGTTTTGTAATTTTATCCAAAGTGTGATAAAAAGAGGATCAGTTAAGCTAAATTGATCTGCTAAACTCAAGTAAAATAATTTCTGTTCTTTAATTTTCATAGAAACTTCCACGAAATTTTTTAGCATGGTTAATTAAGCTAGTTATGCACTTTTTTACATAAATTTATTTTTGCACATTTTACTGAACATCTTAGTGTGATAAGTTTCTAATCAGTATGCTATTATGTGCCTTAATCTTTATATATTAACTCTTTTACACTGTAGCTATGTGTTTATTCCTACAGAGATTTTTTTGTTAGTTATAACATAGGATGTTTTGTTAACCTCCAGAAGAATTTTTCATCAAGATCTCAAAGCCCTATTTTGACTTTTATATTTCTTCATTAATCTGAGAAAACAGTTTTGCTAACTCCATAAGAGAAGAATGACTTGACACTATAAGAAATAATAGTTTCCAAATTTGGAAATGTATATACCTTAGAGTATATGTACCATATAATTTATACAAAACCATGAAATGACACAAATGTGGTTTATATTTCGTGGTTTCAATTGTCAGTTTAAAATTTACCAACTTCATCCAATTAGGCTTGACGTAAAGCAGGTGTGATAAGGCATTTTGTAACTATAAGTGTTTTAGCTCATTAAAAGAAATAACAATATTTTGAGTCTCTTTCATCTTCTGCCACCACTGTCTACCCCAGTCTAGTTTCTGGCTTTACATCAAATATATTATTAGTTAATAATTTAAAATTGCATGTATGAGTCGATATACAATATGGCATTTTGCTACACAGAGGTGTATGTATGTCTCATTGGAGACTGAACAATAGAATTGCTGACATATGTAAGAGCAGAAAGATGCATAGCCATTCATTTAATTCATCATATTATTTTGAGCAGCATTAAATCGTTATTATTTCTTTATAATCAATTTAAATATTTTAGGTGGTTCAATATTCCAACACTTAGTTTTTTACCAAATAAACTTTAATTATTGTTTTTACAAATGATGAAGCAGATTTCAGGAGGTCTAAAAAAGCATAAACTTAATTTAAATTAGCATCAGAAGAAGATATAGTGGCCTTGCCTTTATTTTATTTATTTATTTATTTATTTTAGTGTTCAGATATTTTATTGATATGTTCTTGATGAGGAAGGAAACAAAACTTAACATTTATAAGTTTGTAAAAATTGTTTTAAAAACGAACATTACTTCAATACGAGTATAGAAGCTATATTTTTAAAAGGCTATACTTTAAAAAGAAATATGATATCTGAGATGTTCTCATGAAAAAACAATGACTTTATTATAAGCAATTTACGTCAAGAAGGAAAAGAAACCTACTCTACAAGGTATCAAGACTTTGTAAGTTATCAAGACATTGTAACAATACACACTATATAACCTGTATGGTAACATACAGATTATATAGTGTGTATTGTTACAATGATAAATATGTAGACAAATAAGACAACATAAGAGCATCTAGAAATAAATTCGCATACATATGGATAATTGATAGATGATGAATGCAATACCAGATTTAAACATGACAAAAACATACTTTGCAAATGAATGTACTAGGCCATATGTAAGAAAATATTCTAGCTGCTCATTTTAAATGTTTGTATTAAAAAAAAATCAAGAAAAAGGCAAGCCAAAGAATGGAAGAAAATGTTTGCAAATCAAATAGGTAAGAGCTGGAGCGATAGCACAGCCAGTAGGGCATTTGCCTTGCACACAGCCAACCCGGGTTCAATTTCTTCACCCCTCTTGGAGAGCCCAGCAAGCTACGGAGAGTATCCCGCCTGCATGGCAGAGCCTCGCAAGCTACCCATGGCATATTCAATATGAGTGGCCTTGCCTTTATGCATAATTCTTACCCCATCTTCATTCTATTCTCTTTTTCTTTTCTCCATTCCTCTTCTTCTCTTTCTTCTTCCTCCTCTTATCCTTGCTTCTTCATCTCCTTTTTCATTTCTCCTGCTTCTTGCTGTCTCTCTCCCTCTCTCTCTTCCCCCTTCTCTCTAGTCTCCCTTAAAATAACTAAGGGTCTTATTCATTTAGCACTTATTGTTGACAGATAATAAACCCTTATTGTTTATTATCAATAAACAATAAACCCTTATTGTTGACAGATAATAACAGAAGAATTCAATGAGAATTCAGCATGTTACTAAAATTTGGTCAATACTCTGTGCCATCTCAAATAACATACGTCTAAAAAAAGGAAAAGGACACAATGAGAGAAGAAAAAAGCAAATACCCTCTTAATGAGACCTCAATATTTGTCTGAGACTGAGAGAAGGGGTCTTTAAAATCTCAAGCCCAAATAACATAGTCAACAATATTGATCTGGAATTTGATCTAAAGTTGTTTCAAAAATAGTGCAGGCAGGGCATAAGTCCCTTGATATTATTGAAAATTATTTTCACTCCAGTCTCAACACTTAACTCTGTTTTTTTTCAGTTTAAACAACCTGTTCAAATCCACACCACTGTCACTGTCACTGTCATCCCGTTGCTCATTGATTTGTTCGAGCGGGCACCAGTAACGTCTCTCATTGAGAGACTTATTGTTACTGCTTTTGTTCAAACCCACATAATTTTCTTAAATATTTTTGTTTTGTTGTTCCCAAAAGCCTTGAAATTTAAGATATAAACTCTTTTTAACTAGGACTGGAGCGGTAGTACAGCAGGTAGGGTGTTTGCCTTGCACGCTGCTGACCTGGGTTCAATTCCTCCATCCTTCTTGGATAGCCTGGCGAGCTACTGAAAGTATACCTGCGAATGGCAGAGTCTGGCAAGCTACTCATGACATATTTGATATGCCAGGAAAAAAAAAACAGTAACAAGTTTCACAATGGAGACATTTCTGGTGCCCACTAGAGCAAATCTATGAACAAGGGATGACAGTGCTACAGTGCTATAGTGCTACAGCCCTTTGGCATAATGATGATGATAATTTTTCTTATGTTCTATTTCTTCCAAGGTAAAGCAGGATTATTTAGTTGAAAGTACATTTGTAAATTAGGCAACTTTATATTGTAACAATTAAATATGTTTTTTATTGTGGGGTTAATATTACAAAAACAATTTCTAAAGTCATGTGCAGAGAAGAAAGCTGATATCTTCTTGCTGTTTGTTTCTTAGTGTCAGGTCACATTCCTTGGTGTCATAGAATCTTCATCTATATAAATCTTCATCTATATAAAAAAGAGAGTTTCTTGCCCGCATGCCTGGCTGTCTTCCCCAGGGCCCCTCGGAGGGAATGGGCTCCAGCTTCCCTCCCCACCCTGAGCAGAGCTCTTGGAGGCCAAAGACCACCAGAACCTAGCTACAGCATGCTCGAGGCCCCTCTCCACACATTCGGAGGGGCCTCACGCATGAAGGTACCGGCAGAGGAACCCTGGTGTGTGTCATCCCATCAACGGCCAACATCCAGAGACTTAAAAGCAAGCTCCCAGAAGCGATATCTTGTAGCCTACTTCTCCCTCTGGGGGAAACTGGCAAGCTTCTGAGAGTTTCCTGCCCACATGGGACAGCCTTGCAAGCTTCCCATGGTGTATTCATAGGCTAAATCCAGTCACAAGCTGGATCCCATTACCCTAACCCTGAAAGAGCCTCCAGTGCGACACCATTGCAAGGGCAGAGTCGAGAAGACTTGTAAGATCTCAGAGAAAGGATGAATGGAGAGGTTACTGAGCTCGCTCGAGAAATCAACGATTAACGGGATTCCGTGATCGTGATATAAATAGAATAATAATATCTTCTGTATATATGGTGTTATAATTTTGAATGCCTTATTAAGTTATAATTCCTCTTCTTTTCTCTGTATTTTGGTTACTTCCTGATTATATGTAATATATAAAATTTTTCAATTTTATGAAACATGTTACCGATATATAAAATGAGGCATAGCTAGTAAAATGTCCTGCACTAAAACTATATGAAATGACAATTGAAGAAAATTATATAAATATATGAGGATCACACACAAGATATATGCAGTAGATTTTGAGTCTTCTAAAATTTTCTACTATATGGGTAATAATTTTCTTTTACATTTTTTCATAATTGTAATGTCTTTGAAATATTATTTTGATCATTCATGTTAATGTATACCTATTCTTAAGCATTCCATATTTAATATACTTCTCTCTAGTGGTCCCTGAATAAGTGAAATAAAGAGAAAACCAGCAATGTCAGAGAGAAAGGAAGAGAGAAGGGGAAGGGAGAGGGGAGATAAAGGAGTTACGTTGTTTATTTCCTTCTGTTTGGATTTTTGTTTGTCGCAGTAGCCTGAGTTTTTCCTTTGAGAGAAATGGAAAGATAGAAAGTCACATATGGCTGCAATAATCAATTATAGCAGAAAATCTCAAAAGGAAATAACAACACACCATACATTTTTCTTATTTCATTCTCAAAACAATATAATAATAATAATAATAATTTTTAGTTGACAAAACTTGTAGTTTAATTAAATTTGTTTAAGCTACCCAGTCTGAGAGTACATATTTGAGCCAGAGAGGAGACAGGTGTGTTCCAATCTAATTATTGGTGTTGCTAAACTGCCTTCTTAGTCTATTTTTAAACTACGTGACAAAATAAATCTGAATGACATTTCCAACTGATGCTTGTTTATAGCTTAGGATGTTTGTTAAAGGGGGCAGTCTTTGCAAAATGTTCAGGGTCTCTAAAACAGACAGCAAACATATTGCATGGCTGTAAAGTACATATTGAAATGATTTTCAAATGTTCTCATGCTGCCCCTGCGTACTTCCTACCCACACACAGCAGTGAGCACACACGGGATGTACCAGCTCATTTCAGCCTTGAGCAATATATTTATTCCATTTTGACCAATATCCTTATTTGTGAAATAAAGAGGTAAGGCAAAACAATGGTTATAGATTCATTTAGATTCGGAGATCTTCCTTCATTAAAGATCTTCCTGAACTTTAAATGAAAGCTTTCTTAAGATAATATTCTATTCTTAAAATAAATGTTAGAAAAAAAACTTATTGGGGCTGGAGCGATAGCACAGCGGGTAGGGCGTTTGCCTTGCACATGGCCGACCCGGGTTTGATTCCCAGCATCCCATTTGCTCCCCTGAGCACAGCCAGGGGTGATTCCTGAGTGCAGAGCCAGGAGTAACCTCTGTGCATTGCCTTGTGTGACCCAAAAAGCAAAAAAAAAAAAAAAGAAAGAAGAAGAAACAAAACTTATTAAAGTACACATTTTAGTGATTTCCAAAATATGTAAAACAGTGTAGTTCTCAGGACTACCTAATCCCGTGACGTTTCCATCAACTCATTCCCAGACTCACGCCATTCCTCAACTGTCTCAGCCACTCGCCACCATTCACAAGCTTACTTGCGATTTCTTGAGTCATCTCTTGTGAATATTTCACATAAATAGAATCATGCAGTATATGAATTTTCATGACTTACTCCTTCCATTTAGCAAAATTGTTTTCAAGTTTCATCTGGATTATAGCATGATTCATAATTGGCCCATTTTACTGGCAAATACATTTGCTATTTCATTCACCTTTGATAAATATTTTAGGTATTGCCACATCTCTTGCTATTAAGAACAATGTTATTACAAGCATTTATATACATATCTCAGATGAACATTGCTACTCCTGAATATGTATCTAAGACTGCACTTGTCATATGTAAACTTCTTCTTTGATATTTTCATGAATGGCTGAATTATTTTCCTAAGTAGCTGCAACATCTTACATGACATTAATGATGAATGAAGTGTCTCTCTTATTTCTAAGCTTACAACACTTGGTACATTGTCAATCTTTTCTTATTGTTGCAGTTCTTGGGGTCAAGACCAGGTCTCTTTCAAGTAAGGATCACTGAGTAACATTCATAGTCTACCGCTTTCTTATTTTTAATTTCAATCCTACTTTCAGGTATGAAACTATCTCTTCTGGTTTTGAATTTTGTTTATTAAAATACATGATAGCATGATTTCATTTATTAATTGGCCTTTTCATGATCTTAGAGAATGTCTATTTAAATATTTACTCTACATAGCAATCTTTCTGGTGCTACTGATTTCTTCATTACCTTACTAATGCTATTTACTTATTCAGATGGATTTAAGTTCCCACAAGTTACTTTCATTACCATCAAAGAATTCCACCTCCTATATTTTTAGGGCAGGTCAGTTGGTAAAGAATTCTCAGCTTTGGGGCTGTGGAGATAGCTCAAATAGGTACAGCACATAGCTCTCATGTACAAGATTCTGAGTTCAATCCTTGGCACTTCCAGATGCCAAATACCATTGCATATGGACTGGTAGCTTCCAACACCCCTGCATGTGAAATAGCTCATTTCACCAAGCACCACTAGATTTTTGTTTATTGAGATAATCATGACACCTGTTCCTCTTTCAGGTTTGAAGGATTATTTTGTTGTATATGATTTTTTTTGTAATTTTTAAAAATTTTACCTTTAGGGGGCTGGAGTGATAGCACAGCAGGTAGGGCGTTTGCCTTGCATGCGGCCGACCCAGGTTCGAATCCCAGCATCCCATATGGTCCCCTGATCACCGCCAGGGGTAATTCCTGAGTGCATGAGCCAGGAGTGACCCCTGTGCATTGCCGGGTGTGACCCAAAAAGCAAAAAAAAAAAAAAAAAATTTACCTTCAATGTGCAATTCTACTATCATCTAACCTACTTGTTTCTACAGAGGAATCAGGATGTTAATCCTATTTATGCTTGCTTGTAATTAAAGTAATTCTTTTGCCATGAAACTTTGATTCATTAATAGTAGAAATAGAAATTTTTATAGTAATTTGAATTATAATATAAAATGTATATACTAATTACTACAGTGATTTTTTTAACATTAATTTGTTTCTTAAAAGGTAAATTTGCATGATAACAGATTCATGGTGTTCTGTTTTGTATTCATCAAGCTTTAACCTTTAGCAGAACAAATGTAAGGAGATGCAGTATATCTTTTCAATGCTTGATTAGCTGGAGAAATAGCACAGGGGTTTGAATGCTTCACTTGCACGTGGCCTATTCCAGTTCAATCTCTATTACCACATGTGGCCCTCTGTGTCCCAGCAGGAGTGATCACTGAGCTCAGAGCAAGAGCATAGCTAGATGTGGTCCAATCCACTATCCCCCTTACCCCTCACCCGCAAATCAAATGGGCTTGAAAACTGTGAGTTGTCAAATATATATTGTTATCCAATACGTGATTCTATTGAAAAAAAAAGTAGTTCAAGTGCCATTCTATAACTCAGAGGGATTCTTTATTGAGCATGCCCATTTGGAAACACTCAGATTATTGGTGTCATCTGGTATCCATCATGGCATTAAATTCATCCCAAAGAATATTTACCCAATACCCATCTGATAAAGGATTAATATCCAGGATATATAAGACACTAGTAGAATTGTACAAAAAAAAAAAAAGAAAAACCTCCAACCCCATCAAAAAATGGAGAGAAGTAATGAACGGAAGCTTCCTCAAAAAAAGAAGTACAAATGGCCAAAAGGCATATGAAAAAATGCTCTATATCATTAATCATCAGGGAGATGCAAATCAAAATAACAATGAGATATCATCTTACACCACAAAGACTGGCACACATCAAAAAGAACAGGAACAACCAGTTCTGGCACAGATGTGGGGACTCTTTGTCATCGTTGGTGGGAATGCTGACTGGTCCAGCCTTTTTGAAAAGCAAAATGGGCATTTCTTAAAAAAAAAAATCTAGAAAGACCTACTTCTGGGAACATAACCCGAGGGTGCAAAAGACCACAGTAGAATTGACATTTGTGCCTGTATATTCATTGCAGCACTGTTCACAACAGCCAGAATCTGGAGACAACCCAAGTGCCTGAGAACAGACGACTGGTTAAAGAAGCTTTGTTACATCTACATAATGGAATACTATGCAGGTATTAGGAAAGATAAAGTTATGAAATTTGCCTGTAAGTGGATGGTCATGGAAAGTATCATGCTAAGTGAAATGAGTCAGAAAGAGAGAGACAGACATAAAATGACTGCATTCATTTGTGGAATATAAAATAACATAATATGAAACTGACACCCGAGGACAGTAGAGACAAGGGCCAGAAATATTGCTCCATGGTCGGTATCCTGCTTCATGAGCTGGGGGAGAAGGCAGCTGGAATAGAGAAGGAATCACTAAATCAATGATGTTTGGAGGGATCGTATGGGACAGAGGTGGTGTGCTGAAAGTAGATAAAGGACCAAACATGATAATCTTTCAGTATCTGTGTTGCAAACCATAATGCCCCAAAATAGAGAGAGAATATGGGGGGAAATTGTCTGCCATAGAGGCAGGGGGAAGGGTAGGTTGGGGGGCTGGAATACTGGGGACCTTGGTGGTGGAAAATGTGCACTGGTGGAGGGATGGGTATTTGATCATTGTATGACTGAAACTGAAACACTAAAACTTTGTAAGTGTTGCTCAAGGTGATTCAATAAAAAACAAAAGAAATTCAATCCAACAATATTTCACGTTGTAGCACGCAGCACTGTAGCAATGTCATCCTGTTGTTCATCGATTTGCTCGAGCGGGCACCATAAGGTCTTCATTGTGAGACTTGTTACTGTTTGTAGCATATTGAATATGCCACGGGTAGCTTACCAAGCTCTGCTGTGGGGACAGGATACTCTCGGTAGCTTTCCAGACTCTCCTTGAGGGACGAGAAATCAAATCTGGGTTGGCACACGGCTGACCTGGGTTCAATTATTTGCATGCAGTCCACTCGGGTTTGATTCCTTCATCCCTCTCGTAGAGCCTGGCAAGCTACTGAGACTATCCCACCTGAATGGCAGACTACCAGTGGCATGTTAGATATGCAAAAAAAAAAAGTAACAAGTCTCACAATGAAGACGCTACTGGTGCCCACTCGAGCAAATCGATGAACGACAGGACAAGAGTGCAGTTAAGTTACTGGGAAAAGTTTGATTCTTTAGGGAGCGATAGCACAGCGGGTAGGGTGTTTGCTTTGAACATGGCCAACCCAGGTTCAATTCCTCCACCCCTCTTGGAGAGCCTGGCAAGCTACCGAGAGTATCCCACACTCATGGTAGAACCTGGCAAGCTACCCATGGAGTATTCAATATGGCAAAAACAGAAACAAATCTCATTTCGTGTTCCTTGAGCAAGCAGACACCACTGGGCTACGTTAGCATGCAACAGGGATGAATGGAAACATTACAGGTGCCTGCTCAATGAACAACGGGAAGACAGTGCAGTGCTACAGTGCTAATTTATTTCACGTTGTAATAAATAGAAATTTTTGTAATGCCATTGAATAGCATTATAGCATTAAAATGAAGGACCCCCCCCACCAAAAAAAAAAACAACCAAAAAAAGAGAATGAATATAGTTAATTTAGGTTCCACAATGTAAGCGGCATATGTGTTTGCACAGTGGACAATGTCGCTTTGGGAACACATGTAACTGGCAGGACTTGCCTGTGATTAGGAAATTGCCTTTGGTGTGGCCCTTTCTGTCATTCAGTAGTCCCCCATTGTGATTTATTTTGCTCCATATGTAAATTGTATTTCACAAGAAAGATATCTTTTCAAGCATTTATTTTTTACTGAGGTAACTAACACTGGTTTACAAAATTGTAAATGCTTCCATGGGGAGGTGAACCACACTCACCACTAATGTGTCAATATGCTTTTACTCTAGTTCATTGGAACCCTCCTCCTTTGCAGTTCCATCTTGTATCGCTCAATGTTGGGGAATGTGATATTTATGACCCTTTGTCTCAGTATTTTTTTGACTAGTCAAGGTCTTTGGGGATGCTTTGCAATTTTAACCATGTTTGTTCTTCTTTCTTGAAGGACATAACTAAAAGTTAAATAGAGATTACATTGAAATTACATAATTCTTTGGAAAGAATGATCATTATAACAATGTTAATTCTCCCAATCCATGAATATGGAATAAGTTTCCATTCCCTTGTGTCTTTGATTTTTATTTTAAACAGAGACATGCAAGCTTTTTATCTTTGTTAATTTGCTTTCTTGGTTATTTTTGAAACAATAATAAATGGTATTGTTTTATTAATTTCTTTTCTAACTTGTTTGCAAAATATGTGGCTTTTTAAACAAAATTGTGATAGCCTACAGCTTTACTATATTGGTCTATGGTTTCTAATAGCTGATTTTAGTAGAATCTATGGAATTTTACTTATATTACCACGTCCTTTGCAAATTTGACAGTTTTATCACTTTTTTCTCCAGCCAGGACCCCTATTTCTCTTATTACTTCATAAAACTTCCAAACTAGATTGACTGATAGTGATAAAAAAATGAATAATCTAATCTTGTAGTGTTTATCTTTCACCAATGGTTCTCATATTGGTGCTGGTCTGCAGGTCTAAAAAGGTAAAATTCCAGGCTGAAGAGGTAGATGAAAAATCTGGTGCATGGTGTTTGCATATGGGAAACTCTCATGTTTCACGGGCTCTTAGGAACTTCCAAAAGTGATCCCCATGGACCATTAAGTATCACCCCAAAATGAAAAAATGCATGAATTGATTTGCATATGTTGAACTATCCTTGCTTGCATATCTAGAATGAATCCCACTTGGTATGTGAGCCTTTAAAGGTTATGTGTAATTCAGACAACTAAAATTGTATTTGGAATTGTTTGCATTGATGATTATCAGGAATATTTGTAGTTTTATTTATTTATGTTAGTTTGGGGACCACATCCATTGGTGCTTGGAGTTTACTCTGGACTCTGGGTTCAGAGATCTCTTCTGTTGGACACAGGGAATCATAGGGTTGCTGGGGGATTGAATCCAGGTTTTCCGTGTACAAGGCAAATGCCCTGCCTTTTGTGAGGTTGGCCTCACATAAAAGCATGTGCCAGAATTCTTCCCCACCCCTTCTCTCCACCCCCCACTAGTCCCTCATTTCTTAGAAGATCTTGAGGAGAGGTAATAGGTCATTTCGAAGGTTTAGTCAAACTCCCTAGCAACCATCTAGATCTGTGAATTTTGTCTTGGGAAAGAATATTGATTGTTCTTTCCATTTAACTGTTTGTAAATTAGCCTGTTTTTAGTTCCAATTCAATTTTAGAAGGTTGAATAGTTCTAAAAATGTACCCATTATTTTCCAGCTTCTCCAATTTAGTGACATTTAAGTTTTGGACTGAAGTCTTTTATGATACTTTGTATTTTTCTGGTATTTATTGTGACTTCTCCTTTTAGATTAAAGTCTGACTTGCTCAAACATCCTTCTTCCTTTGCAGTGTTCCATTTATTCTTATGGCTAGTGTCTTCATAATTTCCTCTTCGATTTTTTTGGTGACCCAAGGGTAATTCAATAGCATGTTTACTACTCTTCAATTATTTGAATTTTTTGCCATTTTTTTATAGTTGATTTCTAGCATTTTTATGACCCTGAAATACTTGGCATAATTTTAGTGTTATTAACTTTATTGACACTTACTTTGTGTTCCTACTTGTAATCTAGGGTGTTTTTTTCTTTATCTTAATAATATATAATTCACCAAGACTTTCTTCCTTTTCTCTAACATTACATATATTTTGTTTCTTAATCTTACTTTAAAATCCTCCACAGATTAGTGCAATTTTAAATATATCTGTATGTAAAATTATCATTTTGATATATGAAAATCCGGGTGAAGTGTAATTATACATGTAGAGAAGGAATATTTTGAGATAAATTATAATTTATTGCTAAGTCTTTATTCATACTGTCTAGAATATATGAAGCATTTTTGGAAATTAATTGTCAATCCTTTATTTATCACATTATACACAAATTAATATTTATAGTCTGCTGTCTATACTGCTTCTATACTGCTCAATATCTATCTTTGGCTTTTGTATATGTTTACTGACTTCTTCATAGGACCATGCAATGTTGGCACTGAGGACTTCTTCTCTTAATTTACCTTCCCATAAAAATTATAGTGATCGTTTACTTAGGAACTATTCTTTTCCGTTATTTTCCTCTTCGTAATTCTAGAATAGAAGCAGGGGTAATTGTCACAGAAGAGTCTTGATTTTTATAGAAAGAGGTACATTTAATCAACTCTAGTTGTGCAACAACTGCATGCTATAATTTTTTTAGATATCACATTATCTTTGGACTGAACTTCTACAAACACATCAATGAGTTTTCAAATGGAAAGATGGAAAATCAGAGAACTAAATACATCATTTAAAAATATATGTGCATAAAATAAGCAGTCAGAAGTTTTTTTTTAAAATTTTAATTTTTATTTTGGTTTCCAAACCCTTGATATGCCCCATTACTCTTAGTACTTTTAGGAAGAGTATAGAATACTCTTACCTTGGAAGTAATATTGTGTGTTGGTATGAATATTCCTACAGCTCCTGTTCCACTTGTCATGTAAATTCAAAAACTACATCATTTTTTCTAGTTCCTAACAGAGTAGACGTAGTAGGCAGTTTTTAAATGTAGTCTTACAATTAGCATCAGAAGTGAATCTGCCTAAAAGCACAATAGAAATGGCACTTGTACCTATATGTTCATTGCAGCTCTGTTCACAATAGCCAAAACCTGGAAACAACCCAAGTGCCCAAGAACAGCCGACTAGTTAAAAAAATTATGGTACATCTATACAATGGAATACTATGCAGCTGTTAGGAGTGATGAAGTCATGAAATTTGCTTATAAGTGGATAGACGTGGAGAGTATAATGCTAAGTGAAATGAATCAGAAAGAGAGGGGCAGTATAGAAGGACTGCACTCATTTGTGGAGTATAAAATAACATAACATAAGACTGACACCCAAGGACAGTAGATACAAGAGCCAGGAAGATTGCTCTATAGCTGGAAGCCTGCCTCGTGAGCGGGGTTGAGGGGGAGGGGGAGAAGGCAGCTGGAAAAAAGAAGGGATCACTAAGAAAATGATGGTTTGAGGAATCGGTCGGTATTGGGAGATGTGTGCTGAAAATAGATAAAGGAGCAAGCATGGTGACCTCTCAGTATCTGCGTTGCAAACCATAATGCTCAGGAGTAGAGAGAGAGTATGGGGAATATTGTCTGCCATGGAGGCAGTGGGAGAGTGGGAAAGGGGGAATATTCTGGGGATATTGATGGTGGGGAATGTGCACTGGTGGAGGGATGGGTGTTTGATCATTGTGTGATTGTAACTCAAACATGAAAGCTTGCAACTGCATCTCAATGGTGATTCAATAAAATGAAATTTAAAAAAAGAAGAGAATCTGAAAGAGTCATTCTCTAACTTACCTCTAAATTCCACTTTATGAAATACATCCAATATACGTTGAGACATTTTCTTTACAAGCTATTATTTCCCCTTACCGTTTGCCCTAGGGTCACCTCTTCAAATGAGACATTATATAATTAGGAAGCAAGAAATGTCAGGTATATTCTCATGGAGAAGAAACAATGAGGATGCATTGATGAGGTGCTATAAAGCACCTGTGAGAGGAGCTGGATTTGAAGTGATTGACTATTCTTGGTCTCAAGGTAGACAGACGTTAAAACACTGTATCAGTGAACTCACAGAATAATAGAAAAATCCGGGACTTGTTAAGTTACTTGCAAATAGTAGCTCTGTCCCATTGGGGAGCACCAATGCCATAACAATGTCATTCAAAAGCACAAGTGGGTGCTGACTTTATTGGAATGGGAAAACCTGGGAAATTACTGTGAATACTGAATCTTGTAAGAAAGCAGTTACCATAGCAACTGTGGTCTCAAAGACTGTACTGCAGGATAGGACTTATTTCAGTGTAATCAGAGTCTTTTCATGTGTATCCTTCTCTAGGTGACAATGAATTGATGTTTCATGACCACATTAAAAAAAAATCCCACTTTCTCTTTCATATATGCTGATTGAGGTTTGCAAATTAGTGTTTGATGTAAATTGCCTTTGTAGTTACCCTTTCAGAGTGTTTGCTAAAAACATACCGTACAAAAATCTAAATATAGTCCTCTCTGTGATAGGAATACTAATGAGAGAGACAGGGCTGTTAACGTGTGGTGTCCTTTTCCTGCAGTCTCATGACACTATAACCTCTGGCTTCTCAAAGAAATGAAACTTTGCTCCAGTTGCTAATTGAATTGATACTGTTCAATGACCGTTATTCCTTTCCATTTTTGAGCTTTCCTTGGAGATTTTTCAAATTCAAAACATGTGCAGAATGGCTGCAGAGCTCCTCTCTAATTAGGTTATTAATGGCAAACTTGACAATTTAGAGCAAATGTTAAAGTGTGTGCCTTCATCTCGATTTTTCATTTTGCAGACGGAAGTTTCTGTTTCATAGGGTGGATGAACTTTAAAAATTCTAGCTTCTCATCAGCAGGTGCATATTACTCACAAACGACTGTCCTTGGACCACAACCTTCTAATTATTCTGCTGAAAGACATTTTTGTCACTTGCTAACAACGGCATGGATCAAGAGCACATCTCCCTCTGGTGTTTATGCTGTCTGACATCTTGCAATATGTTTTGCCGACAGAAGGAGCTTTTCACAGAACAGTGAGGTTTTCCGTTTTTAGCATAAGCTAACTAGGGAGGGAAAAAGCCACAGCTTGACTCTGATTTAAGACCTTGGGGCTTTAACCCCCACCCTGCACAGATAAGTTGTTCGCTCCCCCTTTCAATGGACTCAATACAAAAAATTGCTTCTCCATGTTTATTTCTCCTTCTCCTCCCTCTACCTTCCCTTCTCCTCTTTTTTTCCTTCTCCTCCTCTCCTTTTCCCTCTTCTCCTCTCATCCTTTTCATTCTCCTCTTTCCCTTACTCCTCCTCCCCCTCCTCCCTCCCTCTTCTCTTCTTTCACTTTTTAGGTTTTGGTACCATACCCAGCAGTATTCAGGTCTTACTAATTTTAGGCTCTGTGCTCAAGCAAATCAGTGCCTTAACTGGTTCTCTCTCTATCTCCTATTCCTTCTTCTTTTTGAGACTTAATCTCATAACACATACTTTCTGTAAAGTTTGAACTTCCTCTTCATCCTAAATATTGCTTTATATCATTAACATGGCTCATAATGCACACAAAGAAAAGACCTCTAATAGTCAACTAATTAAAGTGTCTAAGATTAAACTCAGAACTATTTTTGCCAAGTCATCCAGTGAGAAATATAACAGGTGATATTTAAACAGGGAAAGAGAATTGTTAGGAACACCAAATTAAGACAATTCTATTATGACACTGATGCCCCCAGTTGTGTAAACAACAATACTTCGTCTCTGCCTCCCAGGAGCCCAGAAATGAAGGTTTAAGGTAGAACCAGAGAGAAGTAGATGTTGCTTTGAACTGGTGAGGCAGAACATTCAACTGTGGATTCTGAATGAAGTTCCACTTATCATACTCATTGCTTTTCTTTATGTGGGAGGAGACAGATACAGAGACAGAGAGGAACAGAGACACAGACACACACACATATACACACACTCTCAAAGAGAGAGAGAGAGACAGAGAGACAGAGACAGAGACAGAGAGTAAAGGAAGAAACAGTACACATTTCAAGTTTGAATGCCAGTAACTACAGAACAGCTTGCCCCAGTTATTGTATTCTTTAGCCCCAGAATTTTTTTTTTGTGCTCATATTTTGTTTTGGGCTGGCTGACACCTGGCAGTGCTCAGGTCATACTCTTGGCTCTCTACTCAGGGGTCAGTTTTGATGGGCTCTGGGGACCATATGGAGTGCTGGGAATTTGACTTGGGGTAGCCATAAGCAAGACAAGTTCCCTGCCACTATAATATTTCTGCTCCCTGTTTTGCTTATTTTTATGTGCATATATTTGCTGCACTTCTTATTTATGCTATTGTTTTCTGGATTGTATTAGTTATGTGGATTTATTCTGCTGTAGCTCACTGAACTCCTTTAAGAATAATTTGAAGTTTGGTTAGACAATGTAGAGATACCAATTTCTTAGTAGCAAGCATTGCAGGTTTCTCTTTTCTCTCTACTCATGGTATGTTTCTCTGAGTCTTTGTGTACCTGTTGGTTTCAGTCAGTAGTTTTGTTTCTTTGAAGAGTCTTTTGCCCTCTTTACACCCTGATTTAAATAGGAAAAATTAATCTCTTTTTAATCTGTCTTGTGATTTGGAAAACTTTTTGAGATTTTTTTTTCTTTCTTTTTTTTTTTTATGGATGTGAATGCCTGCTCCTTGCCTTCTCTCCTGGTGGAGAAGATTCAGGTTTTTATGTCATCTCCTGAGCTTGCTGAGCTAAGTGTTGGTGGTAAGTTACCCACCTTCCCTTCCCTGCAGGGAAGTGCACTGGATTCGAACTAGTGAGGCTCATATTCACCTTTTATTTTCCATGGTATTGATAGTTTTGAAGAATATAAGATAGTCTTTAAATGATTTTAAAGACTCACAATTTGTTCATTTCTGAGTGTATACTTAATAAAAGATTTAAATTAATTATATTATCAGAATCTTCACTTAGGTTATGAGAGGAGGATTTGAATCAACAGTTGACAGTAGAGTTTAACTGAATAGCCACGCTGTGGAAATTCAGTGCTACGTATAGTCTATGTAATTTAGGCCTCGCTTTACTTGATTTCCATGAATCCATGAATTCTCAGGAGTCATACAGTAAGAGAAAAATGGGGGAAAATAAGGAGAAAGCAGTGAAAGGTAGGAATGTATCTTCCCACTTTAAGGGAAAATATCTTCAGTAAAAGCATCATCAAGCCATAAACCAAGTCATCTAATAATGACAGAATTGCACCTGGTATTGTTACAACATTCTAAAAGCATTTCCTGCCATGATAGCAAACAGCAGTATTGGCAGCTATGCCCAAGATCATGAGACAGAAGTTTTCCTGCATTTTCCTATGTTTTGCTGTTGATGTTGTTCACCCACCTCTGTGTATTTATCTTGCCTGATATATAAACATTGAAGTTTATATTTTTTTCATTCAGGATGTTTTGTAGTCCTTTTCTTTCTCTGCTCCATTCCTTCTTACATAAGTAAAAGGCAAGGATTTCTTAACACCAAGATTTAAGATGACCACCTTTTTTTTTTTTTTTTTTTTAAGGAGAAGTTTCCGCAAGTGATGATCAATTGGTCCAAGGGCCTCTTTCAGCAATTCTAGGTCAATTGGGATTACAGTTCAATGCAAAGACTATAGACTGTGGTGCTACTCCGGCTCTACAGAGTGGGAGACTAAATCCTAGACTTCCCTGGTGTTGCTCTGGGCCTCTGGGGTTGTACCTAGAGATGATTGGGGAACCATGTTATGGCAGGTATCAAAGTGGGTAGACCTCATGCAAAGTATGTGCCTTAACTTCTGCACTTTATTTCTGACCCCCTAATTGCCATCATTAAGCAATAAATATTTGACACACATTACAAAGCAGATCCTCAACTTACAAAGAAAAGGCATGCATGAATAACAGTTGTATGCTTCCTTGGAGCTTGTAGAGCAAAAGGTAGAAACTGGCCATGTGTAAATAAGTAAACACAAAGAATCACATAGCATGATGGCAAAGGATACATCTCAGTTGTTATTCTAACCAGAAAAAAAAAAAAACCACTGAAACAATATTATTCATTTTAAATATCTTTCTGAGATCTCAGAGTCCAGTTAAAAATTTATAACACCTGAGATAAAACACAAAATTGAGACAAACCTTCTGGAAATGAGTAAGAGGAGCAGTTTTCCTTGATCCATAACTGATTCTCCCTCAAATTGCCCCAACTCAGAATTAAGAGATACATTCAGCTGTTGGCGTCTACCTTGCAAGAAAGAGTACAGTGAAGCTTCCTGTTTATCTCTTCCATGGTTGAGGGTACTACTTTTACTTCTGTCTCATCAAAAGAACTCAGAGAAATGTTTTCCAAGATGTTCATATAGACCTTTTCCATTACAGGGTGTGTGGAATTAAGGTTAATGGAAGCCCTTAGGCCTAAGGAGAAATTATTCCCATCATGTGAAGAAGGCAAATTACCTACATTTTGGTGTATATTCAGAAGCAATCCCATATTGATTGTTCAAACCTATAAGAAGACAGGACATTCATCATGGATGCCACTTGAACTCATCTCTTTTCATCCTGTGAAAACTTTCTTCCTGAGTTTCTAGTTCCTTGCTTCATAAGCACTGCTGGGTGTGGCCCCCAAAACTAAAACAGACCAAAACAAAAATCCAAGATGTATACAGAACTTGTAAAATTTAGCAATGAAAAGCAAACAAACAACCGCATTAAAAAAATTGGGAAGGAGAGACAGACAAGCAGACAGACACATCCTTAAAGAAGACACGAGATGGCAAATAAGTATATGAAAAGAGTACTATCACGCATTACTAGGAAATGCAAATAAAAGCAGCAATGAGATATAACCTCACAGTAATGATATCCAAGTGCTTTTAGCCCAAGAAAGTTTTCAGTTTTGGTTTTGTATCTTCTTTCCAGAGGCCTAGATTACTGGCCTGCAGATACAAGGAAATAATGCTGCCTCAATGTTCTTCCTGTAACATCTTTTGATGCCTTTGACGTCACTATGTCACTGTATTGCACCCTTTAGAGGTACCATGATCAATAAAAGGAGATCCACGAGGCCCTCTGCCTTTGCTAAGAGTCAGAAAGAGCCTTAGTCCTCCATGAGACACATTTCTTCCGTGTGCTTTATCTCAGCGCCTCCGACCGCACGAATGTTCATGCAACAGGGTAGACATCACACCCCATCTGGTAGTACCATCAACATATCAAAAGCCCATTCTGACAGCCCATCAGGCTCAAGGGTTGGAAACACCACCTAGGGGCGTTTCTCCTCTCCTTAGCCCAATAACTTAATTAACAACTTAATTAACATATTAATTCCACTTCTTATTATTAGTTATTTTGTATGGACACAGTAAGAGATACATTAAGCTTGTAGGGTGGCTCTCCTGGGGGCATCTCATTCTAGATCTCAGACTACAGTGCTCAGGCCAGACTCGTCTTTCCTAACTCTAGCAGAGTCCTAGTCCAGTTGTTACTTTTTGGATTGTGACAGAATTTGTCCATGACCATACCTTTAATTTATAGTTAAGTATTATGTTGTTTGGCCAGGCCCATTTCGATGTCAGAGTAGTTCACTGCTTGCACTGGGTCCATTCACTCCCTCGTTGGGCCCCTGCTTTTGGGGATCTAGGAAGTAAGGGCAACTGAGGCTTAATTCAAGAGAACAGATGTACAGGAGGTAATATCTGGAGTCAATAAACTCCCAAGTTACAAAAGCATAGCATTAACTACCTTCTGTGTCTATACAGAAGGACCTTGCCCTGAATTAACTATGCAAAGGACTTAAGGAGAAGAGAAAAGCAATATTTACAAGTAACCGAATACAAAGAAAGAGTTTAGAAATAAACACAGAGGAATGGGAGCATTATGATGGGAGTAACCCAATAAACCTAAGTTTCCTGTGACAAGGCAGATGGGACAAACCAATGTTATCCTACACTTCCCCCCACTTTTTTCTTCTTGCTGTGATCTTGGTGCACTTTCTGAAATTCTTGTGTTCCTGTCTAATGGTCAGCACCAATACATATGATTATCTCATTAAGTCATTTTGATTAATGGTGGTTTTAATTAGTGGCAGTATTTTTGGATAATTTTTCCCTCAATTGATGAATTTTCTGCTTTTCCCATTTCCCCCTTCGTTGGTGTATATTTTAATCATGTTGAGAAGATGAATTTTTAAGAAAGAAGCTGGCTTTATACCCTCATTCTCTGTCATCTATGCACACATACACACTTAAATTTGATTCTTAAAAAAATTAGGTACATAAAATAAAACATTGAAACAAATTATTGAGACAGAATTTGCAGATAGAGTTTCAGACATTCAATGTTATAACTTCAAACGCATCACTGAGTCAAAACCCCCCCACCAATGGCCTCTCTATCCTGTCTCCTCATTGAAAATGTTGCATTTCTGGAATCAGCCACCAGGAGGAGATTCCTTGGAGAGCGCAAGACCTGTGTGACCATCTCGCTTCACAGCCTAGAGATTTCCTCTGAGCAGGTAAGCCAAACTCATTTTATGAAGCTTATTTTAGGAGGGGATGTCTGATTCCTATGAAGGGAGGTCTGGTTCCTGTATTTTTGCTCAACACTACATCACCACCATCAGGGCCTGCTTCCTGGTCCTGCTTCAACCTACCTGTGTGATCAATCACCCTGATATGTTTGTGTACTGTGTCACCTTGTCATATGTAACTATACCCACTTTCAAAATGTCAGCACAGACGATTCCCCAGCCTGGGAATTACCCTGACCCTTGGACCTGGGACTTGGAGGTGATTCAGCTGCTCTGGCACCAAGTGCTCAAATAAATTCTGTATTTTCCCTGTCCTTTTGAGTGCAAGTCTTTGTCTCTTCCATTTGCGAGGATATTCTGCACCATTTCTGCTCCGGCTGAGTCAAAGGACTTCCTACAGAAATAGTGTCTAGGTAATTCCCCACATACACTTTTGCTCTCTCATCCTGAGATCTGTCCCTTTGAGTCATTTTCACCAATTTTCCCTTTGAGTCACTTTCACCAATTTTCCCTTTGAGTCACTTTCACCAATTTTCCCTGTCAATTTTTTTCTTGTTATTTTTGGTTCCAGTATTATTATTATTATTATTATTATTATTATTATTATTATTATTATTTTTGCTTTTGCAAACCTTCCTACATAATTTTGAGTTTGAGAATGGAGTCTTCCTTTTAACTTTGTTGAATATTGGGTTGTGGCTTTTAAAATGTTCTTTTCTTAAGGCTGGACAATAGTACAGTGGGTAGGGCGTTTGCCTTGCACAAAGCCGACACAGGTTCAATCCCCAGCACCCCGAATGTCCTATATGGTCACCTAGGCACTGCCAGGAGTAATTCCTGAGTGCAAAGCCAGGAATAATCCCTGAGCATCGCTGGGTGGGTGTGACCCAAGAAAGCAAAAAAATTTTAAAAATTTCTTTTCTTTGGATAAAATTCTGGGAGAAATGAAAAGAAAGTCCTGTATTTTATCTAAAAAAAAATTCTTAGACTTATTTTAAATGCAGGTCTCACAGTTATAATTCCTTCAATAGTTATATTTTTACTTCCTTAGAGTGATTCTCACATTTACTTTGAGATAGAGCATTTTAAAATTAAAAAATACATATTTCTTATCTTCTTTTTGGGATTTGGAATGCACAATATCATTTGTTTTGACAGAAACTTATTATCTATGATGGTTTCTACAGTTTGTAAGAAACTTCTGATGCAAAATTAGCATGTGAAAGTGAATACTTATGAAAATATTAATTAATTGTCCTGAACCACAAATAATGATATAATTTCACCAGCTAACAGGGTTATCTACATATGATTATAATACTTTTTATGACCATCTTTTTCATGTCTTCTTGGTAATATTAGAGTTCAGTGGTTTCAAATGTAGCCTATAATTCAGCTGAAGGGCCAGCTTTCATGCAAAATGTATATTTCACATTTAAGATATAAACTATTTAAGAGAATATATAATTTTTATAAAGAATATAATAAAGAGAAAGCAAGTAAGTAACTCAAAGATCTAAGCTTATGCTCATGCATACTCACTACTATTTTTGAGCATGAATCTTAAGGTTATGTATTTGCAGTAAGAAAGGTACAAATAAAAAATGCCTGTGAGTGTGTGTGATTGACAGAGACATTGAACACTGCTTGAATTTTGATAATGTTTATTGGTTTGATTTTTATTTTTATTTATTTATTTTTTGTTTTGTCCTGGAGCCGGAACTTTCACTGCTCTGTGTTTGCTCCCACTGTGGAGTTTGGGGTTGCTCCTGGTAGTAGTGGGGCACCACGCAATGCTCGGATCAAACTTGGGGTTCCTACGTGTGAAGCATGCAGGAGACTCATTAAGCTATGTCTCTGGGCAATATAAAAATTGAATTTTTAAAAATTTGTAGATTTTATTCTTGGATCCCATGAGATAATATTGTATTCTCCAAATAGTTATTTTTATACACACATTTTTGTGCACTTTAAGTCACGATCACGAAATCCCGTTAATCGTTGATTTCTCAAGCGGGCTCAGTAACCTCTCCATTCGGCCTTTCCCTGAAACCTTAGAAGTCTCTCTCAACTCGGCCCTCCCAATGATGTTGCACTGGAGGCTCTTTCAGGGTCAGGGGAATGGGATCCAGCTTGTGACTGGATTTAGCATATGAATACACCATGGGAAGCTTGCAAGGCTGTCCCATGTGGGCAGGAAACTCTCAGAAGTTTGCCAGTTTCTCCCAAGGGGAGAAGTAGGCTACAAGATATTGCACGGCCGCGTACTTCTGGGAACTTGCTTTTAAGTCTCTGGATGTTGGCCGTTGATGGGATTACATACACCTGGGTTCCTCTGCCAGTACCTTCATGCATGAGGCCCATTCGAACATGTGGTGAGGGGCCTCAAGCATGGCTGTAGCTAGGTTCCAGTGGTCTTCGGCTGCCGGGAGCTCTACTCGGGGTGGGGAGGGAAACTGGAGCCTATCCCCATCCTAGGGACCCTGGGGAAGACTGCCAGGCATGCAGGCAAGAGACTCTCTGCACTTTATGTAAACAAAGTATTACTAAATAATGCAATATGCATTATTAATGTTTAAATTAATGTTCCTAGTTTTCCATATAATAGTTCTATTATTCTGTGTGTTTTGAGATAGGCTTACATATATCTGGACAGCCCTCATGAGGCTTAAAGTACTGACAATTTAACTATTGTTTTGTTAGAAATTTATTCTTCTACATTTGTAATCAAGAATTTTACACTTCAGGCTGTACATTTAGAGTACTTGCTTCCTCTTTTGTTCTATTCTAAAAGATAACTTGAATAAAGTCGGATTTTAAAATTAAGTTCTTAGTTATAATCAGCTCTTAGCATGCATAAATATTAGGTACAATATTAAGCATACATAATAGAAAAAAAAAGTTTTGTTTTAGCCTAACAATTTATAATTCAGTTTGAGTGTTGGAAAATACACTTCAAACCTTATCCACTCTAATGAGCAACTGTCAAACAAATTGTGTGTGTGTGTGTGTAAATATATATGGAATGAGTTTGTGAAAATTTCAGCAATGGAAATCAAACTATATTGTCACTGTCACTGTCACCCCATTGTTCATCCATTTGCTTGAGTGGGCACCAGTATTGTCTCTATTGTGAGACTTGTTCTTACTGTTTTTGGCATATCGAATATACCACTGGTAGCTTGTCAGGCTCTGCCTTGCAGACAGGATACTCTCGGTAAATTGCCGGGCTCTCCAAGAGGGATGGAGGAATCAAACCGGGTCAGCTGCATGCAAGGCAAATGCCCTACCTACTGTGCTATTGCTCCAGTCCATCAAAGTATACTATTTTCAAAAAATTAATTTGTACAGTAATTATTGAATGCTATCAATGATGATATATCAGCCTATTAATACTAAAATGAAGTAATGTAATGTTCTTGAGAATAATAAATAAGAGAGCTTAACAATTATTTACGATTGCACAGCATTATACCTAAGTCATTAGTATACTGCTAGTACCAAATCACTAAGTTGGCAGCTTTGGCTATACCAGCTAAGTATTGTTTTGAAGTGAAGGAGGTAAATTTTTGGATAAATTGGACTATGCCTAACAAAAATAGGTTTTAAAACAATAGGCCTTCAGCAAAAATAGAAAGATTCCTCTGCATGGTATCTGTGTTTCTGTGTGATTTTATATACTTGTGTTCCAAGTAGGAAGGGTGGGGAAGGAAAAGGTGTGGATAAAGAAATTGTAGTGTATGTACACAACAGAATTCAACAGAATACAATGCAATGATAAGAAAAATGAACTCTTTCACTTTGCTGCAGGGGTGATTAGACTAGAAGCTATTGTCTTAAGTGAAATGGGTCAGCAGTGGTTAAATATCAGATGATTTCACTTATGGTATTTAAAAGGTAAACAAAGGAAATGAATTATTTTTCTAATTATTTTTCTCTTGAACTGTCACTAATTTTTCCTTTCCTTTTTTGGTGTTTGAGACACACCTTGTAATGCTCAGGGTTGTCCCTGGTTCTGTGCTCACGGATCAATCCTGGAGGGACTCATGGGACCATACAGGGCTCTGGGGATCAATCCAAAATCAATCATTTGCAAGGCAATCCCCCTAGCTGCTGTCCTGCTCTGACTCTTGGACTGAGCTTACCATGTGGCAGATGAAGGGAAAAAGGTCTATGAAGAGGCTCATTAGAGACAAAATATGCCTGAGGGTCTCTGGCACTTTGTGATGGTGGGGGAGCAGTCACTGTACATCCAAAGCCTCCGAGTAAGTGGAAGAGGAAGCCTCCGTGTCCCCTTACCAGCTGTAATGAACTTTTCCCAGTTTTGATTGCCCCCATCTTACATTTTTAACTTTCCTATAAATTCTTGGGATCTTTCTGATAAATGGGAAGTTAACAATTGTTCAGCATCAGAAAATTCTTCCCCAGACTTTAGGGTCAGCAGGAGCTAAGATAATGGATAATACCTAAGGTGAATGATCAGACCACTGTGTGATCCTGTTCTCTGAAACATTCCTGTCAATCAAGAAGAAATGCAAAGAGCCCGATTTTCATTGAAAAGGGCCTATACAAACAAACACACAAACAAAAACCCCTTCTCTTTAAACATCCCTGCATTTTCCAATAACACAGAGACCCAGTTTTCCTGTAAAAACCCCACAAAATGAGCCACAGTTAACTTGGTACTCTACTAAGTTCCTCTCCACACAGAAGTTCCTTTCCTTTCTCCTCCATTTTTCAAAAAGACCCTCTATTTTTCATCTTTGAATCTGAGCATCTTTATTAGTCAATATTTTCACCCTTGAAAATATTGAGGAACCTGGGCCAACAGAGAGACCGACACAGAGACCCACTGCCACAGTCTCTCTATCAGTAACACCATTGTAGACCGAGTTATCACAGATACAAATGAAATGGTGGCTTTTACTATTCAGGTAGGTGAAGTCAGCAGAGCAAGCAATGTTACTGAAAACATTACAAGAAGGATGTTGCTGAAGTGACAGTCGACTAGAGTTTGGGCCATACTATGCAGGGCGAAATGGGCCACTTCCCAACATCAGAGTCAGAGAGTAGACAGAGCCATTGGGGGAGACATGAAGAGTCTTTGTTGGGGTTACTCAGGCAAAGAATGATCTAGAGAAACAGGCCTAATGTGTTTTGGCTTAAAGAGGCAAGATGATTTCAGCAGGTTGTGGAGTGCAGAGCTGTCGCTCCTGTCTTACTCCTGAGTCTGAATGGATTAGTGCAGGCTGACAGTGACCCAGGGTTCCATGAACTTGATAAAGGCCATAGTTTGGAAAGCTGAACCCTGAACTTGCATGCAGAAGGGTACATCTGGGCAAGATTTTGCTCACTGTAAGAATTAGCTAAGCCTGGGAAGGGCATTCTTGGCCATGCCAGTTTGGTGCCAAAATCTCAAAACAGAATGAGAAAAAAAAAGAAGAAAAGTATATGAGCATGTGATAAAACCTGAAGCAAAAAGGCAGAACATAAGCAACTTCTTTGACCCGAGAGACACCCCTATAATGGAATCGAGGGCAGCCTCTGTTGGAAGTGAAACACTGGCACCCTGGTGTTACACACTGACTTTGGCCCATGAGTCAGAAAGAGTTGACAGGTTCCCCAGAGTCGCTGCAATTTTCTTCATTCTGGTTCATGTCTATTCTCTTGCTTCCTGCCTGTGCTCCTCAAGTCAAATGTGCATCTTGGTAGACTGAGGCAGAGCAGGAGACAGCCTCGCCTCTTCCCCACATACCCCCTCGCTCCTCTGTCCTCTCAAAGACATGACCATCTGCGGAAGTCCAAATCCACAGACATTCTTAAGTGGCTTTACCTCTGTGGAGAAAGTACAAAACCTGAATTCCAACCCCCACAGTTTTATATAAAAATACCAGCCAAGTAGTTACCAAATTTCAGGTAAATAGATTGGGGCGCTGTTTACTTTGGCATTAGTAGATAATAAAAGAAACTTTCCAAGCATTTCTGCTAAAAGGCAAATTCTATGAGGTATTATAAAACATATTAATTTGCTACTAAAAATGCTATGCATTTCCATTAAGAATACACATAGGTTCTTTGCTAAATTTTAAGGGTTAACCAATGTCTATTTTAACATCTTTTATTTTGAATCCCAGAATATTTTAAACACTTTGTAGCTATTGTCAACATCACAGATTTATTTATTATTTCCCTTTTGAAAGTAGAAACTGTAGATACATGGGTTTCCTTTTTAGATCTGGGTTAATTTTTAATCTACAACTATAGTTGCTATATACCAACCACTTTCTTTATTTTGTTTGTTTAATGAAACTAAGAATTGCAGGTTTACCTATCTCTTCTAATGAAACAAGTAAGATTCTTAGTCCCAGTTTTAATCTAAGAAGCTTTATGGAAGCGGTTCAATTTATGTTTTCAAGTATATATTTGGTTCCGCTGCATATACTGTATGTTAAAGTTTTCTATCCTGGAGGAATGCTCATATTTTAATAGACTGTTAGAATATGGATTTTGAAGCCAAAGAAATATCCTATATGGATTACTTTAACATATCTTTTTGGTTTATTTAAATATCTCCTCTTCTGAGAATATACATAAAAAACGTCTTTCTTTTTTTTTTCTTGTACATAATACATTCCTCACCCACCCAAGCCCTGAAAGAGTATGTGCAGCTGTTAGGAGAAGGTGTTAAGGCTGGACCATGAGAAAAAGGACATTTTAATAGAATGTAACAGCTGGTGAGCGGGCACATTTCTGTGGGCGTGTTTTCATAATGAGATTGCCTCCTTAGCACCCAGCTGCTTGCTTCAAACCACAATCGGAAAATAAGCGAGCTTTGGTTCAAATCTCACTCTGATTCTCTTCTCCATCTTCTTCCTTTCTGCCCTCTGAAGTATCTTGGAGGATGGCCAAGACAGTGCACTGGTGAGCAGCAAAATGTGGTTAGGGACCGTCTAAGCAAAGGACATTAACATTTGACTTGGGTTTGTGTCTCTGTAAATATCTTCATGCAATTTTCCTGAAATTTAAAGATAAAATACATCCTAAAGATCCGTGTGTAACAAAGATTCAGTGAAAGAAAAAATTGAAAAGTTGGGTATAATGCATAAAAAAATTCCTGATTTTTTAGGGAAAAGCAATTTCAAACATTAATTCAAAGTCAACATTGTTTGTTGATGATATGATAATTTATCTAAAACATCTAGGTAAATCTCTCAAAAACATTAAATTAATGAAGGTTCATTATATGAGATAAATAAATAACATAAATAAATAAATAACCTGCATAAATAACCTGTAATAATCATTCAGGAATAAACAGAGAGTGAATATCTAATTAATCTAGAAAGCTAGTTTGTAATATTATTTATGTACACACAGAGAAAAATTCCAATAGGAAATACGTGTATAAGTTATACAAACTTATACTAAAAATAGACTCTCTGAGAGTCTCTTGGCCGCACGCCTGGCTGTCTTCCCTGGGGCCCCTCAGAGGGGATGGGCTCCAGCTTCCCTCCCCACCCTGAGCAGAGCTCCAGGCGGCCGAAGACCACCAGAACCTAGCCACAGCCATGCTCAAAGCCCCTCTCCACACGTTCGGACAGACCTCATGCATGAAGGTACCGGCAGAGGAACCAAGGTGTGTGTAATCCCATCAACAGTCAGCACCCAGAGACTTAAAAGCAAGTTCCCAGAAGCGATATTTTATAACCTACTTCTCCCCCTGGGAGAAACTCGCAAGCTATTAGGAGCTTCCTGCCCACATGGGACAGTCTCGCAAGCTTCCCATGGTGTACCTATATGCCAAAGCCAGTAACCAGCTGAATCTCATTCCCCTGACCCTGAAGGAGCCTCCAACGAGGCATCAATGGGAAAGCCAAGAAGAGAGAGGCTTCTAAAGTCTCAGGGATAGGACGAATGGAGAGGTTACTGAGACCGCTTGAGCCACTCGCCAATCAACAGGATTTCATGATTGTGATCTTGACTAAAAATAGAAATAGTCTGTTAAAATTTCAGTGGGGATACCTCCTAGAATATTTGATAGAAGAATGACAATCATTCTATTATTTTACTGGGACATATTAAAACTATTTTGGACAGATTAAAACTAATTTTCTTTGGCTGCAACTTTACGTTTGTCTCTGGATATGTAATTCAAAAAGAGAAACTAAAAAAATTAAAACTGAAGTGAAATCATATATATGGAAGAGAATATAGAATTTCAGATGCAAGCATTCACGAATCATTTCACATTTAAACAATATGTCAGGGGCCAGAGGGATAGTTCAGTGGGTAGGGCACTTGCCTTGCACATGGCCCATCTGATTTGATCCCCAGCATTATATAGATTCCCCTGTGTCCTGCCAGAAGTGATTCTTGAGCTCAGAGCCAGGTCAATGCCCTGAGTACTGTCAAGTTTGAACCCCAAACACCAAATTAAAAACCAAACAAATCACATTGCAACATTTTGCTGTTGATTCAGTAAGATATAAATGCTACATTATAAAGAATCTTTTCATGGCTAATTTCTTGTGTAGTTAATATTACAAGTGTATTTATTACTGAGACCAAAAGAATAAATTAATGGGGGGAGATGGGACGTGGCCAATGGTACTCAGATATCACTCTGGATCTATGCTCAGGATCACTCCTAGTAGACTATGGGGGACCATTAGGGGAGTGAACGTGGGTCAGCTATGTGCAAGTCAAATGTGTATCCCTGTATTATTTAGACTCGAGTAAATATAAAGTTTCAGTTTGACTTAAACTATTTGAAAATAAAATTTCAACAATATGGACTTTATAAAGTGAAGTTTCCATTTAAAAATGACCATGGGGATTGCAACTATGTGTCTTCCTCTGGTAACCCTTACCAGTTATTTTAGAGGTAAAGTCAGAACTTGTTCAGTAAGCTTCCAAACACATTTTTTACTTTAAATAAATAATTTTTCAAAAAATTGATTCATTTTTCTATAAAAAATTCATGTTCCCTAGTTATCACAACTAGAGTCAATTTCAAAGTGAGCCTCTTGAAGGCTAATAAAATAATTTTGCCTCAAGGTGGAGCTGTTATATTTCCAGAAGAGAAAAAAGAACTTGGCTGCATCATTGCCTTAGTCTAGAATTGTGTTATGATCCTACAGAAGACTTTCTGCTCTTTTTGATAAGCAATGAACAAAGATGGCCATTTCTTCTCATCGTTTCTGTTGTCCTAGAAGAGATTAATGAATGTTAAAAGGTGTACATGTTACAGAGGACCAGAGGAGTCACTTCCTGTCTCCCATTGTCCCTTCAGTTTGTCACAGGCTCTTCTCAGGATATTTGGCATATTTTAGTACAGACTTCTTTACATTCTACTTCTTTATAGAATCCTGTCATACCACAATTGACCTCTATCAGGTGTTCTGAACACATGATATGCTACCAGCAGAAAATTGTATTTATGTCCTCTGCTGGCTTCAAAAGTCTTTATAAGACACTATGGTCAGATTTCAAAATCAATATAATCCTCAAGAATCATAATTTTATTTATTTTTTTCACTAAACAGAATCAGTCTTCCTGGTAATTATCACCTAGTTGTTGAGGGGGAAAGTCATTGAAATAAAATTAGTTCCTAAGACTCTGAGAACAAAAATGGAGTTGATTCTTCACAATGTTTCTTGGCCATAAAATATGTGTAAAAAAGGTTTACTGAGCATCTTTCAGATATTTTTAATTCAGAGGATACCTCTGAGCTTTAATTATTTTATTAATGATTTTATAAAGCTTTCTCATCTACCTTTTTGAATAGAGAAAAATATTAAAGCAGTAAGAATTTTGTAAACTTCTTAAATATACTAAATATACTAGCTACTGAATCACTTTTTCCATGCTCAAGGAAAACTTAAAGCATTCTATGGCAACCATAATGTTGATAGTGACGATGTCTATTGCACCGTTGTAGTATGCTGATTTATGGAAGAATTTGAGTATTCTGTGTTAAGTGCATTACATGTCTGAAAGATAACTGTTAAAATAAAAAAAATTAGTTGCTTTCTGGCAGTTTGGAACCCCAATATGTAAATTGCACTGATGGTTTTGAAAAACAGCTAGCATTGACATCCTGGTTCCTCATTGCCCTGAATTCTAAGTTTCAAAATATGACATAGAAGAACCACGAGACTGGGATGAAGAGAGTGAGATGGAAGAAATGCACATTTAATGGTGGCCTCCTTACTTGATGCTGGTCCTTTCCTATATGATCCAAATAAAATAAGTTTGTCCAAAATCAAGTTTAGAGGTAGCTGGACTTAAGCCTCACCTTAGTATTCATACTTTTGTTCTGTTTTTGTTCTGTAAAAAAGGCTTTTAAAAGTAAACTGAATTTTAAGTAGGTACTTTTCATTGAAATAATTCAGTTTTTAATTGTGCTGAATTAACATCACAAGAATAAAATATCTTGAAAACTTGTACTTTGAGTTTCAAATATTTCATTACTTCTTACCTCCTGATTGCTAAATCACTTATCTGGTATTCCTGTTATAAGACTCATTGTCAAACCAGAAACCTCTCCATCTCCATCCAAATCATAGCCAAGGTCTAAGAAATCTTTGATTTCAACAAAATAAGGAAGGCTACAATTATATTCCATAGAACCTAAAATAGGACACCAATTTAATGAAGTTATTGTTTAGCATAGCATCCTGTTATTACTTTTCTTTACAGTAGTTGTCTAAGACAAACTTTCAGTTCCAATTTAAAGTGTTCTAAATTTGTACCTTTGATTGTTTGCTAGTTCTAGGGCAGCACTGTCTAAAAGGACTTTCTTACGTAATGAAAATGTTTCTGTGTTGTTCCTAAATTAAACTGTGGTTATAGATTTCTTGGATGCAGTTAGTGTGCCTAAGAACCAAATTTTAACTTAATTTTTAATTAAACTTAGTCACAAGTAGCTGGTTTCACTGATATTGAACAATGAATTCTGAAAACTATATTATTGCCTTTTATTTATATTATCCCTAATTGTACTTTTATTCTATCCAACAATAATAAATTTTGAAAACATTAGTTCTTTGGGATATTACAAGATAGATCTATCTGTCTCAAATAGGTCCATATCCCCCCCCACACACACACCTCCAGGAACATAACTTGAATATTATAGCACTGTCATCCCAAAGTTCATTAATTTGCTCGAGTGGGCACCAGTAACATCTCCATTGTGAGACTTGTTACAGTTTTTGGCATATCGAATACTCCATGGATAGTTTGCCAGGCTCTGCCGTGTGAGTGGGATACCCTCGGTAGCTTGCTGGGCTCTCCAAGAGGGACAGAGGAATCGAACCCAAGTCGGCCACATGCAAGGCAAACACCCTACCCACTGTGCTATATGAATCACCTCTATTGAAACACCAGTTTACATGACTTGATAATTCTAATAACAATGAAAAAGAAAAGAAATTGGAAATAGAAAAGATTGTTAATTCGAATTCTTTCCTGATCTAAGATTTAAAAGGTGCTGTATTTCAAGCACAGAAAGGAGTATTATTTGAGTTGTTTTTTTCCTCAGATGTAAGAGTCTCTCAATCTCAAGTTAGTTCATGGGTCAATATTTTTAATGACATCTCATTGAGTTGCTTATTCTTTTAATTACCTAAGACTGTCTATAAAATGATATTTTAACCTACACATTAATTACACACATGCTTTTCTAAAAACCGTGAAGTGAGTAGATTTATTTTTGGCAACATCCCTTTTGAATTCTAAACCCAGTAGGTACTACTTCACTGATATTCAAGGTAATATTAGATCTAGACAGGAAAAGTAATAATTATGGAAGGTGGAAGCCAATTCTCTGGAAATAATCTCTCCTGTCAAAATTAAGTAAGGAAAAAAAATGGTGTCCTACTGTTTAGTTATTTCAAATCAGAAAGCACCATATGGGAAAGCTCAATCTTAGCTTTTTAATAAGAAACTTCAAGGAAAGATTTTCAGGTTGGTTGATGATGGAAAAAAAAAAGGACTGATTTACAGCTGTATCTACGAACTTCTAAGGCATCATTGCTAATTATTTCCTAAATTATATAAGCCAACTTTATATAATATAAGCTTATAAGGTGGTATTTTAAGGTGATTTTTAATATCTTAAAACTAACTAAAACATATTTTATTAAATCTAAAAATAACAATGATTTATTGAACCCATTTTTTATGCCAGAGGATATACCAATAGTGCCATTCTAAGTATTTTGTACATACTAAATTTTAGAACAATGATGCTAAGACATCGATGATAGGATCATTATACATATGAGGAAGTGAGACAAAGGTAATTAAATTTGCTTATCTATGGCCATGCAGCATATATCAGAAATAGAAGATAAACTCAGACAGGTGGATTAAGTTTAAAGTGTGAAGTCTGGTTCTGAAATCAACCAACTTTTAAAACACAATGAAAAGCTGTTATGTGCATATAAATTGATTTTTTAAGTGTAGATTATAATTCAATAGATCTGATATGTGCTTCACATTCTACATTTTCAGCGAGTTCACAGGTAGCAGTAACGCTGCATTTCAGTGGACCATGCTTTGAGTAGCAAGATTTTACAGTATTCATGGTAAAATATATAAGAAAAATAAATAAAAATTGTAAACCTATTTTTGTTTTAAAATCCAATAGACTCTCAGGGCTGGAGAGATAGCACAGCGGGTAGGGCGTTTGCCTTGCACATAGCCTGCCCAGGTTCGATTCCCAGCATCCCATATGGTCCCCCAAGTACTGCCAGGAGTAATTCCTGAGTGCAGAGCCAGGAGTAACCCCTGAGCGTCACCGAGTGTGACCCAAAAAGAAAAAAAATCCAGTAGACTCTTAGTTTAATAATTCATTGTGTTATCATTTTTTTTTATAAAGGAACAGATAGAAAGTGTTTCCAGATTGAAAAGTCACGCCATCTCAGTAGTGCAACTACTCAATTTTGTCATTGTTGGATGAAAATATAAAATCAATGAGCATGCTTATATTCCAGTCAAGCTTCATTTATAAAAATGATTGTTAACTGGATTGGGTTCACTGCCCAAAGTTTGCTGACATCAATTATAAAGCAATAAGGAGTAATAGAAACATATTTAACTTAACAGATTAAAGACAGGGCCCTTAGGACACCAAAACACCTGAATTGTTTGCCAGAGGTCATTTTATCAGCTTATGATTCACTCTTCAGAACGTGTCAAATCACATTTCATCTATGAAGTCTGGTTAGCATTTCCCAGTTGCAGACAAAGACATTGAAAGATAAGGAAACTAAAAACTAATCTACTTCATGAACATAGATGGAGTCATCATCCTCAGACTATTAGCAAATTTCATCCAGTGTGCTGTCAGGGTGTGATATAGATCTGTTCAATAGCAGTTAATGCAATCTCAGTTAAAACTCAATTCATGCAATCTCTCATGACAGTATCATCTGGTCAAAAAAGAAGAGCAACACTTTTTTTTTATCTGTAGATGCATAAACAAGCACTTAAAAAGCAACATCTGGGCTGGAGTGATAGCACAGCAGGTAGGGCGTTTGCCTTGCACACGGCCGACCTAGTTCAATTCTCAGCATCCCATATGGTCCCTGAGCACCGCCAGGGGTAATTCCTGAGCACATGAGCCAGGAGTAACCCCTGTGCATCGCCAGGTGTGACCCAAAAAGAAAAAAAAAAGCAACATCATAATAAAGATTGCAGTGTACTAGGAATAGAAAGGCACTGCCTCAACCCTATGAGGAATATATACAAAAAAGGAAAGAGCTAACATAATTTTTATTAATGGTGAAAAGCTGGAAGACTTACTACAATGATTAGGTGTAATATGTAAATTCTCATTACCGCTTTCTAATATCCTGGTGTTGGTCCTAACAGAATTTAGGAAAAAGGCAATCAGAATATAGAAGAATAAATTGCATAAAGACACAAGAGGAAATAAATTTTATCTAGGTTGGTAAAGGGGGAAAAAGGGCTATTCCTGATGACATCATCATATACGCAAAACTTTAGAAAAATTGTCAAAATAAGTTTTAGAATATGTAATTATAGCAAGCTTTTCTTTTTTTAGTCTGCAATATCAAAGGGAAGTGCTTTGCTGTACACTTTTGCTACAGGGAAATATTTTCTCTGCCTGAGTAGGTTCTTCTCAAGAGGTCAAGTAATTAAAACAACATCAGATTGGTTTGTAAAGGAAAATTAATTTAATAAAATGCACACAAGGGAACGATAATGGGTTATATGGATCCTGTTTTCCATTGGGAAGAAATGATTCTAAATACTGAATTAAGGAATGAGATATAGGAGCCCAGGTTTCCAAGGCAAGGGAAAGGGGATCACATGACAAGGAAGCAAGTACTTTACCTTTCTCTTAGAGGGATTTGCAGAGGATATTTTTAGAGATAAACCTACACTTTGATGATGATTCACCTTAAAACAAAACAATTAGAATCTAGCTCATTCAAAAGGAAGATCCGTGATTATTTACTTGCTTAAGAAGAAACCAAAAGGGGCTGGAGTGATAGAACAGCGGGTAGGGCATTTACCTTACACAAAGGCACCCCCAGTTGGATTCCCAGCATCCCATATGATCCCCTGAGACCCGCCAGGGGTAATTCCTGAGTGCAAAGCCAGGCATAACCCTGTGCATCACTGGGTGTAATCCAAAAAGAAAAAAAAAAGAGAAGAGACCAAAAGCTTCAGGAATGAGGATTGCTTGGGTTAGGGAAAGGGTAAAAGAACTAAGGGAAAAGCAACCGTTTTTTACTTAGCTTTCTGGGTCTTTATTGATTTCAGTTAGAATAATATGCATGCCACAGCAGGTCATCTTGAGATAGCCAACGCAGAGAAGATTGGATTGACCTCATGTGGTCTTGAAAACTTTCAGGGACTAAGTGCTATTGGACAGTCAAAAAACAGAAGACTGTTTCTGTTAGTGTCTCACGAAAATTAAGTTATTAGATATAAATGTACCTGCAGGGACTACATGAGGAAGCTAGTAAAATTTGATGAAAACTTTTAAAGAACTACATAGATGAAGATGTATAAGAAGACTCCATGATTTTAAGATGTCAGTTATTTATAACTTGATTATAGATTTAACCCAGTCCCAAACAAACCCCTCTGAAAGTTATTTTATAAATCTCTACAAATTGATTTCCAGAGTTTATATGCAAAAGCAAATGACTCTAAATGTCAATTTACCATTAAAGGGGAATACGATTTTGAAAAAAAGTGTTATCACCACCTTTAAAAATTTACTATATTTGGATCAACATGGAAAGTATCATGCTAAGTGAAATGAGTCAGAAAGAGAGAGGCAGACATAGAAAGATTGAACTCATCTGTGGAATATAAAATAACAGAGTAGGAGACTAACACCCAAGAATAGTAGAAATAAGCACCAGGAGGTTGACTCCATGGCTTGGAAGCTGGCCTCACATTCTGGGGAAAAGGCAGCTCAGATAGAGAAGGGAACACAAAGTAAAATGTGGTCGGAGGCCATGAGGGGGAAAGGTAATGCATGCTGAAAGTAGACTAGAGACTTAACGTAATGGCCACTCAACACCCTTATAGCAAACCACAATACCCAATTGGAGAGAGAGAACAAAAGGGAATACCCTGCCATGGAGGCAGTGGGGTGGGGAAAGATGGGATTGGGGGTGGGAGAGATGCTGGGTTTATTGGTGGTGGAGAATGGGCACTGGTGAAGGGATGGGTTCTCGAACACTGTATGAGGGAAACATGAGTACAAAAATGTCTAAATCTGTAACTTTATCCTTACGGTGATTCACTAATTAAAAAATAAATTAATTAAAAAAATAAACATATGATGGAAAGTAAAAAAAAATACTATATAACTATGTAAAATAAGTGTGTATGTGTATGGTGGTGGGGTGCAGAATGCAGAGTAGGGGGCTTGCCTTGCACACAGCTCATCCCAGGTTTGATCCCTGGCATCCCATATGGTCCTCTGAGCAATACACAGAACCAGTAGTACATGCGGAGGATTGACAGATGTATCCCCCACAACCACCCAAAAGAGTGCATGATTCCAGCACAAGATAACAAGACATTATCAATGTCAAGAAAATAGTCTCTCACAAGTGTGCTGGGATAAAACAACATAAACATGAAAAGAAATACATGTATGCATATGCGCATATGTATATATGCATATATATCTATATCTTCTCCCTTTCAAAAGCATTTATTTAAAATGAACCATTCATCTAAATGCAAAATCCAAAAAAAAAAAACAAAAGTCCTGCCAATAATCAGAGATTAATGTAGATTATCTTGGGAATGGCAATGATTTTCTAGATAAAATCATCGAGGTGTTATCTATAGAAAAATTAAAATAAAATGAAACTTTTAATTTGCTAAACTTAAAGTCAAGCATAGGCTAAATACAAACCTGAGAACACACTTGCAATAATCTATCTGATCTAACTATTATAAAAGATAAACCCATATCTAGAATTCATAAATATAAAATGAAAATAATTAAAAATGAGTAAATGTTTGGATAGACACTTAAAAAATCATATACAGAGAGAAGATGCATATGAACACATATTCAATATTGTATGAAAATGACAAACTGAAATTACAAAGAGATGTGATGATAGCAACTGTCATCCTAATGATAATATGGAGCAATTAGACTTCTCACTCATTATTGATGAGACTGTAAATTGATATATTTTTGAAGATAGTTCAGAAGTTTTATAAAATTAAACACCTTCTGAGCTTGAGAGCTAGGACAGGGCTTAATGCTCTTGCCTATCCCATTTGGATCCCCAAACCTCAGATGGTCCCACAAAGCACTGCCAGCAAGTGATCCCTAAGTAGAGTGAGGAGGAAGCTCTGTGTTATTCAGGCGTGACTTGCCTATAGCCATGCCCTGGGTGTTGAGGCAAATAAAGCTTATTTTAACTTGAGAATTGTTGATTTGGTAGAGATTTAACAGTTCTCCTATGGTTCACCAATTCCATCCTTGGATCATATTATTCAGAATAAGCTCTGATTTACATTGACCCCTATGAGGATGGTTATTGTAGTTTGTGTATTGTAGCAAAGCTCTGAAAACCATGTGTTTCCCATGTATATAAAAATTAACATAACATAGGAGAGAGTTCCACACAGCATAATGACTGATTTGATTTATAGACCCGTGCAAGTTGTTATGAGTAGATTAATGGTATGTCAAAAACATGGAGTTGAGATTAACAAAAAGCGAAGCTGTATAATGAGATTAATAAACCTAAACTGCTTATGTGACTCTTAAACCCAAATAATCAAATACATTGCATTTTTCTAGGACTTATAATGGTAAAAAGGAAATATGAAAGCTGGATTGAAATTTCGACTTTTATTACAAAAAATCATCACTCACTGATATCAATGAAATTTTATATGTAGATTTCCAGTCTGGACACATAAATGTCATTAAAAATAACAAGCAAGCAAGTAGTTTTGTAGAAAATGGGGAAGTTTAGTAGCAGAAGATTCACATAGTGTTACTCAAGAAGGAAAAGCTTGCTCTGAATTCATAAGGAAGACACCCAGAGCAAGAGAGAGCTTCACAAAGAAAAAAATATGTTTGGCAATTTACAAAGAAAAAAAGATATTTTTTATGTAACAGGATTCTGAGAAGAGAAAGGAGAATATGGATCTCGGGTAGAGGAGAACTGTGTATGTTTGCTAGAAAAAGGATTCTGTTGGGGTACAGAGGAAAAATGCTCTGATCCCTAAGTTCTGGGCTGGTCAAACAAACACAATGAAATCAGACCTATGAATAGCGCAAAGGCAAACTCTAACTGCGTGTACATAAAGATTATACAAGACTGTGAATCATAAAATAAATGGAAGCACCCCAGGGTTTACATGTGGAGCTAAATAATGGGGTATAAAGGTGAAGAGTGAAGGAAAAACAAAGAGAGGACTTCCGATAGAACCAATTCTTGCCTCTAGATGTTTGCCTGTCTTAAGATAGGATCTGCCCATTAAAAAAAATAGTTTCTGGAGGTATCCCCTGTTAGAGCACTGTTCTGGATCTCTGACTGCAGACAAGGACCACAGGGGAATGCAATTAGCAAGGAGGTCGTTTATTAAGCTGGCTAGCCAGGGTCGTGCATATGCACACAGCGACATGCAGGTCCCATGTGTGAGGCAAGGCCCAGAGCTTCTTCAAAGGAGATCTTATATAGGCCTTCGCCGGCCATTACAGCAGAGCCCAAGTATTTCATAGCCAATAGATTTGTAATGATACATGTTTTCCCGACCAACCCATTTAGAAGGACATCACTCCTTAGCCTATAGTTTTAGTGATCAGCATTTGTGTCAATGTTCAGGAATGTCCTGGGATTTAGGGCGGTCATGGGTCTAGTGGCATGGGTTTTGTAGGAGGCATCTAAACGGCATCTGGTTATCTGGTCTGACTTGCAACCTGGGGCGCCTGTATCCGAGTTCCTTGCTCAGGGGCAGAAATACAAGTTATTCTGCAATGCGGGCTCCTGTAAAAAGAATCTTAAGAAAGCTAAACTAATTCCTACGGTCTGTTCTGGGCCAATTCCTCACATCCCCAAATTTAGGTAACTCTTTAAGTACCATTTCTCTCCACAACCTCTGTTAGTTCTGATCAAAATACATGTTACTGTTAGGGCGAGGATCGAGATCTCCCTATAACGACAAAGAGACTCCAGAGACTGCAAACAGCAAGCAGGGTTTATTGTAAGACTGGCTAGCCAGGGTCCAGCCACCTCCACGGACACGCAGGTCCAGCAGGTTGGGCAAAAGACCCCGAGCTTCTCCAGAGGAGATCTTATATAGGCCTTCCCCGGCCGTTACAGCAGAGCCCGCGCATTTCATAGCCAATAGATTTGTAATATTGCAAACTTTCTTAACCAATCCATTTAAAAGGACATCACTCCTTAGCCTATGGTTTTAGAGATCAGTATTCGCGCCAATATTCAGGAATGTCCCGGTTCTGGGGGCAGTCCTGGGTCTTGTGATATGGGTCATGTGATATGGGTCTGGTTATCTGGTCTGACCACCACCCTTCTTGCGAACCGGGGTGCCTGTATCTGAATTCCTTGCTCAGGGGCAGAAAATCAAGTTATTCTAGAATGCGGGCTCTTGTAAAAAGAGTCTTAAGAAAGCTAAATAGATTCCTGTGGTCTGTCCTGGGCTAGATCCCCACAGTTACACATATTGGAAGAAAATATTCTCTGCTATCTTGGAAACCTCTGTTTGATCATCTTGTTGGGAGGACAGTACGACAGACCTATTTATCTTTGGAGAAGCAAAGAAAGAGCAAACATGTACACAAAATTTTACTTTTTTTAGACAAATGAAGAGAAGTGGGGGCAGTGCTTCTTCTCATTTCTTGCAGACTTTTCAGAATTTATCTCTGAATTCGACTTAAACCAAAAGTTTTAGCTTACTTTTAAACCATATATATTTTCTTCAATCTGTATAAATAGCATTGAGGAAATCACAAACACAGTTCCATGTACCCTGGGTCGCTTTTGTGCACCCTGGGTACAATCCCTGGCACCATAAAAAGGAGTGTCAAGAGCAGTTTGTTCTCTCTCAAAAGTTATGGAAAATAAGATTGCGGATCAAGAAGGAGTCTTGTGAAACATTTCACCATCATAATTAGCCCTTATTATGTCTGTATTGTGTGCTGAGCACAATTTTGAAGCTTTCTCCAACAAATCCCACTCCTATTTTCCTTCTTTTTTGGTACAGACTATTAAGTAAATATCCAAAGGGGCTAAAAGGGGTAAAAATCATACAGTAGCTAATGACAGTGTTGGGAATAATATACCAGATGTCTCAACGCCTAGGTTCTGGCCTGCTTTTCATGTAAATAAACCCTGCCCTGTCTGAGAGCTGCACTTCCTAATGCTGGGGTGAGAAGGAAACTGCAGGCTCCTTCACTGGGGGACGGAGGATTAACAATAGGCATATGGCCACTTCTAAGAAAAACTTCCACCCCCAGGCTGTGTCACAAGTTTCTACCTTGGGCCTTTCCCCTAAAGCTTCAGTCCTATGGAGAAAGATAATAAAGTCAATATTCCCCTTGCTGAGTTTTTATGAGCTTCTGTGCTGAAAACAGCATGCCAGAAGCTATTTGAGGAGGGATGGCTTAAATAAAGAAAAAGCAACACAGGCATTGGGCGAAGCAAGAACCAAGCAAACAAGTGGCTTGAGCACACAGACGTGGCAGGGATTGGCTTCCTCAGTGAAATGTGCCTTTTCAGGGGGCTGCTACTTTGCAAAGCCAAAGTTCGAAAGACAGTAGTTTGGCTTTGCTTCACCCAGGTGTCAGAAAACAACTTCCCAGAGATAGCACAGTGCCAGCAAGTTGAGTAGGGGAAAGTATTCCTATTTCTGGGCAGAGATTTGCACTGATGCTCTTGGAGTAATTAACTCCAATGCCCTGCCTTTATATTGTTGCTATGGTAATGTTTGGGCAGGAAACTGAACACTGTAAAAAAATATATTCCAGCTTAAGGAGCTGAGAGGAACATGGATCTTCATCTTCCCAGTTCCATTAACATAGCATCAAGGAGAAATGGTACGAAGGTGGATGAGATGTTAGGCGCGTTGGTTTACTTTTGTTGAAAACTGATTATTTCTCAAAAGTGCAGGTCATCGGGGGCTTCCACACTGAAAATAAAGCAAAGCAAAGCAAAACAAAACAAAATATAAACCAAAAAGTAAAAGACCAGTATTTTGGATGAAGATACGAAGTGTTTGATGACAAAGATTCCAGTCACTAATTCTGCTCCCTAGAATCAATGACTGTAAGAATTGAGGCATAAGCTTCACAACCAAGAATTAATAAACACATAATTATCCTTCCTGGTAGCAGGGATCTAGCTGCAGAACCTCACATGTACAAGACACATCTCTACATTACGATTTTTTAATTAAAAAATCTTTTTTAAAATGTTTATACATAAAAAAAATATTTACAACCTCAGGAAGTCATTATCCTCCCAAATGAAGAGGAAAAATTACGAGAAGTAAGTCATTCTGTGACAATTATAGGCTCTTAAGCTCACATGTCAGATTTAACAAAGTTTCATAGCTTATTGCATTAGCTTCTGTCTTTGGATATATAATGCCATCAAGAAAGGCATGCCATTTGACCCATCACTTGAAAAGAAATGGCATATAAATTTTCTTTGGACATCAAAGCCGATCTGGCAGAGATGGCATTTAGGAAGATATTTCTATCCTATGGAGATCAGTTAAGCATTAGGGTTATGAATAATAGAGAACAATAGACCCACAGAACAAAATTAAATTTAATTGAGAGTTTTCAAGACTATAGAATGTTTATTACTAAAGTAAAAATTTCCAATGCTAAAAATATGAATCTCATGTAAATATAAAATGAATATACATGAAGTACTTTCTGGACCTCTGACAGAGCTAGTAAAAGGGCCAAGTTGGCTCAAGATTATTAAATAGATATTTTGAGAAAAAATAATAATATTTTCTCTAGCTTATATTTAAATAGGTTAACTTTCCACAGAGCAGTAAAAGCATGAGCTGAGCTTATCTTTTCTAAGAACCAGAACTTTATAAATTTATATGTAGTTTCATAATGCCTGGGCTCTCATATAGAAATAACAAATGCAGCTAAATTATTCTTAGTGATCTCTATGTGGACTATTAAATTTGATCTAACAAAAGAGTATTATTAAGGAAGAGCATACTTTAATATTTTATTTTCAAGTTTTGAGTTTTCCATAAGAGTCATTTTTTTTTTTCTTTTTGGGTCACACGCGGTGATGCTCAGCCGTTACTCCTGGCTCTGCACTCAGGAATTACCCCTGGCGGTGCTCTGGGGACCATATGGGATGCTGGGATTTGAACTTGGGTCCGCTGCGTGCAAGGCCCTACCCGCTTGTGTTATCACTCCAGCCCCAAGAGTCACTATTTTGTAAACAAGATCTTTCTTCATTTCTAAAAGGGTTAGTTAGCTTCATTATAATTGTTTTGATCTGACTTTTTTTAAAACCCACATATAGGAAAGAGTTATGATTTAACTGCATTGAGTTTACATAAATGTGGACAGTAACTAATTACTTCTTAAAAAGTTAATATTTTCCCTGAGAGTGTGAACAAATAATGGACAGTGAGACTGACAAATCTTTTAGGCCTTCTTCTAAAGATTTTTGACTCTGATATATTTCTACAGAATTAATAGAAGATGGGCTCAGTATTTTTTTAATTTGATTGTTCTTCAATAAAGCTTTTATAATGGTGCTGAGCTAAAGTGATACGTATATTATAATCAAACAAACTTAATTATGTTTAGCCTCCTTACCAATGTAAGGTTAAATAGTCAAATATGGTGCTTCCTAAATTTTCTATTTCCCCACAAATTGATGTCTATACCAAAGAAAGGAAAATATTAGGCATTACAGGATATTTGACCATTCAAATATGGTTACACATCCCTCAGAAATAGACTATGGTTGTCTATTAAACTGAAGGGAGAACAGAGTTTTTAAATAAACAAATAAGTTTACAGTTGTTATAATATTTAAAATTTTCAGAAAGAAAAAAGCTTTAGTATATGTATATATTTGATATTTTCCCTATAATAATGACATAACAAAATGCAAATCTCAAAAATATATTTTGATATGATAGGATCTTTCTACTTCTGGGATGATTTCAAAGAATATGCTTTATGACATTATAGAGGAAAGCAAATACTTACAAATGAATTTAATCTTTTCAGGTAAAAAATGGAAATATTTTGGTTTTGTAATAAAGTATCTAGAAAAAGGGAGTCCTCTGTGGAATATAGGGAGTCAAGATAAGAACATGGACAGTACTAAACAATTGATATTGGAGTAAGGAACCAATTAGTTTAGAGATGGAGAAGAGGAAGGTGGAAGGAAGACTAGCCTAGAAGATGGGAAATTCAGCAGACATGGCATTTGATATTGGGAACATGTAGCAAGTTGGCATATTACTACCATAAAGTTTTAACCCTATGGAAGTTTTCTATCACTGTATCACAGTCATCCATCCCATTGCTCATCGATTTTCTCAAGCAGGTACCAGTAATGTCTCCATTGTGAGACGTGTTGTTACTCTTTTTGGCATATCAGATACACCACAGGTAGCTTGCCAGGCTCTGCCATGCGGGCAGGATACTCTTGGTAGCTTGCTGGGCTCTCCGAGTGGGGCGGAGGAATCTAACCCAGGTTGGCTGTGTGCAAAGCAAATGCCCTACCCACTGTGCTATTGCTCCAGCCCTTTTAAGCTATAATAAGTATAATTAAAATGTGAACTCTTAATAAGTGCCGGAGAGAAATAGTATAAGGGCTTACGTGCTTACGTTCCATGCAGTCAACCCCAGGTTGATCCTCCGTGGCATCACGTCATAAGGCCTGCAGAGTATCACAAGGGGTAATTCTCCAGCACAATGACAGGAGTAAGCTCTGAGCACAGCCAAATGCTACCTCAACAACTCTTCCACTCCCCACACTTCAAATTCTATATAAGCCCATCAATTAAGAGGACTCTAAATGAACACAATAAATTTAACCACTTTGAAACAATTTAGAACTTTATTTTAAAATGCCTCATATATCTATGGATAGTTCGTTAATGATCTTAATTCAATTAATTAAAAATTTCAGATTCTGTGTCCGTTAATACAAAGCAGGACATAATTATTATCAATATAAAGTAATTGGGAGAATTATAATTCACATTAATTGAGCATTTTCCATGGTCATAATCCTAAATTGTCTGCAAATATGAGGTTGAATTCTGAATAGTAAACATACAAAAAGTTATAGACTGATACAAAAATTTATAGGCTGTTTAGATTAATCGGTTTCTTCATAGAAAACAACAAACTCCAAATAATACTTTAAAAAGCATTTTTTCTTATCACAAGCTGATAAAGGCAGAATTTCATATCTAGTTCTTTTTATTCCTTTTCATTTATTCATTTCTTTATTTTGGTTTGGACTCACACTTGACAGTGCTCAGAGTTTACATATGGCTCTGTGCTCAGAGGCCACTTCTGGTGGTTCTCAAAGGATCATTTGTGGTTCCAGTGATCACATTTGTGTCAGTTGCATGCAACAGAAGTGCCTTAATCTCTGTTCTAACTCTTCACCTTTTTTTTACTCATTTTTGTGGTTTTATTTTTTTGGTCTTTGGTCTATACCCAGCCATGCTCAGGGCTTCTTCCTGACTCTGTGCTCAAGAATCACTCTGAGTATTTTTTGAGTTTTTTTTTATTGTTGTTCCTTTTAATTATTTTTTAAAACAAAATTATTAAGCCTATCCTATTTTCTCAGAGATACACCCCAAGCTCATCAACAGAATTTTAAAATAAAAATGTTTCTTTCTAAATAGTTTCCCTGGGGATATTTTTTATAAAAAAGGTCAGTAGATTTAGCTTGGAGAATGTAACTTCTAGAATGAATAATTTACATGTATGAGACCCTATGTCTAATCTAGTGCACCAAAATAAGAGCAATATTTATTTATTAAAAGTCTGGCTTTACTATTGCTTTGAAAATATTATACTTATGTAGCGGTTCTTACTCTCTAAAAACAGTTTATAAAGGAAATTCTTCAACTAAAACTGTTTCACAGTCTAGTCTATTAATATTATCTAGAGATTAGGAAATACTGCAAATACATACAAAGAGGAGGGAAGGCTTCTTCCCAGGTCCAGACGCATCAGTAACTTTCAGATTCTGCCCTGCAACTTCAGCTGTGTTCACAAGGAAGGCCAATCGACAGAGCCAGCTCCCAGAGATTCGTTTTATCTCCAAGTATTCACAAACATTTTATTAATTTGATTCGGTTTACACCTAGTAAAAAGAATGAACAAAGGAAGGTGGACAAGCCAGATTTCAATTACCTGTCATCTGAATGAGTAGACACCCACATATTGTTGAAGTTGCTGAATTGCTGATACTCAAACCAATTCACTCATGCCCATGGATTGTCTTTCCACCTGGAAACAGCCTAGTGGCCTCTGGTTGCGGAAGGAGAGTTCAAGCTCTGAGTGAGAGAGTGCACGAACCAAGAGGCTTGGCAGAGACTAGAGATAACACTCAAAGGAGCAAAAAAGTGAAGTGAACACTGGAGTATCATAAAAGAGAATGGTATAGTGCCACTTGGGATTTGAGAGCCCAGAAAACGTGCTTGGCCCAGAGCAGCAGCAAATGCCACTTCTCTGACAAGAGAATATAATGATGTCTGGCAGATGAGACCACGTGGGACATGGGAAATAAACTTGTGAACCTTCTATCTTGTGAAATAACATCTAAAACTATCCAAAGAGTTTAAGACATGGCTCATACACAAATGCTGAATCAATGCCTTAAGGGTTTTTTTCAACTCATGAATTAATGAAAATGTTAAAAAAATGGCACATAATTTTAAATTATTTTATATAATTATTTCAAGACAGTTTCAAAGAACAAATGTTAAAAGAAAATCTCTGTTGGTATAAAAGTAGGCTAATGTTCTACAAGATAATGGGAGTATACATAATTGCTTCAGTTTTGCTCCTTAATGAGCAGAAATTCAGGCGCTAACAAAAAGTAGTACAACATCTGACATTTTATCAAAGAATAAACAGCAGAATTAAACATAAATTACACTAAAATAATTTTGGGGTGACACTTTTTTAGCAGTATTCTGATGGACCATTTTTGATTTTAAGTTTTTAGATTAGTTAACACAGACAGTCTCTTGCCCGAGTGCTTGGCTGTCTCCCCAGGGGCCCCTCAGAGGGGGTGGGCTCCAGCTTCCCTCCCCACCTCGAGCACAGCTCTTGGTGGCCAAAGACCTCTGGAACCCAGCCACAGTCGTGCTCAAGACCGCTCTCCACATGTTCGGACAAACCTCATGCATGAAGGTACCGGCAGAAGAACCCAGGTGTGTGGGACCCGGGGCTGAGACCTCCAAGCCTGCTTGGATCGGGACTGGGCCTCTTCCACCCAGATTCTCCATTTTCCAGTAATTAGGTGGTCACACCCAGGGACTGCCCCCCGGCGCCCTGTTATCCCACCAATGGCCAACATCCAGAGACTAAAACACCAAGCTCCCGGACATCTTATAGCCTACTTCTTCTTCTGAGAGAACCTGGAAAGCTACCAAGAGTTTCCTGCCCACATGGGTGAGCATCGCAAACTCCCCATGGTGTATTCATATGCCAAAACCCAGTAACAATTCTGGGTCTCATTTCCCTGACCCTGAAAGAGACTTCAATTCAGCATCGATGAGAAGGATGAGTAAAGAGAGGCTTCTAAAATCTCAGGGCTAGGACGAATGGAGACATTACTGAGACCCCTGGAGAAATTCGACGATCTATGGGATGATGATGATGATGATAATGAGATTAAAGTATTAAACAACGATTATTGTGCGACAATATAAGGAGATATGGTTAAAATAATGTAACATGTTTAAAAACCAAGTAAAATGTAATTTTACTTTTGTCATACAATGTCACTGCATCATCACAAGAACCGTCACAATTGCCACCCTGTTCCTAGGCTTCCCAAGGTCCTTTTACTTCCACCCCATCCCTCCAGTTTAGACCTTATGCTTTGGTTCCTGCTCAGCAGCCTGAGTTCTATTAGTTAAAACCAAGGGTTTGCTTATTGTTATAACATGTACACAAATGGAATAATACTCATCTAGCATAAAAGATGAGATATTGATTTTTTGCTGCAATTTGAATGGAACTAGATGATGTTGATGGAGTTATATTAGGTGAAATAGAAAGTGGAGGACAAATGCCAGATGATTTCAATCATTTATGGTTTATAAAGAAACAAGCAAGAGAATGGATAGTGCTGAATGAAATGTACTTTTCTCTCCACATAAATACCTTAAATAAATTGATGGGGAAAATCAATATAACAAACCTATAACAAGCCAATTTAACAAATCTTTAAACCAGATAGGGTGAGTTCTTTGGTTTTAAGAAATCTTCTGGATGAATTTGAGACATGATTCTCTTTTAGTTCAAGTACTACTGATTGAGATCAATTCCAGGAATATTTAACCCAAGTCATTTAATGACAGAAGCCTGCCAAGGCACAAATAGCTTTCTTGTAAGTTTCCTGCATGTTATTGGTACCTTCTCTTTCTGGGCCAGTTAATGTTTAGGCTACTTGGTTCTAAGGACTTGGTTCTCTCACAGTGAAAAAATCTGTTATAATTTCCCAATAAAAGAATTATTTAAAAAATTTCTGACAAAAGCAAACTCAGAAAATATGCATCTAAGTCCTTTTTTCCTAGAAGGCTTTTGGATATTATGAGTCTGTATTTAGCTTATGAGGACCAAGAAATTCTTACAGTTTTTGCAGCTGCTGAATGATTTCTTTAGTCATCTTCATGTCATTGTTTTGTTTACATAAATTTTCATCCTATGTTTCATAGGTGAGAGTGTTGCCTCGTGGACTTCAATAAATAGAGCAGATAAAATAGAAATCAAAGCATAAAATTTTAAAAAATAAAAATGCATAAAATTAACATAAATATACATATATTTTTATTTTTGCTAAAATAAATCCCAGTTGTTCTTTTATTTAATCAAATGTTTTGACTGTTTTAAAAATCCTGAAAATTGGCTAATGTTTATTAGCTTATAAATCAGAGAATATGAGTACTGAACTTAATTTAGATCTTAAGCTAAATGCTAATTTCTATGATAACTGTAGAAAAGAATTGCAAAATTGAAGGAAAACTTTTATTTTACAAATAAAACAGTATGTCTGAACTCCATCAAGGAGTTCATTAGGTATAGGATAACAGTATTAGAAATTTTGTAATGATCATGCCATCTTTTCAGCCGCTTAATTCATTTCCTTTGCAACACAGATTAATGAAACAGTATTTGTTAATTGGGAGAGAGATCAGTCAGCTACATAAAGAGAAGCCTATATCTTATGGACTGTAAAACATGTCTTACCTATCTTGGTTTGTTTCACTGTCTTCCTTTCTTCTTATTCTTTTATAGCACATCATTTTCCCCCTCCTAACTCCTTTAGCTTGTAGTTTTACCACGCAGATTCTTCAGGTATTTAAAACTGAACTTCTTTTTTTCCCTCTCTATTATATAACTTATTCCCATTCTCCTTTCACCTTCCAGTTTGTACAATCTCACCAGAAAACTGCTTCTTGAATTCATTGATAACTGCATCTTTGGAAATTATGCAGTCATTTATTCTTTTCAATTCACTCATGCCAAACAAAACATTTTCTTACTCTCCTATTTTCCACACTATAGCACTGTAGCACTGTCGTCCCGTTGTTCCTACATTATACTACACTACAATACAAGCGTTTAGGGACTACAGTATCAGCTCTTAAAGGACTAAGAATTTGTTTTGCTTTCATCGATATCTCTTGGTGAAACCAGTATGCAGTACAGAAGCTGGTTTGGATTAGTCATTCATGTAACACTGATTAAATAAATAATTTCATAGATAAATACTTGGGAATTGTCCAGTTTTACTTGTACTTAACATCTGTCTTTTCAGGTAACCAAATTTAATATGTAACAATTATATTTGTCAAAAGTCTAGGAAGAATAAACAAAAATGTGTCTACTTTTTAAGTAATTATTTGTTTGTTTTGGGGCCACCCCTGGCAATGCTCAGAGGTTACTCCTGGTTCTGCACTCAGGAATTACTCCTGGTGGTGCACAGGGAACCATGTGGGATGCCTGAGATCTAACATGTGTTGGTTGCATATAAGACAAGTGCTCTATGCATTGTACTGTAGCTCAGGCTCAAAAATATTTTAAATGTTTCCAATGTATCATGGTTGCTAAAAGTAAAAATTAACACTGAATTTAGACTATGTTCTGAGTTCCCAATGTCACAATATTTAATATTCTTTCAAACTATGAGTGCAGGCTTATACTCAGGTAACCAACTTGTCTATTCGGTTCTCTATAAAGTTGTCTATAGAGTTCTCTCTCTATTCGGAGTCAAAATTCAATGAATGTGAAGCCAGAGCTATAGTATTGCAGGTACGTCACTTTCCTTGTAAGTGAGTGATATTAGTTTGACTTCTGGCACTCCATCTGATTTTGCCAAGAGTGGTTCCTGAGCACAGAGTCAGGAGTAAGTTCTGAATACCACTGACTGTGGCCCCAAACAAAATAAACAATAGAACCAGAGATAGTTCAGCGAGTAGGGCATTTGCCTCACACACAATCAACCTGGGCTCCATCCTTGGCATCCCATATGCTTCCCCTGAGCACTACCAGGAGCAATTTCTGAATACAAAGCCATGAATGACTCCTGAGCACTACCGGGTGTGGCCCAACAACAAACAAACAAACAAAAAGCAACAAAACAAACTACAAAAATATCACCAAAAATAAATCTCAATAAATGTTAACAAAGTAGAGGGAAATACTGTGATATCTTTTTTAAATGATAAAATTCTCTTCTAATCCCTGATACAGAAGACATGTTCTGGGGTGCCTGTGAATCCTTTCATCTTCTTATAAGCTTCACAGAATGAAAAGTCATTTTGGTCTTCTTTTGCTTTCAAACATGAAACACAGTCGCTTCAACATGTTTTGGTCTTTCATAAGCATGAAACAATCCGTTTCTCTATAAAAAGGGTGATGGAAGAAGGAGATATAATTGAAGTGGGCGGAAAATTTCTATTGGGTTCAGCCTCCTTTACTATGTTGTCTATTATCGCATTTAAGTACAAATTAAACTTTTTGTCTTTTCTCAGGGTGTTTGTAGACCACTAAATGAGGAAATAGAAATGATAGAAATCAAACTTCTTTCCAAATTGATCCGTTAAGCAAGTCCGTTTTTGTGAGACATTTTCAATTTTAAGTATTGCAGTTCTCTGAACCCTGGATGGAATTAGAGGATGTTATACGGAGTGGGCAGGCTCAGAAAGCAAAACAAAATAACAAAGTAAGTTTATGGTAATGGGGAATATGGGGAAACAAAGAAAAGGGTCAGTAATCCCTGTGGAAACAAATCCTGAGATCTGGCCAATAGAACTGTGAACTGAGGCGTTTAATGGGGGTGGGGGATCAGGGGAATGATGGACCTTGGAATTAAGATGGAGAGATCTTGCCACTCTGATGGTTCTATAGGGTAAAAAAAAAAACTGCAAAGAAAACAAAAATTCAATATTATAGTAAATAATGATGTTCAATAAAGTTGATTTTAAGAAAATAAATTGAAGACATAATTTAAAAGAATCTACGAAATATATTAACATTCCAATCGCTCTCTGACACAAATGTGTACAAGTATGATTTTAACATTTCTTAAAATTTTAACTTAAAAACAGAAACTCTGTTATATGCATTCAAAGTTTCTATTCTAACCAATTTTCCCCAAAAGTAAGAAAGTATTGCTAGTTGTCATTATTTTTTTTGCTCAAATATGGATTGTAGTTATTATTGTTAGAGTAACTACTATAGAAACAATTAAACTATACTGGTTTTTAATTGATTTTAATTTTCTCAGATAGTTTTGAAAATAAATTCACTGGATGTAAGACAGAGAATCATTTTCCCTAACATTTTCAAAATTGGAAAATATTTTCTTTTATAGATTAGCAGTTTTTTCTTTTGTAAAATTTAATAGATAATATCAACAGGTGTTATGTTCAACTGTGGTATAATTCAGTTCTAAATATTGCAATTTAGAAGATTTTACTACATTAATTTGAATGAATATCCTGAAGCATCTGACTAACAGAATTTAAATCACCATTTATAGTGTGCTCTGATGAAGCTAAAGTAATATCTCTTGAATAAATATTGTGACTTTAACTGTATTATTACCATTGTTATTTATCGTTGTATTCAAATTAGAAATTGTAGCTTGCCTCTTTTGAATATCACAATAAGTTTTACTATGGTTTGAGTCTCATATATACATATTCTTGGTTGATTCAGTGCTAGATAATTCTGCATTTCATTTTCAACTATAATTTTAGCATACATATGCATGTATGTATGTTTGAGTATGCATTGCCTGAAAGATATTATCAGAAATATATGTTGTGATAATTCATACATAAGCAGTATCAATTCAAGCAGGTTTGACAGGTAATGTGAATAAGTAAAATAAAACCTGATGAAACTGACAACATGTATAACATTATTTGTATATGCACATATACACCATCAATTAACTCCAGAAAGTATTATAAGCAAATGTGGGCAAAGTGACTATAGATAACATATTTTCCAAAAGAAGGTTGGAAAAAATCTCAAAAAAGTCACATTTAATGTGTGGCATTTAAATGTTTCATGTCATTAAATTGCAATTTAGGGAAAAATGTACCCCCAAATGATATGCAAACTCACATCTAAGTATCAGTTATGATTCTATATAATCAATTTTGAGATCTATGGTTTAATGTCTCTAACTTGGGGATCAGGATCATTGCCATTTAATTTGGGCATGATTTGCTTGTGCTGTGGAACTTATAATCTTTCACAAAGTAGGACAAATTATGCTGAGTTTATAATGTTTTCTTTAAAGTTTAGGGTTTGTCATTAATATTTTATTTTCACATAAATCTTAGAAAATCTTAATAATTTGATAAAATCTGTATTGCTGTTTTTTTCCAACACAACTTAACTAAATCCTTTAAGAGTTATTTTTCTGTAATGCCCAAAAAGGTTAAAATTTTACATTAGATTATGCATTGTCCTCTCTGAGCCAAGATAACGTCAGTGAAAATATATTTACATGGCCCTATGAAACAAACATGAAGCCGGACTAGGGTTTCTTAATTGTATTTCAGGTTGTAAAAATCTGAGCCAGAGAGATCAGAAATGAAATATTCTTTACACTTTGCCCACCTCAGTGTCTGAAGAGACATTTAGGCTTTAGGCTTTAAAATAGAGAGCATAAAGGTAAGAATAAACTTGAATTCTCTCTGAATTAAGAAGCTCGAGCAAGCAGTCTAAAAAGATGAAAATAGAGTTTCTAAAGCAGAAAAATGAAAGACAGCTTCAGAAGATAAAAGGATTTGGAAGCTCTGCAGACAATATCCTTTAAGTCACCTGACTTAAAGTTCAGTTCTCATATTTACAAGGAAAAAAATCTCCATAATTATGGAAAAAAACTTACCAAAAAATAGAGGAAAAAATCTATGAATATCATATAAAGCTAGAAATATTTTGTGTTTCAATAAGCCAGACGGTAAAACTGCAACAAGCCAAACAGTAAAACTCTGGGAATGATAATCAGAAATAATTTTTCTCAGTAGAAGGGAAGTCAGCCATAGGCCAAAGGATGTTCTAGTTCGAACAAACTTTAAACACAACCTTTGGAAGAATTAATTTAAAAGTGCTCAAGTAATTTAAAAGCATTTAAGAATAGTTCATGAATTTCAAAGCATTCATAAATAGTTGCACAAATAAAGAAATGCATAGCACGAGATAGTAAAATTCACAATGATGCACATTTAATAAATTATTTCCAGTCCAACAAAGAAGCAAGAAAATACAGCCTAGGAAATAAAGCATCAAAAGCAACCAATAGAAGAAGAATAAAAAATTAAAAAACCCTAATAAAGCAGATGGGGTTTAAAATTGCTATCATTTAGGAAGGAAGTGTGTTATGTTTAAGAAGATAGTCACTTTTTCTAATAGAAAATTTAGAAAATTTTCAAAGAGCATAATATTATATCACTGTCACTGTAATAATCATTGTCATCCCATTGTTCATCGATTTACTGGAGTGGGCACCAGTGCTGAGACTAGTTGTTACTGTTTTTGGCATATCAAATATGCTACGGGGAGCTTCCCAGGCTCTGCCCTGTGGGAATATTATATATGAAATGTAATTTTTATATACATTTACTCAGAGTTATCCAGTATGTATATGAAGATTACTATGTATTTTATGCTGCAGATGTATATATTGGTTAATTTAAAGACAGGACAATATAGTTGCCTAAGATGAAATTGATAAAAAAAACAGTGAAAAATGAGCATGCATGAATGAAATATAGTACCACTTCAAACAGCTTAAGATATGCATAATGGGAGGCAAGAGAAGAAGAGAAGATAGGAAAGAGAGAAAAAATCAGAGAGAGAGAGAGATGAAAGGGGAAAAATTGAAAAAATAATGACTGGGAAATTTCCATGCTACTAAGAAAGCTTAATGAATTTCAAGGATAAGAAACACAAGGATAAGTATAACCAAACTATCAGTAAAAAGTCACAAAAGCAAGAAGAAAATCAAGACATATTATGCACAGAATAACGATGGCAAAGATTTTTAATTTCTCATCTCAAACTTTGTAAATATAAATTTTCATGATATAATCTTTCCTCTTAAGACAAAAGAAACAAATAACACTAAAGGAAAAGTGAGGGGAATTAAATTAAGAAATTAAATTAAATAAAAAATAGAAATTACTGCAAATTATTTTTGTAAACAATGGAGAACAGTAAATTGAATCAGCATAAAACATTTGTTTATTGGCAAAATTAAATTTATAATAAAATATTCTGACATGGAAATAAACTCTAGTCTCAAATAAACTATCTTTTGAATTCTACAACTATTTTATGAATAGATAATATTAAGTCGACACAAATAATAGAAAATTTAAGAGGAGCAAATCTGGTCAACACATGTTTGAAATTAGCATATAACTCTTAAGTCAAAGATACTATAAGAAAACAAAATTACAAACTAATATTCCTTATAAAGATTAATACAATTCTTAATAAAAATCTAGCGAATAAAATGCAATGATTTATAAAAAAAATAAAGAAGATACACCAAAATCAAATGAACTTTATCCAAGAAGTCACGGTTGGTTTAACCTTTGAATATCAATGAATGTAATTCATTGCAATACAAGACAGAAAAAGCAAAACCACATGGTCGTTTCAGTAGATTCAAGGAAAAGTGAAGAAATCTAACATCTGCCTCTGATAAAGCACAGTAAGTTCCTTCTGATGAAGGACATCTCCAAAAGAGACACAACTGTATTATCTTGGATAGGTTAACTCTGTCTTAACAATCCTCCTCTGAAAATCTCTATACTCAGAAAGATTATATGTAACAATTAATGATATGCTGAAGACATACATAGAGAGACACACAGTAGAACTTTAACAGTCAACAAGTATACCTAAAATATGCTCACATATAGAGAAATGAATACATTCCATTTCCTGCAACGCTGAAGGTGAGAAGTCATATTTTCTTCCCCTTAACATTCAAGTTTTATTTAATGTTCTCTTCATTGTAAATCTTTTGGAAAGATATATTCAAATTGAACTGAAAAAATGTAAGTAAAGATCTTTAAAATGGACTACTACTACTACTTTCATACTGTTGCCAGTAACCCATATCAACTAAATATACTAACTTAGAGACTCATTTTCTATTCTAGAAATAATACTGTCTATTTTATTAGTTTTGTTTTTGTAATTTATTAATAAAATTTTAATATCAACATAGTTATTTAACTTGCTAGGTATCTATTGCTTTGATAATTTCCCCGTGCTTGAAATTTTCCTAGCTTCATTAGAACTGATTTAAATACTTAAAATAGATAATAATATTTTATGTACAAGGTTGGAATGTGGTGGATGGGGGTCTGGATTCTGATGGAAACAATTTCTTTATTTAAATTTCTGCACTGTATTTCACTAATGTAATTTTTGGTAAGTTTCTTGTCTCTCCATAGCTCTTTGTTGTATCTGACAATGAAGATACCACCTACATTATAATATCATTAGATGCTTTAAAATATCTATGCTTTAAAATACCTTTAAAATATCATCAGATACATATAAAATATCTAGGAAAGTTCTTAGTACCCAATAAGTTAAAATTATGGCTGCTTTATGAATATGATAGTCACTATATAAAAAAATAACTCTATGCTCCTTATTTGAATCAAGGAATATGTTGAAAAATATGCTAATAGGTACATAATAAGATACATTTAAGTTTCCAATCAATGACTTATTGAAGATTAATTAATTAGATATTTATCATATTACTGATAGATGAGAACAATTGTGATGGGAAAAACAAATTTTGATGAGGAGGAAAGTGGAATGGGGAGGTCAGGTCCAGAGAGTTAGATTAGAATTTTCATTTACAAAAATATAATACAGTACTGATTCCTGACTCCATCCTTGACAGTTTGTTTTTTTGTAAGTTCTACTACTTATGGAAAGAAAATAAATATGTGACAGGAATCTGACAAGTTTAGAGTACTATAATATATGCAAATATATGTGCATATGTATATATGCAAAACTAGTGTCTTACCAGTTGTACTATCTCCCTTGTCCCTAGATTTAAAAAAAGACACAAGAAAACAAAGCAAAAAAGACTTGGACTTCTTCTATTGGTGATGGGTCTGGACTAATAAACAAATAATGTTGGCTTTAATTAGTAGTATTGGATTTTACCTTAGCATTACATTTTCGTCTTTAATATTGCATTTTCATTTAGAACCTTGGTAAGACTTTTCATAATGATTAAGCATCTGCAGAAAGCTTGTAATTTCTCACAATGATACAGCTCTGTTATTGTAACCTTGATATAGTAGATTTAAGGGATCTATTCTTTTAGGGGGATTATAAATAAATAAATCTTCCTATTGATCTTTCTAGAATATGATTCTGAATCGCTATTAAGCTATTAGAATGGAGCGAATTTTCTCAATTTACCTTTACTGTCAAATCATTGGATATGCATGTAGTACTATTTTAAGGAAGATTTGATAAATGTTGAAAACTTTGTTATGATGCTATACAAATTTTTCAAACTAAAGGATGACTACTGCACTATTTTACCAAATGATTTGTGTGAATTAGTGACTTGGGGGTGGGAGTGGGTATGGAGAATATTTAATTGGAAAATCCATGTTCTTTCAGAAGCACCGGATATTCTCTTCTGCAGTTTTATTGAATGTCACATGTTACAACAAGCAACGGGTTCAATATCTTTAAATGTTGCCTTTAAAACCAGACCAAAATTTGCACTCAAACATCTCTAGAGTTCACCTGGATATTTTAATATTCTTGTTCTATTTTTCTTCTCAGACTGTTGACAGATTGAAATCTTGACTAGTCTGATTTTCTCCTTTTGTCCTATAGTTAATTGTTCAGTATTTATTTTTCCTCTTGAATTCAATTTTCTCATTGCTTGGAGTGACCTGATCCCACACCAATTTCCATAGAAATGTAGTAGTAACTTGGGGGTCCCTGTAAAAATTGTTTTAAGTTTATAAAATTATATTTGCTATATTTCCAATAGATTCTGAAAGTGGTAATAGCTTGTATGTATGTTTACTCAAATGTTTAATTTTGCTCTGATGTCTTCCCAAAGTCCATGAGCTGGGTCCACCCCACACCCCCATTCTTCACCCTACCCCCCAGCCAACTTTCACCCATCATGCTTCTTTGCTTCTTTTTCACTTTCTCTCTATTCTAGATATTTTGTCTGGCCTCCTTGAAGACCCTTAAATGAGGTCAATTTCTTCCTTTGCACTTTATGTTCCCTCCACTTGGAATTCTTTTCCTGCTCCTTTTCTAAATTATTCTGGGTTCAGTTATTAACTTTAAGCTTCAGTTCCTCATACAAAATTCTCTTGCTCTCAGTTAGGTTTGCCTTATTATTTTCTCATACTAGATGGTATCTATTTTTAGTAGATTAGCATTACTTGAGGGACTTTTTTAAGCTTGACATTATTTATCTATTAGTATTCTTGTTTATTTCCTCAAGTCTAGGTCATATTAGAAAAGTGAAGTACACTTGCCTTCCTGAAGTGCCAAACACAGTGTCTGGTAGTTTACAGACATTTTCAAACACTTGTTGTTTAAGGAATAATTGTAATACAGCAGGAGATCTATGATAAAGATAGTTATTAGTATGATGGTGAAAGACAGAAAAGGGTCTGTGCATTCAAGACAGGTGTTAAATCATGACAGTGATGTAAGGAAATAGAAATTATCCCAAATAGAATGGAATGGCACTGTAAATTAAGGTAATCCTTTTCAAAATTTTATCAGAGTTCAACCAGGAAGCCATAAAGGACACAGTGACAAATTCAATTTATCGCCTCTTTGCTCGAAATTCACCTCTCAATATCTGCTCCACACAACTGAGGAAGTGGCTTTCAGCCATTTTTAATTTCTAAAAAATTGGAGGGGGGCATCTCCAACAGTGCTCGGGAGTCTGGGAACCTTGCCAGCAATTCTCTGCCAGCTGGGACCAGAAGCTCAAATTGGGGTCCTGAGGATCTGATGCTGTGGTGGCCATGCAGTGATGGGGATGTTAGCCATCCCCTCCCAAGATCCCCATCGTGGTGCCTGAGGACATCCAAAACTATCTGCAGTGCTCAGGGGAACATGTGGTGTGGGGAATCTAATCAGGTCAGACTCCTGGCAGGCTTGCACCCTGGCCCCTCGAGCAGCACAAGAAGATGTTGACTTGTGTCAGTAGAGAATATCAGAATGCCATTGACATTATTCCTGGTCTGGGTTACTCTAGTTTTGATTTCACACCTCTCTCTGGCTCTTGTGGCACAGTCTGTGCCTGATTAGGGCATGTGAAATTGTTCTATGCAGCCCTGTGTGGCCACATGTCCACATGGAACAGTCATCTTAGTGCCAGCCCAAGCCCTGGAACTCCTGTCTCTCAGTTCCCCATAGTGGGATTTGCTGACCTGAGGTTTTCTGTTCCCTCTTAGCAGAACCCAGATTTTCATTCTTGAAAGTGGTTTCTAATCCCCAAGTTTATTTTCAACTTTTATGTCTGAAGACTACCTCTGGTCTTGGGTATTCAAACCACTCTGTCATTGTGTGGATTGTAAGCACATCTTTGCCAAACAAAAGCGTAAAGAGAGGCTCTTCCTTAAAAACTCATCCTTCCTTTTGTTCTCTTGCTTGTTTTAAGAAAGGCTCTTTGTAAAGTTCTTCCCACATTTTTAAAGTGACTTTTATCTCATATATAGTAAATTTAAGCATCCAATTTCTCCTGTTAAAAGTGCTGTGTGATTGCTGTCTCCTAATTAGATTGACTACGATATTCAGTGGTGGTTAGGATAATCCCCTCCCCCAACTCTTATGCAGGTAACTGTTTATGGAGCACTAAATAGCAGAGGAGACAACCTGGTGTCAGGGGCAGCCCAGAATCTAGTATTTTGCAGGAAGTGGCTAGCTTTATAAGTGTGAACTAAAATTGGAAGCAAGTGCTATATGAAACTCTCTGGGAGAACACAGGGTGACATAACAATGATTACTGCTGTCAGAATTCTTGTCTGTGTTTTCCGTTTAGTTTTCTGAAAATTTCCCAGCAGCTGAAACTAGCCGGAAGCTGACTGACCAAGGAGTCTTGGATGTGTCTCTTAGGGATGATTGCTCTGTGAGATGCCATAAACCAGGGGAAGACACCCAATGCACAAGAGCAGAAAAACCAGTGACTGACAGACCCTAGTTGACAAGGCAAATGGTGTTATCTGCCTACCAGGCAGCTTTCTAATTGAAAGGAAATCAAACTTCTGTTTGTCAGCCTTTCCCAATTTTCTGTCAGTCTGACTGATTTCCAGAAATGAATATGTACCTTACCCAGAAGGGACCGGCGCAGAGAAGGTTGTCTCATTCTCTGTAAAATGCAGAGAACTTACCACAGGTTTTTTTTTTTTTTTTTTTTGCATATGTGTCAGAATCATTGGCCCACCCCCCTGGTATAGGTTTAAAATCATGGTGGTTGTTGCAGATGAACTTTAATACTTACCTCCTCTTCAATATCCTTAGACCTACATTTAATAGCTCTCTAATAAGCACAAATACCAAACCAGAGATCATCTATTGTAGGCCTACATGTTTAGAAGCAATTTAACTGTGAGTAAATGAAAATGGTTACTTTGAGATTTGAAAAATTAGCAGAGTGTACCCCACAGCAAACCCAATGTCATTCAGATTTTCTGGATATAATACTCATCTATATGAGGACATATACTCACATGTGTAACATTATTGTATATAAAAATAAAGAATAACCCAGACAAAATTCCTCAGAACTCAAATATGTAGAAATGTTATAGGCCCAGAGAGTTAGTTCATTGGCCAAGAGGCTTGCCTTGCAGGTGGTCAACCCAGGTTTGATCCCCGGCAACACATATGGTCTCATAAGCACTTCCAGGAATTATCCCTGGGCACAGGGCCTGGAGTAAGCCCTGATTGCTACTAGGTGTGGCTGACCAAAAAATAAAAATGAAAAAGAAAGATGATATTTATTATTTTATTTTTGCCTTTTTTCCCTAAATTTTCTACAATCCATGTGAGTTACTCTTTTCCTTTCAGAAATTCAGTTAGTGCAAGTCACTTGAAGCATGAAAGGAAGGAGCCGCTGAATTTGTAAGGTCACACTTGAAATCAGAACTCTTTAATTACTTCATACAATAATTCCTCCGTTGTCAAGGTCACATCATGAGGTGGCCTTTGTAAGTTACTTTCCTGCATGCTGATTGAAGCACACTATTAAACAGCTATAACATAGGCATTAAAATGGATTAGAGCTAAATTATTTATGCTACAAGCCATTCTGAGAGTAGCTGGCCCCCGAGTTAGAGCACTGGTCATGTATTTCGTGCATTTTTCCTTCTCCCCAAAGCTGAAACTCACTGCTTTCTGCATACAGCCATTGGTAAGAATTGCAGATAACATTTCCCTCCTGAAATGCCAGGTATTTTCATAGAGATAAGGAGCAGTAAGATGTTGGTGGTTGCAATTTTATGTGATAACAGGATGTTTCAACACAACCTGGAGAGCTAATAACATAAGAAAGACAGCTATCTCTTGACAAATTAAAATATTTGAGCAGAGCATAATTAGGATATACATATAGACAAAAAACAGTATGACTTTCTTATCACTTTCAATACTGTAGGTAATGGGATAGGGATTATTGAAATTTTGTAGTCGGTGGAGAAAATTCGTCATTTTGCTCTCTAAATTAAATGAGCAATAAATGTCTGCATTTGATTTATCATGAAATCAGGAGTTCTGAAATCATTCCTATTTATTTGAATGTGTATTGAATGGCCAGTTAGTTAGATGTGATGAGCTAAAGTCTGATTTATCTCAGGTCATTAATCAGCTAGGGCATGAGGCTGCAAATATATTTTTATTAAAGAGGAAGTTAAGCCTTTAACATCTATTCAATGAAATGACTTGCTTAGAGAATCACATTGTAATTCTGCCTAGCTCCATCTGGCCAATGATATTGTAGTAGCAGACAGAATGCTTTCATTTCATTTCCTGTCTTCAATGAAGCTAAACAGTCCTGAGATTGCTCATAGAAACGAACTAGATAAGATAATGCACCACTTTTTTATATTAAAGGGCAGTTGTATAAACTGGGGATAAAAAGTTGAGGAAGACTGCAGTGGTGCTTATCTGAGCCTGAGAAATCCAACTACGGTACTTTTATCAGTAGCGCAAACTTAACAGAAAAGCCGATCCACTAGCTTTTAAAATGAATGGGGGTTTTATGTACTCAGCTGACATGAGTTCAGAGTAGAACTTATTTCTGAGGGACAACTGCTGGTTCCTGGTTATGTTTGGTCCTAGGTGCTAGGAGCAAGGCACTGCCAGAAGGCTTCTGTTTCACTTTCACAGTTCTTGGAAGTTAGATCTTCTGTGACTCTCAATCTCAAACACCACTACGAGATCATTAATGGTGATATTTTGCTTTGCATCATATGTAAATGTGTTAGTAACAGGAACAATGCAGCCTCATGCCTCAGATTAGATAGAAATGATATATTTGTTCAAAAGGTAAGCCTTCCTGCTTAATATCAAATATTTTGTGCTAGTTCTGTCCTCCCAGTTAACATGATGGTAACTTAAATTTAAATTAAACTTAAAGTACTGTAAACTATTTGCAGTTAATTTTCTCCCCCTTCTGGATAACAATGGGGATCTAGAATTTGAATTATTAATTCAATTAATTCCATAGGTATTCACAGAATACTCCACACTTATTTGCTTATGCTGAGAAGTTATCTAAAAGATTTAAAAAGTGATTAGTCTCAGAGATATAATAAAGTGAGTAAGGCGCTTTCTCTGCATGCAGCCCATCCCAGTTCAAGTTCCGTCATCATGTGATCCCCTGAGTTGTTAGCAGTGACCTAGGAACAGAAGCAGAAATAAGGCCCTGAGCATCACAGCATGTGGTTCAATGCCCTTCGTCTCCAACAGGCTCTCAAAAAATAAATACAAAGCCACAAACGGGAACAAGGGTGGAAGTTTGGAGCAGTTTGGTGGTGGGGAGGTACAATCACTTCACTCGTCAATGTCATAAACTTTAACACTATTGTAACCATATTACCTAACCTAGAATAACAAATAAATAAATATGCAACTGGGCTCCCCCATTTTGATATGATGTGGAATCAAAGAGGAAACTTTTGACCTATTTGGGGACGTTGAGGAGAGTCATAAAAAAAGAAATGTTAAAAATGTGTGTCAGAACAAAACGGCAATAATGACCTGTGTGCAAATAGTGCTCTTATTTATGATTATTTTATTTATTACTTACTGAGTATGCCTACTTACTCAAAGAGAGAGAGAGAGAGAGATACAGAGAGACAGAGAGAGACAGAGACATAGAGACAGAGAGACAGTGAGAAAAAGAGAGAATATAATTCACAGTGGCTTGAGAAAAGACCATGAATTTAAGAGTTTGCAATGAGCTCTTCAACCACATTCTATTGTTATGCTGAAGACCTTAAAATGACGAGACACTATGAAGAGATTGATGGACTCTACATATAATGAACATGCAATGTTTGCCCCAAAGGGCAATTGTCATTGTTTTTATTTTTACACAACTTTTGAAAAAACTTATGTTATGGTCCCAATCAGAAGACCATCATTGCTTTAAAGTAGAGTGGCATCCAGGAATGTGATGAATAAGAGTTTTGTATGGGTGATCAGTACAGATACTTGACGTAAGATATAAGCAGCGAAAGAAAACTAAAAAGGAATGTAAATAGCTTGCTCATCACTTTGGAGTTTCTTGTAGAAAGAATTTAGAAAGTATATTAATGTGGGGTTATATTGACTAAAGAACTGAAAAGCAGTGTGATTAATTTGAATAAAATGAAGTGTCGTATATTGCACATATAACTGATTTGCGGTAATACTTTTGTTTTGAGGCCATATCTAGCTGTGCTCAGGGCTTACTCCTGGCTCAGAGTTCAGAGATCAGGGCTCACTTCTAGAGGTATTCAGGGAACTATATAGGTGCCAAAAGTCAAACCCAGGTCGGCCATGTGCAAGGCAAGCACCCTACCAGCTGTTTGATCTCTGTGGCCTCCATCTGTAGTAGTCTTCTGGGTATGGCTCACCAATTTCTCCACGCTGCCAAATAAACGCCAAACAAAAGGCATAAAGCCTGAGAGAATACAATGACCATGGCACTTGCCTTCAAGGTGGCAATTTGTGTTTCATCCCCAGTACCATAAATGATCCGCCGGAGACTGCCAGAAGTAATCTCTGCGTACAGAGCTGGGAGTAAATGCTGAGCACTGACAAGTGTGTTCCCAAAACCAAATACAAATAAGAAGGATGGTGGACCATGTTGGATACTGTGGAAGGTTTTTGTTTGTGTGTTTGTTTTGTTTTATAGGGAAGGCATAGAACTTGCCCAGGGTCATTCACTAAGTGGAATAGTTCAGGCATGGTTCAAGGGTTTTTCTATCTTAACAATAAGTACACTCCAATACATACCTGAGCATGTCTACAAGAAATGGAGAGGTTGAAAATGAGGTTGATTAAGACTCACAATGTTAAAGAAAGGATAGTGAGAAAATATCATAAAATTTCCCCTTTTAAAGTTCATGGGCAACTCAATGATTAGAATATGACCAGAACTAGAGACAATAAAAAGAGTTATTAGAGTAATAATTATTTATCAGTATACTAATATCAGATTTCTCTTAGGGAGAACTGTAAGATTACCAACTGAGAAGGTTAAATTGATTTCTTTTCATAAATATGAGAGTTGGCTTATTCAACTAATGCTAACATTATAATTGTTGTACATGGTTCTTAAATACACTAACCTTCCAAAATCATGCTTTAAATTCTAATAACTCCATTTTAAGTTGCAGATATCTTCCTTCCTTCCTTCCTTCCTTCCTTCCTTCCTTTCTTTCTTTCTTTCTTTCTTTCTTTCTTTCTTTCTTTCTTTCTTTCTTTCTTTCTTTCTTTCTTTCTTTCTTTCTTTCTTTCTTTCTTTCTTCTCTTCTTTTTTTTTTTTTTTTTTCTTTTTGGGTCACACCCAGTGATGCTCAGGGGTTACTCCTGGCTTTGCACTCAGGAATTACTCCTGGCAGTGCTTGGGGGACCATATGGGATGCCGGGGATCGAACCCAGGTCGGCCGCGTGCAAGGCAAACGCCCTACCTGCTGTGCTATCGCTCCGGCCCCTCTTTCTTCTCTTCTTTCATCTCTTCTTTCATTCTTTCTTTCTTTTTTCATTCATCAAACCACCATCAAGTTTATCTGGAAGATACATACAAACATAATTCATAATATAATTTTCAAATACCGAGGGAGATAAAAACAAATCCTAATGATGGTTTCCCACTTCCCAAGATTCAAACATATTTTTAGACTTACTTTCATCTTTCATGGGATTATTCTCTGAGTATGTCCCTGGGTATGAGTAGAGAAATCAGGAAAATAAGAGAAGGGAAATATTATGAACCAGGAAGAAAAGCAAGAGATCTATTAAATTGTTGAGGCTTAGCTGGCTCTTTCTTGCTTGAAAAGAACAAAAGTCATACACTCACATTAAACTTTAAAACATTTTTTTTGTTTGAGAGCAAAAGTATTGATTTATTTATTCTTGCTTTAGCATATAAAATGACAAGAGGAAAAAAGAAAATATTCATGATGTGAGAAAATAATCAGTAACACATTCAATCCCTGACATTGTGTGGCACCCTAAGGACTATGAGTGTCCTGTGGTCCCAAGTACCATTGGTTCCGGATCCAAAGTATGCCTGGCCATATTGGCTAAGTATCTCTATGAGGGGCCTTTTCAAGACCTTAACATCTGTTTGAGACCCATCCTCCAAATAATCCTATAAATTTTATATTAAAGGGCTGGAGCAATAGCACAGAGGTAGGGCGTTCGCCTTTCACGCGGCCGACCCATGTTCGATTCCTCCGCCCCTCTTGGAGAGCCCAGCAAGCTACCAAGAGTATCCCACCTGGATGGCAGAGCCTGGCAAGCTACGCATGGCATATTAAATATGCCCAAACAGTAACAACAAGTCTCACAATGGAGACATTATTGGTGCCTTCTCGAGCAAATTAATGAACAACGAGATGATAGTGCTACTGTGCTATATAAAAGATACAAGTAAACTTTATATAAAAGAAATTATAAATCAGGAGAGAATGGATCAGCCTCTGTAATTAAAAAAACTTCAAAGATAGGAACATAAAAGAAGTACATATTCATTTTGATTTTGATATATATGTCAATATGTATGATATTGAAGTGCTGATATTCATCTATTAAAATTTATGTGAATATGTATGATATTGAAGTATTGATATTCATCTATTAAAATTTCAGTCCAAGTCCACCAATAATGCTTGATATTAGCTGTGTTGAGAGCAATAAGAACTATCACATATAGTTCTTGGGAAGGCAATTCTTATCAATTCAATTTGCATAATTTCTCGTGGCTGCAATCCACACTAGTAATTAAATTCACAAATTGTTAAGTATAGAGGAAACAAATCACCTAAATCTTTGTCACCTGATTTCTTTTAATAGGGGGTCACACCCAACACAAGGTGGGGATCCAGATTACTCATGTGGTAAAAAATCCAGCAGCACAGTTTGCTATTTGAGCCAGCATGCAGGAGTACTCAGACCAGCACTTCAGAACCACTCTGATGGTGCTTCTGAAGTGCTAGACTGACACATTTCATGCCAGGGATCAAACTCAGAACCTGTCACATGACAGTCACACGTTCTACTTTTTGCATTATGTCATTACTCCCTAGAAGATTTTAAAATGTTATTATTATATAATTGATCATTGAGCATTACTTATAAAGAAATAAGGGATGCTATTACAAATTGAGGTGGAAGAAAATTTATGACATATTACTAGGTGAAAATGTGCTAGTCCTAGAATACATAATGTGTTGACTCTTGGGTGTTAAAGACAGTCTTATTTAAGTGCTATAGTTTTAATCAATTATATATTGGCTTCAAAACAATGAAACACTTAGGCTAATATGAGCAATTGCCAGTTAAAGGATAAATGGAGACTACATAGTTTACTCTCTTGAGGTCGTGTTATTATTTTAAAGATTAATAGAAAATAAAAGTTGACTGTACATTTTGATACTGTTTTTTCTAAACAGCATGTAGATGATCATTTTAGAGTCACTGTAACTTTAAAAATAGATTATGTTTTCAATAGCATTTAGATTTCTCAAAATTATATTTCACAATATATAGTAAAAATTATATATTTTGACAACAAAATTGTAGTTTTCATTTACCTTTATTCTTTCTTTCTGGTCATATTCTCTTTGTTTCTTATGTTTCTTCTTCAGGTTTCCTAACATTTTATTTAAAGATACAGTTTGGAGAAAAAGTAATTATGACAATTAAGTAACTTAATCCTGTCATTGTGTTTAAATTTTAATCACATGAACATAACTCTATATTGAGGGACTAGGTGTTTTAACGTTATTAATAGTCTGAAAGGATAGCTCAGTTACTTACTGAACTTTCAAGCAAGTAGTTGAAACTCCTACCTGCTTACAACAAAGTTCATTTAGGTTCTGAACCTCTGGGTCTGTGTTTATTTACATAGTTCACCTCCCACAATTTCCAAAACTATGATAATTATGCAACAAAGTAATGATGGCCTAATGACATCCCAAAGAATTGAAATAGTTAATTACCTTTCATAGTGAATTATATGCCCCGGAAGTAGTTTATATTGTTTAATTAGCAGTAGAGCAGTAAAATGTTTACAATGAGCTTTGAACTTTTCTAGTGAGCCAGTGAAGTCATGTACGCCAACCAGGTGCTTTTGTTTAGTGTTCTTTTACTGCTTGGCTAGAGAAATAAAGAAAGAGAGAGGATGTTTCATCAACAGCAGAGAGAGCCAGCATGCAAAGCAGCTTTCACTTTCCTAAATAATATGGTAGTTGAGACTGAAACATTGGTGTGCTGGCACAGTTGGGAGCAAAGACACATTCATCTCTCTCTCGGTATTTGTGAAAATTTTCTAAAACTGCTTCTAATGATCATATGTGAGAATGTCAATGTCTTTCTATTTAAATAATACCATTCTAGAGTAACTCAGTTTGCAGCTTGGGGGATAATTTATATTTTCTCTAAAACTATTTGTTATGCAAATTACAAGGGAGAAATTTGTTTCTTCATGGAAGTGTTTCATTCGAATTTGAAGGAGACTTTAAAAGCCGACTTATAAAGATAATGCATTTTCAGTGTCAGGGATGATAAAACAGGTCTCAAGCATCTGAAGCAGGTGCTTTGCTATTTAGCTAAATCCCTGGGTCAAAAGAAGTTTTGATGAATAGGTAATCAATCCACCTTTATTAGTAAAAGAAGGAAGCTTCCAAATTATGAAAGCTTTCCTAAGACACACTACACAACCAACAAAATATAATAGAAGAATCAGTATGACTAACCTGATCAAAGAAACTGCTAATCAAGGAAATGTCATTTCAAATGTTTGTGATTTAATGAAGTGCTCTGGGGAGACTGAATATTTTACTTTTCCAGTCCCCTTTATAATTTTTACATAATTCTGCTTGAGAAAAGTGATATGTAGAATGAAGGTTGCAATGTTTGTAAATACTTTGAAATCAAATAATCGATGATTTGTAACTGTTTTTCATTTTCAACTTAACTGTACACCTACTTTATTCTTTATTTTTAACTTTAATTTATCCTAAAATGTAGTTAAATCAAATTATATTTAGAATTCAGATCAAATATCTTTAGCTAATGCACTACTGCTTCTTTGATTATGTTGCCCTTTAAACACAATATGTGAACTAAGCATTTATATTGGATTGAGCTTTCTTTTGTCTCAAGTTCACTTAAAATTATAGACATTCTAAAGATGGTTTGTGTAAGTTAGGTGACAGTATGTCATATTTTATTTAAAGATAAATAAGATATGTCTATATATGGGACAACAATTTATTAGGATATAAAATCTGAAAATCTTGGTATAATTATACTTCACCATTCCCTTTAGATGAACTTTGCTGCCCTGCCTCAAAGGAAGTGAACAACAAAAGTTTTTCTGACATGTGTTACTGAATTTCTCTACTTTTCAAGAGGACCATCCTGGGATGAGACAATATTACACCAGAATGGAAGGTTCACAGAGGTTTGGAGGAAGACTTCAAGGTCAAACTCAGTTCTCACCTATGGCATGAAATGTACCCTTTGAGGCCTTGGGGTTCATTATAGACAAGTCTTTCAAGGTTGAGAGAGATAGTCCAGCAGGGAAGGCATTTGTCTTGCATGTGGCTGGCCTGAGTTTTATCCCTTGCACCACATATGGTGTCAAGCTCTTGATCACAGAGCCAGAAATATACCTTGACCATAGCCATGTGTGGCCAAACACTTACCCTCCCAAATAAATTTTATTTATTTGGTAATAAATAAATAAATTAAATTACCATGTAAAATAATAACAGTTACAAGAAAATTCCACATTTTAAAGACTTAACAAAAAGTGTGTCGGTAGGGCATTTGCCTTGCATGTGGCAGACCCGGGTTTGATTCCTCCATCCCTCTCAGAGAGCCCAACAAGCTACCAAGAGTATCCCGCCTGCATGGCAGAGCCTGGCAAGCTACCCCTGGCATATTCAATATGCCAAAAACAGTAACAAGTCTCACAATGGAGACGCTACTGGTGCCTGCTCAAACAAATCTATGAACTGGACCACAGTGCTACAGTGCTATTTTTCATCCTTAAGGAATTGGTTAGCCGTGGGCTTTACCCATTACATCCCAAAAGTGTCTAACTCTAGTCTAAAACCCCTCTTGTTTACTTGTCTGTAATCAGGGTATCAGCAGACAGACAACCAAGGTGCAAAGACTGTTAAAGCTGTTCTTGGGAGAGGTTATATCAAATAACGTCCCCGCAAGACAGTAAATAAGTGCAATCTTACCATACACTTGAGTAAACAGTACCAACAACAACCACACACTTATTCCACCCACATACACTACAGATTTTTGATTTTCTTCAAAGAACTGTTGCAACCTTAGTGCAGACATAATTTATTACCTTTCTTTTCAATTTCAAATACTCCTGATGAATATACTAATGTCTTCTGTGTGTCATCTTACAGGACTTTTCATTTTTTTCTGTTTGACAACAGATAAGGCAATAATTGGTTTTCCAATTTCCCAAAGATTTTGTGTCACCATAGACATTTTATCAGGTTTTAGATGTAAGCCAAGATGATCTGCATAAACACTTAACTTCCTCTAACTGTCTCTTGAAAATATAGAGGCTATATCCCTCTAGATGCTGATTTTAAGTAAGTGCTTTATAAGAGTTTTTGGTGATTTATGCTTTATTTTGTATTATGTTTTTATTAGAAACAGGCCAGTAGCTTCTAGTGTTAGAATTGGAATTTGGTTCACTGACAGTAAAATAACAGCCATTTATCATAAACTTTCAATCCATTCTTGTTCTTTTCATTATTTGAATGTGGATAGGGTACATAAAAATGAAAAGTAGCTTTCACACTTCAGGATAGACATTCCACTTAAAGCTTAAGGGTCAGTCGAGGGTAATATTTAAATGATACATTTGGAAGGCAGGCCTCCCGGGTTTGAATCCCCAGCTTTTGCACCGTGTGACTTTGGGCAATTGTTTATCTTCTCACTAGTGCTTGTTCAGTTTCTTCATCAGATGGTAATAGTAACCACCTCCACAAACTGGAAAGTCAGTAAGCCAAAGGATTTTAATGGAAGAATCTTTGGAAACTATTGAATGCTTTTTCAGTTAATAAGAATGAACTTCTGCTAAGTTTTATCTTGTTATTGTTATATTTTGTTAGTGTTATCCTAAATGAATTTTGCCAATCAAATCATTTTATTATGTTATGTCTTATAAAGAATAATTTCAAGTGATCCAAAAGTATTGTATAACTTGAAATATTGTCACACTTACTTCTAATTGTTATTTCCTGGAGACAGACACAATAAATGACATAATAAATATTTGTATGTTTAAATGAATGTAACTGAATACAAGACTTTGGTACAGACCAAGTTAGTTCAGTGCAAAATCAGAAAAGTGTAAGACCATTTTTCATAGATGGGATTAAAAACAAGTTACTGATTAAAAAGAGAAAGTTTTACTGAATAAAAGCAAGCTGACTTAGGATTGTGAGAACAACTGAAAACACAGATATTCTATTAATAGTATGGCAAGAATATGACATTTATTTCAGACTATCTAAGACAAGTTCTTATTTTGGATTAAAATAGATTCATAATCCTATCACACAAAATGGATTTTCTGATCAGAATAATCTTTGTAAACATTGTTTTCTTGTATAAAATATTTCACACTATCTTGCTATCAGTTCTTCTTTTGTGTTTTCTACTTTACATTCTTTTTTTTTTTCTACTGCTATCTAGATTTCTTTCCCCTATTGTGTTCTCAGAGGCTGGGGATTCTAAAAAAACCTCCTGTTATAGGGCTATTATATTTTTAATACACAAATCCAGCTATCTTGAAAAACATATTATTTATTATTAACATTCATGCTGTGGGAAATTACAGTTTAATTTCTATATCTGAGGCCTTGTCCTTGATGTATTTTTCTGAAAACTATCTGAAATAAGGAGCTACGGAAGACAGACATTTGCTATTTTTGGAGTCAACACTGGCCTATATAGAGATTTGAAATCTACTGACAAATTGTTTACTGCTCCAAATAGTTTTCATTGCTAAGCAATGAGTGAAAATTCTCTATCCTCACCTGGCCTGAGAGCCAATGAGCATGAAAATACACAGCGATGTGTTTAAGTTTATGACACCTATCTTGCAGAACAGTGTTTGGGGGGTCTGAAAAATAGTGATGTAAAAATCTATAGTCCCTGGGGCAGGAGAAATAGCACAGAGAGTAGGGCGTTTGCCTTGCACGAGGCCAACCCGGGTTCGATTCCCAGCGTCCCGTATGGCCTCCTGAGCACCTCTAGGGGGTAATTCCTGAGTGCAGAACCAGGAGTAAACCTGTGCATCGCCAGGTGTGACCCAAAAAGAAAAAAATCTATAGTCCTTGCATCTAGGGACATGATCACTACAGAGTGGAAGAGAAATATAGTTAATTGATGATAATGAAAATGCATGTAATTGTTGAAAATTAACATGGTAAAAGTTGAGGAGGGTTTCTTTCAAAGTGAAATATTTCAGCTGAATTTCAGAAAGTAAATAGGAAATACTTCCCAGTAGAAAAAATACTCAAGAAGAAGAAGAAGAAATAGCATCTACAAAAAATCAGTAGCAGTGGCTCATAAGATAGAACAATGTGTAATATGTATTTTGCTGACATGTAGCTGATCCACATTTGATCCTCAATACCACCACATATGGGTCCCTGAGCTTCATCAGTGATCACTGAACACAGCACCAGAAATATGCCCTGAGCATTGCTGGGTGTGTTGCCCCACCCGCCTCCCCAACACACACAAAAGAAATGAAGAAAACCAACTTACCAGCATAAAAAAATTAAAATGATAGGTTGAGTAATTAAAATAGGTATTGCTAGTAAGAGCACAACATGGAGAGTAGATATAGATGATGAGAATGGAAGTTAAGAATGAAAGAAATAGGTACAGGACCACCAATCCAGGCACTGGTCAACTCCAGCCTTCAGACCAAATCTGTCTTAATGCCTGTGTTCAAAAATTAAATCTCATTAAAATCCAACCATGTCATTTATTTACATAAGTTTTTATTTTCATAACCTAGAGTTTAATAGCAAGTATTTAATACTAATATTTAATGTTACAGGTTTAATCATATGAACCTGAGAGGCTGAAAATTGATTATATATCTTTTAACAAAACAAGTTTAATGGGACACTAGACAACATACTGGACATATGAGAATGAAGCTTTAATTAGGAGAACATCCCAAATAAAGAAATGAAAGCATGATTAAATGTGCTAAACTCTAGGCAAAATCAGGTGGGATCTATCTTAAATATCTTCCAGAGATGTGGGATCTTTTTGTTTTTAATTTTTTTCAAGTAGAAAATAGTCATGTAACAGAATATCTTTAAACACAGGAGTTAGATTTCACTGTGTAGAATGTTGTAAGAGACTGGATACAAATAAAGAATTTGAGATAGTAAGAACTTACTGTATATGAAATGGTATTCGGTTTAATGAATGAAGTAAGGAGAAATCAGTGGAAATGAAAAAGAAGAGATAAGTTAATAATATTGCTAGTTGGTAAAACAATTGTAAGACCATTAAGAATTGGTGATTCACTGGATATGGGGAATTAGAGTAGTCCATGATTGTGAATAGATTTGAGTTGGTATCTAGAATGTTTTGAATTTATTAAGATAGAGAATTCAGGATGAATGGATTGTAAGAGTCATATGTTGAGTTACATTTGTAACCACTTTAGCTTGATGAAATCATGGAATTATCAATGACTATGTCAAAAAGGCATTTTAATCTGAGGATTTAGAATAAGCAGTGCATAATAGACTAGAAATAGCATATTTCAGTATTATCAGCACAGTAAGTTTAACCTACTTAATGATTTCACTCTAGTAGGGCTTATAAATCAGAGAAAAATGGCTAAGTATTTAGGTAAAACAGAAGACTGAGTTTCAGAAGTAGAAGAAACAACAAGACAATTGTTTATGGAACCTTTTGAAAAGCCCATGAAGATGGAAAACGTGAGATGAATGAACAGAAAGTGTCGAACTTTGCTTAATACTAAATATAAGCAGATTTAGACAAAGTGTAATGAAAAAATAACCATAAAAATTCAACGTAAAAGTTTTTGGCAACATCAGCAAGAAAAGTTTCACTGAAGGATTGGTGGTGTGGAAGCAAAACTGAATTGGACAATGGAATAAAAGTGAATTAAAGAAGTGGTAAGTAACATAACAATGTTCAGTTGACTATAAGGAGAAGAGGAAAATGCAGAGTTTAATCAAAGTTGTATTTTGTTTAGTTGTATAATATGGTAAAACAAAATAATGAGAAAAGAAGATTAAGTAAGAATCATATAGACAGTAGGGTGAACAAGCCTTGATTTGAATAAGAGCTTAACCCATAGGCAGATGTTTAAACTTCAGATTTGTTGAACCATTATGAACTTCAATATTCTTTAACACAAACAGTTCAGATAATAATTTCTACTTTGAAGTTTCTCCTTTTCATTTATCAAGGTTTTCATTTATCAAGTTTCATCTGAGATAAATGAAAAGCTCCCTAGCATAAATCCTATCACAATATAGAGATTCAAAAATTATATTGTTATTTTTATTAATAATATATATTGTTTTCCTGTAATGATTTGTTGATTCTAATGTAGTCTGTATATTATTCGCTCTAAGCTATTACCTGATCATTTAAATTGCTGAGAAGCAAAGGACTCAACACAGAGAATAGAAATATATGGACAAACAGGAGATTTTATGATTGCAATCTTGGGCAGTTGGTGTGCAATGAGGTTGTTCTGGAGGAGAAAAATAAAAAGATGATAAATCTTTCTGAACAAAGTTTTCTGAAAAGAAACGTTATTTCCCTAAAGTATTTTCACTATTTTAATCTGAGTCATAAATCTACTTAGTAAAGATATTGTTTGGATAAAAATGTTTTGCATTTCATGCTCAGTGAAATGAGTCAAAAGGAAAAGAATGGACATGGAATGATTACACTCATTTGTGGGACATTAAAAATATAAATAAAAATGTATAATATGAGATTAATATTCAAGAACAGTAGAAATATGGGCCATGAGGATTGGTTCATGGTTGGGAGCTGAGTGCTTGGGGAGAAGGCGGTTGGGACAAAGAAGGAATTACTATGTCATTGATACATTGATAGTTGGAAATGATTACTTTGGATAAGAACTGACTGCTGAAAGTAGGAAATGAACAAACACGATAACCTCTCAGCATCTATATTGCAAACTGAATGCCCAGAGAGGGGAGAGGGGGAGAGAGAGAGAGAGAGAGAGAGAGAGAGAGGTGCCTGCCATAGAGGCAGTTGGCAGTTTGGGTGGAGTGGTGGTGGAAGGGAAACTGGGACCACTGGTGGTGGCAAATGTACACTGGTGAAGGGATGGGGTGTAGGAATGTAGTATAACTGAAACCTAATTATGAACAGCGTTGTAACTATGTATCTCACTGTAACTCAATAAAATTATTTTTGTATAAAAAACCCTTTAATTCATGACTGAAAATACGTTAGCTTCTAGTAAGTAGCTATCTTAGAAAAATTCTCTAGGTCCCCAAACTTAAGATGAAAGCTCTCAGTAAGAGATCTTTGGTATTTTTGTCTTGCAAAGCTGTTTCCTTGAATGCAAAGTTAGGATACTCATTATAGACCGATTTACAAATCACTCTTGCACCACAGAAAAAACACAGTCATGAATTCATCATATTAAGGAAAATCCCTACTTTGTTTCCTTTGCTTGAATGCATGTTTGTTCCTCTGTATGGAGCTTATAAATTCTTATAATTCCTTATTTGAAATTATCTTTCTGAGTCAAAACCAGACCATAAAATCTGCAATGGTGCAGACTAAACATGAGCAGTATGCTTCCATTACTTTGCCCAGATGAAAAACGTTCTCTCCTGGTGAAGTAACCTAGAAGATAAATATTCAAACACAAAATGAGGTAAAAACCTTAAACTTTTTTTTTTTGCTCTTTATTCTTAACTTGGGACTGAATTCAATGTCAAATTGATGAATATGAATATTTTATCTTCCATTGTAGTAATTTTATCTCTATTATGAGATCATTTTTATTTGTAAGACTCATGATAAAAAGGGCTTTTTTTCTTCGGTCTTCCCATCTGCTCCATAAAGAAAACAAATATTCAAGGAAGCCATGTCATAAAATGTGCCTGTGTGTGGTCTGGGGCCTGCTTAATGCAGAATCAAAGGCCTCCGTGGGTCTTTAAGAGCTTTTTCAGATCATTCCACAACCTCCAGCAAGATTTCACCTAAGCCCTCTTGGACATATCAGTTTATAAAGTGTCTAAGTCAGGCATTTGAATAGTTATCCTAACTTACTGCCAGTGAGTTTATTCTTAGGCTTAAGACTCTCTTAAGCAAAAAAATTCCATATTCTTAAATTAAACCTTAAATGGAGAATCTCTCTTGTATTTAAAAACTGCTATCAATAATTTTAGAATGCTTCCATATTTGACCTATCACTTAAACCATGAATATATTGGATAATCACATATGTCATGCTAGCAGAAATTTCAAGAATAAATAGGCATACAGGAATAGGAAAAGCCTGAGTTTTTAATCATCATATTTGTTTTCCTGAAGGTGGGGAGGGTGTGAGTAAGACTAGAGAGTGTGTAGGAACTAGAGTGAGACTTTTGATTTTTTAATATAAATTATGCCTTCTGACACTTTGCTTAATAAAATACTATATTTCAGAGAAAGTATAATTAATATTTGCAAGCTAATTAAATGGACACAGATACATGGGCGTCAAGGGAACCCATTCATCTTTAAAAACACAATTTCTGGCTCTTGTTTTTTTTAATGATTTTCAGGTAGCAAATTTGTTTTGAAGTTTTACTTTTAAAACATGAATGTGTCTGCCTCTGCAAACCATGAATGCCTTCTAGTGTGTTTATGAAACTATGCTAAGAACCGGGCCAGGTAGACAAAGTTGATCAAGGGGCCCCACTTTCCTCTTTGAAGTCTTACTGATTGAAATGTATTAACAGTCCGACTTCAAAGACTGATGCTTCATCATTTTTTGGTGATCCAATCACTGTATTCAGCTGCAATTTATAGGCGGGTGATTTTTAAATCATGAATGACTTAGATGCTCCCAATTAAGCTTTGAAATGAAATTAAAAGTTCAAAGTACCCGGCTCCTTGTAAAGTGTGTTGGCAAACTTCGAAGAAAGATGTTATAGTTTGCTTTGAACTTTGTGTTGTTTGCCAGCTATCATAGTGAGTTGAATTTAATAGGAAAATTGCTTAGTTTTCTTTTCCAATTCAGTGTAGGCTAAAAAAAAAAAGGATCGCTTATATAATTCATCCTTTCAAATCACAGTATGGAAATTACATTTGTTTAAAACCACTCAAATATCATCATACACATAGCCACAAAGATGGATACACATAACCTGACATATGTGAATCTAAGATGTGAATTACATTGCTAAATTTACCTTGACTACCCTGTGTGTATGTGTTTGAAGGCTATTGCCATCTAAACTGTCCATCCCTCATTGACTACCCATGCTAAGTAGATTAAAGCAGGGTTAGTCAAAGATTAGCTTTGGCACAAGGTCAAGATTTGTTGTTGGATATAAGTGAACTAGTGCACAACATTAAATCTAGAGGGGCCCAATTTAGCAAAATTGGCAGAGAGTTTCAACATTGCAATAAAATTAGATTATGAAATATGAAAATGACCTCAGAGTGGTAGCTTATATGTTTTTACAAAGTATGATCAAATACATATTGGAAGCGTCTGATTAAATATGGGTCTATAAATGAATGTGATGTTTAATGGGGGGTGGGTTTAGAAACGGTGGTAGAGATAAGCTGGCATTGCTTTTAACTTTAATGCTTTATAGTTATACAAGTGAAATATGAGGCACACCCTAGAGGGATTGTATTAAAGTACTTCAAGTAATTCTTTGTTCCTTTTCTTTCAGTCCATTTGCCTTTTGCTTTTCTATTGCTGACTCTCCCTTTCAATATGTTTTCCAAGTTAAAATCTATTGCTTTCTTCTGATTGTCTCCAAATGGAATACATTTCATTGTTCTAGTATGAACCTAAGCTCTCTGAAGAGCACATCAAAGATTCTCTCAAAAATTCCCAGAACTGTTCTGGGAGGTAGGGGCATTTTCATCTGTTTGAGAGAAAAGTTGTGAAGTGAAATATGAGTAACTTGCTATAAGCCAAAGCAGAGTCAGGGACGTTTTCCTGACTCCAGACCCAAATCCCGAAACCTGGTCCATGACCACCCTCATAAAAGCAGTAGCAGAACCAAACGGAGAAGGAACTGGGATGTGACAATACCCCACCCTATCCCAAGGAAAAGGATTAAAAAAAAAGATCAGTCTGTTATATACGTATCTTCTCAACTGTAATTTACTTTCCAGTGAATCATCAGAAAAAATAGGCTTCCAATAAAATGTCAAGTTGAAAACGAATTTCCAAGAGGAGCTAAGGTGACCTCCCAGTTAGGGCATAGACTAACTCTTTCTGCTGTTGTCTCTCTGATTTCATTCAAAGATCGGCAGTAAACGATTAGCTGTGGGGGAGTTCTCAACTTAGTTTTATACTCCCTGGGAGTAATCAGAATCGCTCTGTGTAATGTGCAGTCGTGAAAGAAAAAGCACTATAGTCTTAAATCATTTCATTGTACATACACTGATATTAAGGGAGCCGGGAGATGAGGGACAAGGAATCCAACATTGCCTGTGTCCTCAAACCTGTTGAGGGCAGCACTTGCATAGCGTCTATGGTGGGTCTCCTCCTAACAGTTAAGCATCAGGATGTGTGTGTGTGTGTGTGTGTGTAAATGCAGGGAGTCCACACCTGCACAATCTGCTTGATGGCCCTGCTCCAGGAATCTGGGGTTCACGATGCTGCCAAAAAAAGAAAGAGAAGAGAGAGACAGATGGTGTATTTGTGGAAGCCAAATCCAGTTGTATACCCTTGATTTTTTCCCTCTCTGTTTCTATGTAGCCCTGAGGATACAAAGAAGAGAAATAATCTTGAAAATAAAAGCGAATTTTTAAGTGTGGAATGCTCTCAGGCATGGAAATATTTGATGTTCTTCCTCAGGGTCGCCATTAAATTATTTAAACTCTCTTCAGTTTTAGGTAATTGCTTCATTTCTGAGAGAATCTGTAGGCCTTTTCAAATGCAATCTAATTTATGCTATATTCGAAAATTGGAATGTATATTTCTTAATCAGAATCTGTAAATGACTTGTCACTTATAGAAGCACATTGGGTGTGTTTTTTCCCAGAATCCAGAAGCATATTGGGTATTTTATTTCCAGAATCTATCAAGTAAGTCATTGTTAAGTGTTGAGGAAGTAGGAACACATTTAAAGGCCACTTGTGTTTTCTTCATTGTTTTGCATACTTTAAACCATGTCTCCTGAGGTTTAGTGCTCTCTTTAATGTTTTCTAAATTCCATAAACACTATGGTTTATAATTCCACAAGTGATAAAAACACACAGAAGAATTAGTATTTGTTTCATCTCAATGGGTATGGGAGTTATTGCCTGAAAATGATCTAGAACATTGTTACGTTGTTCTGTATGAAAATCAATTAAAGCAGAATGGTGCTTGCCTCCTTATTACATACTTGTAGCATATGAACACTACTATAATTCTTGCCCTGTGACAAAGAACTAGAGGCCATATTTTCTTACTTACTGGGACTATTTGGACTGGAACACCGTGGGTAGGGCATTTGCCTTGCACGTGGCTGACCCAAGTTCGATTCCTCTGTCCCTCTCTGAGAGCCTGGCAAGCTACTGAGAGTATCCCACCCAGCAAGCTACCAAGCGTATCCCACTCACACAACAGAGCCTGGCAAGCTACCTGTGGCATATTCGATATGCCAAAAACAGTAACAACAAGTCTCACAATGGAGATGTTACTGGTGCCCACTCGAGCAAATCAATGAACAATGGACGACAGTGCTACAACAGTGCTACAGTGCTACTGGGGCTATTTATTGGAATTCTGAAAGATTTCTCTTATTTTCAACATTGAATGTACTAAGAAGCGTTTGTCCTTAAGGAGGGTATTTTTGACTTGGATCAGCAAATGCATGATTTGCAGAGTGCGAATCATGAAGGTGAAGTAGGTGTATATGACTTTGTTGTGAACTTGTGTTAAAGATTGAAGTGTAGGACTTCTTGTAAGTCCATAATGATGAAATACTACTTCCATGTATTTGCCTTTATGTATTTGGATACCTATCAGATATTTGATGAGAATATGCTGTCATCTATCTCCCTTAGAATATTAATAGAAGAGGAAAAAATTGTGTTAGATTTAATCTGTTCCTTTTATAGTCTCTATTTGTACAGGAAGTTTTAAATCATAAGAATTGAAGATAAACTGATACTAGAAAAGCTTATCATCAAAGGTAACTTTTGAGTTCTCAATTTATTTTGAAATATTCCATCATCGTTTAACATATCTGCTTATCTCAAAATTGAACTGTATAGAAACAGCTGTAGTTTCTTTAGATTTTTAAATCTTCTCATGAAAATGTACACTTTCAAAGTGATTTATGGTATTTGTAAAATACTGAAATGGGGAGTGTTTTTGGCCGTAGAGACAGAGAGTACAGTAGGTAAAGAACTTGTCTTACATGTGCTGGACCAGGGTTTGATCCCTGGTATCATAGAGAGTTCTCTGAACTTATTAAGAGCGATTCTTAAGCACATTGCCAGGAGTAAGCCATGAAGACAGCTGGGTGTAGACCAGCTATTTGGCATAGGGCCCCAATATAAGCCAAAAAAAAAAGGTGATGTTTTGACAGAAGAAACTCAAATGAAAATATCCAAATAATAAAAACAAAAACTCTAAGTCCCCACTCTACAATGGGTTGCTTTAAGTCCATATCTACTTTATATACCAACATGATTGTCAATAGTATGAAAATGTTACATTATTTTTCCATTGGTGAAAAACCTGGTATTTAACATTGTTGTATGGATGACAAGGTTTGTGCAAACATTTCTGGCCTTGCATCATTAGGACATAATGGCATAAGCCTTTAAGCCTTACGCTCACTTTAGAGTACCCAAGATTTGAGATGCTATGGTGCTTTTAAGGACTGTTCCCTGGTCACCAGGCTTAAGCCTCCTTGAGATGAACTGTGTTTATATCATACCATCTGCCCACTTTTTACTGGTCTTTATAAGGACTTTTACACAAAGTGTTACCGAATCATTAAAAATTTCAGAAAAGAAGGTGCTCTAGAGTATTCCTATGTGTTCTGGGTTACCTACCAGAAGCTTCAAAACAAAATGATAATTCTTGGTGCTTCAAACAGATCAAATGACTGGATTTTTACTTACCTAATGATAGTATTTCATTCCTGATTGAGTTTTATTTGACAGCTATTTTCCTTGTCACCTGACAGTGAAGCTGGGATAGACTGAAAAAAATATCCATTCCAAATTAACTTAAAGTTAAAAATATTCTTATAAAGCAATAAGCTATTCTGAAAAAGATGCATTGACAAAGAGTAAAAACATCCCCACTAGTCCGTGGCAATAACCACAGAATCCAATTCCAGAAGAGTCCGTCAGTGTCTGCTGTCAGATCATTACACCCCTTTGGAGAGCCTTCTCTTTATTTATCATAGATCATAAGCCTGTGAAATTGTTTGTAAGTACCTCAACTGGATTTAGGAATAATGACACTGACCAGGTGGTTTGCATTTGTCATTTTGACTTTTCAAATTCCCTGGTCTCCGGAAGCTGCCTATGGCTCATTATCCTCTGATAGAAGTTTCAGGCTTGTGGTTTAATGCTTCTGGAAGAGTTGTTTGGTGAAACAACCACTCTATTAAGGAAATCCTTGACATTCATAAGACTTTTTTTCTGAAAACTTTCTAACCTAGAATAACATGCCCATGCAAATTGATTTCCTGGGATTTCTCTCACCCCAAGGTATATTGTATTACTTTTGGGTAGTTGGGTTCCAACGGGAGCAAATTGCCCTTCTGTCAGCAAGAGAATGAACAGAGCAAAGGGATTATACCTCAATAGTGAGGTTTGTTTCTTTCTCCTTTTTTTTTTCCTTTTGTAGAAATTCAGAGTTTGGAATCTGCATTGTATCCCATCTGTGTAATAATTCATGATTTTAGGCCACCTCGTTTACTGAGGAGGGAAAAGCTGACCAACTCAAACACAAATCTTAATTCCTCTGAACTCTATTCCCATATCAGATTAGAGGCATTGGGCCGACTCAGAAAATGGCCATCTGGACCCATCCTCTTAGCCCTTAGGAAGGAAGCCTGTGCTGCTCCTCTCTCTAAGGAGTTCTGAGTCAGTTTTTTTTTTCCCCAAATACATTTAGTGGTAGGAAAGGTAGAAAAAGAATCATGAATGGACTTCATTATTTTGCTTCTTGCTTAATAACAACAATATAAATGACACTAACACAAAATATTTTATGTGTATTTAAAGACCCATGATCATAGACCACTTACTTTCAAATGTTTAGTAATTTCTCCAAAAGGCAAGGCTTTATTTGATTGTAAAGTCTTCTATACTTAGTCAATATTTTTGAATGTTCTGTAAATAACTTAAGAGTCATTGAATGTGCATTTGCTTATAGTCTAATTCACTCTTCATTGTCTTGCACTTGTTTTATGATTTCCTGTTGTTGCAATAATTTTATTATTTCAAAATAAATGCTATGTGATATTTATTTTCTTTAGTGAAAACTTTTATACTGCATGTCTTCTTTCCTTTTCATCTAGAGATTCATAGATCTCTACTGTTGATGTTATATGTGTATTCTGTTGCTTTGTTTATTTATCCTTAAGATCTAATTAGAGGTATCTTGATAAATTTTATCAGAGGACTTTTTGCAACAATTATTCTAATTTTGGTGCAACTCATTTCCACAACTGTGACCTACTGTATCTATATGTCTCTTTTTACAATCATAAAAAAATCCCTCCATATCGTTCTTATAAGCTATCTTCCTATCTTTTACAAACTATCAAGCATCCTGTTTATTTCATAAGATTCTCTTGAAAGTTTCATGTTGTTTTTTTCCAAGTTGGCATCTCCACTTAAATATCCATGTAATATCTCCTTTACTGTGCCCTCCACCAGAGTGAGTGTGTGCCTCTTTAATCAAGCAAGAATTAGAGTCACTTTTCACTTAACACTTTAGCTTGCCCTCAAAATACCCATTTCCAATTTTTTGTCAATCCAACTTCTATGGTCCAATTGGCTTAGTAACCCTGATAGCCTAAGAATAGTTAGGTTAACTGGACCATAGAAGCTGATTGGATAAATTGAGAAATCAGAGTAAGTTAACTTACACTCTTGACTACTCCCAGTTACTTTTTGCTACAGGGAACAAAGTATTTTTTCCCAAAAGAAGGAAAGAAAGAAAGAAAGAAAGAAAGAAAGAAAGAAAGAAAGAAAGAAAGAAAGAAAGAAAGAAAGAAAGAAAGAAAGAAAGAAAGAAAGAAAGAAAGAAAGAAAGAAAGAAAGAAAGAAAGAAAGAAAGAGAGGGAGGAAGGAAGGAAGGAAGGAAGGAAGGAAGGAAGGAAGGAAGGAAGGAAGGAAGGAAGGAAGGAAGGAAGGAAGGAAGGAAAGAAGGAAGGAAGGAGGGAGGAAAGAAGGAAGGAAAGAAGAAAGAAGGAAGAAGGAAAGAAAGAGGAAGAATAAGTAAATATAGGGAAATTGTAATATTAATTCTTGGGTAATGAAAACTACCTCCTGGGCCGAAAATATGACTCAAAGAACTGCAGTGTACTTGCATGCGACAGCCATAGCACCACATGGTCACCCAAATACCAAGTAGGCATAGACCATAAGAACAACTTAGATTGGCCCAAACCACAAAATCCATTTTACATGTACACAAAGGTGAATTCCAAGGTTGATTAAAGACCTCTATAATATACCTGTCTCTATAAAGTACACTGTATCTTCTATGATATAGCCTCATTGGCATAGATCCCTGTAGCACTGTCATCACATTATTCATTGATTTCCTCAAGCGAGCACCAATAAGATCTCCATTGTGAGACTTGTTACTGTTTTTGGCATATCGAATATACCACGAGTAGGTTGCCAGGCTTTGCCGTGCGGGCAGGATACTCTCAGTATCTTGCTGGGCTCTCTGAGAGGGACCAAGGAATCAAACCCAGGTCAGCCGCGTGCAAAGCAAATGTCCTACCTGCTGCACTATCGCTATAGCCAATAAGTAGGCTATATGAAATAAAATATCATCTGTACTACAAAAGAAATCAGCCCATAAATAAAAACACACCCTACTGCACATGTATATACCATACATTAGACCAAGGTCATATATCAAAGACATATAGAGCATTCTCAAAAGTTAATAACAGAAAAAAAATATACCAACCCAATACTAAGAGGAGATAAAGAAATATAGCTTCAGAGAAGATATAATGATGGGTAACAGTCAGTCACATCAAAGAAAATGGTCATCGTCATAGTTATCAGGAAATGCAAATCAAAACGACAATGAAATATCCCCTCAGTACAGTGAGAATAGTCCATATGAAAATAACAAAATCAATATTTGCTGGCAGAGCAAAGGTGAAATAGAATTCTAAATCACTGCTGGTAGGACTGTTTTATGAGTCAGCCACTTTAGAACATTGTTTAAAGACTTCTTAAAACATTACAAATAGAACTTTTATATGACCGATAGTGATTTAGCTTGTGGGCATCTATCCCAAGAACATAAAAACATTAATCTTAAAAGACATGCACACCTATGTTTATCACACTATCATCACTATATTCCCGTTGCTCATTGATTTGCTCGAGCAGGCACCAGTAACATCTCCATTGTGAGACTTGTTACTGTTTTTGGCATATCGAATATACCATGGGTAGCTACCAGGCCCTGTCGTGCGGGTGAGATACTCTCAATAGCTTGCTGGGCTCTCTGAGAGGGGCAGAGGAATCGAACCTGGGTCGATTGCGCGCAAGGCAAACACCCTACCCGCTGTGCTATTGCTCCAGCCTACATCACAGCACTATTAATGGCCAAAATTGGAAACAACCCAAGTGCCTAACAACAGATGGGTGGGTAAAGAAAACTAGTTGTGGTCTGTACACAGATAGTGGAATACTATTGAGCTATGAGAAAGTGAAACTTTATAGTTTCTTGCAATTTGGATAGGATTCCAGGGGTCATGTCTAGTGAAGTGAGTCAGTAGGTAAAAATAAATACCAGATGAACTCACTCACATGCAGAGTAGAAAGAAAGAAACAAAGAAAGAATGAAGGTATAGTCCCCAAAGCAAAGAAAGCCTAAGAAATAATCATAGAACCGGGAATTGAGGTGGGTCTGGAGAGAAAAGAGAGAAGGGCGCATGGGATATGATTCAAGGAATATTGAAAATCTGGTGGAGCGATAAGGTGCAGTAGCTCTGCAGCTTTAAAACAGAGATTTCTGGGCAGGAGTCATAGTACAGAGTGTAAGGTATTTTGACAGAGTACAATTCCCGGAACACCACCTGGAGTGCTCCCTGAGCACATAGCCAGGAATAAGCCCTGAGTAGTACTAGGTGTGACTCCAAAACAAACAAACTTAAGACTTCAAGACTCCAATGATTTTTTTTTTATAGAATTGAAAACTGTAGTATTTTCCAATTTAAAATGGATAACCAAACCAAAAGGGACAACAACAAAAAAATATTTTGTTAAATCAATGTTCAAAGAATGCCTTTATTTAAATTACATCTATTTTTCTTCCAGTGTGATCCCTTGCAGATTTATTCAAACCTATTTTATCTTGCCCTTCTTCCTTTTATTCATCTGCACCAAACTGTTTCAGGCTCTGTAATGAATTCCCTCTCACTAAGCAGTGACACATAATCTTCATTCTCCAGAGGACATTATTCCTGCCTAAAGTCTGTCATTTCTTCACTCTTCTCTCTTTAGTAATACTCTTTTTATGTTCCCACATCATTTTGTTTTCCATAACATGACATTTGCAAGCTTAATGTATGGCCATTGTTTCTTTAATCAATTACATCTCCGTGAAAATGTAAAACACTCTGCAGAGAAGAACTACCTTTCCTCAGTTAAATTGTAGTTCCAACTTATGTAACTAATACTCTAGGGGTTAGTTTCTGTTACCACTGTGAATGTTTGATTTATTACATATTATTGAGGCTACCCTAGTGATTAGCCTTTTCTATTTTGTCAGTAATGTTCTTAACTGAGTATTCCGTACGCATTGGTAAGGACTCACCTCTCTGTTGACAGAACAAAAATCTTATACTAGAGTGGAATGAGGGGATACTCTAGGTGCAACAAATTCTAGAAAAAACAATAGTATATTTGGATTGCAAGAAGAACTGATGAGGGACAGAGTAATAGCACAGCGGGTAGGGCATTTGTCTTGCACGTGGCTGACCCGGGTTCAATCCCTGGCACCCCATAGGGTCCCCCAGGCACCACCAGGAGTAATTCCTGAGTGTAGAGTCAGGAGTAACCCCTGAGCATCACTCGGTGTGACCCCCCCCAAAAAAAGAACCGATAAAAGGGATTCAAACAAGTCTGAAAATTGTACATGGCTTTTTTTTTTTCAGTTTACTGCACAAAAACAATACCTAGTCACCTACAGGTCACAAACATATGTCTATCACTTTTGGAGAAGAATAGTTGGTCTACATTTTTTCAGTTAACTGAGTTATAATGTTTTAATAATTCAATTCAGTGTAACTACAAAGATGGAGATAGTCTAAAGCTGCAACAAAGATGGCAAGGCTAGATGAAATCTGAAATTACATAAACCTGCTCTGATTTAATTTCTGACTCCTTTCAGACAAGATCTGGCTTCTGAATCTAGAAATTATCATAATAATATATGACTCCTAATCCTATTCAAATTCACTTGTCAAGTGAAAGTCTCTTTAATCTGAACCCATCTGCACTACACCCCATATATTTTTTCAAAGTTTCTGCATAATATTAGCTCTTTCTCCTAGTTTCTGAAATGGTTGCTTATTTTTACTTACCTTTTACATTCTTCATGGAAGTAGGAGTGAGGCATTTCAAATTCTATCATTGCTTCAAGCTATTTACCAGTTGGGGGATTCATAGTTTCAAATTAAAGTTATTTAGCTTAGTTTCACTGTTTTTTCAAACAAAGTTTAAATTGAAAACCAAGTTTGCATTCAATTAAAAAATCCAAAGAAAAGCTTCAGCCCTGTTTTATAAAAATAATTTATATTATAGTACATTAGTGGATTATGAAAACGGATCTAACTCTCTCTCAAGACATAATTTATCTTCATCTTACTGTTAGATCTACAAACCATCACTACTATGGGGAAAATTGAATTCACAGATCTCTGACAATGTAATTATTTTAAAATAAAGCAATAGCAATACACATACTTTCCCTGAGTAAATTTGCTTATAAAATATTTCATTATTTGCTCTGATTTATGCACCTACATATATATTTGTAGCTAATAAATTTGGACAGAAGATTTATGGAAAATGAGTCTAGTCCTTACTGTTTTAAAAGCTAGGCAAAGGAATATCTATAGGACAATTTCTCATGAATATCTGATAAATATATAACATGATTGCAGAAAATATTGTATATATTAGAGAAATATATTGAGTTGATGACAATTACTATTATGTAGTCAAATGTATATTTGTGGTTTTCAATGTAGACAACCTACATAAATGCACAATTTAAAGACTCACGAACATACTTAACATGCTTTAGTATGCACATGCTAATTTAATTTATTTAAATATACTTAAGCACAGCAGAGCCTGGTAAGCTACCCGTGGCACAATCGATATGCCAAAAACAGTAACAACAAGTCTCACAATGGAGACGTTACTGGTGCCCGCTCGAGCAAATCAATGAACAACAGGATGACAGTGATGGCAATACATATTATTAAGATTTTGTGTACAATGCTTTTAAAAATTCTAATGTATTTAAGAGAATTTCTTTATAAGGGAAAAAAAAGGTCCATAGTATATGTGTGATATTTGTATTTTCTGTCTGGAGTGAGACAAAGAAGAGTGAAAGGCACTCACATTTAAATTTGAAAGGTTATAGTAATTCTCCAAAGACAGTAAACCAGAAAGTCAAAACAATTTTCTCTTTTAATTTGGAATGTTATATTTTACTAGCTAACTTTCTCTCATTTAATGAAGAGCATGGTAATATCTAATTCATTACAACTCAAGTGCTTATTGACCATCATCTGTGAGATATTAGAAATATTATGTTAGTTTCCTGAGTACAATTCTTGTCATTCAACAAGTTGATAGTTTATTAGCGGTGAAAGATAATATGTTACTAAGCACGTACACAACTTAAAAGATGTTCACCACCATATTTTATTTAATTAATTTATTTTGAATGTTTGGGCCACACCCAGCAGTGCTTAGGGCTTAGTCCTCGCCCTGCACTCAGGGATCACTCCTGGGGTGCTCAAGGAATCATACAAGGTGCAAGACATGGAAACTGGTTCAAGACTATACTATCTCACCAGTCCAATCACCGTATTTTAAAGTATGATGACTATAGAAAAGGAAGACAATGCAACAGAGTAATAGTAAACTCACTTTGTTGTTTTTTTGTTTGAGGCACATGATTTGCAATACTATTAATGATGAGGTATCATGTATGCAATGTTTTAACACCACACCTTCCACCAGAGCGTCTAAACAATTGCTCACCATTGTCTTGGGGTTCCCTACATCCACCCTCTGCTCTTCCCACCTCCCAGACCACCGCTGCTGTGTAAGTCAGTTCTGTAAATTCATTTTCAGGTTTTATTATACTGGAGCACCTGTTATCCCCTTACTATGTTTCTTTGTGTCCCATGTTTGAGAGAGATCATTCTGTGTCTGTCCTTCCTCCTCAGCCTTTCTTCAGTTGGGAGGTAACGAAATGCCTTTTGGAGAAGGAAACGCTGGGTTCACAGCTCAAGAATATGAATTATGAAGACTTCCAAAAGTCTAAAATGGCTTTCTAATTTGAAGAGCACAAGGTAAGGATACTGACAAAGAAAGGGCACTCCATGTTTCAAAAACATCAAATAAATTGTTCTTACTCTAAAGAAATCAGCGGTATGCTTTATGTAGAGAATGACAAGTTCTGAACTGCTTTTGTAACCTGCCACCTGGTAACTAGGGAAAATGAAGAATAACTAGGACGCAGAAAATGAAAAGTTGAACAACGAAGGATTTCATACTTCAGTTATGAAAATTAATGTAAAGGACGTCATTTCTATTCTTTGCGGGAACAGCTTTATCTGAGAAGTCATTCTCTTCTGCAAATGTTTGCCTCACATTTAACTTGAAAGCAGCCATAGAGTGCTGCAATTTTGCCTGCAACCTGCTGACATTGTCAAGACAAGATGAATCGGAGATACTCAGAAGCTATATACTGATGAAGGGGCCATGAATGTTAAATATTATTCCCCATATTGAGGAAGAGTTGCTTTTTGCATGCCGCTGCATTTGTTCTTCCTACTAATAAAGAAATTCTTATCAAATTGACTCTGTAAGATTCTAATCAAATGGTAAAATACATATGGAACTTTTATAAATGTATAAGAACTTTTATACAAAAAGTGAAGCTTTGATTAGGTATTGTTAATTCTCTTCATTTAAAACCCTGCTTCCCTAGTGAAAAGAACAGGTCTCTACATCCTTGATTCTGGCTCCACGCTGCTTATTTATTGACATTTCACTATTAATGTATTTCGGATAAAGAGAACAGAACACCAAGCACAATATGATTCTGGCCTAGCTTTCATATCTGAGCACTGAGGAATTCTATACAGACAGCCTAGAACCTATTTATTCTAGGTATATGTATACATATATGTTATGTAATTATGTATCATTTGTGTCACTTGTCATCCCATTGCTCATTGATTTGCTCAAGAAGGCTATAATAATGTCTCCATTCATCCTTGTCGCGTGCTAGTGTAGCCCAGTGGACTCTACTTGTTCTAGGAATACAAAGAGCCTCAAACCATTTGTTCAGGGTCATGACAAAGAATACTGACTATTTCGTAGGTGGGTGGCCAGGTGTTCTTTTGACATCCTATGGAATCCAGATGGTAACAGCTCTAGTCCAGTGGTCATCTCCAAATTGCAATATGTATCCGTCCCATCTGATTTTTTTTTAATTTTATTAAATCACTGTGATATAGTCACAAGCTTTCATGTTTGAGTTACAATCACAGTGATAAAACACCCATCCCTCCACCAGTGCACATTCCCCACCACCAATATCCCTGGTATACCTCCCCTTTCCCACCCTCCCCCTGCATCCATGGCAGACAGTAGTTTCCATACTCTCTCTCTACTTTTGGGCATTATGGATTGCAACACAAACACTGAAAGGTCATCATGTTTGGTCTGTTATCTACTGTCAGCACACATTTCCCATCCTGACTAATTTCTCCAGCCATCATTTTCTTAGTGATCCCTTCTCTATTCCATCTACCTTTTCCCCTCCACTCATGAAGCAGTCTTTCAGTTATGGGGTAATCCTCCTGGTCCTTGTATCTATTGTCCTTTGGTGTCAGTCTCAATTGATGTTATTCTAAACTCCACAAATGAGTGCAGTCCTTCTATGTCTGTCCCTCTCTTTCTGACTCATTTCACTTAGTATGATACTCTTCTGTCTATGCATTTATAAGCAAATTTTATGACTTCATCTCTCCTAACAGCTGCATAGTATTCCACTATGTAGATATACCAAAGTTTCTTTAACCAGTCATCTGTTCTAGGGCATTGGGTTGTTTCCAAATTTTAGCTATTGTGAACTGTGCTTTGATGAACATATAGGAACCATCTGATTTTTGACGCCTTGGCAAATGTCCTGATTCTTGATCATCGATGGAGATTGGAACTACGTATTCCTTCTCTCACTTGAGTGAAATGTGAGACTCCAAGAATAGCATTCTCTATTTCTCCTTGACAGACCCAAATGGCGTTCTTCTCCTGTTTTTGTAAGGCCCAGGTCTCTGAGGCATATGTTAGTGTAGGAAGAATGGTGGAGTCGAACATATTTGCCTGGAGACGGAGTTTTTTTTCCACTTAATAACTTACTTTATGCTCTTGAAGATGTTCCATGCTGCTCTCTTCCTCCTGTGCAGCTCAGATGCCAGGTCATTCGTCATGTTGAGTTCTCAACCCAGGTACACATAACTGTTACATTCGGAGATGTTCATTCCATTGAGAACAAATGGAACATCAGGAATAGTCTGTTCCTCATGAACATTGTCTTCATGAGATTCAGCTACAGTTCGACCTTTCCACACTCACAGGTGAAGTTGGCCAGTATTGGTGCCGGTTGGCTAATGTTATTAGAATGATGTCATCAGCGAATCTTAGGTGGTGTAGTTGCTGACTGTCTATCTTCACTTCCATTCCTTCCCATTCCAGTCATCACATGACATTCTCAAGAGTGGCACTGGAGAGTTTCGCTGAAATAGTATTGCCCTGCCAAACCCCTGTCTTTATGTCCATGATCACTTTCTTGTAGAATGGTGAGATCCTGTGGTGAATCCATAATAGAGTTTGAGGAGGAACCTGATGTACTGAGTTTGAATGCCCTATTTGGCTAAGGCTTCAATGATCAATTCAGTCTCAACAGAATAAAAGGCCTTCTTTAAATCAATGAATGTTAGACCAAGCAGCATCTTGAACTCTCACGAAACCTCAATGAGCTTGGTCACTATGTGGATATAGTCGATCAGGCTGACTCCTTTTATGAACCCAGCTTGCTTGCATGGTTGTCCTTCATCTAGTGTTCTGTCAATCCAATTAAGGATGACTTGAGTGGATAACTTGTAGATAATGGATAACAGGCAGATCGAGCGATAGTTGTCAATGCTGTGGATGTCTCCTTTCTTGTAAAACAAGTTTTACAAGAAGATTTTCCACTGGGATGGAACCTTGCATTCAGACAGGTAGTGTGTGAAGTGTTGAGCCAGTGTATTGACGAGTACTGGTGACAGATTCTTCAGTTGTTCAGGCCTGATCTTATCTGGACTGGGTGCTGTACACTTCTTTACAAACAAAATGGCTTGTCAGATTTTTGAAGGGAGAATGCTGGGAACAACATATCCATCCTGCAGTATGTGATATGTGGGCAGGTGGATGTGGCTACCAAAAGATCCGAGTAAAAGTCATGGATAACCTTCTCCATGTCCCTTCTGGAAGATGTGATAGATGCATCAGGAGGTCGGAGGGCAGTCATCTTGGTCTTGTAGGTGTGAATACTTTTCTGGGTTTCTGCCACGTCAGCCAACACTGCTGCTCTTCTCTCTTTGAGGTCTTCCTTTATTGCTTCTCTGCACAGCTTTGCGAGCTCGGACATTAGCTTGTGATTACCTGAGGCTCTCGCCAAACCAGGTTGGCAAATGAGCTCGAGAATTTTTTTGTGACTTTGTGTCTTTTTGTGACTTTCTCTCTCTTGGCGTTCCTTGCACCATCATGGAGGTGCTGAACCAGTTGATCATATTCCTCGTCGATGTTGTCAACGACAGCATCTTCCCATGTTGCCGCAATAGTGCCAAAGAACTCCCACTTGGTGGTCATTCTGGGAGTTCTATTCTTAAACTTTGCAGCTCTTTCTCCCAGCTCCATGAAGTAGAATTTCATATGAAGGAGACGGTGGTCTGATCCCGTTTGGAATTTTGGGACAATAGCAACATTGGTCTGGCAAAACCGTTGATGTGGTCAATTTCATTGTGGAACTGTCCACCAGGAGACTCCCATGTCCAACATTTAGGTTCAGCCTTCTGGAAATGAGAGTTACCATGGATGGTCTTGGTCAACAAGATGGACTCAGGCAGTCTCTCACCCTGTTCATTGCATTCTAGGCCGTGGGTCCTCATGTGAGTTCTTCAGGTGATCTCCATCCTATCTTGGCATTAAAACCACCAACAATGACCTTATAGAATGTGTGATCTTCTTTGTAGTACTTCCTTATAGAATATATATAGAATACAGAATATATCATCTAGATACTATGTATATATATTATATATAATTTATATATATATAAACATCTCTATAGCTGTCAACTGCAAGTGATATTGAAAGTGTTCTTGCTACTTTTGGGTAAAGAATTGACATATTTTTCTTTCTAAAGCTGTTCCAAAAGTAATGTATTTTATATATTGGATATAAAGTCCCCTTACAATGCATTTAATTTGTTAAGATGATGGTTTTTCTTGGCATTTTAATAGCTATTGATGATCACAGTTTCTATTACTAATACTTGACACTACTTAATGCTATATAGGAGCATTATACTTTTTCCACAGAATCTGCTAAAAGTGCTTTTAAGTTATGTCTTGTTTATTAGAAATGCAAAAGAAAACAGGAAATTTAGCCATTTAAGTCTTAAAAACTAAAGTATTAAAAACTTAAGAACTATTTTAAGACAACTGGGAAATGCAAACTCCGTGTAATAGTCATGTTGAGACGCCCTATTTTTAAATGGGTTGGTTTGACAGGACTATCTTCCAGCCGCAAGGAAGGTTTGTATTTTATTTTTTTAATTTTTTAAATTTTATTTTTACTATATTTGTGTCCGAGGTTTGTATTTTACATGATGTCATTCATGCCGACACTACAGCTGACTCCTCTGAAGACAGCTGCTGACGGCTGAATTATATTCATTGACAGAACCTAAAAATTTCAAGTTCGATTGTTGAAATGTACTCTTTATTCTTCTAAGGAACAATCAAGTCTGATTTGTTTACAATGCGGTCTCAGCTCCTGAGAGGATGGAGAATTGAGAAGCGAATGGGAATAGGGACCCCCAGATATTCTCCGCTGCAGACTCCTCTGCAGCTCATTCCCACTTCCCAAGCAGGGGACCAGGGGCTCAGGAGATGATGCTACCAAGAAATCAGCTCCTGCCTGGAGCAATAGCACAGCAGGGAGGGCGTTGACCTTGCACGCGGCTGACCTGGGTTCTATCAGCGGCATCGCCAGGAGTGATCCCTGAGTGCAGATCCAGGAGGAACCCCTGAGCATTGCCAGGTGTGATACAAAAATAATACTAATAAATAAAACAAAAAATACTTTTGATCACACTATCCATTTAAAGTCAGTGTCAGCCGCGCGACCTCTTATAGCCTAGTTCTACTTCACAGAGAACCTGGCAAGGTACCGAGGGCATCCTGCCCACACGGCAGAGACTGGCAAGCTTTCCGTGGCGTATTCGATATGCCAAATACAGTATCAATGATGAGTCTCATTCCCCTGACCCTGAAATAGCCTCCAATGAAGCATCGCTGGCTAGGACGAATGGAGATGCTACTGTCAACCGCTTGAGAAAATCGACGATGAATGGGATGACAGTGGTACAATGGCAGTGATATATTATGTATATATACTTATATATACCTTACATATACCTATAAATAAAAGATATATATATATAAATATAAGTTACTATACCATAGTAACTTCTGGATCAGCAACTACTATGTACTACAGGGACAAATTCTTCCCAAACTACTTTATCTTCCATGAAATTTGTCAAAATACACTTGCCATACTAGTGTAAATAGACAAGAGGGGTCAGAAAAGAAAGAACAAGGCAATGGATTATATTTAAAATATTTTTGACCATACTGGTTTTCCAAAAATTGAGATATATTTGGTTTATATCATTACGTTGGTTTCAGATGCATAGTCCTATGATTTGACATCTAAACATACTACATTACTATTGCATCAAAACAGGTTTTATTCTCCATTTTATTATTGACTAATCTTCTTTAATGTATCTACACATTCCTCTATTTCCTCTAATAACCTCTTAATTCCAGTATTGCTTTTATGTTTGTGTTCACCTGCTTTATTTCTTTATATATAACTTATAGTGAAGTCAGATGGAGTTCTTCTTTCTCCATGTTACTTATTTCACTATGAACAATGCCCCAAGTGTTCATTTTTGTTCTGCCAGGGACAATATTTCACCTTTTCTTTAGTTTGGTAGTATTCCATTGAGCATATTTCCTACATCTTCTTCATCCATTCATCTATTGATAAATATTTAGGTTGTTTTTTTAACTATGGGCTTTAGAAAATAAAGCTGCAAGTATAATATTCACACACATCCATTTTAATTAATAATGTTTTTTTATATTCTTTGAGGGAGTGCCTTGTACAATGTTGGTGGAAACATAAACTTGCATATTCTCATGGATGTTCTTCAAAAAAATTAAACTAGAAATAGCATTAGGCCCAGGTTTTCATTTCTTTTGAAAAACAAAACAAAAGAAGTAATCACAAGAATACATTGAAAGAACCTCTCTGAAGACCTTGTATACGAAAGTAGTATGCCAGAGAGAGACCCTGGAACTTTTATTTTATTAGGTTCACAGTAAGTTCAGTTCTTAACACAGTGGGAAACATCTAGAATGCTACTGCACAGAAACAGTTGAAAAAAATGCTGAATTAAAAATACTATTTTTTTTCATGAAATATTCACCTGTTTTGAGATACTACTTTCTCAAGGAAATCATTCCTTTCTGCTATATTAACTCTAGATGACCTAATGTTTCCATTTTTTTCTGAAAAAAATGCATTTTCTATTAACTCTAATCTAAAGAACCTAATTTCAGGATGTTCAGAAATATAAAGAAATCCGTGATGAAAGTAATGAAAGATACCAAGGGTAAAATTAATTCTGGAAATGGAAATGGACTAGTTTGATACACTTAAAACTACCTATAAATAAATAGGAAAAATTGAAATTATTTAAGACTAACAGAATACAAATAAAAACATGGGCCTAGAACTATTTAAAATACATAACTCATTTATTATGCAATTTTTATCTATAAATACTCAAACAAAATACTGTAGCACTGTAGCAGTGCCATCCTGTTGTTTATTGATTTGCTCGAGTGGGCACCAGTAACGAATCCATTGTGAAACTTATTGTTACTGTCTTTGGCATATCGAATGTGCCACAGGGAGCTTTCCAGGCTCTGCCATGTGGGAGGGATACTCTTGGTAGCTTGCTGGCTCTCCAAAAAGGACGGAGGAGTCAAACCTGGGTCGGCTGCATGCAAGGCAAACGCCCTACCCGCTGAGCTATCGCTCCAATCCCAAACAAAATACATAAATGAAAATAAGTAGAAATAAATAGAATCAACGGTAACTGACATTTACTCGCAAGTTTCTCTTACTACATTATTTTTACTCTGTAACTTTTTATCAGCATTATCAGCAGCAATTTTAGGAAGCATTTTGTTTGTTTTGTTTACCTTTTAGTTTTTTAGGTTTTTTTTGTTTTTATTTTTTGTTTTTTTCTTTTAGGGTCACACCGGGCAATGCACAGGGATTACTCCTGGCTCATGCACTCAGGAATTACTCCTGCCGATGCTCAGGGGACCATATGGGATGCTGGGAATTGAACCCAGGTTGGCTGGGTGCAAGGCAACAAACACCCTACCCTCTGTGTTCCAGTACTGTACTCTAGATCCTACCTTTTACTTTTATTTGTCAAGTACTTTGATGCTCAGGTGTTTCTAATTCTCGTTGTTTTTTTTTTGTTTGTTTGAGGGCTACATCTGGTGGCTGCTCAGGACGGTGCTCAGAGCTTACATCTGCTCACAGGGAAAACTTCTGTCAGTGTTTGAGGATCAAATGGGGTGCCGGTGATCAAACCTGCTTCAGTTGCGTACAAGGCAAACATCCTACCCACTGTACTAATGCTGCAGACCCAAGAACCTAATATTTAAGTAGTCAAATTTATCACATTCCTCCATTGTAGACATTTATCTCAATCACCTCAGTGATTAGAAAGTTCTTTTTTGTCCAGTTAGAAGTGCACAGTTTAAATTATGTCTATATATTTAGTTAAGTATCCTTTTTAAAATATATAATCTGATAAACTTACTTTACACTTAGAAACTTGAAATGCTTAATTGAGCCTGTGGTGTTGAATTACCAGACTTATTTTTCCCACTTCTAATTCTATTTTAAATTAGAATTTAAGTATGCATTTATATTCCTCTCTTGCTTTTTCATATTTACTACAGTAAAACTAATTTGAAAAATAAAAATTATCTTTACTTGTTATTTCTATACCTTTTGTGTGAATAAATATACTTCAACAGTTGCTGAATTCTGCATGTATTGCATTGGTTTTGATAGGCAATACTTACTGGGTTGCAGTTCCTCCTTTATGTCTGTATAATTCCACTATTTTTAGGGTTTATTTTTTAATCATATGAGATAAAGTTTAGTAATGGAACTATATCTTTCTATCTACACACACTCACACACACATATATGCAGTTTTGCAGAAACACATAGATGAGCCAGAGAAATTGTACAAGGGCAGGGCATTTGCCTGGAATGTGGTAGACCCAGGGCTGATTCTCAGTGACACCAGGGGTGATCCTAGAGCAGAGACTAAAACTGTGTTGATATATAGATCTATCTATCTATCTATCTATCTATCTATCTATCTATCTATCTATCTATCTATCTATCTATCTGTCTGTCTGTCTGTCTGTCTGTCTGTCTGTCTGTCTGTCTGTCTGTCTGTCTATCTATCTATCTATCTATCTATCTATCTATCTATCTATCTACCTATATGCCTGTCTCTATTTGTATCAACATTTTCTCTAAAAATTTGTGGATATGATCTATGTGTGTTAGTTCCTTGTGGTGATGTGTGAAGACAATGAGATTTATGTTTCTTTGACTTAAGCACTTTTGTTCTGTATTTTGTATTGTATTATTTGTTTCACTGGGATCTTTAACTTAGAAAAGGAAATACTGTGTAGAGCATGGAAATGAAAAGGTCAATGACAGCAAAAGTTGGTTCAGTTTACTGGTGGGTTGATGCCCAATGATAAGGGCTGAAAAACATACATAATTAATTGAAAACAGAATATAAATAAACATTTCAAGATTGAAATATTTGTTTCAATGTTTCAAGATGGAATGGAATGGTATCCATTTTAACGAAGCATGCAAGATAAAGAATTGCAAATAAAGATGGCTGGTTTGTTAGAAATACCATACAGATGGTTAGAAGGAGAGAAAATGATAGATCACCAATGGAAAAACTGAAAACTGTTACTTCATGTCTAGAGAGCACTTCTCCAATTGTATAGGGAATAAGTAATAAAGAAGTACTTTTCCTTGAACAGTAAATTTGGAGCTAAGAGAATGAATAGTGTACCTTTGATAACTTGTGTTTTTCTCACAAAATTTGAATCTTTGCCACTCACTAGTTGAGAAAGGGTGTAAAAAGAAAATTTAAAAAATATGATAAGTCACAAAATGGTGTGAAACAATTATCTTACAAGAAAAAATAATTAGGTAAATATAAAAACTGTTTAGAGTGATATTTCCCCTCTTCCATTTTTCATTTAGGTACTGTGATTTATAATACTGCTAAAGTAGTGTTTCCAGAATACTCTATTTCAACTCCAACACCATCAGTTTCAGCTCTCTTTCACCACTGTTTCTTGGACCCTGCCATCACACCCCTTTGTAGCTTTTTACAAACTCATTCAAAAATATTTAATTATTATAGTTTCGGTCACAACCCACATGTCCAATGACAGATGGAAGGATAAAGATGTTGTAGGCATACAGGCACAGCATAATACTAAGTATGAGAAAAGGAGATATCAGACAATTTGTTGAAACTTGTATGGAAATGAGGCTATCATGATAAGCTAAATAAAAGTGAAATGGAGACATTTCAAATGTCTTCACTCATCTGTGATATAGAGAAAGACCAAAGAAGGGAATAGAAGCTGAAAAATGTTGATAAATTCTTGGACCCAAACTATAGAGCTATAATTGTAACATAAGTTATTTAATTTCAAAAGTGTCCAAACCATTCTATTACTATATGTTTATAAATTTAAATATAAATTTATCTATTCTTTCTACAATAGGTGTAGTTTGTGTGTGGATATAATATTTGTATTCCCAAGTTAAAAATAATCATACTTGATCTTGATTAAATGTTTTATATTGTTAAAATGCAATATATAAAATGATAATAAATATAATAGACTAAGTAATCTCTAGGAAGACTGGTATTACTTTAAGATTTCTATTTTCATTTATTTATGAGAACCCAGGATTAATCCTATAATGTGTCACATGATAGACATATAAAATGCCACAAATCTTCATTTGTTGAGTTCAGTTGAATATATTTCCTATGGGACAGGATCTTATTTTTTTACCTATCTACAATATAAATTATGGGAAATCAGCAGATGTATATAAAATTATAATAATTTTATTATTTATGTTGTTTTACTATTTAGTAACAAAACACATATTTTAAAATAATGGCTTCTAGTAGTTAAAGAAAAGTTGACTAACCTGGTTATTGTTTGTTTATGAAAATTTCTTAAACACCAAATTTATGAAAAATAAAATTTGATACAATACATCCCAAAATAAATGCTTTACATAAAGTATATATGTTCCAATAAATCATTCAAAATGTAAACATAGTAACCTGGATTACATATTAACTGAGATATTTTATATAGGAAATATTTCTAGAAAACAATAGAATTTATTTTTTTAAATAAAATGCTACTAAACACATAGCCTGTGCCCATAATGAGGTTTCCACATTAATAAAAGTCTTATTGTGTTGTTTTCTAGTAGTAACTCAGTGAAAATCATAAATGATGTCACAAACCTGCAATGTTTTATAACAGTTCCACATAATTATATTTCAGGTTTTATACTAACATGTTAGTCATGTACTTATTCTTTGTCATTCCATTGCTATTTAGAGTAAAGAAATAAAGAAAAAATATTTCTCTTTTAGCTAATAATAATGCTTAATTTTTTGTTATAAATATTTATAAATAAAATTTAAAAAAACTTTTAAATAGTTCTTTAATAATATTTCTCAAGCAGGGTCATATAGCCCTCTAAAGACCCCCCAGGATATTTTAAGGGTTTTCTTTGCATGAAATATCACTTAAATGGGGGGCCATAAGCACAAGGCTAACCCCTAGTTTAGGAGGACAATAGGAAACAATGTGAGAAAAAAACTTTTTGTGATGGAGAGTACCAAGCTAAGTGAAATAAGTCAGAAAGAGAAGGACAGATATAGAAGGACTGCACTCATTTGTGGAATATAAAATAATATAACATGAGACTGACACCCAAGTACAGTAGACACAAGGGCCAGGAAGATTGCTCCATGGTTGGAAGGCTGCCTTATGAGCAGGGGAAGAAGACGACTGGAATAGAGAAGGGATCACTAAGAAAATGATGGTTGGAGGGATCAGTCGGGATAGAAGATGTGTCCTGAAAGTAGATAAAAAGGACCAAACATGATGACCTCTCAATATCTGCATTGCAAACCATAATGCCCAAAAGCAGAGAGAGAATGTGGGGGAAATTGTCTGCCATGGAGGCAGGGGGTGAGAGGGAAAGGGAGGGTATATTGGGGAAATTGGTGGTGGGGAATGTGCATTGGTGGAGGGATGGGTGTTTGATCATTGTATGATTATAACTCAAACACAAAATCTTGTAACTGTATGATTCAATAAAATGGAAAAAAAAGAAACTTTTTGTAAGGAAAGGTTACAAAACACTGATATAGGCTCAGACTCACAGCACCAAAAAGAATAGCTCTTTTGTTTTATTTTTTTTTCTTCTTGAGGACATATTTAAATATGAAGATTACTTTAAAAGACAATAAGGCTGGCAGAACGGTGGAAGCTGTAGAGAGCCTTGACAAATAATTCTATGAGTTGAGGTGGGTTGTGTGCTTAAAGGAAAGGTTTCCTTTAATGGAATGGAAAAATAGTGTTTCCATTGTGTTGGCTGTGGGATGAGAATTCTGTTACACAAACTTAGACCCTGACAAACTGAGACTTTGTTTTAACTTTTTTTCCATTTTTAAAATTTATTTAACTTTTAAAAAGCTTCTTATTTAACTAAAGAATCATGATTTGTAAAGCTATTGATAGTTGAATTTAGGCAAAAGTCAGATTAATTACTTAGAGCAACCTCTTATACTTATTTTCTATAAATGTATAAAGTTTTAATTCTGACGTTGTCTTTCCACCACTCCCATTCCAGATGTGGTGATCTAATTGTTCATCTATGAGGGACAGAAAATTTCCTTGATTTCATTTTGATAGTCACTGATATGAGAGTGATTATTTAACCCAGATTTAGTAAAGTAAATAATTTTATGATCAAAGATTCAAAAAATTGAGAGAGGAGTGATGCAAATACAGTGAAGCAAAACATTCCTGATTTTTAGATTTTTCTTATGGTATGATATAAATTTGAATCTGGAGAGAAATCATGACACATTTTCTGGTATAGTAACTTGGTAATGTGTACCTCCGTTCCTGGGTGGGCTTTAACAAGCAATCTTTCAGTTAACAGCCAAGCACACTAACCGATTGTGCCACAGAGATAGTGGGTAGGGTGTGTGCTTTCCACACAGACAATCCAGGTTCGATCCCAGTATCCTACATGATACCCTGAGCCCTGCCAAGAGTAATTCCTGAGTGCAAAACCATAAGTAACCCCTGAGCATCCCCCGATAATGCCTAAAGAGCCAAAAAGTAAATGAAGAGGCAGGGCCTGGGTGGTTTTTATTTATTTATTTATTATTTATTAACATTTATTTAATTATTTATTAACATCTATCAGTGAATTTGAACTATTAACTACTAAAATAAATATAAATAATTTCCAGGTTATTATTAAGCAGTAAGTCTATACTAACGGACTTTTGAACTATGGTACTTTTCTATTATATCTACTAAGTATTTCCCTTGGTAGTATCTTTATTTGTATTTGTCATTGCACTGAAGAACCTGGCAAGCTCCCCGTGGTGTCTTCAATATGCCAAATGCAGTAACAATAACAGGCATCATTCCCCTGACCCTGAAAAGAGTTCCAATCCTTGGGAAAAACGAGTAAGGAGAGGCTGCTAAAATCTGAGGGCTGGGATGAGTGGAGATGTCACTGGTGCCCGCTCGAGTAAATCGATGAACAACGGGATGACAGTGATACAGTGACAGTGACAATAACTTGTTAAATACATTTATTAAAATCATTTTGTTTTATTTAAGACACTTGAAAACTAGTTTCCAGAGAATACAAGTCAAAGAGCGGTAGAGTGGCTCAGACTCTCCCCAAAGTGAAGAGCAGTTTAGACATCAGAAATTGGATCTTGGAACAAAGCATGGCTGTCGTTGGCATGATTTTATGCCTTCTCTCTCAGCATCAGAGAACTGTCAATAACTGTATCTTACTGCCAAAATTCAATAGCATTTTGTTCTGCTTCTGAAATTTCATGGTGAAAATCAATTTAAAACTTTATTATCTGTATCAACAGGAGTAAAAGAGTAAGTGTGAGACCTTTCTCTCTCTCTCTCTCTCTCTCTCTCTCTCTCTCTCTCTCTTCCTGTCTCTCTCTCCCTCCTTTTTTACCCCCCTCAATATAAATGAGAGAAACAGAATACATAAAAGAAATATAAAAGTTTTAACTTTTCTTAGTGAAAGCTACCTTCAAATATGTTTTTCAGACCACATTATCTACAACTTGATTTTATTTGCTATCAGTACCTTTGGTAAAGAGACAAAATGATTAGGCAGTGCTATTCTAAAGGCATAGAAACTACTGAATAGAAAAGAGGAGATTGGATGGGAAGGAAAGACTTAAGTTGAGAATCATGTCTACCAGTACAGGCTGTGAGCAAACTTTGAAAGTTGTAAGGGTTTGGTTTAGCAGAGCGAGGGTGGTTACCTGTCTATACACATTTAGAAGTTCTTTGGGGAAAATATTTAGTTATCAAAAGGAAAGCACATGGTTCCCCATGCCATGTGTTGAATGAGCCCACATGTTGTGACTGAGTGCAGGGGGTGCCCAAGCACGTGTTGTCTGAGTCTCCCCTCCTGAGGTATTTGCATCTGTATCTAATGCTGGGGTGTGTACTGGGGGTCTCTCGCTGCTCTGGAGCAGCCCTTGTTCTCTCTTGAGCACATATTCTCTCTCTCCCTCATTCCCTCCTCAAAACTCCCAAATACTATCTTCACTGGGAAAAATAAAATTAAAGCAGAAAGATAGACATGCATGTTTGGAAAACATACAATGAATATATAATGAATGAATCATAGATACAGAAAATGATGAATAAATGTCAACAAGGTTTGCTTTTTCTACTGGTTGAATAAGAAGAAAGGCGACTAGGTGAAGACTGGGTGAGGCTATTTTCCAGTTCACACTGACCGATCATCTCCAGTTAGGGGCCTGGGGTCCTTATCAGTACAAAGACTTTCATTCTTTTATTGTTCTTCTTCTTACATTTTATCGGCATCATATTTCTCTGTTTAGAGAAGAACTTAGTATACCATACGCCCTAATGCAGACCTCTGAGAGAAAGGGAAGGGCTCCGTCACAGCCCCCAAGTTCCAGTGCGGGGCTGATCCAGGGAGGGGCAGAGCTACCCGGGTTCCATAACGAAGAGAAGTTCCTGCTGTGGTGGTGTGGGGGCTGTTTTTTTTGGGGGGGTCAAGAGGAGAGAATGGTCAGCTAAAGGAAACCACACCCTCAAAGAATGTGCCTTAGAGAACAAAGGTAGAATCACTAAGACAGATCTGTTAGGGTGTTTCCTTTCCCTCTTACAAGTAGAATGCTTCTATCTAACAGGGACTATTGAGCATAACACAAGGTGGGGGAGGAGGAAAGGGAGGGGGGCAGATAATTTCTAAAACAATGGGGACTTCTTCCTTTGCACTTGTCACTTATTATGCAAATCAACTTTTGGGGAAAATTTAGATTTTCCCCAAAAGTTGGAAAATTTAGATTTTTCCAACTTTTTAGAAAATTTAGAAGAGAACTAGCCAGCTTTTCACCAAAATGCTTTTTTGGCTGGTAAAGCTTTGATGAAAGGTGTACATAACCTGGAGCCTATTGTACAAAATACTGTGCCTGTCACGTCTCTGAGCCACCATCCAGGCAGGGCTCAAACCTCCACCTGACATGTCTGCATCACAAGACTTCAACACATCATCCAAGAATTTCTTAAACGAATTTATACATTTTTTAATTGGTGCATGTATTAACATGGACTATGACAGTCTTTACTAAGAAGCATCACATAATAAATGGGTACTGTGAAAATATCTATTTAGTTAAAAGTAACAAGCATTAACAGATACACGCAAAGCTCAGCCTGATCAGACTAGGGTGGCTCAGTCTTACTAGGGTGAGCCTCCTTGAAGCAGGGGCCACCAGCCTCCCCAAGCCATGACCTTCATTGTTAAGTCAATGTATTGGCTCAACCCAAGTCAAAAGAATAGACTAATGTGGCTGGTCCTAGCAAAGGTTTGTCATATTCTGCAAGATACAAATCTTTCTATATTAAAAATTTTTTTCCATTTAAAATTTTTTCCATCTTTGCTTTCTTTACTGCTGAGAGTTAAATGGAGGAGGGATGGGGAAGAGAAAAGGCAAAAATTGCAAAAGATTTTGATGATCTGATTAGGACTGTTTCAAAGAAATCATTTCACAATAGAATATTTGACCTTCAGATACTTATGATTCCTACATAATTTTCCACACTATGAATAAAACATTAGTCTTTGATTGTAACAACTTCAGTGGTTTATTTTACACTGTTTTCCCCCTCTCAAAATTGCAGGAAAACTCCACACACTGTTGGACAACAAATCATCTGAAAACATTCAATTCAGTTTTCAAAGCATTGTTCACTCTGCTCCAATCTATTTTTATTTATTAATTTTCTCAGTAAATAAAACAATCTTTTGATGTAGCTTATGTTCTAAAATGGTAAAAATGTTTTCTCTATGACTAGAGTGAGGTGGTGAAGTCAGGGGATGATTATACTCGTAAAGCATCGGCGTTTGTATTTTACTTGATTTATTACTTTGTGCATACGACTACTTTACTATTTGGTGCTTCCACTGCCTACGATGAGATGCTCCTTTTCTATCACTCTAGTCTTTCCAGTCCATCCTTATCTCCTACTCAATCTCCTGTTCCTCAAGTCTTGTCTCAAGTGAAGGCTGTCCCAAAGGTTGTTCAGGTTCTCCTCTGTCGACTTTTCAATGTTTTCCTACTACAGTGTTACCTAACACCAACATTCTAGAGATTCCCAAACACATTTTTAGTTTTCTCCTTGGGGCTGATACCTACATTTCAAGCATCACTGTGTCACTGTCATTCCATTGTTTACTTGAGGGGGCACCAGTAACCTCTCTATTTCTCCCAGCCCTAAGATTTTTAGCAACCTCTCATTACTTGTATTTCCCAACTACTGAAGGCTCTCTCAGGGTCAGGGGAATGAGACCTATCGTTACTGTTTTTGGCATATTGAATGAGACACGTGTAGCTTGCAAGGCTCTGCCTATGCGGGCGGGACACTCTCAAGTGGCCTGGAGTATGGCGGCAGTCTGGTAGTGGAGGTCGGCTGCCGGGGTTGGGTTCCTTGGGGCGGGGAGGGTTCTCATCCGCACCCCTCTGAGGCGCCCCAAGTGAAAACAGCCTGGCTCAGAGTCCCCCACATTATTTAAAAAATAATTTAATTGAATATCCGTGAGATAGACCATTACAAAGCTGTTAATAATTGGGTTTCAATCTTACAATGATCCAGAACCCATCCTTCCACCAGTGTACATTTCCCACCACCAATGTCCCCCGTTTCCCTACCAGCATCTCCCAACACCCCACCCTCCCACCTCTATGGGAGGGAGGCACTTTGCTTCTCGCTCGCTCTCTCTCTTTCTCTCTTTCTCACTCTCTCTCTCTCCATTTCAAGCATATGCAAATGAAAACAGTCTGGATTTTTTCCCTTTGCCTCACCCAAACCTTCTTTTTCCTCCCTCCTTACTTTTTCATCTTGTGAAAACTCTTTTTCCACCTAGTTGCTTTAACATGAAGCCTACATAACTGACTTGTTCTTTCTACTTCTTTTCCCCTTTCAAATACTCTGCATGTCCTTTTTAAAAATATTTTTATTAGGGAATCACCGTGATGTACAGTTACAAACTAAATCTTTTGCATTTCAAACTTCTCTTTGTTCTTTATTGCTAGAATCTCACTTTACATACAAACTTCTCTGACCTTGAATGATTGAACTTCTACACTGGTATCTCTGCTAGACTCTATTCCTCCTTTTGTCATTTTTTCTTCCTTCTTTCCCCTTCTTTCTTTTGGGCAGAAGATTGAGGTTTGAACAACATTAAGGGTCAGATTGGATGGATAGGCTCTTACTAAAATAACGTGGTGAATTTATCAAAAGTTTCACTCACTAGAACAATCAAGGGTCATGCTTGGAACAGAAGAGATGATGAGACTGAATATTTATACATATATTTTTATTATATATGTTATATAATATATAACAAAATTTATATTATATATAATATATAAAGATATATATAATTTATATCTTTTGTCAGAAGCGTTAAGTATGACATTAAAGTTAGATTCAGGAAAAGAAATTGGCTCAGGTTTTACTCAGCTAAGAGTTTTGTGTTGCTCTTATTACTTAGGGAGAGAACAGATACCATTTAAACTTCCACTATATTTAAGAGAAGTTTGCCTATGTTTTTTTTTTATGTTTAAATGTATTTTTTTTTAATAATTTATTTATTTTTAATTAGAGAATCACCGTGAGGGTACAGTTACAGATTTATACACTTTTGTGCTTATACTTCCCTCATACAAAGTTCGGGAACCCATCCCTTCACCAGTGCCCATTCTCCACCACCCGTAAACCCTCCCCAATCCCATCTCCCCCCCACCCCACTTCTGTTCTCTCTCTCTAATTAGCTGTTGTGGTTTGCAATAAAGGTGTTCAGTGGCCGCTGTGCTCAGTCTCTAGCCCTCATTCAGCCCGCAACTCCCTTCCCCCACATGGCCTTCAACTACAATGTAGTTGGTGATCGCTTCTCTGAGTTGCCCTTTCCCCGGAACGTGAGGCCAGCCGCGAAGCCATGGGGTCAACCTCCTGGTACTTATTTCTACAGTTCTTGGGTATTAGTCTCCCACTCTGATATTCTATATCCCATAGATGAGTGCAGTCTTTCTATGTCTGTCTCTCTCTTTCTGACTCATTTCACTCAGCATGAAACTTTTCATGCCCATCCACTTAACTATCTTCAAACGTGACACGGAACTAAGCAATCTAGTAAAAACAGAGATCAACAAATGGGACTACATTAAACTAAAAAGCTTCTGCACCGCAAGATATACAGTGACCAGAATACAAAGACTATCCACAGAATGGGAAAGGATATTTACACAATACCCATCAGATAAGGAGTTGATATCAATGGTATATAAAGCACTGGTTGAACTCTACAAAAAGAAAACATCCAACCCCATCAAAAAATGGGGCGAAGAAATGAACAGAAACTTTACCAAGGAAGAAATACGAATGGCCAAAAGGCACATGAAAAAGTGCTCTGCATCACTAATCATCAGAGAGATGCAGATCAAAACAACCATGAGATACCACCTCACACCACAGAGACTGGCACACATCCAAAAGAACAAAAGCAACCGCTGTTGGAGAGGATGTGGGGAGAAAGGGACCCTTCTACACTGCTGGTGGGAATGCCGGCTAGTTCAGCCCTTTTGGAAAACAGTATGGACGATTCTCAGAAAACTAGAGGTTGAGCTCCCATTTGACCCAGCAATACCACTGCTGGGAATATATCCCAGAGAGGCAAAAAAGTACAATCGAAACAACATCTGCACATGTATGTTCATCGCAGCACTGTTTACAATAGCCAGAATCTGGAAAAAACCCGAATGCCCCAAAACGGATGACTGGTTGAGGAAACTTTGGTACATCTATACAATGGAATACTATGCAGCTGTTAGAGAAGTTTGCCTATGTTTTTTATCTCTGCTTATTTTGTTTTTGCATGTTTTTCTTTAGCATCACCATCTTTCTAGTCAAAGTGAATTTGAATCAGAAAATGAGTAATACGTAAAGAATGGTAGTCCACACATGCCCATACTATGTATATATGTGTATTATATACATGTTTTTAAAACTGTTTTACATATAAAATTGTAAATTATACAATATATTTACATATAAAGTTTACATTTAAAACTATCTTACATATACAATTATAGGTATTTTATTTTATATTAAACTATATTAAAGATACATTTGGTTGATATAAATACCATTAAATGACTAATGAATATATCTCTATAAAGACATCAATATATAAACAGTCATGGTGTACAAACAGCCTCAACTGAAAATTTTAATGGTATTTATTCATTCATCCTTTGATTAATTCATTATTGTCACTGGTACTTTAAATGTTAGTATCCTTGGTGATATTCATTAAAAATTCTAGAGCTCAAATGACAAAAGGAAAGAGAGCAGAAGAAATATTTGATGGAGGTCTTGATTTGTTTAGCAATTTGTACATATGCGATTAACTTATTGTTGGTTTAAAGGCACTCACACATCTTTAGAGAAAGTAGGCTCATAGCTAATATTACAAGATTAAACAGTCTTTAGAGGAGGGATCCATAACGAGCATAGAAGATTGTTACCTTAATGGTTTGGAAAATTTAGAAAGCTTCACAGATTCATCAAATGTAATATAATCAACTAATCGTGTGGGTGGTAATCAGTAATTGTGTTAAACATTTTTTTTTTTTTGCTTTTTGGGTCACACCCAGCGATGCTCAGGGGTTACTCCTGCCTCTGCACTCAGGAATTACTCCCGGCGGTGCTGGGGGACCATATGGGATGCCGGGGATCGAACCCGGGTCGGCCGCATGCAAGGCAAATGCCCTACCCGCTGTGCTATCGCTCCAGCCCCTGTTAAACATTCTTATCAAGGAACCGGTCTAGCGCCCATTTTTCTCAGCATCACTGGGCAAAGTGCAATGCTTCAATTTTCTGAAAGTTTCTGAGATAGGATGATCAGGAGCTGCGGTGCGAGAGGAACCTCTGCTCCTAAAGAATATGATCGAGAGGTCTTCTAACCCATTTTGACACCAGAGCGGCTTCTTGCAGAAATGCATCTAGACTGAGCTACAACCTCGTGCCACCTGGGGAGGGATTTTCCCTCTCTGCCCTGTTTTTCTGAATGGAAAATGGCGGCGGCAGCAGCATTCACATGGTGAGAGCCACCCTCTAAGACCCCCAACCCAGAGGTAGGACTTTTTAGTGACTTTTTATGATCGAGAGGTCTTCTAACCCATTTTGACACCCAGAGCGGCTTCTTAACGAAACGCATCTAGATTGTGAACTGAGCTAAAATATCAGAAATCCAAAACTCATAGATTCTTCATTCTCAGCAATGAAAAGAAATTATTAAATGATGCCTTTTCAGCAGGCCTGATTTTTTGGGGAAAATTCCACACAATGATAGTGAGTTCTTTATTGAAATATTGAATGTATTCAAAGTATAGAGAGAATAAAGTGAAGATCATTAGCTACTTAGGTGGGAGGTGGGTGGGAGGGGTGTATATTGGGGTTCTTGGTGGTGGAACATGTGCACTCGTGAAGGGATGGGGATTTAATCAGTAGATGACTGAGACTTACACCTGAAAGGTTTGTAGTTTTTTTCATGGTGATTCAATAAAATAAAAACTTTAACAAATAAAATAAAATCTTTAAAAAAAGCTCCTGAGATAGGAAATCTATCATTCTTAAGAAAAATTTTAGAGTTCCAGATCTGGCATTTGCTTGTTTTGTTTTTGTTTGTTTGGTTTTGTAAGGCCGCACCCCACTGTGCTCAGGGTTTACTTCTGCTTTGTGCTCGGGATCGCTCCTGACCAGATTCAGGGGATCCTATGGGCGTGCAAGGGATGGAACTCAGGGTTGTCCAGGTGTCAGAAAAACACCCTACCCACCATATTATCAGTCCGGTCTTCAGATCTGACCTTTTTTAATGGTTTCTGTATGCTTTCCGGGCCTCCTTATTTCTTCCAAAATGTGGGGATGCTCAGAGTAGGAAACCTAATGGTACAGAATCCATAGGCAGTATTAGAATCAAAGGCATACTTAACACGCACTGTACAAACAAACTGCCTTCGGTTTTTTCTAAATGACTTCTGAGTTTTGGCAACAGGCAGACACTACCATTAGTTTATAAATCATATTAGGTGTCTGAAATCCATGATGCATGAAAGTAAAGACAAATCATCAGGACCCATTATTAGGTTTGATATGTTTAAGGATTTTCAAGCAACCTCAAAACCTCAAAACACTGTGTATTTCAAAATAAACTTCAATTAGCACAAAGTACTCTGGACTCCTAAGCCAGGAAATGGTATACTACATATATATGTGTAGTATATATGTACATATATATACTACACACACACACACACATATATATATATATACATATATATATCCTGTGGACCAATCCAAATTTGTCATTTATTTTTGTAAATAAAAGCATTACTGGAACATGCTATACTCATTTGTTTAAATATTGTAAGTGCAATTTTAACCATGTAATAGGAAACTTGTTGGTCACAGAGGGATTGACAAAGTCAGCAAACTATTTGAAAAAGGATAAAATATTTACTTGCTCTCTTTTGCTGAGAAAAGTATGCTTATGTCTATTTAAGAGGTGGTGTATGAAGGAACACTGGATTTCTCTATCACTTCATGGCACATCACCATTATACATTTATGTATTCCCCAGAATAAGTAGTATTGTTTTAGAAATGGAGATTTAGGATACTTCATTTTAATTGACAAAGAAATAGAGAAACCTTACATAATTGAGTTAGAGGTTTCTGTTGACCAGATTTGAGACGGCAAGCAAAACATCAGCCTACATTACAGTGGCTGGCTCCAATTACAATACCACACAAATCACGAACATGGAAAGTAGTTTTCACTCTTTGCTTTGGGAGAAAATAAATATCTGGGGACAGAGCAATGTACAGCGCACAGGGCATTTTCCTTTCACACCGCCAACCCAGGCTTGACCTCTCAGGCATGACATATGGTCCCCAGAGCACATGGCGAATGATTCCAGAGTGCAGAGCCATGAGTAAGCCCTGATCACTTCTGGGTGTGGTACAAAGAGAAAAAACAAATAAACAAACAAGCTATATATATGAATAATATTATATATATATATATATTATTGCTAAAACATAATAATTTTGTTACTATCCTCCCCAGGGCAGCCACGAGTAAGTCCTGATCACTTCTGGGTGTGGTACAAAGAGAAAAAACAAATAAACAAACAAGCTATATATATGAATAATATTATATATATATTATTGCTAAAACATAATAATCTTGTTACTATCCTCCCCAGGGCTGGAGTGATAGCACAGCTTGTAGGGTGTTTGCCTTGAATGCGGCCGACATGGGTTCGATTCCTCCATCCCTCTCAGAGAGCCTGGCAAGCTACTGAAAGTATCTCGCCCGCACGGCAGTGCCTGGCAAGCTACCTATGCCATATTTGATATGCCAAAAACAGTAACAACAAGTCTCACATGGAGATGTTACTGGTGCCCGCTAGAGCAAATTGATGAGCAGCAGGATGACAGTGACAGTGACAATTTATTATTCTCCCCATCATAAAGCTTCCTACCAGATTCTGCCAACAATCAAGTTGAAAGGTCCAGGTAATCACTGCATCCAGTTCAGATGATAGACTCTCCTCTGAGCTAAATCATTCTATGAGGTCCAAGATCATGCAAGTATAGTTAGTAGGACATAAAAAAAGCTACTTAAGGATATGAAAAGTAATTTGGGTACCTCTCAAAGAATTGAGCATTGAAATTCCACATGTTTCAATTATGTACTACTTTCATTTACCTGATGAATAGAAAAAAAGAGCCCAAACTTAAAGAGATACATGCATCCCATGTTTAGTACAGCAATGCATTTTATTTATTTATTTATTTATTTTTAAATTTTATTTTATTGAATCACTGTGATGTTACAAAGCTTTCAGGTTTAAGTCTCAGTCATATAATGATCAAACGCCCATTCCTTCACCAGTGCACCTGTTCCCCCATCAAGAACCCCAATGTACTCCCCTCCCACCCTCCCCCCCACCCTTCCACCTGAGTGGCCAATGATCTTCACTTTATTCTCTCTATACTTTGGATACATTCAATATTTCAACGGAGGACTGACTATTATTTTTTGGAAATTTCTCCCAACAATCAAACCTGCAAAAAAGGAATCATTTGATAGTTTTTTTTCCATTGCTGAGAATGAAGATTACAGGATCTTGCACGGCCCCTTTTGCGGCTGCACGGTTTTGAATTTCTGTTGTTTTTGCTCAGTTTATAGCCTAGATGCATTTCTATAAGTCTCTGGGTGCCAAAATGGGTTAGTAGACCTCCTTTAAGGAGCAGAGGAGCCGTGTTGTGCTCGGCTGCTCCGGATCTCATCTGGGTCGAGGGCACAGCAATGTTTTTAATAGCAAAGAATTGGGGAAAAAATGAGCACCCATTTAAAGTAGCTGGTTTAGGGGATTGGAAAACAGCTTAAAGGCTGAGTGTGAATGCGTCGTATATGGGAACTCTGGGTTTGTTTGATCCCTGGCACCACAAAGGATCCCAACCAACACCAAAGATAAGCAGAAGGAATATTGTATTGATACTAGAATAAATGCTACTCACCAATAATAAAAGGATAAATTTCTACCCTTTGCAATAATGTGGATTGACCTAGAGGATCTGCCCCTGCTTAGTAAAATATGTCACAGAAATCACGATACTATGGTTTTCCTCTTTCAGCCTATTGAAAAACAAAACAAAAAAGGCTTAAGAACTAAGATCTTAGACTATAAGATCAATTGTTTTTAGAAGGGAAATGGACATGGGGTGAATAAATCAAGTGAAAGTTGTCAGCATGTGATGAGGGATAGAAAAGGGCTGTTAGCAGTGAAATAAATGCATTATCTACAAAGTTATTTTTAATGGCACACACCAATATATATGCATGTATATAAGGTTAGAGTGCAGTGTTTTTTTTAATTAAAATCTAATAGGATTTAAACATATTGATAGAACACATGAAGAAATAATTCTCAAACTTTTAATTAATTTTAACTTTTGAAAAATTTTAATGTAGCCAATGAATGTATCATCAATAAAAATCAAAGACACTTGCTACCTTCTAAGGTGTGTAATATATTATTTAGATTTCCAGTTTGGTGACAGAAGTAACCATTATTTTTAAAATCTTTATAATGATATTTTCCTGTTTCTCTCTCTTCCTATATGTATTAATATAGATATATACATATATAACATATATATATATGTTATATGGGCTGGAGAGATAGCACAGTGGGTAGGGCATTTGCCTTGCATGTGGCCAACCCGGGTTTTATCCCTCCATCCCTCTCAGAGAGCCCGGCAAGCTACTTAGAGTATTTGCCTGCCCGGCAGAGCCAGGCAAACTGCCCTTGGTGTATTCAATATACCAAAAATAGTAACAAGTCTCACAGTGGAGACATTACTGGTGCCCGCTCGAGCAAATTGATGAACAATGGGACAAGAGTGCTACAGTGCTACATATTATATATACATTATATGTACACAATGGATGACAGTACTAGAGTGCTACATATTATATATACATTATATAAACACATATAATATATATGTACAATATATCTACTTTAATCAACATTTTCTCTATTGCTATTCAGACAATAGTAATTTGGAGCTAGATTAAAGGGTGAGAGTGTATACATTGGATGTATGAGGTCTGGGTTCTATCATCTGTATCACTTGGTCCTTAAGCACAACTTAAGCATACCCCAAGCACCAGTAGGAGTCATATTAAGTACCTCCAGGAGCACTTTAGAGTCCAGGTGTGACTCCAAAATAAAAACAAAACAAAATCCAGAACATATTCGTGAAACAGCAAATCGGCAAACTTTTTGAACTACTATATCCATAGTAGTTTAAGTTTTAACTTTTCATTCTGATCCGCTTTGCAAGTTTTTCCAGGAATAATTTCAAGTGCAAGAAGAATGATTAGTTGTGAGCTGATCAAAGAGGGAAATGTAGTGATAAAAATTTGAAAACTATAACTATCCTTAGCTCTGTGAAATTAATACCTGCTAAGAGTTCTGAGAAATTTTTTAGATACTCACACTTCATTATATTGTTCTCAAAATGGAGTTGTTTGAAAAATAACTAATTTCAAAACCATAAAAGAGATTGAATTTTATTATCTGTTATATATGCTCAAGTTTTAGCACTAGATCACATATGACTGCCTAACATTTTTCTTTCTCCTTTGTTTTTGGGCCATATCCAGCAGTGCTCAGAGCTTACTCTTGGCTCTGTACTCAGGAATTACTCCTTCTAGTGCTCAGGAGACTACATGGGATGCCGAGGATTAAACTCTGGTTTACCATGTACAAGGCAAACGTCTTACCTGCTCTATTATCTTCTAACTTCACTACCTAATCCTTTTCTAAACTTATTCAGTAGTAATCTAAAAAAAATTAAAAACATTATCATGGTCATATAATAGCCTGGTTCTCCTTCTTGGAGAACCTGACAAGCTACCAAGAGTCTATTGCCTGCACAGGAGAGCCTCGCAAGCTTCCCATGGCATATTCATATCACAAATACAGTAAAAGATATATACATACCTCTTGGAGAGTTACTGAGAGTATCCCGCCTGCATGGCAGAGCCTGGCAAGTTACCTGTGGCATATTCGATATGCCAAAAACAGTAACGATAAGTCTCATTCTGTTGACCCTGAAAGAGCCTCCAATCACTGGGAAAGATGAGTAAGAAGAGGCTGCTAAAATCTTGGGAGGAGGCTAATAGAGATGTTACTGGTGCCCGCTTAAGTAAATCAATGAACAACGGGTTTACAGTATACAGTATTACAGTGATCATGGTCATATAGGTTAGAAAATACTGCACACTGTTGTCCCACTTAAGAAAGTCCTGTAGTGTAGTCAGGACTAAAGTTTCCAAGATGTTCTCCTCTAAATGATGCAATTATTTTTTATTTTTTTGCAGTGCCAAGGATCTAACCCTGGACCTCAAAACATGCAAGCCAAGTAATCCACCAATGAGCCACATCTCCAATCTCAACTAAAGAAACAGTTAGCAGCATTCATTTTTTACACAGACTTTCTGATCTAGAAATCTTTTAAAATATATTACCTAGCATATTTATTATGACCTATGAGGCTATAAAACTGAGAAAATAATGTGGGCCGGAGTGATAGCATAGAGGGTAGGGCATTTGCCTTGCACGCGGCTGACCTGGGTTCGATCCCTGGAATCCCATATGGTCCCCCAAGCACCGCCAGGAGTAATTCCTGAGTGCAAAGCCAGGAATAACCCCTGAGCATCCCTGGGTGTGACCCAAAAAAGCAAAAAAAAAAAAAAAACCAACTGAGAAAATAATACTATCATTAATTTTATTATGATATTTTTAAAACTTCATATACAAATAAAGATAAAATAATTATTTATTCCAAAAGATGCAATCTGTAATTTGGATTTGTCTAAATTTATTTAAAATACCAGACCCAAAAAATGCAAACAGAGAACATATTAAGCAGCCTATTCCAATAAAAGCAGTAGAATTTAATTTATTGTAGAAATGAGCATACTGAAGAGGAACTGATTATTAAAGCCTTCAGATAGGGTTAGCTGTCAAGAAGACATGTTGAATGAAGAAGTTACAGAAATGATTAGCCAACTGGGGGAAAAGAGAAATACAGTTAAAGCAAATCATGTGTGATGGCACTGAGGAGGCAAGCAAATCTCATGTGTGGATGACAGCAAGTAAATTAACTTGACAGATGTGGACTTGAAGGCTGGGAATAATGAGAACAAACGTGGTAAGACTGAATGGAAATAGAATACTATGTTAGACAAGTTCAGGAAAACCTATGTTTTTTATGGAACTTAAACATCAAAACATCTACAAACATTTAATCAACCAGTCACCAATGCTCACAATTCATCATAAGTTATCCTTTACTTTAAGTACTAATTATTCCTGTCTAGACATTCGGTGTGGTATGTGGATGGTTTGGGGAGAGCTTGATAAATATTTTGAGTCCAATCCTGTGCTTCAAACAGAAAGTCTTTGTGCAATTTCCCAGCCAGTTAAGTGAGAGTGACATAAAAAACTCGAGGAGGTGTTTCGAACAAGAACTATTCCTGTATACTCACCTTCCCGTAAACACTGGACTTCCTTTTATGAATCCACCTGCTCTCCTGACGCTTTATTTCTAGGAAAACTGCCAAAGTTTCTCTTTTGGACTATGAGAGTCAACCACTGATGAGCAAACTCCATATAACCTTACTTGCCATACTGCATCCCATACCAGGGTAAGCCTTTGGAGAGATACATCAAGTTTTAAACATTCATATTTTTGCAACCTCCTCCAAAACAACAAACCATAAATATTTTAATTAGAGACAAAATTAAAATTTTTCAATCTCCATTAATTTTGAGCTTCGCAGTAATGTAGAAAAAACTGCCATGAGGTTGAAATCTGAATTAGTCAAGTAAGAAGGGCCATGAATGCAATTTTAAAATAAAGAACCACAACATATAAATATGGAACACAGTAATTTTTAGTGTTATAAGCCAAAATGATTCTGGAAGACTTTTTTAGTACAGTTAAATATGATATAGACTGTTCTTGCCATTTTACTACTCTCTTGCAAATCTTTTTCTTATAATTATTTGGCAATAATTTTATTTCCATGATACATTCCCTTATCTTTAATTATTTCCAATCTTAACATTAACTGTCAATTATTTAAAATTAATAAGGTATAACAACTTCTTAGTGTATTTTAAGGTCATTTTTACAAGGCATTCCTTAAAATAAAAAGAATTGCTGTAAAAAGTAAAAATAGATGTGAAGGTTCATACTATTTTCAGTCAATTATGTTCTTGAAGAATGTCAAGTTGAGTCCTTCTGTGAGCAGCACTTAGATAATAGTGTCCAATAGTTATTCTTGGCAAAGACCATTGACATGACAGGTCCAAACCTGTGAAAAGTGTTTCTTTAATGACATTCCTAGAATCTTAAGTAGAAACAGTGTTTTGGGTATTTTGGTTATATCATTATTGAAGCCATGTTTATACAACCAGAGCCTATTTCTATCACCTCAAAAAAACACTTGAAGCCCAAGTTATGATCATCAACGTGAATTAGACATGCCAATGTGATGTGTTCATGCAATATATATATAACATTTTATTTAACTATCTAATCATTCAATTATGTATTTATTGCTCTATTAAATACATTATGTGAATTGACTTACAAAATAAATTTTGAGTGTTTCAGGATGACAGGAGAATATGGGTACAAATATCAAAGCTAGTGTGAAAAATGCACACAGCTATGTACAGTGGCAAATGCTATTCAGATGCTATAGGTGGGACTTAGTTTTACCTCAAAGTTTGCTAAAATTGTGTGTGAGAAAGAGAAAGAGAGAGAGAGAAAGAGACAGAGAAGGATACAGAGAGAAGGAAGAGAAAGAAAAAAATAAAAGGAAGAAGCAAAGTAATGAAGGAGGAAGAAAACATCAATAATTGGTCAGATTTTTAACCATGTAGGACCAATTTAACTTTTTTTTTTAAGATGGGAGAATCTTCTATTCTGCGCTGAGATCCCAGAAGCTACTCCACACGGTGTTCAGTCAACCACGCCTGTAGTTTCATGTTATACATTGACTGTGCAATACAACTTGGGCTCTCTGGTGTCAGAGACCACTGGGGTTACCCACAGTGATGGCTGGGAGTCTCCAGGTTCTATAGCTTCTGATCCTTGGAAGGTCATATGATGCCAAGATTTGCAAAAATAATAATTGAAACATATAATTTGGTTTCAAATTGTTAGTTGTTTATTACAGCTTTTGTCTGTGCCTTATTTCCATCTTCAAAGAATTGTAGTCTTAACATGATATTTACCTTGTGAATTTTATGGAGATCTGTTCCTGTACCAGCATGTGATTTATCCTGCATAATGACCCTAGTGTATTGGAGAAGAATGTGTCTTTAGTTATTGAGACATGGAGATCCAGTAGATGAATATATCATGGTCAAACTTAGTTCTTTCATTTCTTTCCTTTAAGCCACGATTTCCTTATTTATTGTCTGATTCATGTAGCCAAAGAAAAGAACTTGGCAGCAAAATATACTGCTACTATTGTCTTGCTTTCAATATTTTCCATTCAAAAGTTGCTTTATGTATATCAATGATCCTTTTAATTTGTGCATATACGGTTAGTGAGTATTATGTCTTTTTCATTTATAGATTCCTTGATCATTGAATTTAATATCCATCTCTGTCCTTTATTATTTTTAAAAGTTTAATTTGTCTAGCATAATTCACCCATTACAGCTTTTGTAAACTACTTCTTGTCTCTGTTTTTGTCTTCTGACCTTTTGATTCTTACCTGTCTTTAACACAACAGTTCAGTGTGAAATTTATAAGCAGCAGAGGGTTCGGTTCATTTATCTGATGCATCATCTGGCTACTCTAGGCCTTTAAGCTGATGAGTCTAGGCCATGGAAGATAAAAAATGGAATTTATTTCTCTCTTTTATATGAACACTGAGTGTTTGTTTCTTTGGCTTTCTTTTTATTTACTTTCCCTGTACTTTCATATCTGCCTTTGATGAAGTGACCGTGTACCACTTGCTTGTGTTGTTTGTGCTTTATGAGTAAGTTTGCCTTGAGAATACCATTTAATTTACATCTGGACTTCTGGGCTTAAATCGCATGTAAGACTAACAAAGCATGTGAGCTTCATGGTATTGCATTAAACTGCCCTGTTCCTCTCCTTCCTCCACCACTTTTGTTTTTAGTATCTTATTATTTCAATATGAATTTTCTTTACCTTTTATAGGAGGCCTTTTTAAAATTTTTTTGTTTGTTTTTGAGTCTCAGAGTTTATTACTTATCTTTATTACATATCTGTGCTCAGAGTTTATTACTTACTGTGCTCATAGATCACTCCTACTGGTGTTGAGCGGGCCATATGCCTTGGCAGGTATCAAACCTGTGTCAATTACCTGCAAGGCAAGCACCTTACTTACTGTACTATCTCTACAGCCCTAGAACAAAAGCTGTTTACTGCATCTTGTAGTGGTAGTTTAGTTACCACTAAAATTATTTAGTTGTTATTAGTCTGTAGACTATGTGTCACTTAAGATTTTGAACAATAATCTAGCTGGGTAGAGTATCTTGTTTGGGTGCCTTTTCAATTCACTGTGCTGATTACATTATAGCACTCCTTTCTAGTATGTATTACTTCATTTGATCAATCTTCTGAGTCTTATGAGTGTCCTATATAGCTATTTTTATTGCTTTCCTTGGTATGCCATCCAAACTCTATCACTGTCTTTGAATGTTGCCCTTTTTAATTATCACATGCCTTGGCATTCTTCTGTTTGTGTTTATTGCATTCGGAACTGAGTCTCTTTGGGCCTGAGTACTTGGGATGATCCTCAGGCTAGGGAAGTTCTTGGCTATCATCTCTACCACCAGAGTTGCTCCCTAATTCTCTTTTCCTCTCCTTCTTTGTCTTCAGTAATTGGATTGTCTTTTCCTTGAGATTTCCCCATAGGTTTTTGAAATCTTCTTCATTGCTTTAAATTCCTTTTATCTTCTTTCTTTATTATTTTTTAATGGTTCCATGCATCCTATCCTCAAGCACCCTGATCCCAATTTGTGACTCTGCTGCTTAGTCCCTGTGTTATGTCCTGTAGCTCACAGATGCAGCTCATTGCTTTAAGTTTCCAATTAAAGCTTTTTCATACCTATTCTTTTCCTGTTGGAGCTACTCTATATTGTTTTTCTCATTCAGTGAACAATTTTGTCATTGTCATATTGAATTCCTCTTCTGGGAATTTAGATAGTCCTGATGTGCTTGACGTCTTCCCCAGGCTTTTCTTTATATTAATCAGTGCAGGTGGATAACTCATGGGTGATGCAGCACGGAGAGTGACATGGAGAGTGTTTAGTTTTCTGCGGACTTGACTGGCAATGAGTGTTCCATCTGAAGCTACCCCCTGAAACTGAGCCACTGCTGGGAATTTGCTGACAAGTTTGCTGTATCAGCTGGAACCATGAAAACAGACTTTTCAGTGCTGCCACCTAGCATTCAGCTGTGGGGTCATCCCACCAATCTGTGCCCCATTTGTTTGTGGAGCTAGAGAGTATACAATTGCTTCTTACTTCCAATTGGATGCAAGATGTTCCAGGGTGCCCACTATTAGTCATGTACTAGCCAGTCTTGGATGTGTTGTAACTCAGAGTTCCGGAATATGGCCAGGTCTGGTCCCTGACCAAATGTTCAACCATTCAAACCAGGCAGAATGTGTGCACTGAAGGGAGATGCTAAGGGGAGGGTGGCAGCTGAAATCACAGCTGTCAACTCTCAACTCCTTTGGAGTAAGAGATGTTCCAGATGTGGGTGTCAAATCAACCCTATAGTTCTGTGATGGCTTTTCTGCTCTTTGATTAGAATGTAAACTCTCTCACTCAGATAGCAGATGTGCACTGCAGCCCAATGCACAGGGGAGGCACTAATATCTGTTTTGTTTTATGTGTGTGTGTGTTTTAAGAATCTGCAGGTGTTTGTATCTGCATCTGTTTCTCTGTTGGACTATCTGTCCCTGGTCAAGCTGAAGACTTTCACTCCCAAAGAGCAGGAGGTATAACTAAGAGGAGGGTTCTGCTCTCTGCTTGGGATGAGGTCTCACTTTTGAATTTAAAATGTGCACCACACCATGATGTGGGAAGAAAGGTAAAGGGGTGTGAATGGGAATGTTTAGTACCCTCTTCACCATGATGCATCAGCATTGTATGTTGACTTTGTGCTCCACCCAGTTGTGATGCTGATCAATTGAATAGCTCTCCTTGAACAAAATTCAATTCTTGTGTCCCCACTGCCTCCCAGCCTATGTCTATCTTAGTTTTGCTTCCAGTGGTCTTCAGTCTACATTTCATGGCTAGAAGTATTTGCTGGTCCCTCTGCCTTTTCCTCTCAGCAGCATCTTTCACAACATTCTGTGAACAGCTCTATTTTTTTCAACTGAAGTCTGGCAAGGGGAGACTCACTTCAGCCACAACTCTTCCATCTTGGCCTTTCTTCCTAGGGATAATTTTTTCTGAGATCCGAGCCATAGAACATGCAGTAAGAAGTTGAGAAGAGGGCCAGCGAGATACTACAGTGAGTAAGATGCTTACTTGCTTGTGGCTTATCCAAGTTTGATCCTCAGCACCTTATATGGTACCATAAGCCCAGTGGGAGCATCACAGGGTTGACTTGAAATTTTTTTTGAAAGTTGGGAATAACACTAAATTAATTAGGGATGTTTAATTTTTATAATTTTTTTTTGCTTTTGGGGTCCCACCTGGTGATGCACAAGGGTTACTCCTGGCTCTGCACTCAGGAATCACTCCTGGCAGTGCTCAGGGGACCATATGGGATGCTGGGAATTGAACCCGGGTTGGCCGCATGCAAGGCAAATGCCCTACCCGCTGTGCTATTGCTCCAGCCCCTCTATAATATTTTAAATGAGGTAATTTGTTAGCGATCAAGGCAACTTTAAATGTGTAGAAGGCATTTTTCTTTGCTTTGCTCTCAGAACATTATTCAGTAAGGTATTTCCTGGAAATCTCATTTAATTTTCTTGGACTCACCTTTAAAATTGAAAGAAAAATTATGTATCCCATTAGGTCTAGCTCTCTAGAGCTATAAGCATCTTCTTTAGATATAGTGTGAAAAATCATTGATAAGAAAATGAATTTGTTATGCACTATCAAATAAAAAGCATGCTATTTTTCTCTGGGAGTAGAGCAAAGTTTGAAACAATGCTAATGTTAATGCATTTTAATAGAACAATTTTCACTAAATGATGTTGTTCTACTGGCAGTTTTATTCACATTTTGATTATTTTATCTGCAATTCAAAATTTAATAAGATGTTGAAGTTATCTCCAAATGATGGCAATCTGAGCTTATTTTCAGCTGCATTTTACCAAGATTTTTTTTCTGATACTCAAACTGCAATGTTTGGTGCATTTTCCTCATTAAGAACTGTCTCATAAGTCTCCATCTGTGAAATGGAAGAAAATTTGGCTTCTGAAGAACTATTTAATCACCTGAAAGCTTTTAAAAGATAATTTATCATATAGCACACCAATCTATAATATTTAGCAGACAAAAATGATAAAAACCAGTCTTGCCTCTACTGTTATGGGCTACGCATACAAAATTCAATCTTTTCTGGATGCTTGAATAAATTGTTTTTAAAGAAATGGTTGCCTGGCCTTAAAAAATTTAAATGTCAATAGTAATTTTTAAGAATACGTCTTTCAAAAAATATAAAACTTTCTAGATATCTTTCAATAACGTCTACAATCTTCATTAAGTGAATGGCTAAAAAAATGAAATTATGTAAGTTTTCTTGCCACCACATAATACAGAGAATTTAGAGACACACATAAATGTTCCCACAATAACAATACATTAAGATGACACAGTTCCAACCCTATCCTGTTACCTTTTATAAGCAATAGACTTGTATAATAATTCTGCATTCTGTGACTCTGTGTTTCCCTTTGTAAAAGTGATTAGTCCAGTGGTAAATGCTTAATCCATGCAAAATAAATTTAATGTAATAAACAAAGGCCTCTCACTAATGACTTAGTGTCTGTAGATTAATATAAAATACAGTTGGGCTGGAGCGATAGCACAGCGGTAGGGTGTTCGTCTTTCACGCAGCCGACCCCTGTTCAATTTCTCTGCCCCTCTCAGAGAGCCCAGCAAGCTACAGAGAGTATCTTGCCTGCACAGCAGAGCCTGGCAAGCTACCCGTGGCGTATTGGATATGCCAAAAACAGTAACAATAAGTCTCACATTGAGAGATGTTACTGGTGCCCGCCCGAACAAATTGATGAACAACGGGATGACAGTGACAGTGACAGTCAGAGAAATTGGTCTAGTGGTCCGGTACTTGAACTAAGAAAAATACTAAAAATTTTTCTAATGTGAAAGAGACTTGAAGTAAGACACTTATGAGGGGGCAAGAGGAGTACAGAGGAAGCCAAAGTGAAATTCAAAGCAAATAATACAAGTTAACAAGTGGTCACAAGAGGGAATAATTAACATGAGAAAAAAAATACATAATTCGTGCAAAAAATATTGTCTGGTGGATACTTTGTTGTGTTTTCAATAAAACTATAATTTGGTCACGTGCAGATACGTCTCGTTTTCATGATGACTAATTTTTCTTGGATGTACTGAAGTTTTAGAACTCAAAGAGTAATGTATCAGATATACAGACACAGAGAAATATAAGTACCTAGGGGTAGAAGTTAAGATTGCATTAAAAAGTCCAAAATAGCATAAATAGTCAATAGAAACTGTGGGCCTTCTAACAAAGAGAGAGATCCAGTTTCATAGACTATGATATTGTATTTGGAATTGAATATATTCATCAGATATTTTTGAGGATTAAAATATCTTCAATACACTGAAAAATAAACAAGCTAAAATAAATAGGATTAGAAATCCTAATACAGATTATAGAAATAAAATTTATAGTCTCACATGAATTAAGTTTGTGACACATAAAAGAGAGTTAGATAGAAAAAGTCCTACTTGGGAACAATACAAGCATGCCATTATTAGTGGTAGATTTCCAAACCAAACAATTGAAAGAGGAAATGAGACATATGAAATTGGCCTCTGATGTCCTGTTAGTGGGATCAACAAGTTGGAGAAATTTAAATATCAGAGTATGAGAACTAGATAGTCAGCAGAGAGAACCTAGAAACCACAAAAGCTGACGGTGCTTAACAGCTGTTTTCTGAGCTGGAGTGATTAATCCTTCAAGGGCCTCTGTGCTCATAACAGCTCTCAAAGGCTCTGGATCAAGATCCATAAAAAGAGAGAAATTCCCACTGCTTCCAAGGATACTTAGAAGTATAACTCTCTAATTTCTTTTTTTTTTAAGTTTTTATTTTATTGAATCACCATGAAAAAAATACAAAGCTTTCAGGTTTAAGTCTCAGTCATATAATGATTAAACCCCCATCCCTTCATCAGTGCACACATTCTACATGCAAGAACCTCAATATACCCCCCTCCTACCCAGCCTCCACTTAAGTAGCTAATGGTCTTCACTTTATTCTCTCTATACTTTGAATACATTCAATATTTCAATAGAGAACTCACTATTGTTGTTTGGAATTTTCCCCCAACAATCAGGTCTGCTGAAAAGGCATCATTTAATAATTTCTTTTCATTGCTGAGAATGAAGACTCTATGAGGTTTTGGATTTCTGATATTTCAGCTCAGTTCAAAGTCTAGATGCATTTCTGTAAGAAGCTGCTCCGGGTGCCAAAATGGGTTAGAAGATCTCGGATCATAGTCTTTAGAAGCAGAGGGTCCCTTTCATGCTCGGCAGCTCTGGATCTTATCTGGGCAGAGGTTGTGGCGGTAACGCCCCCTTCCCATGATCTCCTAAGAGCCACATCACTGCAAAACTCATAGCTCTGGGTTGGGAGTCTTAGGAGGTGGCTTTTGCCACGTGGATGTTGCCAATGCCGCCATTTTCCATGCAGAAAAACAGGGTAGAGAGGGAAAATCCCTCCCTGGGCAGCACGGAGTTGTAGCACAGTTCACAGTCTAGATGCATTTCTGTAAGAAGCCGCTCTGGGTGCCAAAATGGGTTAGAGGACCTCTCAGATCATAGTCTTTAGGGGCAGAGGATCTTGTCTGGGCGGAGGGCATGTAACTCTCTATTTTCAATGATAATCTCTGTCTTGGACTCTGTCTCTCTCTTTTTCTCTCTCATTCTCTTTCTCATGTTTATATCTTCTCTCTCCATACTTTGCACTTTGATTTTGGTTCTGTGTTTTTCCATACCTTAGATCTTGATATTTCAATAGTAATTGTTTCTCTTTGTAAACTCCAAATCTTGCAGCGATAGAAGCCCAAGTCTCTCTTACTAGAGATTGGTACTCCTTGCCTCTATTCACCTGCATTTTTTCAATATAAAAATGTACATATATATGTTTATATGATGTCCCTCATTGTACTTATATATGTATATACATTATCCCCCCTTTTTTTCTGCTTTTTAGGTCACACCCGGTGATGCACAGGGGTTACTCCTGGCTCTGCACTCAGGAATTACCCCTGGTGGTGCTCAGGGGACCATGTGGGGTGCTGGAAATCGAACCCGGGTTGGCCTTGTGCAAGGCAAATGCCCTACCCACTGTGCAATTGCTCCAGCCCCAATGTCCCTTTTTGTGTTTTTATGAGTACTTTTTAAAAAAACTTTATAAACATAGACTCTGCTTCCATACAAATGAGAATTCTATGCATTTCCTTTTAAATTAATACGATACAGTACTATGTACGACAGACCAGCACATGTAGCAATAGTTTATATATTTTTGAAAGCTTCCAAGCATTTAAAAACTCAAATTTTTAATGGAAGTGGTCATTATTTTGCATCACTACTATTGGTTTCATTTTTCTATAAATCAGACTGACATAATATGAAACATATGCTATTGTAAGGCATTTAGCTTAATAAAATCATTTTCATCAAATCTTATAAAGAATCATTGTATAATACAACTATATATAAAACTAATTTGAGAAGATTCTATAGTCTTACCCAGTGTAAAACTAAGTGCTCCAACGATACTTTGAATTTAGCTTGTAAGGTCATCATATAATCATTCTAGATATTCAATATTTGCTATTACTTTTAAAACTATACACAGAAAGGAATGTTGCTCATGTAAAGGGGTATTTATATTCTTTTTATTTACTGATACACAATAATAATATCTGTAAACAAATGGTAAGATGTCATAGACCTTTTAGGAGAGTACCATACCATATTTACTCTCATATATGAGTAATCCAATACAATTGTGTAAAGTGAATTATTTTTCTTGTTGAACATTTCCTACCTCAGATAAATCATTGAAAATGAATAGAAAGTTCAGATATGAGCCTAAGTTTTCTATAGTCCAATTTTCAGCCTTAAGTGCTCACTTTCAAAAGTCAAGCACAAAATAAATGCACACAAATTGATTACATCAGAGAGTAAACAGTAAATGATTAAGAAAAGTTGACAAAGTCAATTGAACACTATCTTCAGTTATTAAGAAGTGATTTATAGAATATTATATTATTATTATATGATAGAATAATTTACACAGTGTAAAAATGTAGGACTTTGATACTTATCTTTATGGGAACCTGTTTAAAGAGAGAAATAATTGAAAAGAGAGAATAAATGGAAAGCAAGAATTGGGGAGGATCATAAATATGAGCGAGGTTAGAGTTTGACCACTGATTCAGTATGACTTATCCTAAGAACAGGCACATAATTAAAATACAAGTAGAGTCTCTGTTGCAATTATATGTGCTATCCAGCATAGCAGAGGATATATGCTATAGGAGAGTTGAACTATACTCTGAGAGAGTAGACTTTCGACATTATATGCTTTTGATTCAGGTTTAACAGACTGAGATTCATCCTCTGGCTATCGAGAGAGAATGAAGCTATCGATAACTTCCTGAGAAAAGAAGGCATTTTTTTCCTTGGCTAAATGACTAAGTATTGTTGTTACATCTTAAGGGGAAAATGGATGATTTAAATATGTGAAAAAAAGTGTTATCTCATTTGGGAATTTGTTGCCTCAATTCAAATATGATAAAACAAAAAATCAGATATTAATGTGCTAGAAAGTAAATACTTCTATGTCCCCAGATCATTTAGAGATTTCATTCTAGTCTTTTCTATAAACTGTTTCATCAACAATTAGTAGTTATTAATATCTATGCTATGTACTATAAATTCATGTATTTATGCACTTTTGCTTGGATAGTATCTGAAAATTCAAGGTGCATTTAATGGTGCGCATAACAATCAAGAGCTATGAGAATTACTTTGGTACTTTCTTACAGTATGTAGTGGAAATTTATAAATCTATAATGTAAGCAGGTTATATGAGAAATATAGAAGCTTTGGAAAAAATAAACACTGTAGCACTGTCATCCCGTTGTTCATTGATTTGCTCAAGCAGGCACCAGGAAAAATAAAAATGGAATAATTTTTTAAATAATTTACTTGGTCACTAGGAATTGGCAAAAGAAAACCTAAGATAGGTAGTATTAAGATAACTAATAAGGGGCTGGAGAGATAGCACAGCAGGTAGAGTGTTTGCCTTGCATGAAGCTGACTCGAGTTCGATTCCCAGCATCCCATATGGTCCCCTGAGCACCGCCAGGGGTAATTCCTGAGTGCAGAGTCAGGAGTGACCCCAGTGCATCACGGGGTGTAAACCAAAAAAGAAAAAAAAAGATATCTAATAAGAACATTAAATTCACAAGAGTAAGTCATCAAGTAAAGTCATCTGTAGTTATGGCATTGGCAATTAAATCTGTTCAAACACTGCTTCTGCAGTGCTGTTGTATATTACTTGCCATTCTTATTAAGTCTAGATATGATGTTGAGGAGTTGTTTGCATCCACAATCTGTGTTATAATCTGAATATTCTCTTAATATGTAATAGGAAAGCCACATATTGAATACTTCCATCCTATTGAAGTAGATATTATGCAGGTGACAGAGGACCTCCAAGTGACTTGGGTCAGCTTTATCTTAGACCTGACTTCTTTTGCAAACCCATTAGGAGCCATTTTACAACTGCTAAAAAAGTTCAGGGGACTCTTTCTTCATTATTTGAAGCACTCACCCTAAGAAAGACATTTAACCCTGCAACTTTGCAAAGTACATTTTGCTAATAAGCCTGCAGAATACCACAGGGTTTATGAAAACATAGATCAATGCCAAGTACTTTATTACATGACATTGCCAATAGCAGGCACCTGCAGTGAAGTTTTCTGTTTTTAGAACACTTTTTTTCCACATCTTTGAATCTTTGGATGAGAGATTTTATACTCAGTAATCTCCCACAGTTATTGCTTCATATCTGAGCTCATAATTCATAATATAACCACAGAATTATAATTGGCTATTCTGATGACTTCTTGAACTCAACAAAGGAGATTAAGCCCACCTATATTTTGAGAAGTAAAAGAAGGGTAATTTTTATTCTTAATGTTTCTTTTATTTTCTTAAAACTAAGAAGGGGATTACTTTATATTTTTCAGCATACCTAGCATTAATGAGATTAAATATTGCAACTAAAATATTTAAATATAAAATAATATACTTTAAATGCATATATTTCTCTCAACTGTTAATGCATATCTAAATATATATATATGTATATCAATGTTATATATATAAAATGTTAAAGAAAAGGTACCCCATATTTCTGGCTTAATTATGTCATACATGAAATCAAATTCTTAGTAGTTTCTAATAATCAGGGTACTTGAACTTTTATTGCTTAAATCTCACTTTTGTAAATATAAAACATGCTTAGGGATGTTAACAGGAATGAATTAGAAAGAAAATATTACTCAATACAAGCGTGAAGTTAATACACATGTTAATATTTCAAAGAACTTGCCTAACCTTGCTTTTAAGTTATTTTTTTAAGTAGCCTGTTTGCGAATGTTCACACAAATGCTAATGCATTATGTAAAGTGATTTTTAAAATAACTTTAGTGGTTGTGTGAGTGTCTTTTGACTATGCATCAGATACAGCACTTCAACTGTGAAGTACTTATTGCTGTCTGTCATTTCAGACATGGACTGCTACCTCTCAAAATGAGGAAAATTGTTGCAGAGCTCAATAAATAACACAATTGTTTTATCCTGCTGTTGAATTAAAAATAGTTTTCTACTGATACAACTCCAGACATTGTATACACTTTATATCTCTATACATTGTATACAATTTTACAACTTCTTAGAGACTTTCATAAATCCAAGATGATAGAATCATTTAAGTTTTGCATAATCTGATGTGTAAGACTCTACAAAGTACCAGAAATACATTTCTATTATTGCAAGTACAGTGGGAGCCTCATAAATATACTTGATTCCAGAAGAACTTATGTAAAGAATAAATCAGTTTTAAAAGGCCCAACATAAATACCTCAATCTCAATTGATATGAATCTAATCTTTTAGGAAAATACAGGATATTAAGGTTTTGTCATGAGAAAACAAAACAACTTACAAATGAGGATTTAATATTGGGTCATGTAATTACTATTTTTATCATGAAAATATGATGATTTGTTTCTATTTACATTGGCCTATTATAAAAAATAATGTTTTAGTAAAACATTAAAAATAATTTTAAGCAAATGATATTTCTAAACTTACATTTATGCAAGCTTAATTATCATATAAATCTTAGATTGTGATGAATAAAGGTCATCTCACGATATACTAAATTGAATAAATGACTTCAAAAAGAAATATAATTTCAAAATAGTTCACTTCTAATTTTTCAGAAAAGTAAAATTTAATCATAAAATAATGTTTATTATAGGCATTGTATTGTATATTTCAAAATATTTTATCAGTTATGTCAATAACATAATTAGCACTGTAAATAGCACTGCCATAATTGTAATACTAAAATAATAAAAGTGTTTTAATCTGAAAGTGAGATAATAATATCAGGATGTACTCTTCAGAGACTGAAATAAGTGAAGTAAATTATGGTTAAAATTTTCAAAAGACAGGGCTGGAGTGACAGCACAGTGGGTAGGGGTTTTGCCTTACACACAGGCTGGTTTTAACCCCTATTTTCCAGTAGCTAGTCAGTCACACCCACAAACTGCCCCTTGCTCCTGGAAGAGAGCGACACAGAGTCTCTTGCCCCTGTGCCTGGCTGTCTTCACTGGGGCCCCTTGGAGGGGGTGGGCTGAGTCTCCCTCCCTGCCCCAAGCAGAGCCCCGGCAGCCAAAGACCTCTGAAACCCAGCTACAGTCAGGCTGAAGGCCACTCTCCACACGCTTAGACGAGCCTTATGCACGAAGGAACTGGCAGAGGAACTCAAGTGTGCAGGACCTGGCGCTGAGATTTCCAAGCCTGCTTGGATCGGGACTGGGCCTCTTCCGCCCATACACACACACACACACACACACACACACACACACACACACATACACACACACACATCTATAATTTAAGATGATTCCATTTCCATACCCCCACTAGTATGGAGTTATAATTTTTCTTGTCTACTCTGGATATAGAATAAAACTGGTCATTGATTTTTTTGACACTCTACCTATTGAAATTCTATTACTTCCTCACACAGAGCTACATTTCTTTCGGTGTGGGGGGTAGAAATTAGGAGCTTTGCGGGAAGCTTGAAAACATGACATTGAAAATTCAGAATTTCCACCCCTCTACACCAAGTTGGAACACCACTTTCATTATTTTTAAGTTGTCTCATTTTTGCCTTTCAGTCAGTAATCTTTGCAAGTTTGCACTGTGCAGGTTGGTGTACTATATTTGCGAGCCAGCATGTAGAAAGGGTTCCAAAGATCTCCACTTCCTTTATTTCACCCCTGTCAAATGCACCAGGCTTAAATATAGTATGGATTTACTGTGTCATTTCTAGTAACCAGAAAATGTAGAAGTGTAGAAAAAAAATTGTGAGAGGTTACTCCTAAAATGAGGTTACCAAAGCAACGTGAGTTCTGTCTTGTTGATTCTTTCTCTAACTCTTTTCTCACTCCATCTTAGAGAAGTTAACTACCATGTCTTAAGGCACTTTCTGGAAAGTTCCATATGACTAGGAGCAATGTCTCCAGCTGACAGTTGGAAAGTTATCTTGTGCCGGAGGAGTGAGCTTAGAAGCAATTTCTCTATGCATGTAACTTTTGAACTGATTGTGGCTCTGGCTGACGCCTTCATCGGAGCATTGCGAGACATTCCCAGCCAGAGAGCACAATGAAACCAGACTTACTTTCCTAATCATATGCAGGATATGGGTTTGTTTCATTTCAAGAAATACTTTTCCTTCCAAACCGGCTCAGGAGGGCTGGAGAGGTAGCATAGTGGATAAGGCACTTGCCTGGCACTTAGAAACCAGAATTCAATCCCGTCACCATATATAATCCCCTGATCCCAACGAGGAGTGACCAAAGGGCAAATCTGGGAGTAGGTCCAAAACAGACAAAAAAAAGTAAACAAACACATCACTTCAGTAATTTGATAGTGCAGTAGCGGTCAATTATTAGTCATATGTTTTATATGACTAATAATTCTTACCTTTAATTCTACAACAAAAGCTAAGAAAATGACTGTTTATAATGCACATCTCTATCTCCTACTGAAAGATGATTGACATACCACCTTGAATCTTGGTTATGGATGCCCAAGCTACCATGGAAGTGAAGAGTAGCTTACTGCAGATGGTTCTGGCACAAGTGGTCGATATTTATAATCCTCAATATTGTAAATGGTTTCTATAATTTCTCTTTACATTCCAATGCTAAGTTCATGCCTCTGTGTTAGAGAAGATGAGAAAAGCAGATCCCTGCAAGTCTAATGGCTAGTACTGCCAAAGTCAACTCTTGGGGGCTGACAATCTCTCAATAAAGCTTAGAGTCATCTTGAATGATTCATTACTTGAATGAAATCCATTGCTTGGATGATTCATTATTGCTGTATTTAGAATACACAGATACCTTGTGCTAATTGATTTCACGAGGATCTAGTTAAAATTCTGAGACAAGAAGGTATTTTTATTTTCATTTTACACAGATAATACAAATGCTAGACATTTCTTCTTCATCTAGTATATTCCACCCTAAAAGAAGTTAAACTGAACTTGAAATCACTAATTTTAGGATTTTTAAAAAATTTCATGGCACATGCAGGACTTTGTTTTTGCTTTGCTTGTTTCATTTGTCATTTTTATAATCTTTGCAATTAACAGATGATCAAAATAATGTGGCATTTTTCTTCTTGTGACTATTTTGACTTCCATAGTCTTTTGTTTTTGACTTCATATATTACATGACATATGACAGTGATAGGGAAGTGTTTCTACTCCTATTGCAGTGCTCAGTGCTTGCTGGGGGATCCCACAGGGCAAGGTCAAAATTAGAAGTAGGTCTTTTATTCTTTATTCCATTTCCTACATGGAGAATGTAAAGGTTTAGACAAATTAATCACTTTGCCCATGTTTCAACAGTGAACTTGAGTAGAGCAGGAAGCAGATGGAACTTTGTTTGACTCCAAATCCTACAACAGTACAGCACCCTTGCTTGTAATAAATAAATAAATGGGAAAAACACAGAATGTCGACCAAAGAGTTAGTTAAACTCTCTATGTCTTATTGGTTGATAGAAAGCTAGATAAAAGATTATAGCTAGAAGGATGTGTTTTGACTTTGTTTAACTGTCAGTAGGTTCTGTCCGTTCAAAGAACTGTACAAAGGACAAAACTGTTTCAAAGTCTTATGAAAAGTACCTGAAACAGAAAAGAAACTTAAGACACACCAATTCTGTGCTTTGAGACACACTGAGATTCAGTTTTGCCAGCACCTCGATGGCTGTGTGTGCTTCAAATTTTCCAAATGAATTTTTGTATTTACTTGCTCTCATGGCAAAACCTCTTAGAAAACCTCTTGGTCTTTTGAAAACCTCTGTTGACACAAGTTTTTCTGAAGTTTCTTGCAATTCCATAGTAACCAAGAGACTCTCCTGGCAGATTTCTTGGCTTTCTCTCTCCCTTTGCCCTTCAGTTTAGAAATCTTCAACAATGTCGGGTTTGTATCATCTCTCTTATCCTCTTATACCTCCAGCTCTCAAGGGAGAAAAGTGTGTGGAGAACTGGAAAGCTCTCAACCAAAATGAAGTAAAAAATTGAGGCAATTATCTTAAAAATACAAGTGAAAACCTGTTACAACTCCAAATGAAAGGTGAATGACATCAAGTTTATGTTTCATTCAAAGCAGGCTGGAAGAGATTGTGATTTTTTCTCTTTATTGCATAAATCATTGAGTTACACATTTGCAAGGATGAAAGTGTCACTGATGTACTTGTTTAAAAATAAATATGGCTCCTCACAGAAAGGCTAAATTCAGTCTCCTAGGAGCTGTAGTCATAGTAATGACACTTCAAAACTGAAATCAACCAATTTTCATGAACAAAACTATTTGTTGCATGGTTCACATAAATACAAACATTTACCTCCTTGAATACTGAAAGCGTTAAATGTTCTTCAACATTATTGTTCTCACCGATCATTCTTAAATTCTATCCCAGATATCTGTCTGCTTTCTACTGCTAATAAAGGCTGGTGTGATACTAGCAATAGAGCAACTTCTTAGAAGGCCTGTTATTATATTTTTCTGATCAAAAGGTTATGAGTATGTGGGAAACGTGCAGTGTTTTGACATTCATATTTTTAGACTAGTTGTAATAGTTTTCTTTCACATATTATTGCAAGTGTGTTAGCATACACATTTTTTATTTTATAGGAGCAAGATAGTTTTTATTCAATGATACTTGCTTAGAAAGATGTGAGGAGAGAGTGAAAGAGAGAGAGAGAAAGAGAGAGGAAAGTAGGGAATATATGTTCAAGAGACTTCTCAGAGTGGAAATAAGCAAACAAAGAAATGTAGAGATGAGCAAGAGAGAGACACATATTTGAAAAGCAAGCCTACACACAATTTTTACATGAAATACTTTCTCATCTTTGAATTTATATTTTTCTAAATCAAGCTTATTATAGAAATGGACTGGAGCGGTAGCACAGTGAGTAGGGCGTTTGCCTTGCACACGGCCGACCCAGGTCTGTCCTCTCGGACAAGCTACCAAGTGTATCTTGCATGCATGGCAAAACCTGCCAAGCTACCCATGGCAAATTCAATATGCCAAAAACAGTAACATGTCTCACAATGGAGACGTTACTGGTGCCCGCTCAAGCAAATCGATGAACAATAGGACGGACGACAGTGCTACAGTACTACAGTGCTATTATAGAAAAAAACTAGAGAATATTGCAGAAGTGAAGGATAATACAAATATTTTTTTCACAAATTACAGGGAATATATTCACATGAACTTGATGCTCACATATACTTAATGGACTCATCTTGACATACACTTGACGGGCTTAAAAATATTTATCTGAATGTTCTCTTCTTTATCTTTTCTATCGAATGTTCTTTGTCAATGATATTTTATACAAACCTCTTTATATTATATTAACTGAATATTATTTTATATACTAATTCTCTATATGACATTGCATCATTAACTTTTTATTAGTTCTTTGAGTTTTACAGTTGAATGCTATTCTTAAATTATTGTTTTTGAATTTTTTTTCCTTTCTTTTCTTACTTTTTGGGGAGTATACTAAGTGGTTCTCAGATAGCCAAGGGTCTAAGCCCTTTCCTGTGATTTTGGTCAACTGGGTTAATGGTTTATTACCATAGCGATGCTTGGGAGCCGCCTCCAGAGCCATCACGTGGTGGTATTTTGGGGTCTCCATGCTGTATCTGGCACTGTTTAGCAGACTCTAAGGTGCCAGGGTTGGATCTAGACCAGCTGCACCTGCAACACTAACCCTGTACTCTGTTTCCATCCCCTACAGTATGATTCGGCTAAGATGATAGAAATACATTATTGCGTTAGAGATTTTATTATACTTTGACCTTGTAGATGATCCAACAAGGGCAATTAGTTTTCAGATACTTCTGGAATCTAACTTCATCTATTTTATCACTAGTATATGGTTACATGATTTTTTTAATGAAGAAGCAACAAGTTCATAGGATATCAACTCAGGTTTTAGTTTAAACACGCTATTAATGTAACTAAGATTACAATTTGGGACTTTTGTATATAATACATTTGCCACACTTGCAACATAATTCATTGTGCTTATAGATTTTTATTCCTTTTTTAATGTACACCTTCATCCTTAGAAATGCATCAAGAATATTTTTAGCATAAATTTTTATTTTTATTTTTGACCATACTCAGTGATGCTCAGGCAGGGGTTATTCCTGGCTCTGCACTCAGCAATCAGTCCTGACAGTGCTCAGGTGACCATCTGAGACTCTGGGAATCAAATTCAGGTTGGCTGAATGGTAAGCAAGCGCCTTACCTGCTATGCTATCTTTCTGGTCCTAAGATTAGATTAGAAACATTTATCACAAAACATTCCTTTTTGAGAAATGTGATAGACGGGCTGGAGCAATAGCCTTTTCTTTTTTTTACCTTAAAATGAAAGGTAAATGCAGCGGGTAGCCCTGCACACAGCCGACCCGGGTTCGATTCCAGCATCCCATATGGTCGCCCGAGCACCGCCAGGAGTAATTCCTGAGTGCAGAGCCAGGAATAACCCCTGAGCATAGCCGGGTGTGACCCAAAAAGTAAAAAAAAAAAAAAAGAAAAAAAGAAATGTGATAGAAAACACTTTCTTTCACTCATCAGTTTTTTTGTTTTGTGATTTAGAGTGTAAAGGAACAGGACTGCAGATTTCCCAATCACTGCTCTACTGTAACATATGTTGATATTATATTTATCCAGACTGATTATGAAATGAAAGTAGTTTAAATGAAGTTACTTAAAAATTCTAGATATATGTCACCACTTGTTTGCAAGGACTCTGTTAATCAGACATGTAAGGTAAGGATAGATGAAGACTTAGTAATACTTGGAGACCAAACCCCAGAAATTAATAGTTGACAGTCAAGATATGTCTAAATGTATAAGCCAATAGCTATATTTGATATCATTTCCATATAAATGAGATCTCCAAAACCTTTTCCAGGCTTTTGTATGGTTGGCAGAGTCTTCATCCAGATAAACAACTCTTATTCTTCTAAGTAGCTGACATCACATGGAAATTTTGAACCAGAATGCCACACTTTTGACGCCACTTTCCTAATTTTGAGCTTACTGGTTTTTAAACTTCCTATTCTACTTATAACTAAATTGGATGCTTATATTCCTATAAAGTGAATTTTTCTTAGTCAGTTAAATTACAACTGGCTTGATTCATAGTTAAAATCTCTTCACCGAGATAGAAGCCATCACATTAAATTCGGAACCACATTTAACATGAGATTCTTGCAAAAAAAAATTCAAAAGAAAGGTAAATGAGGAATATGTCTCTAGTTCTCTTCTTTATTCTCTCTGCTCCATCACTTCATAATTTTGGAACTACCAGCAGCAGAACATAGCTCTGATGCAGGGGAGCATAATTGATAGTCTATAAATGGGTCATCTACCTAAAAGGATTCTATGATTTGTGTTCAACACTTGCCATTTTGCTTCTTAACAAAATATAAGTATTTTATCAGCAACATATAATATGTATCAATATAATACATTTAAAACTAGTAAAAATAACTGACAGTTCTTGCAATATAATGACTCTCCTTAATCAAATGGATTGTACTGACTACCATATGTACTTATTATTTTGAAGTATTGCAAGTAAATTTAGAGAAGTATGAGGAGAAAAAGGAGAAGGAGAAAGGAGGAGGAGGACAAGGAGGAGGAGAAGATTAAAGACATTTTAAAAATCACCCTCTGTACCACCACATTTAATATAGAATCACAACACAGAAGATAGAAAAGAATTTAATAATGAGTTCTAAATCAGGAGGTTAAAAAATCCTGCACTTTCAAGCTGGTTATATACGTATTTCCCATTGAGGATTTTTTTCAAATGAATCTCCTGTCAAGTTAGTGATTGTTTATTTATAGGCACCACCTAGTCGTTGATGAGTTTAGAAATAGATTCCTTTGGGCAGCAAGAATCAAGGAAAGTTATAAATCAGCTAATTTAGAGAGATTGGAGGGGGAGATATTTCTAGGTGAGGGAGTTGAGTTCAAAGGGGATACCATAATGTAAAGCAGATAATTCAAGATAGATGAGGGCCACTGATTAAGTAGCATGTTGCTAACTATTATATTAATAATTACAGGGGGATTTAGCATGGCGATTTTGCCTGAGAGCTTGTTTTAAATTGCACTTTAGTTTCTGTCCTCTTGAACATTATCGTTCACTGGAACATAACTGATGGGAAATCTGTGAACAAACCACCTAATTTAATTAATACCCTGCTGGTTTTGTTGATGATCTTTCCCCCACAAAGTGTCCTCTTCAACAAGGTTGGGCAAAGTACAGAATAATGAATTTCAAGTAGCATCTGTTAACTTGCCAGCTATTTACCATCTTTCTTTATTCTTAATTGTCATCTTTTTTTAATGAAGATTAACAAGGCATTACTAATTTATAGGATGGCTTGATCCAAGCTTTTAAATGTTAATTTGCATTGACTAAATTAAGACTGGGGTCATCATTTTCCTTTCATTAGTACTTTCTTCCTTAATAGTTATTTGTGTCAAAATGCGCTGAGTGAATGTGTCTTTACTTTTCTGAAATGAGCACATTTGAAATATGCCTTGAAATTCTTGGCTTCATTGAAGCATGTAGAAGCATCTCTTATGCCTGTATATTTTATGTTCCAGTGATAATTTCAGAAACATAAATCACAGGGAAAAACAGATAATTCATAATTTTAGAACCTTCTATGAATATATACAATATATTCAACTGGTGTCTAATTGATTTCACTCAAATATTGCAAAAATTAAAATATAGATTATTTTCTGTGAACTCATTGCTTCATAAAAATTTAGTTTTTTTTCTATCTCATTTGGATTATATTTATCTTTCTATAGGTTAATACAGCAGATGTCATAAAGATATGAAACCATAATTGTCCTTTTATATACCCGCAAAATGCCAGTATAAGAGGATAATTGCTGTTTTTAAATGGCACACAATTTTTCATCTAAATTAGCTCAAATTATAAAAACTTTGGGGGAGTTATGCAATATCCATGCACTCATACTCCAATTGCTAGTGAATAATAAAGAGGCTAGAGAATCCAGTAGAAGCATAACAAAGGGTTCTATTACTCAACCAAATGAAAAATTCTATTATTCTTTGATTTCTGCTTTATACATTCAAGGCACCTGTGATCTATAAAGAGCAATGACTATGATATTTGCAAAATTGTGTATGAGAGTAATCATATTTTCATAATCTACTGGACTACAAAGATAGTTTATGCAGAAAGATTCCCACTGTCCAGAGATAAGCCTGTTTCCATCTCCAGCATTGCACATTGTCGTCCCCAAAAGTGATCCTTGAGCACTCCTGGCTGCATCCTCCCCAGCCACGGGGGTGGGGTGAGGTGTGTGTGTGTGTGTGTGTGTGTGTGATGTGTATGTGTTGTGTGTGCCTTAGTGATGCAAGTATGTCACGAATGATTTAAATATAGAACATTAAAAATTATAGAACCAATAAATATTCTCTTAAAGTTAACTTGATGACTTCTCATAGACTAAAATGTGAACAAAAAGCAAACGTATAGTGCAACAGGAGAAATAGAACAACAGTTTGGATTCTTGCCCTTCATGTGGATGAGTCAGATCCAACCCCCAACACACCACTGGATCCTCTGACACTGCCCTTCCCACCCCCGCCCCTGGCCAGGAGTAATTCTTTGAGTGTAGAGTCAGGAGGAAGCCCTAAGCACTGCCTTGTGTGGTGTCTTAACAAAAATAAATGAATGGTGTAAAATACATCTAAACAAATACTTCCACAGATATTGATGAGGGTACCAAGTAAGGGAAACTTGTCACTTCTCAAAGATCACCTTGTTACTCACAGTAGTACTTTTGTAGACGCTACAGACCTATCAATACAAGTGTATGAATAAAGGATATATCTTTAAGCCCATTTCAATGAATAATTTCTAACTTAATTGCAATATCTGTCCATTAATTTTCCATCTTCACCTTTACCATCACTTCCCATGACTGGACAGACTCAGTCAAACATATATTTTGAAGGTAAAGTCCATTTTAGCTTCCTTAATGTTCTTATCCTCTCACTTTTCAGGGAAAGATGATTGCAAAATTACCCACACAAATTAATGTCCTACAGCTAAATAATTAATTACTTAAGTTAGCAGAACAGACTTTTTAGTTTTCAGTCCTTTAAAGACTAATCTGAAATATATAGCATTGGCCCACTCAGAAGCTGGAGCGATAGTATAGTGGGTGTGACCCGGGTTCAATTCCTCTGTCCTTGGAGAAACTGGAAAGCTACTGAGAGTATCCCACCCACAATGCCAAGCCTGACAAGCTCCCTGTGGCATATCTGATATGCAAAAATCAGTAATGACAAGTCTCACAATGGAGACATTACTGGTGCCCGTTGATGAGCAATGGGATGACAGTGATACAGTGATCCATTCATACCTTTCCTAAATTTAAATTATAGTATTTTAGTGATGATATCATTGCTTTAGTAATAATTGATTATATTAAATAAAAACTGCAATGTGGGGAAAACACTATTTTATAATATAAATGTTTTAAGATTAGCCATATATGTATCATTTAATCCATTTTTATCTCACATATAAGGTGACTTGGAGGTGTATTACAGATGGCCTCAAATGTCAAACCAAGATATCCACACTAAAATTAAATATTAGAAATATTGGGATGTGTACAATTACTTAAATATGTCATTACATCTCTTCAAAGATTTCAATCCTTTGATACTCTAGCTTAAATATATGACAGAAAATATTTTTGAAGAAGAACACTTTTGATGCTTGTACTTTATATATAGTACATATTTTAGTATATTTGATATATATTTTGATATATGTATGTCAATCAAATATCTTTCTGCTGTACTTTTGATGGACACATCTTTAAAAGTGTTTTTGGACCTCTCGTAGAAATTTCAATGCTGCCATTTATATAAATTGTGTAAGGTGTTAATATTACCATGCAAAGAATAGACTTTAAGATATATTATCGACATAATTCATGATTCTATTTACATGGAGTTCAAGAAATGACAATCATGGGTGACAAAATTAGGATGCAGTTTCCTATGTTGATAAGGGAGATTATTCAGAAGGGGCAAGAAGGAACTTTTGAAAGCATTGAAACTATTTAGTAAGTTCAAGGACATTACTTGAACCATTTTATTGTATTGAATTCTTCCTTTCCAATACTTGAGTTTCATTAATAGGTCGCTATTGCCTAAACTTTTCATGTGCTTATGCTTTTTTTAAATCTTGAGACTATTATTCATATACACCTTTGCATATTATTTGTATATGATATATGATAGTAATTTCAATAACTACAGATATAAAGAGAAAATAAAATAAATATTTCCATTTATTTTTATCTCTAATGGAAAAAGCTCTTTCAACATTCCTTCCTACTAATAAATATCATTTGAAGCAAAACAAAGGTACACCACTTCACTCATTTTAGATTAAAGTATTTGAACCCTCTCCCTACATTCAAAGGCATGGTTATAAAAGGTGAATTATGACACTAGATGGCTAAAAGTTGCGTGTTTGCTACTGCAAATTTTTTGTAATTAAATCAATAAATTTAAAGTAAAGTTAAGGAAAGTAATAATGAGTTTGCTCAGAGTAATAAAAACTAATCATGTTGGAAAAGGATTGTGCAGTAACTGAAATGATTCAACAGCTCTAATTAAGGCCATAGTGAGAAATTCAATTATAGGCAGAATGCCGAATGGCCTAATTCCTTCCTCTTCCACTTTTGAAGTAGCTTCACTAAATGAGTTGCTCTCTCCAATGTTTTGTGTTTATTTTACCAACTTCAATGATTAATACTTAAAATGCAAGTGAAGAAACATGATAACAAACAAGTCATTTAAATCACCAATGTCTGATTACACAGGCGTGTGCTTTGTATTAAATTAAATAACAATGTTGCTGTCGGTGAGCAGACTATTAATTGCATATATGAAAATTTCAATATTGCAATATTTTGGCACTTGTATTTTTAATTAAATTCAGACCACTGATTGTTTTAGAGAGCTTCTCTCTGCTCTCGCCAGGAGCTAATTGAACCTAATAGGATGACATGGAGCTACAACACACTTTAAATTAAAATATACATTAAATAAAGAAGACACTAGTAGAAGAGGTGCTAGTGAATAATTCATTTTATGTACACGAGTTCATTATTTTTTAAGAAGATGTGATTGTCAGTACTGACAATGTTAGGACGAGAATCTATAAACATTTCCCAGATGGAGGAGAAATTAAATAGAACAGGAAGTAATATAGAAGCAATACTGTGACTCATTGGATCATAGACTCTTGGAGATATAAGTATTAAGTTCTTCTCAAAGACACCTAGTTCAGAGGGAGATGGATGTATGAGAATAAAAGCCTGGCAGATGTTCCCATCTGAATTTGATTTCTCAGAATCACATCCGCCCTTCCTAGAACCATGGTCTCCTGGTTCTCTAAGATTTCCATATACATCATTTCATGCCCCTCCCAGCACCACAGGTTTGATCCTGCCTTGAAGCATCTTTGTATGGGGAACCTGCAAACAACAACAAGCAATGTGATTTAGTTCAAGTTCAATACAGAGTCCACACAGTATTTCAAAGGCTTGTTTGCATTTTATTGCAAACTGACCAGACTTAAATTCCTGAAGACAGGAATTAGTCTCTCCAGGTTTATCTGTTCAGAAGCTTATTCCGCTGGAATGAAAGTTAAATTGTCCTTGACTAAAAGAAGCAGGGAAGGCGTGTGGATGAAATGTCTCTCCACGAATAATTCTCATTTCTTTATTATGAAAGTAACTGTTGATTATAATATTTTTAGAAGTGCATTATTCAAAAGCAGCATTTGTATGTACTGTATTACATTCACCATGCATGAATGAGATTTTTAAAAACAATTTTATTTGTTCTGTTTGGGGGCTACACCCAGCAACGCTCAGGGAATCCTTCTGAATATGCACTGAGGAATTTCCCCGGCAGTACTCGGGGGACGAATTTGAATGATGGGAAGTAAACCCAAGTCAGCTTTGTGCAGGACAAGTGCCGTATCTGCTCTATTATCTCTTCAGTTCCTGAATATGAACTCTTTATCATGTGATGATGTTCTGTATCAGAAATGAATAAAAATAGAAATGGTAATATATTTTGCAATTTTCTCTTCTTTAGGTTTCCTATATTTTTGTTATTTTTTTGTTTTATCTTGCTTTGGGGGGGAGGGGTAGAAAGATAGCATAATGGGTAGGGCGTTTACCTTGCACGAAGCCGACCTGGCTTAAGGTCCTCCTCCCCTCTCAGAGAGCCTGGCAAGCTTCCAAGAGTATCCTGCCCACACAACAGAGCCTGGCAAGCTACCTGTGGTATATTCAATATGCCAAAACCAGTAACAACCAGTCTCACAATGAAGATGTTACTGGTGTCCACTCGAGCAAATCGATGAGCAACGGGATGGCAGTGACAGTGACAGTGATCTTGCTTTGGGGGAGGGACACACCTGGTGCTTCAGAGCTTTCTCCTGACTGTGCCCTGGTGGACCAATTAAGCAGTGCCAAGGAACTGAATCTGTCTCAGTCTCAGTCGGTAGTCTGCAAGACATTTCTCAGCCACTGATATTTCCCTATCCCCTAGATTTTTTCCTTAAATATCTTAAAATATAATGTATTTAAGGTTATCTATCAGGCTTATATTTGTGGACTGTATCACTGTATCGCTGTCATCCCGTTGTTCAGCAATTTGCTCGAGTGGGCACCAGTAACGTCTCCATTGTGAGACTTGTTGTTACTGTTTTTGGCATATAGAGTACTCCACAGGTAGCTTGCTAGGCTCTGCCGACTGGGTGAGATATTCTCAGTAGCTTTCCAGGCTCTCAGAGAGGGACGGAGGAATCAAACCTGGGTTGGCTGCATGCAAGGCAAATACCCTACCTGCTTTGCTATCGCACCTGCCCATATATGTGAGCACCAGAGCAATATGGATGCTTATTCTGCATCCAGTCTGAGTGTAATCATCTCTGGATTAATAACATAGAGGCTGAGTGATTACTTTTTATCCCCAAGAGCCCCAATTTATGTAATTTTATATGAGAACATCAATTATAGCTAATAATACGAAAGATAAATGATTGTGTTCATCAAATGACATCTCATTCAAATAGGTTCTAAATTCCAGCTTTTACTGTTAATTTTTATCCTGTTTTATTATTTTTTAAAAATAAATGGTTTGAAGCAAACACATTTATTAGTACAGTCTAATGATTGTCACTTTTGAATAAATACTGAGAATATAGAGTTTTACCCTATTTTTTACTTTCAATCACTTAATAGTAAATGCATACATATGTCTTCAAAAAATACTGTTATTCAACTTAAAGGCAAGGAATAAAAGAACATTTTTTAAAGTAATTGTATCTTTTTTCTACTTTTTTCGGTATGCAGTCCAGAGATTGATCTTCTCTACCAGCAGCTAAGTCAGACCAATGCTATCCACAGAATGTGAAATGAACTATAACTTCTTTTATTTTTATAGTATCTTCTTTGTGATTATTAGCAAAGAGAACCTGTGTTTATGTTCTTTTGCTGGCCTGACAGACCTACCACAAATCTTGGATTAAGCTTTGCAGATTGAAAACCTTGATGAAGAAATCTTCCACTGCAAGAGACAAAGGAGAGTGTACAGATGGACTGGAGGCAAAGAAACGCTCTTCAGGATACACCAGGACTAACTGCAACTGGGAAGATATTTCTAAGTCAGAGGACTTTACCTTGGGGTAAAGGCATAGAAAGTTTCACTAAACCGTTGGCGGCACAATCCTACATTAACAACGCAGAAAGGGAAGGAAAGAAACCAAAGGTATAAACAAGGGTAAGTAAGAGTCACTGGCAAGTAGTCTCATGGGTACCTTTCCCAACGCTGCTGACAATAGTACTGGTGGAGGCTGTCTTGAAACTTGCTCCGCATGGCACCAGCCCAAAGGGCACCATCTCTGAAAAGAGTGCTCTCCACATTGCGTAAATAGCTTACGCAAGACTGGTAGCAGTGATCTAGAATGTTTTCTCCTTGTCCAAAGACGTTGCCTTTCCCAATCTACATGTAACTGTTAACTGGCGTGATGTGGACCCCCAAGGCATAATCATGTAGCAGAAGGGCCCCGCCTGCTATGCTGCTTTACATCCATGACCAGCCAGATTCTGCTCCCTGCCTTTCCTGGGCTGCACTGTCCATGAATGGTCAGGGATCCCTACTGGCATTACTTCGGGATAAAATCTGTTAAAATAAAAAAAAAATTGTCAAAGATAAAAATCTCTTAACCAATTATAAGGCAAGGACTGACTTTAGCCCCTGTACTCTCCTCTCTCTCTCTCTCTCTCTCTCTCTCTCTCTCTCTCTCTCTCTCTCTCTCTCTCTCTCTCTGATTCTGGTCTCTTCACATGGAATTTTAAGATAAATAAGAGAACTTTGTTGCCAATCTATGTGAGGATAATAGTAATCCTGAGAGTGGAAGGGGATGATAATGGAATGGAATACAACACAAGTTCATAGTATCAAAGTATATGATTTTATATGGGGTCTTCTGAGATTTTTGCTGTGCATTTTGAGCAATTTGTATCCTATCCTCAATATATGAGATATTAAACCTTTAGGTTTCATTTTGCCAATAGCAAGCACATAATTTATTCAGTTTTATCAATGTAAGGTACACTTTGGTAAGTTTAAATAAAATAAAAAGACTTAATAATACAAAATCCAAGCAAAAAATCAAGAACTTCTTCAGAAAATATTTTAAAGTTGAAATTTAATGCCAGCAAGGAGACAAAACAGGTCTTATTTAAAAGATTTCTAAGAGTAATTATCTCATATTGAAGCAAAAGCAATGCATAATTCATAAATTATAATACTAAGGTTTTCTTAGTATTGGCAAACATGCTGCTTTTTCTTTGTTTCAAATTCAACATTTGAAGCATAGATTGTGTTATTTATTCATGACTTTTTTTTAGGTTTCATTGTCTTTCCGAATAGGGGACTTTTAATGATTCATTAAATTGAGTCAGAATGAACTTTAGGTTATACCCAGAGTCAAAAGTAATAATCAAAAGAATCAAAAGAAGGGATAAGAACTTCTCTTATCTTATCACTCCGTTTTTTGGTTTGGCTCTATTTTTCCAGATAAATTTTCTCTGAATAACAAAGAAGACTTTTCTCTCATAGCACATATTCTCAAACTTTGAACTTAACAAGAAATAGTATCTTTTTCTGTGTCTTCATTTTTTCCTCTATTAAATGGGGTAATTGTACTTATAAGTGTTGGAATATTTCCCCTTTTCCAGCTGCCTACTGGAGTTTTGTCACAGAAATCTTTTGTCACAGAAACCTAGCTGATCTTTGACCCGAAGTATTTAGATGCTAACCAGGCTTGACTTGACATTGTAGATTCCAGGCTCTGGCCCAGCCTAGTTTTGGGGATGTAAATTTCAGGTGCTGTCTAGTTTGTAATTGACATGTAGATTTCTTGTTGCAGCCCAGCCCGGTCTTTGGTCTTTGGGATGTAAATCCGAGTGCTTTCAGCCCAATGAAGGCTTCGGTTTTGGTTTTGTATCTTCTTTCCAGGGGCCTAGATTAACGGCCTGCAGATACAAGAGAATTATGTTGCCTCACTGTTCTTCCTGTAAGATCTTTTGGTGCCTTTGGTGACGTCAATGTATTGCGCCCTTTGGAAGGGCCATGATCAATAAAAGGGGTTCGGAGAGAAGGTGAGGGGGGCGGAAAGTGTATAGAGGGCGGAAAGTGTATAGGGGCGGAAAGTGTATGGGGGGCGGAAAGTGTATAGGAGGGAGAGTGTATAGAGGGAAAATTGGAATAAACTGCAAGTGAGACCAACCATCTTGGCTCCATTCCTTTCTTCGCCTGCCACATCTTCGCCATCAACCTCCCCGGGGTGGGGGAAGCGGGCGGAGGCTACCGAACTCGGGTGGCAGGAGAGACAGCTGCTGCCCTAGGCCCTGTGCCTGGCTCGGTGCGGTGAGGCGTCCCTTCCCTCGCCCGCACCCTTTCTTTTTATTTTTATACAATAAGGTTGTTCTGAAAATTGGGTGAGTTATGCAAGTGTTCAGAAGAATTCCTGGCATATAAACAAACAAGCTTTGATTTCAGCCTAGAAGTTTCTCTACAAACCAAATTCATTTGCCTACTTGAGCATCTCCTCAAAATCTGATTTTCCTATATCCATACACTCATTCTTGGTAGTTTCTGAGGCCAAATATCATTTTTGATTATTGTCTTTCTCATGTTGTTCAGCTTAATTCTGTTGAAGGATCTTCTTTTATTTATTTATTTTTTATTTTTCATTTATTTTTTAATTGAGTCACCATGAGAACAGTTACAGGGCTTTTAGGTTCGAGTCTCAGTCATACTATGATCAAAAACCCATCCCTTCACCAGTGCACATGTTCCACCACCCCAGCATACCCCACCTCCCACTCCCCCTCTGCCTGTGTGGCAGATGATTTTTCACTTTACTCTTTCCTTACTTTGATTACATTCCATTTTTGACAGGAAATTCACTATCATCATTTGGTGTTTTACCCCCAACAGTCAGACCTGTCAGAATGGCATCATTAGGTTGTATGATTTCTATTGTTGGTAACAAAGAGCATTCCATATTAAGTCAACTAATTGATGTTCCCCTTCTTCCATTATTTCTTTTTAGTCTATCCTCTCTACAGCAGCAAAGCAATGGTACTGAATTAAGTACTTCTCTCAAAAACCCTACTCAGGCTTCTTACTCTGAACAAACCTGAATTAACTCCAACCCCAACATGAATGGCATACTTCTACCTCTTAATTTCCTTCTACTACTCTCCCACGCCCTCACTATGTAGGCTATTCAATGACCATCACTTCAACAATCGCTTTGCTGTTTTCTGTTTTTCTTGAGTGTCCTTCTAGATGTTGAAACAGCTTTCTCTTTCACTTTTGTTGTAGCCATTGTTCTTTATTCACATTCTCATAAGGCCTTTCTCATAAAGTCTACATTTCTAGAAACCCCATCCTCCACCAGCACTTCGTATTATCTTACACTATTTTTTCTTATAGCACAGCAGGTAGGGTGTTTGCCTTACATACAGCTGATCCGGGTTTGATTCCTCCGTCCCTCTAGGAGAGCCCAGCAAGCTACTGAGAGTATCCTACCTGCATGGCAGAGCCTGGGAAGCTCCCCGTGTCATATTTGATATGCCAAAAACAGTAACATCAAGTCTTACAATGAAGATGATACTAGTGCCCGCTCAAGCAAATTGATGAACAACGGGAAGACAGTGCTACAGCGCTAAAGCAGACAAACTAATATGCTAAAAATTTTACTTCTTTGTTTTGTTTAGGTGGAGGGTCACATCTTGTGATGCTGGCTGACTATTTCTCTCTCTGTGCTCTGGGACATTCCTGGAGGTTCTTGAGAGATTGAACTAGGGTCAGGCACAAGCAAGGCGCAAGCCTTGATTCCTGTACTATCTTCCAGGCCCCTTGTTCTTTATTTCCAGTCTCCTTCATTGAAATGAAGGGTCTGTGAGGGCAGAAATTTGCCTTTTTTGTTTTGTTTACTGTTTTATCCTGAGCACATGGAACTATGCTGGTTCATGGCAAGTTTTCAATAAATATTTTTATCTTTTGGTAGGTTTGCTCTGTGTTCTACAGGAGTTATTTATATAGACTCTTGAGTCTTATATTTGCTTATGGTAAATGTATGCATGGGACTTCCATTAGTTTAACTTCTTAGGCAAAATATTTGAATTCTGTCTAAAAAGTATACACTTAGTTTAAACAAAATGACATTACTTTAATTATAAATTTACTTGGTATTCAAATTATTTTAGACATGCTCCTTTATAGATGCTTTCATTCTTTTTTGGGGAGAGGTATCTCCCAAGTGGTATTTAGGACCTGGATATACCCAGTGGTACTTGGGGTTTCTAGGGCATCACCAGGAATGCTGGAGACATAACATTCCAGGAATCAAACTGAGGTTGGCTGCATGTAAGGCATTTACCCTAAGTCCTCTACTACCTCTCCTGTTCTTTGTAGATACTTTCTACAGTTGTCCATATATTTAACTTAAATATATGTACTCAGAACACCAAAATGAAAAATAAAGTCGTTTTTCTTAATATACTTTTACATGCAAATGCAAGTTTTTTTTTTCAAATTTGATACTAAAATAACTTTCTTCTAAAAATTATTTCTCACAGAAATTTTAGTTCTTATCTTTCTGGTTAATCAAGTTTTATTAAATTTTACTTAATGATCAGGCTTTACACATAAAATTTAATGTATTTGTTTAAAGAAGGCATAAGCTTAAATCGTATATTTTTAATTTATTATTTTTTAAATTAAAAAGGATTGGTATGTTATAAAACACCATTGTTAACTTTTAATTAAGCATCTTTTAATACCATATTTCATAGCTTTCAGTACATGTTCAGTCATAAGTAAATTGGTGCTCAGAATCCTGAAGTGGTGTTAAGATAAGCCGATGGAATTGACTTGATTCCAAGTTGCTGAGTGATGCCATGATATCTGAAATTTCCAGAGCTAAATAGAAAGACTCGATGCCTTTCAGACAATATCTGAAGGCTAAGGTAATTCACAACGACAGTGTCAAGTCATCTTATGTCCATCTTGATTATGTTATATCCATGTGAATCTGCATTTTTTTCTAATTAATTTTAATGAAAGATCAGTGTGTAGTAACTAATAAGGGTGGTAATGTACAACCAAATGTTAGGTAATGAGAAGTTGTGTGTACTCAACTGGAATGCATAAGCATTTTTATATGGCATGAACTATTTAAATATATGATGAAAATTACTTTTCTTCTAATGTATGTGTAGTGTTTTTTCATATGTAATATGTAGTAAACAAATGCCAGAAGGTAATATAAACTAAGGACTGGCCTTTTGTAGGAAGCTTGTGTAGTGGGGAATGTGGATGCACTGGGACTGTGGTGGGAGATACAGGCCCTCATGTGGAGGAGAGGTCCTGGCATGCTTTATGCATGAAATCATAATAATATCAGTATTGTACATCATGGTGCATAAGATAAGAGGCAGAAATCAATGAAATGAAATAAACAAAGTTTGTAGTGGGCCTCAAACTTTAAAATGAAGTTATTTGGAATTTCTTCTATCCATATAGCATGATGAAAATGTTACTAATAAATTTACAATTTTGAGAATTGATGGAATGAAAGTGCATATTTTTCTTTTTTAATTTGTTATTTATTAAACTTTAGTTTCATTTTAATTTTGTGATGAAAATTGTTGCATTCTTCTAGTAAAATCATTTATTTCTCTGTGTAGGAAATATGAAGATCCTCTTCATGCTGCAAAATTATCTTTGAAAATTATCTATGAATATCTGTGGTCCAGGTGATATTTTAGAATTTTTTTTGCCACCAACAGAGTTTGGAAACAATATTGAATTTGGATTTTTAACAAAAGATGACAAAAATACTAGTTCTCAATTTCAGAAAAAAATTCAAAACAGTTTGATTCTCTTTGGATTTGACAAAATCCAACTGAATTCTGCCAAGGCACTATTTTCCCTTAATTATTTAGCCTCTTATGTGTTTGTGAAGAAATTTAATCTTATGGTACTGATTCATTTACACTTAACTCATTAAATTGTTTGGTAAGTGCCATAGTATTTTGTATTCAAAGAACTTTATGAGAAGTTACATCTGGAAATTCTAAAGTTTTATAAACTATTATTCAACTTCTTTTCTTTAAACTGAAAAGTCACATTTTTTCCATGGCATGTAGAACTAGAACCTCAAATTTGACTTTAATTTGGTATAGTTTGGAAGTAAAGTAGTGGAACATATTTGAATGTTCTTGTAAGCTATTTTAATGTGGTATACTTGGGTTGTCCCTGATGTAATTTCAATAATTAAAAACCTCAGTAATAGTCAAGTATATCTTATGTGTTGTCTTTTAATGGGAAAGTTCCCACTCTGGGAATGAAAAATGGCATTTTAATTATTTTGCAAGCTTTCTTGGTGGAAAAATTCGACACAGTATGTTGGCTAATTAACTTATTTTTCATTGACAAAACTTCCAAACCAACATAATAGCCTCTGTCTTAGTATTTCAACCGCAATAAATATTGTGTATGCCCTCAACAATGCATCCTGAGGCAGGCAACAATTAACATGTTAAAAGCAAATACTTTTAAAACTGCATTAGATCATGTCTACAAAAGATGAATTTCTGTTAATCACTATTACTTGGCCTAAGTTTTTAATGTTCTCCACGTAAGACATTAATGGACTGAAATTAAACGCTAAGTAAATACAAAATGTGAGTAATCTTAATTCAGTTCAGCTCAACCATGTCACTAAACCACAATCCCTTAGTTACAAAAATATCAGCATAATATCACTAGAATATTTATTATGCTAATATTTATAAATATGCTGAATTTGCCATTTTTAGGTTTAAAAGCAGTCCAATTTTCCCATATGCCACCCTCCTGTCCTCCTACCCACCACACCCTCCCAGCTGCCACCTTTACAGACACATGACAAAGTTGGGTGGTCGGAGGACGGGATCAAGATTATAGAATGTTTACCCCTGAGCACGCCAACTTGAGTTCAGTTGCTTGCATCCCATATGGTTCCCCCAGCACCACAAGGAGTACTTCCTTAGTACAGAATCAAGAATAACTCCAAGGCATCTCCAGCTGTGGCCCAAAAAGCGAAAAATAAAACACCAACATAATCTCTCAGTATCAATTATACAATATTTTTTTTATTTTATCTAAATTTTTTTCCTTTAACTGTCCTTTGTTCTCTGCCACCTCCCACCCATCCACACACACTGTGGCAAGCTTCCAACCACTAACTTTCTTGCCACTGTTTTCCTTGGCACAATATTTTTTAATAATGTGAAGAAAAAATATCCTTCTTTAGTCTATAGTCTATCTGGGTCCCTCTCTCTGGGTTCCATGAATACACAGCTTAAGGAAGGATTCTAAAAGCAACACTGAAAATAGTAAAAGAAGAAAAACATGCTTTAAAAGCTATCATAAGGGGCTAGGGTGGTAGTTCAATGGCTAGGACACTTGCCTTGAATGCGGCAAACCTGGTTTGATCCCGTGGCATTCCATATGGTGCCCTGAGCACCATCAGGAATAATTCCTGAATGCAGAGCCAGAAACAAACCCTGAGCATAGCTGGTGTGACCCAAGAATGAAAAACAAAACAAAACACAAATGAAGAAAAGGTCAAAAAAAAAAAAAACAATGTTTGCTATTTGTAACTTAGATCTCCTGTTTTTTTTTTTTTTTTTTTTTTTTTAAATTTTATTGAGTCACCGTGAGATAGTTACAAGCTTTCATGTTTGGGTTACAATCTCACAATGATCAAACACTCATCCCTCCACCAGTGCACATTCCCCACCACCGATATCCCGGGTATATCCCCCCCTTTCCCACCCTCTCCCTGCCTCCATGGCAGACAATATTCCCCATAATCTCTCTCTACTTTGGGGCATTATGGCTTGCAACACAGACACTGAGAGGTCATCATGTTTGGTCCATTATCTACTTTCAGCATGCATCTCCCATGCAAACTGGTTCCTCCAGCCATCATTTTCTTAGTAGATCTCCTGTTTTAAATGTTGTTGAGTCCAGGTTTGGGATATATAACTGCACCACTCTCCCACATCACTGGTATAACAGCCCTCCTGTCCCCTGTTCCCCTGTTTCTTCCCTTTCTCATTTTCTTTCTGCCTTCCCACCCTTGATTTATTTCATTTTCTGTCTTTCTCCTCCCTGAGCTTGGGGGTCAGAGTAATGTAAGCTTCCCCTATTTCCTACATTACATTTCTTCACCCAGTTATTCTATATACCACAGATAAGTGAAAGAGGTGATGATGCTTTGTGAAGTCAAATTTAATGTTGACTGTGACTTATAACTGCATTTGTTCAGGGCAACCAGCTGATCTTAATTCCATCAAGCTTGAAGAAAATATAATTAGTTTTCTTTAGTTTTGACATCAGGGAACTTGTTGATTTACACACATGCCAGCTCATGTGCATTACTTTCCCCTTTGATTCTCCCTTATTTTTTGATTTTTTTTTCTTTTTTCTTCCCTTATTTTTTGAATACAGCTACATGATCTCAAAATGTACCATAGACAGTGCTGCAAAGAACTGATAAACTATGAAATCTGTCATTTTACTTTAAAAGGAAGCAATGTACCCATGATGGTCAAACAAGTCACTAAATATTGCTAGAGTAGTGAACTCCTTAAATAAAATTTTGTATAACATTAAAATTTCAAGAAAAAAATTTAAAAATATGTAAAACCACACAAATCAAAATCTATGAGCATCTAAACTGTGATATTCCATTATTTTACATAAACTGTTTTTAAATTAAGGGTCTTTTTCTAGTTAAACACAAATCAGTGGTAGATGTATCATTAACATCTCCCCATATACTTACAAAAGAAAAATCAAATTCCAAAGACTTAATTGATAATAAATCCATGATACTAAATTCATGGTACCGTACATCATTTTCTCAAGCATGTGGCTTCTCTTAATTCATAAAGCTTCTGAGATTGTGTATGCTGAAAGTTGACACATTTCAAAGGCATACAAACCACTTGCTTAGATTAAACCTTACTGCCAGAACTTAATACAAGCATGGGAAAGTGAGAAGAAAACACAACTTTAGTAAACTGTACAAGAATGTTTAGTCAATTTAATTAACTATTAATGCTATTGCTTTACTTTTATTTATATTTTTGGTTTGTGGGGTGCCACAGCCAGTAGTACTTAGCACTTACTCCTGGTTCTGTGTTCAGAGATTACTCCTGGAAGAGCTTGCGGGACTCTATCGGGTACCTGGGTCAGACGCATGCCAGGCAAGCGTCCTCTCCACTATACTATCTCTCTGGTTCTATTTTTATTTCCTAATGTAAGTATATCACACACAGAAAATTAATTATGGCATCCCATCTTAAGAAATAATTAAACTATTGAGAGTCAAACTTAAAATATAACAGACAATATTATTTTACTAATGCGAGCATAATGTACACTATAATACGTGCTAGATAATATGATTTGTCCTAGATGACTTCTTTCTTTAATTTGATATGGTATTGTCTTAAACTTTTACAGCTTTACCTATGTGGTTTAACGTTTTTGACAAAGAGGTTTTAGTCATTTTTAAACAACCTACTCTTTTCCATGATTAAGTCTCTGCTTCAAACACGGTAGGTCCAGAACTTTTTTTATGTTCTCCATTTCCTTTTGACTCTCTCTTGGCATCTACCTTTGTATTATGCTGTTCTCCAGATTAAAGGTTCTTGCCATGAGCCATGACTTAAATATTTCACTATTAATCTCTCTAGATCCTTCATATAATATAAAACCTCATCAAACAGTGTTTCATTGAATTCACTCTAGGCTTTGTGGTTTTCAAGGCATGCAAATCTGGAGATAATATTTCATTTAAAAGACCTAAATCAATTGATTTCTCATCTGCTTCCTCTAAAATCCAGTTTTTTCACTACTACTGAGCAAGAGCTCAAATCAATGATTTTGCCATATTTTTTAATGTCATTCTCCTTATTGGTATAATTTTGAGGAAATGGGCCAAATCTAGCAGTTCTCAGGACTTACTCCTGGCTCTGTGCTCAGGGATTACTCCTGATGCTACTCGGGGAAACATACATGCTTGTGTTGATCATCTGGGATCTACTGCGGGGAAGAAAAGTGCCATAACCTCTGTACTAATTTTTGTCCTTTAATATGTTTTTAATGTGTCTTTGTCAACTTTTCTATATTTACCTATCCAATCCAATGTTTTCCATCTACTGTTGATAAACTGCAACTTGAAAAATATTTTTTTCTATTACTTGTATTTTCTGTTTTTTAAAATTAAGACACTGTGACTTGCAAAGGTATTCATAATAGAATTTTCCAGATGTACAATGTTGTAATGTCACCATCAGTATATCCAGAGTTTCTACCCCCCACTCTGTCCCCTTGGCAGCTATATAGCAGATTTATTTCATATTGCTTGCTCCAACAAAACTTTAATGAAATGACAAATGAAATTATCAGGAGATAAATCAACAAGTCAATTTGTAATAATTATTTGCTGTATGATTTTAACTTTTATAAATATTTTATTTTATAAGTGCATCTTTTATATATGTGTTAAATTGTGTTTTTATTTACTCCATAAGTGTTTTTTAATCTGTAAAGATCTGTTAACTTTATTTTCAGGAAGGATAAAATACTCAATTTTCTGAATTTGGTGGGTTTGCAGTCTTTCAACATTTGTCCTCTTTAACATAGAGTTTTCAGCATTGAGAATTTTTTGTAATGTTTTGAATTATTTATTATGTTTTGATGTTCAATAGCTTAATAGAAGGAATATTAAAAAACACTATCTACAAAATATCTTGTAGTTGTTTGTCTTGCACTTAGAAAGTGCATGGACTCTTCACTATTTTTCTTAAAAACCTCACCTGGAAGTTCTGAATCTGACCACAATATAGAGAATAGTTCCTCACAAAAGAAATGTATATTATTTTCATTAACCTCAGAAGAAAAGATAATAATAAAAACTCCCCTCTACTCTCATTTGAAGAATGAATTGGAGTGGAGATAAACAATGTGTCACTAAAATACGTTTTACTTTCAAGGGAAAAATGTATCAAAAAATAAATATTTATGAGACGTTTAGTTTCAGACTTCTTAATGGCTAGTTAATTTTTCCTTCTCCTTCTACATGATAGCAACTCTTTGGCTAAACGTTTTTAGATACCTGCGAGCCTAGTTCAAACAAGTCACACAGCTACTTGTCAGCATTATTTTCAAATTGCACTGAAATTCCTCCGTCCTTATGTTAAACCTCTTTCCAATACACAGGCAAGACAACAAGATTGATGTAATTATTTAAACAGAAACAAAGAAGGTTCTGTCCATGGTTGCAAATAGTGTTGATGCAGAGCCTGTGCCGTGACACTGAGTGATGAGTGCTATTCAGATAAGAGGTTGTAAGCAGCAAGAAAACTTCATTTAGGGAGTAATCCCAGGGAAGTGTAGCAGCACTTCAGAGGCACAGACATTCCTTAAGGGAAGATAATTGATAGTAAGGCACACACTGAAGTAATTTATTACCAAAGATAAACACAATGATTCGATGATCTTTTATATTGCTTTCCCTTTGAAGGGCAGAATGTCTTACTCACTGTAGAATCGAAAAAAATATAGGAAGAATCAAAAATAGAAGATGAGGCATCCGGGGGATGTGTAGAGTGGTAGTAACAACAATCTGTTGACTCATTGACTGTCTGAATAAATAATTAACTAGAACGGAGTCATATTCTATATGTCTCATTTTCTTCCTAATACCAATCTTAAAATTACTGACACAGAGAGATAACTCTACAGGCTGAGCACATGTTTTGCTTGCAGATGGCCTGGGTTTGATCCCGGGTACCGCGAATACTGCTGAATGTTATTTCAAACAGAGTCTAGAGCAGCTGGCTACCTTGGGTGTGCCCCTTCCTCCAACAAAACACAATAAGGTTGTTAACAAAATGAAGCAACTGTTAATACTGTTTTAGAAGTTCAGCTAGAAGAATTAGGCATAAATAGCTATGCTAAGACTAGAGAAATTTTTTCGCATATTGATGGAACTGCAATACATGATCATTTTCTACTAGTTCTCAGAAAAATTAAAAATTATATGACTAATGGATGATTTAATATTTAAAGAAATGTTGGATAAAATGAAAATAACGTATGTGAATTTTCTATGGTGTTATATGTTCTGCAACTTTAAATGAGATTTCTATTACTTTCTTTATATATTTTCAAATTGTCGCAAACTATCTGTTGGGGGGAAATTGTTGGGAACCCAACCAGAATCATACGAGACAAATTTCTTACCTTCTGCATTATTTATGTCTATTGCTCCATGACAATCTTGGTCTCCAAATTTCTGACTTTCTTTATTTATTTTCTCTATTTCCTTCCTTCCTTCCTTCTTTCCTTCCTTCCTTCCTTCTTTCCTTCCTTCCTTCCTTCCTTCTTTCCTTCCTGCCTTCCTTCTTCTTTCTTTTCCTTCCTTCCTTCCTTCCTTCCTTCCTTCCTTCCTTCCTTCCTTCCTTCCTTCCTTCTTTCCTTCCTGCCTTCCTTCTTTCTTTCTTTTCCTTCCTTCCTTCCTTCCTTCCTTCCTTCCTTCCTTCCTTCCTTCCTTCCTTCCTTCCTTCCTTTTTCTTTCTTTCTTTCTTTCTTTCTTTCTTTCTTTCTTTCTTTCTTCTTTCTTTCTTTCTTTCTTTCTTTCTTTCTTTCTTCTTCTCTCTCTTTCTTTCTCTCTCTCTCTCTCTCTTTCTTTCTTTCTTTCTTTCTTTCTTTCTTTCTTTCTTTCTTTCTTTCTTTCTTTCTTTCTTTCTTTCTTTCTTTCTTTCTTTCTTTCTCTCTTCTTCCTTTCCTTCTTTCTTTCTTTCCTTCTTCCTTTCCTTCTTCCTTTCCTTCTTTCTTTCCTTCTTCCCTTCTTTCCTCTCTTTCTTCCTTCCTCCCTTCCTTCCTTCCCTCCTTCCTTCCTTCCTTCCTTCCTTCCTTCCTTCCTTCCTTCCTTCCTTCCTTCCTTCCTTCCTTCCTTCCTTTCTTTCTTATTCCTTTCTTCCTTTCCTTTCTTTCTTCTTCTTTCTTTCTTTCTTTCTTTCTTTCTTTCTTTCTTTCTTTCTTTCTTTCTTTCTTTCTTTCTTTCTTTCTTTCTTTCTTTCTTCTTTCTTTCTTTCTTTCTTTCTTTCTTTCTTTCTTTCTTTCTTTCTTTCTTTCTTTCTCCCTTTCTTTCTTTCTTTCTTTCTCCCTTTCTTTCCTTCTTTTCTTTCTGAAACACCAGGGTATGAACCCTTCTGGTTTCCCAAGATGCTTGGGAAAGACGAGCTTGCAGTCTGCTTCCTGTTCTGGCTCGCCGCACTGCAGTGAGTTCCAGATTTCTTACTTTCTACTGGATTCATTTCGAATGCCAGACCCTAAATATTCTCATGTTATCTTTACATTTGTCTTGAGTGCTCTCTTTCTCATCAGTGATGTCTTTATATCACATAATGATCTAAAAATCCTATGAAGAATGCAATTGTAAGGCTAAAGATGTGGTCCAAGTGGGAGATCATTTGCCTTATATATTTAAGACTGTGAGTTTGATTCCCACATACCCTCTCACCACCAGAACTGCTAGGTGTGTCTCTGGTGACCCCCTGAGCACTGAAGAGACTGACCCTGAGCTCTACTAACTCCAGCACCGCTTGGTATTGAACCCTACGATTGGATAAAGAAAGAGGGAACATCTCAATCTATTAACTCTACCATGAAATTTTTTTGGAACTACCATTTTTATAAGCCTCCATATGACCCAGAAATTCCACTTCTTGGAATCTGTCCCCAAAGGCCCAAAAACTATTTAGAAATGACATTTGTTCTCCTCTGTTCTTTGCAACATGATCACAATTCTCAATAGCCCAAATATGGAAACAACCTAAATGCTCAAGAATAGATGAGTGGGTAAAGAAACTGTGCCATATAAACACAATTTATATACTACTTGGCTATCAGAAAAGACAAAAAAATGCATTATTTGCTATGTGAATGATTCTAGAGAGTATCATACTGAATGACATTAGATAGAGAATGAAGAATATAGAATGATATCTGCTGTATGTGGAATATTAATAGACATAGCAAAATTCCCAAATTGCAACAGAAATTGTGTCCAGTAGGAAGCTTATCATGATGGGTGGATGTCGGCCATAAGATGGGGGACATTGAGACAGTGGCAGAGGGAAGTGGACACTCTTGGTGTAGGGTGTAGTGCTAGAATACTTTATTCCAGAAGTATTACCATTAATAATACTGTAAAGCACAGTAGCTAAAATAAAATTTGACTTAAATATGGGGGAAATGCTTTTATTAAAAGATAGGTTGAATTTAAGCACCTATATCCAATTAAATGGGCTACATTCCTTTTTAAATTATTGATTTATTCTATTAAGTAAATGCTTTTGCAGTATGCTTGCCAGAGAAACAGAACAACATTGCTGACAACTGTCACTGGGTTAAGAGTCCATTAATGAGCTTCTTTTAAAAATGGGTTGCTTTCAACTCAATCAGTCATGTCTTTTCTGATGATTTAAACATGGCTCCTTAAATCTTAAATCAAAATTAGGAGTCTAGTATAAATCACTGAAATGTAACTTCCCTTAAATTGCATATTAATGGTAAAAAACTGCCATCATTCCCTCTGCATTAGAGAACCTTGGGGTTCTTTCCATTTTCCTTTTAGTTTACTTCTTCTTTCGGCTCATGTCCAACATGGCAGAAACACATGTGATTTATCTTCTGTAGACAAGGAATTCTTCTCAACAAAAAGTAAAGATTTTAAATAGAAACATCATCGCTTGGAACTACATATTTTAAAACAAAAATAGGGGCTGGAGCGATAGCACAGCGGGTAGGGCGTTTGCCTAGCAAGCGGCTGACCCAGGTTCGATTCCCAGCATCCCATATGGTTCCCAGAGCACCGCCAGGAGTGATTCCTGAGTGCAGAGCCAGGAGTAACCCCTGAGCATGCCGGGTGTGACCTAAAAAGCAAAACAAAAAAAGGGGGGGGGCAGAGCAATAATACAGCGAGTAGGGGTCTCCCTTGCACGTGACTGATGAAGTTCAATCCCCGGCATCTCATGTGATTCCCTGCGCCCTGTCATGAGGATGTCTGATCATTGATCTAAGAGGATGACCTGAGAACAACTAGGTGTGATCCTCAAAACAAAACAGAAAAAAAAGATGAAAAAATAAAAATCGATTGATTTATGTTAATTTAATCTAATATTTTTGATAAAAGAAGCACATCCACATACAAATAAGCATATACACGTAGTGATTGCTTCTGTCTCAGCCACTGAGATAAGTACTCTATACCTATCTGTCTTATTCTTCAGAAATTTTATTCCATTGTAGCAGTACTATACTTTTAAATATATAGAACTGTGTTATTTTTGAAGAATTGTCTCCCCTTTCACTGCTTGTTGATGGCTGTGTTGGAGTTAGATATTAAATCTCTCTGATCAGAATGCCCTGTCAAATTGTACCTTTTGTGTGGATTCTATACAGTTATTGTCCTTTGTATTTGTGTCAACCTAATATTAGCAATAATTCCTCAACTAGAGAGTAAAGTCTGGCTATGTGGCAGAATACACCCATGGGAAAAATTCATTGAACAAAAAACACAAACTTACTTTCACTCTTACATTTTCATGTCAGTGATTCCTAGAACTCTTTATTTTATACTTGTCTGCAGCATGGCTAGATTTCTTAGATATTTTCAGAGATCTAATAACTAGTGTAAGTCTGATTCTGGGGGGAAAATGTTATAGTTCTAGGTGATGAAAAGTATTAAACCTGGCAAGCAGAATAGTCTCAAGCAAGTTGTCAACATAGGTCTGGGATTAAAACAAGTGATTTCCCAGTAGATGGCAGCAAAAGCAAAACACGGGCAGGAGGCTTAGTGGGATATGGTCAATTGGACAGAATCATAACAAAGAAATTTATTGGCAAGTAGCAGAACAAAAATAAAAGTACCTGACATTCAGTCTACCAGTTTTCACATAACTTGACTACAAGGAAATAAGACCTCAAAAGAAAATGGGGTATAAAATATTCACAAACACATAGACCAAGTGGTCCAACTTGTGTAATAAGAGGAAATTAGATTTGAGAATATCTACAGTTATAAAAGTTGAACAATTAAAAAAATATAATCAGCAGGTATGACTATAAACAAGGCTAATAAATGAAATGTCATGGCTGATTAAACAACATTTTTCAAAGCAGAAGGCAGGTAGTTACTGGAAATAAAACTCTTCAATTATCGCATCAAATCCATAAATATCTTTCCTAAATGCTCTTATGTGTTATTTTCTACTTCCTCCCACTAAGGAGGAAAAAGTGCACTCACTCACGTGCACTTTTATATTTTGAATCATAGTACAAAGGAAAACTTCAAACTTTATTTAAGTTTCTTTTAGTTTTTGTTATCAATATCATTTCTGCCTTTACTTGGCGTTAGATTCCCTCCTGATTACTCTTATCTCACCAGTGCCTCACTCTATTCTTGCTGTCATCTTGCATTACAGTGTCACTTATCAGGATAATAGGTAATCTAGACAGTAGTTAGCAGTCCAGGGGATTATGCCACAGTGCCGAGGGATAGAGAATAAAATGAATGCAGTCCAATCTTCTTGAAAATACCCGTTTCTGATTCCATGGTGATGGAGCATGGTTGTATTTCTTCCACCAGTGAGGAACCTTTCCACTAACTTAGAGGTTTCTCCCTAGAATTTCAGGAGATAACCGATGCACTATTTTTTAAAAGAATAAAAATTGCTAATGTCTTTAGAAAGTTTCTATCAAGATAAAATTCTCTCTTTCTATATTTAGCTACTTAGGAGTTTGGGTAGAAGGGATTGAAAACAAAGATGAAAAAATAGTTGTATCTACCTTAATTTATTATTTTTCTGTTTCCTGTTTAAAGATGTTGCTAACCACTTCAGAATGAATAGCACAGGACTAAGAAATGAAATAATACTGTGCAATTACAGTAAGGGACCTGCAAAATATATCACAATGTGAAGTCATCAGTTTATACTACTCATGTGGATATTTATGACAGTGAACTTTGTCACCATCAGTGATATTGAATCAGGCCTCGACTTATATCATTTCTTCAGGATTCGTGTTGGGTCTGGGTTTTTGTTGTTTAAGAAAAGGCTCCATATTTTTATATAATGAGCTTTGTCATGAATATTAAATTATATTTTCAAAACTTTTGAATATTTACATGTATGATGAATAATTTACTTTGAAAAATGAATGAGTAACACACATCAGTGTTTTACAACCAGATTCTTTTTTTTTTTTTTTTTTAACTATTTATTTTTATTTTTATTTATTTATTTATTTATTGCTTTTTGGGTCACACCCAGCGATGCTCAGGGGTTACTCCTGGCTTTGCACTCAGGAATTACTCCTGGCAGTGCTTGGGGGACCATATGGGATGCCGGGGATCGAACCCGGGTCGGCCGCATGCAAGGCAAACGCCCTACCCGCTGTGCTATCGCTCCGGCCCCAACAACCAGATTCTTAATTAATTTTATCATCACCTCATTTTATTGAAGCAGAGACTACCTAGAACATTAAATACTATAGATGAACACTTAGGATAATTTTTTCTCTTTCATTGATAGGAACATAGCCTGGTAGATATGACAAATTTTAAATCCAAGCAAACTTAAACAAAAATTTTCATACATTGCAACAGGCTCTAGTATAATTTTGGTAGAGGCTTGAAAGTAAATATTTTTATTTACTTCTTATGGCCTTTATTACAACTATTTCTTCCTGCTATCGGACCTGGACCATATGAAAATGGAGGGGTGTGCTAAGTTCCCATAAATTTGTATTTAGAAAATTAGGTAGTAGACTGGATTTAGTCCCCAGACTGTGGTTTCTGACTTCTCCACTACAATTTTTCTCTCTTACTGTTGTGACCTTTAGTCACTTCCCAAACTTTATGGGCAGTTGTATCATCATATGGAATAGTTGTGCACATTATGGGCAGTTGTATCATCATATGGAATGGTTGTGCACATTTGCAGTCCCGACATAGTTCTATACTTATGTGGATGTTTGTGGTCCGTTGGCTTCCCCGTTCCCAGCTTTACAGATAGTCACACTGGAAAAAATAACAGAGAAACAAAGGTGGGAAGACAATTAACCAGAACCATATCTTCCTTTTCAATTTCCATTATAAAATTAACTCCTAGAAAACAAGTCAAATTATAAAATCATGGAATGCAGTTACTTAAATAAACCTTTCAATGCTTGTTTCTATTTTGGAGATGATGACATTATGACAAAAGAAATCAATCTAAACTGGAAAATATAAGAAAAATGTGATTTTAGTGCTAAAGTCTAGTCTTTCAAGTTGTCACTATACTGGTCTTCTCACAAAGTCCATCATTCAGTAAACAGAGCTTTAGCAGAAATATAATGCAGAAGTGTCTAGCACATTGGCTGTTACCAAGATTTCAGCAATCTTGGTCTCATTCCTCTGCCATGTGCTACTACTGCCTCAAAATAAACTTTATTTTCACACAATGCATCTAGGTACAGGGCATTATTTATTTAGTCAAGAACAAAGAACTTTTGTTTCCCTCTTTTAGCAGTAAGTACTGTGTGCACAAGCTTTTCTTTAAAAAAAAAAAAAAATACACCTCCAAATCGAAACTGCAGAGGAAAAAACAAATTCAGGTCTGCACTTTTTTTTTTTTTTGCATGATCTCTTTCAAGCTAACAACTCAGTTCTAATCTGAAATGCATTGGCTGTGAACAATATTATATAGTTCTTAGAAAAGTCAAGGTCTATCTAGTTTTGATGTTTGTGTGTCTGTGTGTGTCTGTGTGTGTGTTTCCCTGTGGGCTTGTGGAGATGAGCAAAATGTGTGTGGAATGTGATCTCTAGGAGGGTACCAGAAGTTGGATGTGAGGTTGCTAGGCAATCTTCCCTATTGTTTTAAACAAACTACACAGGGCTGGCAGCAGCTGTCAGAGTTCCTGGCTCTTAAGAAAAACAGAGCTGAAAAACACAAAGAACAAAGGTCTTCCACAATAAATGGCAATAAATAACAGGAACTTTCTATGCCAGTAAATGCAGGCACTTGGATGTTAAAACAATTAATAAAGTTAACAAACACAAGAGGTCATTTGAATTCTACTTGTTGTCAAATACTTTTTCCCCAGACACTTTAATTTAAATGGTAAAACAATCTGAGAAAAGAATGGTAGGCTGTGATCTTAATAAATTGTTCCTTTGAAATCCCAAGCTTCTTGCTTGTTTATTTTTAATCATGGCGGATTTAACATCTGGGTAACAATATAAACAACATTTTAGAGATCTTCAATAGAAAAAATTCTACAATGCATGTTTAAAATGACACAATTTTCTCTACTATACCATCATCATAATGTATTTCCACCCTTTTATATTAGCTAAAACCATTCATTTCCTCAGTACTATGAATTCACTATGAATTCAGTTACACAAAGCTACACATGAGATAAAAATTTAATGTAATTGTGAGGGCACACACATACAGACATACACAAAGTACCATAAATAATGTCGAAATATGATCAACCTCTTAAAGTTCTACCAATCTGAATATCTTGGCAATGATATTGTTCTACAGTTTTATGTGAGATTTAATTGGAAGAAACTTGTGCCTGTTAATGTATCTTGATTTTGCTTTGAAACTTTCTATGATTTTAAAGTTATTTCCAAATCAAAAAGTTACTAAAAATAAATATATATACATATGACTTCCAAAATTTAAGAATTAGAAAAATTTCTCTAAAACAATAAACTATAATTTCTTAGTTTTATTCCTAAAAATTTGGGCAACATGATCAGTTCTTTTATTTGATTTGTACTCAAGCATTCATTTCAAGGGCTAGAGCAATAGTGCAGCGGGTAGGGCATTCGTCTTGCATGCGGCCAACCCGGGTTTGATTCTTCCACCCCTACGGAGAGTCGGCAACCTACCAAGAGTATCCCACCTGCACGGCCGAGCCTGGCAAGCTACCCCGTGGTGTAGTCAATATGCCAAAAACAGTAACAACAAGTCTCACAATGGGGACGTTACTAGTGCCCGCTGGAGCAAATCAGTGAGCAACGGGATGACAGTAACAGTGACAAAAATTTCAAAATATTTTGAAATGTGTAATTCATACTCCCAGCAATATTTTTAACATAATACTTGCTTAGAAATTAGATGAATAAAAAGTTTAAAATTTTATCTGTGTATTTATAGCATTTGTATATGCCTTTAGATGTGTAAAAGATTGAGAAAGATAAAATCAAGGATGAATCTAAATAGAACGGAAACAAGAGTTCATCCACCAACAAGGTAAAGTTTCTGGAACATTATTGTTTTCTGTGTGTGTGTGTGTGTGTGTGTGTGTGTGTGTGTGTGTGCGCGCGCGCGCTCATGCGTGCTAGTTTTTCGTTTTAAAATTAATAGAAATTTACAGGCTGTTAAAAGAGCAGCACATAGAATCTCTGAGTAGTATTCACTTAGTCACCCAGTGGGATTATGTATAATCACACATCCTTCGTCCCTCTTGGAGAGCTTGGCAAGCTACCGAGAGTATCTCACCCACAGGGCAGAGCCTGGCAAGCTACCCATGGCATATTCAACATGCCAAAAACAGTAACAAGAAGCCTCACAATGGAGACGTTACTCGTGCCCGCTCGAGCAAATAGATGAACAGTGCTATAGTGCTACATGTAATAAAAATCAAAACCAGGAATCTATATTGTGCCTTTATAGTTTTAAAACACTTTACCCCATGTGTGCAGATATCTCTACCCTGAACCATAGTCTAGAACCAGAGTTAGTTAATCATCACAAAGATCTATTATTGTCAACATTTTCCCTAGTCCTATCAACTATAGTTCAAGCTCAACTAATTTTAAACCACGCCAGTATTGTCTTAAATATTCTTTTAAAAATATTGCTATTCACATCAGATAATGGCGTGATTTTGAGTGTTTTTGTTTTTTCTGCTTTGGGCCATACTCAGCATCCTCAGGGGTTACTCCTGGCAGGCTCTGGGGAGATACAGAATCTCAGGGCTCAAACCCAGGAACATGCAAAGCAAGTGCCTTACCCACTGTGCTATTGCTCTGCCCTCATAATGTTGATTTTTTTCTTTGCTGGTCATATATAATGTAAATTACCCAAAAAGGGAATAAAACTGCATTGCATTTATATCTACTCTTTCATTATTTTTTTCTTCCTTCTTGATGTTTCAATATGTTTTTATTTCAAGATGTTTTTATCATTCTCTCTGTATCTATCCAATAGCAATGAGTTCTCTTACTCTCTTTCTCCAGCTATCTGAATTTTCCTTCATTCTTTCAGGAGATTCTCATCATACCTAAACTTGAGAATTGGCAATGCCTTTCTTTAAGCACTTAAAACATATCCTACATTTTTCTCATTTTCATGATTTGCAGATGAAAATACCTGCCATTTGATTTTTTTCCCTGTAGCTAAGGTATATTGTCTATCTCTCACTCTCATTTTTTCAGGTTATTTCTTTCTTTACTTGCCAAACTTTGTCATGCTGCCTTTGGGTGTGAATCTACTATTGTTTAGAATTAAATATTTGGTTACTATTGAGCACTGTACATGAAATTCAAACATAAGACATGCAAAAATTTCTAAAACTTCCTAGCACAAGAAAAACATGTTACTACAAAATTTAAGAATTTTGCATGTTCTATTAGTATTTTAATCCAATTCCAAGTTTTCATCTAGTTTTTAACCCATTTGCTTTAATTTTCCTTTAGACATTTAAATTTTATAATTAAACTTTAAATACTGAACTCACAATTCTTTGATACTTGTAATACATTCTAAGAGATTTTCAAAAATGTCTGCAGAGAAATTACTTTAGATTTTTGCTTCTAAACAATCAGGCTGTAAATTTAGAATTCAATTCCTTTTGTGTCTTCAGTGTATTTTTTTTCCACCATGGAAGAGCAATTAAGCCTGTAACAAATTTATAGGTAGGTGGGAATATTATAGGTAGTTTTTATATATATCATAATTTATAGGTAGTTTTTAAGTCTTACTTCACCCAGAAATTAAATAGAATAATCAGAATTCTGAATCTGACATTGTTTTCCTAAAGTTTTAATAATTGTAATGTAAATCAGAATAGAATAAACTGATTTTATATCTTTTTAAAATACTCATGCTTGGATAATTGAAGAATAATTTGAAAATATGTGTGAACTCTATTTGTATAGAAAATGCATTTTTATTTTTAGGCCACACCTAGGCAATGCTCAGGACTTACTCCTGGCTCTGCACTGAGGAATTATTCCTGGTGGTGTTTGGAGGATCATATGTGATACCACAGATTCACCCATGCAAGGCAAGCACTTTACCTGCTGTAATCTCTCTGTCCCCAGATTATGCAATTTGTACTAAGTAAGCAAAAATACCCTTTTTTTAGAAAGTCCTTACTAAAAACTTGAAGGATTTCTAATAATCCATGTTATAGGCCAATATTTAAAGATGGTACAGATGAGTAATCTAACTCATAATCAAAATCTCAATTACAGTAACATTTAAACATTAATTTATGATAAAGATGCATTATGTATAAAGTTGGTCATCAAGAGAAAATTTCATATAAGGAAATTTAATTTTTATATTATTATGATCATACATAATTCCTGAATGCACCATATATTATCCCAAGAACAATTCCAAGAACAATTCCAAGAACAAAAATCATTTGCTGTGTGTTAAAATATTAAAGAGTGTTCAGGAAACATTATTGTTCATGTACTTAAGTTCTTTTTTTTTTTCTTTTTGGGTCACATCCAGGGATGCACAGGGGTTACTCCTGGTTCTGTGCTCAGGAATTACTCCTGACGGTGCTCAGGGGACCATATGGGATGCTGGGAGTCGAACCCGGGTTGACGGCATGCAAGGCAAACGCCCTACCTGCTGTGCTATCGCTCCGGCCCCACACTTGAGTTCTTAAGAAACCCTTCAAGCAGGTTTAAAGACTTCTATTTTTTTTTAAATTTTTGGACTTTTGAGCCCAATTTTATTTTAGGACTCATTTCAGCTTAGTTTAGAAATCACTTTTATATTTCCTACCACAATTGGCGTAATACTAAAATAGAAGGAACTCTGTCCCAGACATTGATTAAAAAAAAAAAATATGTTATTACCATAGAGGCTGAGAGGGAGTAGAGCTGGTCAGCGTTTGCCTTATGTGCAGCTGACTTGAGTTTGATCCATGACCAAACTGAATCCTCTCCTGCACCCAACTAGGAGTAATGCCTAAGCACACAGTCAGCAGCAAGCCCTGAGCTCTTCTAGGTGAAACACAAAACACACCTAATAGCTGCTAATGTAAATTTACACCATTTTATTCCTAATGTGTTAAAATTAAATTTGGAGACTTTTCCTTTCCTTTTAATGAAAATATTCCTTGTTTTCCTAATACTGCAACATTCTCTTACCATATTCTTTCTCTCACTCTCTCCTTTCTTTCATCTCCATCTCAATTTCTGTTCCCAAGACCCTCATATTTGACGTCTCCACATCACACTTGACAGCATGGCTACAATTTAAATCCCTTACTTTTGCCGTTTCAAATGAGCTGAAACATTTGAGCTCATCCATCACTTTGTAGCTTTGTCTCTGTTGTTTTCTCAGTCTGGGATGTGTCTCTCCAGTGTCCTCTCTACCTATTCAGATATTCAAACCAAAAAGGCTCAGTTGAAATCCTGCCAAGTCAACAAAGACATACTGTCCATTCCTTTTTGACAATATAATGCAGTATCCTCTTGTTAAGGCCAACAGAAGGTCTCTCAAGTTTCATTATGGGGGAAACCATTTCCTGTGAGTACCTGGCTTGCTATTAACTTATTTATTCTGCTAATATGTAATAATTTTGGTGTTTCTATTTACCTTGTTCACTGGAATTCTGAGTTCAACTCTGTGGCACATTTTTAGTTATAAAATACTTGAGATTTTGCTGATTCTACTCTAAGTCTAAGTCTAAGTGTATTAATTTTCTAATGCCATATTCCATTTCATATTCACATACAAGCATATGTATATTTATATCTTAGTGTTGGCATTGTATTCTATATATAGAATAAAATTTTGTTTCCCACAAGTAGTCCTAAAAACATAAATCTCTGTCATATTTATTGAAAAAATGGAGAAAATGATGTAAAACCTTTATTTCATATTACTGGTAAATATACATTCAAAAATGATCACTTTAGATATTTGAACTTAGACACACTCTGCTTTTCTATGAATTTTTGTATGTTTTTTTTGCCTTAGAATGTTCTGAATACAGGTTTATATTTTTAAAAATTTGATCATCGTGAGTATTTCCAGGATATGAAGCATTATTTTAAAATAGGGGTTTCATATAACATTATGTGAAAGTATCATTATCTAACTTCGATATTTTCTTATGGATAGATATTTATGCTCCAGTCAATGATAAATGCACACCTACAACTAGTACCACAAAAATAGGGCTGTGTTGAATAAATTACTGGTTAAATCCTTATCACCATAATGATATGGAAATGAGAATCTCAGTAAATTATATGTAATTCTAAAGTGACGTGCATTTGTTTTCAAATTTTACAAATTTTTGTGGTCATTTGAAAGATGTGGTTATTTATATATTTTGAATTGAATCACTACAAATTTCTGTAAAGCAGCTCAAAATCTTGGAACAAGATGCCTGAGTCAATAATTCATTGATAATATAAAGGATATATGCCCAACCCAAATTTATCTTTCTTCCAAAGTCTCATAATAATATCTATTACATTGCTTCAAAAATTGCTGTCCTATTGTAATTTTCACATTCTCTTTAGTATTGATTTTTTTTTTTTGGCTTTTTGGGTCACACCTGGCAATGCACAGGGGTTACACTTGGCAATGCACAGGGGTTACTCCTGGCTCTGCAATCAGGAATTACTCCTGGCAGTGCTCAGGGACCCATACGTGATGCTGGGAATTGAACCCCGGTCGGCCGCGTGCAAGGCAAACACCCTACCCACTGTGCTATCACTCTAGTCTCTGGTATTGCTATTTTCACCTCAAAAAATAAACTTTAAAATTATTGTAAGAAGACACTACTTACATTTCTTTAAAAGGATTTTTTTTATCATACTCTAAGAAATAAAAATTACAGGTTATATAGTATAATTCCTGGTTGAAAATTAGATTTCACAGTTCACAAAAGAACCAAAAAAGTGGTAAAAAAAGTCACAGATCTTACTAAAAGCAATAGTAAGCATTATGGAAAGAATATAGATAATTTCAAGCTCTCTTGTCCAACAGTAACGTCATGACAGCTTAAAATAACCCTTCACTATTTTCTCTTTATCTAAGAATGTTAGATTGTGACAGAATCATTCTAAATACTTCCCCAAATTATGTTCATAATAGTCTAACTGTCATACTTCAGAATGCAAAATCCTTAGAGTTTGTAAACAACATAACAATAAAATCATTCTATTGTTGAATTTCCGAACTCTGTATGAGAGGGGGCACAGAAATGTAATCAGTATTTTTGATCTTTGCTTGTTTTGGAGTCTGACTCACCAGTATTCATAGCTTAATCCTGCCTGTATACTTAGGGGTAAGTCCTGATGGACTAAGAACCTTATTTGGGATTCGGGTCAAATCCAGTCCAGCCACATGCAACACAACACCCTGTCTGTATGATCACTCTGGGCCCAGATATGTACTCTCTTTCTTTATTTTCTTTTTTTTCTGTTTGGTTTTAGATCACGCCAGCAATGCCCAGGGATTACTCTTGGCTCTGTACTCAGAAATTACTCCTGAAGATACTCAGGGAACCACCTGGGATGCCAGGTATTGAACCCAAGTTGGCTGCATTCAAGGCAAGTGCCTGACCTCTCTGGCACCTATTCTTAAAAGCATTCTAGTCAACCAAGAGATATGCTTATACACACAAAAATGAGTCAAGTAACATGATTTATTTCAGGAATAGACCTGAAATTAGATCATAAAAAACAGCAGTATTAGCAGAATTATTTGGGAGTTAAACTAACATGCTTACTAGACAAGACCGCATTCATTTTCCAGATTATGATCTCTGAATTTGTCTTTCCCTCTTACTGGAACCAAGATTCCTTGGAAATAAAAATGATAATCACTAGCAACAAAAAATGTATTAGATGGATCAAGACCAACTTCTCACAGAAAATTAGAGACTCTAAAAGTTTCATTGAGCAGAGTAAACAACTCATTATAATGAAGGGAACTCTATGAAGTTGTAAAGATGGCATTCCTGGGGCTAGAGCAATAGCACAGTGGGTAGGGGGTTTGCCTTGCACGTGGCTGATCCCGGGTTCAATTCCCAGCATCCCATATGGTCCCCTGAGCACCACTAGGAGTAACTCCTGTGTATCGCCGGGTGTGACACAAAAAAGCCAAAAAAAAAAAAAAGTGGATAAAAAGATGGCATTCCTCCCCTATTGAACAAGACATTCAACATAAAACACAGAGAGACTGTTCATTCTGCTTTAAATGGACTCAATGACTCAAAAACTGATAATGAATACAAAGACCTAAGAAGGAAGACAATTTTAGTTTCTAAAGAAAGTGTTACCAACTCTCAAGCTCTGAAGATTCAGACAATGAGGTGCTAATACAATGATAGGTAAATAGCCTAATAGAACTAAATAAAGTACAAAAAAAAATCATCACTTAATCTATGGAAAAAAGTGACCTTCCAATCAATTGGGGGGAAATACCATTTAATGAATAGCATTGGTATTTCTAGAGGTATTTATGCATAAAAACAGAATTTTTGTAAATTAATTTAAAATAGCATCCAAATCATTTAAAAAAAAAGTAAAGAGCAACTGTATCATCACTTTTGCAAGAGCAAATGTTTTTTAGAGAAGACGCAAAGATGTCTAACCAGGAGCCAGAGAGGTAATGAAGTACTTCAGGGGTTGTTTTGTATGCTGTCAACCTGCATTCCACTCCCAACGCTGCATATGGTTCCCTGAACATCTTCAAAAGTCATCCCTGAGCACAGAGTCAAAAGCAGCCCTGTGACCCTGTGACCCTATGACAGCAGCTATGACCCTCGAAATAGGATGGTAAATACAGACTAAATTAATAACACATTTTACTATCAAATAATTTGTCAAAATATGTTTCAAAGTGACGATGTAGGAAAAATAATAGATTTTGAATATATTTCCCTTACTTGAATTTAAAGTTACATTATCTCCAAAATACATAAATACTATGCATAAGTCAATGGTAGCGAGTATAGTGAAAAACAAGACTAAAATCCTGTTTTTCATTACTTGAATTTGAAGTCATATTACTTTCAACATACATAAATCCATAAATCCATGTCAATGGTAATAAGTGTAATGAAAAACAGGGCTAAAAACCAGAATACAGATATCATCAAGAGGATGATGAGTTTCAGTAACTATTTATTTATTTATTTATTTATTTTTTAAATTTGTTTTTTGGGGGCTGGAGCAATAGCGCAGTGGGTAGTGTGTTTGCCTTGAACACAGCCAACCCTGGGTTTGATTCCTCTGTCCCTCTCAGAGAACCCGGAAATCTCCCAAGAGTATCCTGCCTGCATGGCAGAGCCTGGCAAGCTCCCTATGGCGTATTCGATATGCCAAAACCAGTAACACCAAGTCTCACAATGGAGGCATTACTGGCGCCCTCTCAAGCAAATCAATGAACAATGGGATGACAGTTCATTGTTTGTGAACTGGTTTTTGGTGATTTGGTTTTTGGGTCACACTTGGTGGTGCTGAGACTTACTCCTGGCTCTGCACTCAGGCATCACTCCTGGCGGTTTCAGGGAACCATATGGGGTACTGAGCATTGAACCTGGGTCAATGACATGCAAGGGAAGTGCCCTACCAACTGTATGATGGGTCCAGCCCTGTAAATATTTTATTATTATTTTCGATAGCATCTACAAAGCACTGCTTGGTAAAACTGACTTCTATTTGCCTCATGCCTCTAGGAGTCATGAAATTCAAAACTTGACTCCACAGATATGGTGCTGCTAAGACACAGCAGCACATGGGGAGCACCAGGTATGCACCCAATAGTATTGAGAGAGAGGTGACACATAGTGTTGGGGACTAAGCTCAAGGCCTTGTGCATGCAAAGTACATGCTTCAGTCCTTTGATTTGCATATTCAAATTTATCGATCATATAGCAAATAGACCCAAAAATCTTTCTTTAGTTTTAATCACTACTGGGTTTACATACTGGCCCAATAATTTAATAACTTGAGAAGTCTCTGACATCTATTTAACTTTTTCACATCTAATTTTCTTCATATAAAGTGGATGTATAAATAAGATTGAAAAAAAGCTCACTCAATTTATCAGTATTTTCTTTGTTTAAGGTAATTTCCTTTATAGCTTATGTATATTATGATTTCTAATTTCAGTCATGCCTTAGTTTTGAGTTGACTGAGATTAGGATTAAGTCAACTATGAAATAAGGCATTTAAATTTTAAAAGAAGCATTTGTATATATATATATATGCGTATATAATTAATTCATATCTTTTCAAAATGCAATCCATTCCTCATCATTTTTCAAATGAAGTGACCTTAAAACTCAAGGATCAGTGATAATTAATTCTACTGACTTTATTATTGTTGTTGTTGTTGTTATTATTTGGCAGGACACACACCCAACGATACTCAGTGATAACTCCTGGCTCTGTAGTCAAGAATTACTAAGGAGACTGTATCATACAAATGGGGTTGAACCCAGGTCAGCTGCCAGAAAAATGGCCTACCCACTGTACTGTCTTTTCAGTCCCACATTCTAATGACTTTATTAAATAAAGAGGGCCCTGAGATTATAGTAAATGACAAATAAAGCTAAAAATAAAGAAAGCAGTAAGAAAGCAAAATGATGTACTATGCAATTAATCTAAACTATATCCCTAAAGTAAATCAGTACTCAGGAAGATACTTTAAATTAAGGCTAGTATTATTGCACTTTTTTCAAATTAAAAATTTATAAATTCAAGTTTATAAATCTTTTACATCTAAAATCATTGTTTTCTTCAATTCTTATTTACTTTCCAATAAGATTACTGGTAATTGGTAATGCCTGCATTGTTCTATGTCAATATCCCTTATAAATGAAATATTTCCATATAAGAAATAAGAAATAAAAAATGAAATTCTAAACAAGGTTCAAACTGCAGTATTACTGACTAGGGAATTACCTAGAGAATATTCAGATTCTTCTAAATCAGTAGCACAATTTTGGGAGAGAATTCTATTGCTACAATGTTGAAAGAACATTCTAGGATGCCAAGAACAACTGCCCAAAAAAGGAGGGGGAAGGCAAATAATATCACACATAAAATGCTACTTTTCAAAGCTCTACTCCAAAGGAGGGGATTATGAAAACATTACTTGGTATAGTCATAATAAAAACTCAACTTCTGTGTCAAAGCAGAAAACTTCTGAGCCTTTGAAAATTTCAGTTCAAATTGGAACCCTGATTAAAATGTTAAAAAGAAAAAGGAACACGTTTGAGGTACCGGACTTAAGGATAATTGCTGCTGAAACTCCTACATTTAGACCATAATTGAACAAATAAAATTATTATTCTGGCCTTATGGTGTTATTTCTGTGTGGCTTTTAGATAGTCTAGCACTTGGCTCAGTCTTTCCTAAGTAGGAATCTCTGAATTTAAAATATGAATAGAAGAATTGTTTCCAATCATCACTAACTTTCATTTTCTACTCAGACTGGTCTGGAGAAAAAGGTGTGGGTTTCATTAACAATTCCACAAATTTTTGTCTGCTTTTCAAACAAAATATTTTACCCATTTTGAGAAACAGGTATTATTAAAAATCTATAATTTATTTAACATTAGGATTATTGACTCTCACTTATATTTATGTTAGTTATAAAAATGTGGTTAATAATAGAATTTTTGTATAAATTTCCTTTTCACAGTAAAATTTCATGTCATTTCATTTATTAACATTCTAATATCTTTATTGATAATATTTTATTATAGATATAAGTTGTTTGTTCTGAATAGTTTGTTTCCAGTTATTTTTTTTTAGTTTTAATTATAAGTAGTAATCCATGATCTATATAATTTCTTAACCATAACTTGAGGTCAATTAAAGAAAATTCATTCAAATTAATGGCAAATAAGTCATTAATAATTCAATAGTTTAATGTTGCTGGAAAGCTATTTTTCTTGTATAACTGTTTTCTGGTCATTGTTTATTATATTTCTATTGAGCACCCATCTTGACAGGTAGTGTCTTAGGTGAGGGGACTTTATGGAATAATAGTCGGCTCTGGGGCTGAAAGACTTAGGGACTTTGGGGAGAGAAAGAAATCAGCATTTACATCTTATGCTGTGACTTATGCGCCTTCATTCTACTATGAGAACCTAAAAGAGGAAGCGTTGACTTCGACTTGTAATGCTAGAAAGGTTTTCTGAAGTCAAGGAAGTTTTTGTGAAGTATTCTATTTCATTCTGAGTAAGCTAAAGGCATTGGACTACAAAAAATAAAAATCCTGCAAGATGTGTTAAGACTCATGAACAAAATCCAGATCCTATGTTTCTACCAACTTTCATTACCTAGGAAATTTGAAAGATAAATGATCACCTGAGCTGCACCTCATAATTTACCTTAGTACATATATGACTTTGGAGTCTCTTTTTTACAGAGAATCAAGAAGGCCACTGAACATTTTCAATATTGTACTGAAATCCCATCGTAGGGACCATTCTCTCTGGGGTGGCCATTAGAACTATGTGTGAGGTAGGTGAACTTCTACTTTTATAAAGCAACATATCTTTTCTTTTTTTGGTGGGACTGTATATCTCCACGCATGTACAAGCAGTCCTAGATTTTCCCTTGGCAGTACAAGTGTGCCTGCCCCAAGCATCAGTCTTTTTTCCTCCCCGTTACTTTGACACTATCCTCACTAATGACTCTTGCACTCATCACAGCTATCTCTTTGCACTGTCAGATTTTCATCTCTCTGTACTTTATCTGTACTCACATAGACTTTAGATACCACTTTGCATGTAGTGTGAAATTTGCATGTAGTGGATTGTGCACTATTAGCAGATCCCAAAGCTGGCAAAATATGGAGAAAGAAAAGCCTGAACCTTATTTTGGTAAATATTTGCATTCTATATGGGTTTTCCAGAGGAAAATAAAAGGTTAGTACTACATTCAGCCTAGGTGGAGGTTCATGTGAGTTGATGTACACTAGTGGAGGGATGGGTGTTCAGTCATTGTATGACTGAAACTCAAACATGAAAGCTTTGTAACTGTAGCTCATGGTGATTCAATCAAAATCAAAATCAAAATAAATAAAGGCCTACAATGCCAGAGAAATCATGGTATAAAACTACTCTGAGACTGAATCCGGAGGAAGAAACAGACTTTTAAGCTTAAAGATACAGGGTCGGCAGAGCCTATCTCTCTTCTTGACTCGGATTCAACTGGACCTTTAGCGATTGAATGTGTTTTTGCACACACTGTAAAGCCCAATCTGCTTTCATCATTCTACTGATTCAAATGCTAATCTAATTCATAAAGAGCCTGCCGAGGATAAAGTGAGGATAAAGTTTTACCAAGTATCAGCATGCAGAAGCTCTGTGGAGTTGAAGCAAATGAGCCGCTACAGCATGCTTGGAAATGTGCTCAATAAGGTTGATCCATGACTTGTACAGTAAGATTCAGAAATTTCTAAGCAAATACTTCCATGAGATGGGTCTGAAAGGAGAAATAGTGCTGCGACATCCCCAAGACAATCCACTGGGCTCAGGGAAAAATGATCTTACACTGCAAATCAAGGAATTCTATTCTGTATATTTTAATAGTAAAAAATATTGGAGTTTTATCTAGATTTTATGCACTTTAAGATGTAGATCATGTTTACTGTGCCTCTATGGAGTTTAAAATAAATTTAAAAAGACAATTAATAAGAAACATTAATTCTAACAAATCGTAGTCTATTATTTATTGAAGGAAATTTTTATTTTTTCTCTCCTGAAGCTGAGAGTGTCACCACATGTGTAATCTGAAGGATATATACTGACACAGAAAGACTAAAATGTATAATATGAAATTCAGAATCAAGAAATTTAATATAGGCAGCAGGGAAATTCGTATTTAAAAAAATGATAGTATTAAATACTTGGGGAAGAGAGAGTAAATGAATTTCCTTTATTGTTGGCTTTACTTATATGTAAATTCAAAACAAAAGCCAGCTGAGGACAAATAGCCAACAAGAGATGATTAATGGGAACTGAGACATGATATATGATTGTTAAAGAATAAAAATTGCTTTGGGGGGTAGAGAAGAGGAGAGTATTAACACTACAAGCAGCATTTTATCACGCTTAAATGTAACCATGAATGTCCTGCTCCATTGCCACTGGAAGGCCAATACAGAGACACAAGTTGAAGAGTAGAAAAGAACTTCATTGACCATCAGGTTGGGAGATGACAGACTAAGGTCCTCAAAGTAGCCATCTTGTTTGCATATAATTAGAACCCATTTTGATACAAAATAAAACAGTAAAACCCCAAAAAACAGGGAACCCCCTTTTCAGAAAGGGTGCATTGCACAATTGTGAACCATAGCCTGATCAATAAGTATCCTCAATGGTCCCTCAGATGACTCTATTTTACATGCAAACTTGAACATGTCTGCAGCAGTGTATGAATGAGTATGTGTTCCACCAGGCCTTGATTTAAGCTTTTGGGAAAGGAACACGTGTTCTGTTCCTGTCCAGAGAGCTGCAGGTTTTTAGTTTCTAATCCAGTTCTTCATTTCTTTTGAACCAGTTTCAAAAGAGTTATTGAAATATAATCAGCATGCACAATAAGTATGAAATCCTATTTTTAGTTCACTTTATGCCTTCTGATAAATGTTGAATAAGCCGTTAAGGCATTTAACACCTTATCTAGGAAATGGTCACAGCTGCTTAGTAAATGTGTATTTTTTCCTCTTCTTTAAACTCATGCAAAGATTTATATATTTTCTGAAATAATATACTGTGTACTTTTTATGCCTAATACGGCCTTTCACCTCAAAAGTTTTACTATAAAAGATGAATAGAGGACTACACGTTCAACTAGTGACTTAGAAAAATAAAGCAATTTACATCCAGATTTTTGTCATGAAATTTCAAATCTATACTACTGTGCACTCTAATATTTTTATTAGTAAATATAAAAACTTTTATAGGGCATAGAAGGTATAAATTAGTTAAAGGGGAATTATTTCTAGATAAGAGAAAGAAAATAGAATAAAAGTAGACTTGTTATTTTCTATATCCTTGTGATATGACTAAGCATCATCACTGTTGGATTCTGACTAAGATTGTGAGAGGAGGCCATAGAAAAATCAGGCTGGGCCAAAGAGATAGTACAGTGGGTAGGACGCCTGTTTTGCTCGTTGCCAACTTAGGGGGTCGCATATGATGGCTTCCTGAGCACTGCCAGGATTAATTCCTGAGCACAGAGCCAGGAGTAACCCCCTTAGCATTGCCAGTCGAGGTTTGGCCCCCAAACAAAAACAATCAAACATCCCAAAAGAAACAGAAAAGAAACCCCAGATTGAGGAGAAAGATAAAACCAGAGGGAATTTGAACATTATTTTCATTGGGAATTCAGAGAAGAGGTGACCACAGAGCGGCTGCAACCCCATGTAAGACTCTGTTATAGTAAAAACAGGGAGATCACAGGATGGGGAAGAACTCGGATTCATGTTCATGGCATGCAAAAAACTCGGTCATTTCTGAAGTCCCAGTGATAAACAGGAATGTTTTGAGAGAACAATAAATTTGGAAGAAGCTTGGCCCTGGGCACAGGGATAGAGTATTGGATACAGGCATTTTTATTGTGAGACAGTGATATTTAAATATCTAAAACAATATTTTATAGAAGTCTAAATTTCAGGCAGGGTTAGGTATAAAGGCCAGCTAAGGCTTGCAGGCCAGTATTTTTGTAAGACGTTGTCGCTTCTTTTTGATGATATTACATGTTTTTGGCTATATTTAAATAAACAAAAGTTTAAAAAAAACAATTTAATTACAATTTAAAACTGCCCACTGTTGAAAATAAATGTGAGTCAATGGGCTAAAGAATCATTTATTTCCATAACATCAAAGTAAACAGAAATCTGTCTTCTTATCCCAGATATTAAAAAGATGATAGAAAATCTTTGTGCCTGCTAGGACTTGTTTTTAATGACTTCAAATCTATAAATTTATTTTATTTTCTAAACAGTGATTATAGTGGGAACTATTTTCATCACCAATTTTAAAATGAGCAAGTATAGAAAATTACATGCAATTTACAACTGTTCACATAACAGGGAAACTATTTTCTAAATAGTTTCTAAATATTATGTAAATTTATTTCTTATTTTTCATCTGAACTGGAGCGATAGGGCATTTACGTTGCACACTCTCTACCCGGGTTCGATTCTTCCATCCGTCTTGGAGAGTCTGGCAAGCTACTGATAGTATCTCACCTGCATGGCAGATCCTGGCAAGCTACTCATGGGGTATTCAATATGCCAAAAACAGTAACAACAAGTCTCACAATGGAGACGTTACTGGTGCCTGCTCGAGCAAATTGATGAACAATGGGACAACAATACTACAATGCTACAGTGCTTATTTTTCACCTCTGCTCTTCATAAAATTTATTCCTGATTGATAATAACAGTTACATTTCTCGCTTACTTTTATTTTTAATTTATCCACGTGGAAATGAGATTTTTACATTTTTAGCATGGTTATTATATCCCTCCTTTCCCATAACTCCTACTTGTGATTTGTCTTATTCAGAAAGCCAGGTTAATAAACATTTTCACTGTATATATTTCATGAAAAAATAGTCTTTTTGTGCTAATAGACTTAAATGGGATATTTTAACAATAAATTCACAGAATTTTATTAAATGAATAGAATTGGGGTATATGTCGTTAACTTCTTTTCGTCACTTTTGTTTCTTATACTATTGCCCTCACCACTACCCAAACTAGTTATTGAGTTCTCTTATGAATTAAATATTATTTTAGGTGATCATGATATATTAATAGATCAAAAAAAGCCTATCTTAGGGCATATGGGTTACTGTAATAAAGTAACACAAGCAGGATGGATTATTAACAACAACACAGGTTTATTTTTCACAGTTTGGAAGCTAGTGAAGCTAAGACCAGAATACCAGCATAAATCAGTAAGAACCTTCTTTGTAAGCTGCTGATGTCTTGCTGTGTTCTCACTTCATGGCAAGGCTAAGGAAACTCTCTGGCCTCCTTTATAAGGGCACTAACCTCATTCACTTTGGCTATCTCCTCATGACCTCTTCATTTCTCAAAGACCCCATCTGGTAACGTCTTGGCAATTGGATGTTGTCACTGTCACCATCACTATCATCCCGTTATTCATCGATTTGCTCGAGTGGGCGCCAGTAACATCTCCATTCATCCCCATTGTGTTCTAGTGTAACCCAGTGGCATATTGGGGGCTCTTTCAGGGTCAGAGGAATGAGGACCGCTGCTGTTACTGTTTTGGGCATATGGAGTATGCCACAGATAGCTTGCCAGGCTCTGCTGTGCCGGAGGGATACTCTCTGTAGCATGCCGGGCTCTCTAAGAGGGAGCTTTTGGGGCGACCTCTAATCACCTTTACAGGTGTTCCCAGTCTACCGAATGTAAGCTTTTGGTCAACTGGCATGTTGTAACGTTCTGCACACTGACAAACATGCTCCCGCCTGCATCTCTGGGCAGCACCTGGGACATCTGCGGCCTCAGGTTCATCTCTTTGAGGTTGATGGAGTGTGCCCGGAAGTGGATGAGCAACGGGCAGAGCAGGACCCTATTGCAGAAGGTCTGTGCCAGGTCGAACACCTGACTCTGTGCCGAGTCCCAGGTCACCCGGTGCTTGACTGACAGCACCTCACAGTGGGTGAGCCACTGCACGCACTGCCGCCACAGCTCTATGTCTGACGGCATTGCAACTTGGCCTGGGGCAGGTGGTGACACTGCGGATACTGCTGTGGTTTCTCCATGCCCCACTGCTGCAATTCTGTCCCAATCTGGCGAAACAACCAGCAATGTCCATCAGGAATCGTGTGTAGGGTTCCAGCAGGGATCACGTGTGGCATTCCATGTCTGGCGTGCCGAGCCGTGCATTGTCTGAGGCGAGATGCTGAGCCAGGTTCGGGAGAGCGTGAGGGGCTCGGGTGGTGTCGGGGCCATCTTACCTGCAATCTGCACAGCCCACTTTGCCCCTAGATTCAGTCATTCTGTCTAAATCTTGCGAAACAGCCAGCGATGTCCAGGAGGAATCACACGTAGAGTTCCAGCATGGATCACACGGAGAGTTCCATGCCTGGTGCCCTGCGCCCTGCGCTGTCTAGGGTGAGATGGTGAGCCGGGTTCAGGAAAGTGTGAGGGATTTGGGGGGCATCAGCGCCATCTTACCTCCAATTGGATAGTAGGATTTTAAAATAGTCTAACTGGTATCAACTCTGATTTCTGCTATTCACAATCTATCAGAGTATAAGCAAACACCGCACAATAAATTGAATCTGTAAATGTATAGGAACAGTTGGTGTTATAAATCATGAATTGTCATGGAAATCAATTAGAAGAAGAATGACAGTAATATGTATCTTTCATATATCTTTTGGAGGGTCCAGGTTTGGAGGCCACACTCTGCTAAGGGTTTGTTTCTTACACTTTGCTCAGGGATCACTCCTGGTGGTGCTTAGGGAATAGTATGTGGTTTGGAAATCAAACTATCCTCAGCTATGTACAAGGGAATTGTCTTAAGCCCTGCAGCATCTCTCCAACTTTGAGCTATATCCTAATGGTTAATTTCAAAGAGTTGCAATATTAGTTACAAAAATTAAAATAATAGTGTAAAAATTTGATGGATTTTTTTTCTTTTTGGGTCACACCTGAAGATGCACAGGGGTTAGTTCTGGCTTTGCACTCAGGAATCACTCCTATCGGTGCTCAGGGGACCATATGGGATGCTGGGACTCGAACCCGGGTCAGCTGCGTGCAAGGCAAATGCCCTACCTGCTGTGCTAACGCTCCAGCCCCCAAAATTTGATGGATTTTTAAGGAATCTGGTATGATAAATGAAGAACCTTTGAGAAAAAGACACATGATGTCAGGACACTCACCATAGATAGAGACTGACAATGCTAGTAAAGTTGAAGCTGTTACAAGAATGTTAGTTTTACTCTGAATAAAATAGGGTTCAATACAGGATTTGAGCCAAAGGCTGAAGATGCATTAACATCATCCTAAGATGCATGAAGCAACACTAAAACCACTGTAACTATAAATAGCCAGTCTCCTATATTTCCTGATAGATCTGTCACTGTCACTGTTGCCGTATTCCCATTGATCACGATTTGCTGGACTGGGTGCCAGTAATGTCTCCATTCGTCCTACCCCTGAGATTTTAGCACCTCTCTTTACTTGTTCTTCCCAGCAGTGCTGCATTGGAGGCTCTTTCAGGGTAAGGGGAATAAGACCCATCCTTGTTACTGTATTTGGCATATCGAATATGTCACAGAGAGCTTGCCAGGCTCTGCTGTGCAGGCAGGATGCTCTCGTACCTTGCCAGATTCTCCTAGAGGGAAAACTAGGCTATAAGACATCGAGTGGCTGCGAATGCGGCCACGTGATTCTGGGAGGTTGTTTTATAGTCTCTGGATCTTGACCATTGATGGGATTACATGGTGCTGGGGGCAGTTTGTGGGTGTGGTTGACAAGTTATTAGAAAATGGGGGGTCTGGGTAGAGGAGGTTTGGAGATCTCAGCCCTGGGCCCTGCACATATGGGTTCCTCTGCTGGTTCCTTTGTGCATGAGGCTCATCCTAACGTGTGGACAGGGGCCTTGAGCATTGCTGTGGCTGGGTTCTGGAGGTCTTCATCCGCTGGGGCTCTGCTCGGGGTGGGGAGGGAAACTCAACCTGCCCCACTCCAAGGAGCCCTGGTGAAGACTGCCAGAAACGGGGTCAAGAGACTCTACATCTACAACTCTAAATTAGCAAGCTTTATTGTAATTGAATGTCTTTATTTCTTGCATTAATAAGTAAAAGAAACTTAAATAAGAAATATTTCAAATCCAAAAATATCATTTACAAGACATAAAATATGAATTGAGGAAAGTGGCATGCATGCATTTAAACAGATTTAAATTTTGTGTATCTCTTAATCTACAGCCAGATTTATGCCTATTCCCATAAAATATTTTTACATTGTTATCATTGCTGCACTATATTGAGATGTTTAAAATTTGTGGCCACGTGTATACTAGAATAGGTATAATGTGATATCTGTTTTGACCCAAATATGTTGAAAATATTTATAAATATAAATTCATGTTTATATTTAGAACATATTACATGGCTTAACGTCTAATTTTGTACACAACTGGACTAAGAAAAATAATTTAAAAAAATTGAACGTAAACCTACTTTGCTTTTGTTATTCCTCTTTTTCTCTTATAAAGATAGTTTTGATATAGAAACATACTGTTATGATCAGCCTGGATTTATGCTCAGAAAAGAGGACCTCAACTTGGAATCACTAAGGTATTTTTCTGGTTTTCATGAACACCAGGGTTTGGTGAATAGCAAAATGAAGTTATATAAAGCAGCATTTCTCAACCTCTTGTTGACCTTGATGTCTTTCCAATCTTATTTCCTTCCTATAGACCACAAACTGCCACCCCCCCAACCTACCACGACCACTGCATTCTTATTAGTTGATTCCCTGTCTAGTGCTGTGACATCTCCATAATATCTGGAGGCCCACAGAAGGTTATGTGCCCCTCAGTTGAGAAATTCTAAAGTAAATTATAATTTGTGGAATCAGAGTATGGAGAACCTCTGGTAACAGTGCAAAATTCATTTCAAATTACTGTCAGCATTAATGAACTTACATACTTTAAACTGTTCACATGACCCAATGACTGCTCAAGTGCTACAGATAACCCAAGTTTACATTCTCTGAGTTTAAATTTAATTATTGCTACTTTTCAAGCTCATCAACAAAAATCTTATGACTTCTTTTAGCATGAATACTCTAGGCTCACAAAGATGTTGAAAGTTTTAAAGACTATTTGGCCCTGCTTTCTTTTTAAAATAGAAACACTTAGTCAGAGAAGCTAAAGGGCATGCCCACAATATTATAACTGGTAAACAAAGTTTGTAATTAAGGATTTGATTACATTGCACTTTGAGAAAGACTTCTTTTGATCCAAATTGAAGCAAATAGTTCTTTTTTTAGGTAGCGTTATTGAGCTACAATCATTGAATGTGTGAAATACAAATTCGATAATAAAGTTGTCATGATGTGATGTTGAAGAAACATCTGAAACATTATCGGGGGAAGCAAAATATAAGTGATTCATAACAGTGGATCTTGGAAGTGGTTGAATCTGGTAACCAAACTGGAAATTCCTTGATGATTCAGAATCTACAACTCATATGTGTTTGGCAAATTAGTAGTGAATTAAAGGCTTGCCTCAGACAGGAAATTGAAGCTTAATGGGCAGTTAAGTAGTAGAGAACAGTACTGCAAGAAGGAAAGGGACAGACTTAGAATAACTGCACGCTCTTGTGGGATATTAAAAAACATCATATGAGACTAATACCTAAGGACAGTAGAAACAAGGTCCAGAAGGACTTGTCCATGCTTGCATGCTTGCAGCAAGTGTGGTGTGTGGTGGGTGAGGACATTTGGGATAGAGAAGGGACCATTATGGCAAAGATTGTTGAAAATGATCACTCTGGATGAGAATCGCATGCTGAAAATAGGTAAAGGAACAAACATGATAACCTTTCAGTATCTGTATTGCAAATCAGAATGCCCAAAAAGAAAGGGAAAGAAATAAGAGAGAGAGAGAGAGAGAGAGAGAGAGAGAGAGAGAGAGAGAGAGAGAGAGAGAGAGAGAGAGAGAGAGAGAGAGTCTGCCATAGACACAGGCTGTGGGGTGAAGGGGTGTCTGGTGGGAAGGAAACTGGCTGGGGATATTGGTGGTAGGAAGTATACACTGGTGGAGGGATGGTTGTTGGAATATTGTATGAATGAAACCCAGCCATGAACAGCTCTGTAGCTGTGTATCTCATGGTGATTCACTAAGAAAAAAAAAAAGAGAAAAAGTTAAAGAAGTCTCATTTTAGGAAACTAACAAAATCTTTTAGCCCCTGAGAAAGATTCTCCATTCTAAAAGCCATGTTAGTCATACAAGCTTGAAACTGAGATGCCCACTCAAAAAAGAAATAGAAAAAAATTGTTATTGAGAAAGAAATGTCATTAGATATTAACATTATTTAGTATATTTGTAATAATACATTTTATATTCAATTTATTTTGAAATTGTACTTAAATTGTCTTGTGAGAAAATTTAAATTATAGCTTTCAAATTAAGCACATGTTTCACATCATAAATATATGTGTTGTATTTGATAATCATATAATGGAGATACTAAAGTTTCTCCAAAAACTGAAAGTTTTTGTAAGCAAAGGAAGAGATGTGAAATGTCCTAAAGTCTCATCTACGTAAAGAATTATGTGAGCTGAAAATAAATGTTTGGTAGGACGCTTGTTTTGCACACTGCTTTGATCTCTGACACCCCACATGGTTCCCTGTGCCCTGCCAAGAGTGATCTCTGGGGACAAAGCCAGAGTAAGCATTAAGCATTGCTGAGGTGACCCAAAAACAAAATAAAAAAGACGAAGATTTTTGCTATACAAAATGCTCCCTGAGAGGCAGTTTTTCCTCTCAGAGAGCCCGTCAAACTACTGAGAGTATCCTGCCCACACAGCAGAGCCTGGCAAGCTCCCTGTGGTATACTCTATATACCAAAAAAAGTAACAACGATGGGTCTCATTCCCCTGACCCTGAAAGAGCCTTCAATGTGGCACCATTGGGAAGAATGAGTAAAGAGAGGTTGCTAAAATCTCAGGGATAGGACCAATGGAGATGTTACTGGCACTCGCTTGAGCAAGTGTGAGTACAGTGGTACAGAGATATAATTCACTGTGTCACTGTCATCCTGTTGTTTGTCGATTTACTTGAGTGGTTGCCAGTAATGTCTCTATTACACTCAGCCCTGAGATTTTAGCAGCCTCCTTTACTCATCTTTCCCAATGATTGGAGGCTCTTTCAGCGTATAATTGCATAATAATGATTGCATTGTAGTACAATATAATGTTTAAGTAAGTGTTGGAAAACACAGAGACCATTTCCTTTAAGAAGGTTTTCTATCTGAACTGTAAAAACAAGGGTTTCGTTAATTTTAAATAGAGGTAAGGCAGCTAGTACAACACAAAAATTGATGAACTAGGAAAATGTGATATGATACAGGGTCATGAGAAAAGGAAATTGTGACTATAAATGCTCTTTTTTTTCCCAGATTAGCTCCAAAAGTAGAGTTAATAAATACTATTACTTGTTAGCTTATTTTCAGAAAAGTAAGTATCCAAGTATCCTCACCAAATTATCCTGTGATGATTTTTAATGACCTAATGTGCAAGTGGAAATGGAAGTGTTGCTAGAGAGTTATAAAACCAAGATTGGGATCCAAAGAAATGCCCAGAAGTCTGCATTCCAATTCTGGAAAATAACCTGGTAGCAAGCAGATGCTTTAAAGACCTTCTTGGTCCATCCAATTTAATTCCAAGTTCTTGGGGTGTAACTGCTCAAAGTGTTGCTTTAAAAGTCAGGATGGAATAATGAGGTCACTAAGTGCCTTACCACATTTGGAAACCCATAGCAAGTATACTCATTTTTGATTCTATAAATTAGCTCATATTCATTGTTAGTCCCAAATGATCATATAAGAGAAAGAAAAAGGGAGAGAAACATGCATTATTACATATTTTAAAGGGAAAAGGAGACTATGACTTGCTTTCATAATTAAAAATCTGCAATTCCAAGTTTCCAAATGTATTCTCTATGTTTTAAATTTATTGTCTTTATTCTTGCTCTTCTAATTTATTGAAAAGGGTACAACTAAGTGCACAAAGCATACTCAAAGAAGTTTTAGTAACTATAATCTCTTTATGCATGTACTTTTACTTATGGAGCTCCTATAAATTTTTTAAAATAAATTTTTCGGAAATGTTTCTGCTACTTAAAAGAAAATGTCATTTTAGTGCTTTGAGAAAAATGATTTATTGTGCCAGTATACACTTTTACTAGTTAACTTCTATTGATCTTATCTAACACCTTAAAATAAATCCAAAGCAAAAATGAGTAGACAGATAACAAATGATATGGTTGTAAAGTATTTTATCAAAGTAGTAAACACTCACAGGTATAACGTAAGGGTATGCTGACTTCTGGAGATTGGTCTGCCATTTAAAAGAAGAAAATCCATGCATTGAGGTAAATTGTCTCATTTTTAATCAAAACCATATTAGGCTTTAAGAATTGGTTTTCAGGTCCTAAATAATTTGAAAGACATAAATAAGTGTCCCCCAGTTAGATTTACAAATATCATCTTATTCTCCAGTGTCAAAAAACTAGAGAACTGTTCCTCGGAACATGTGAGAGTAGAGGTATCGGTGGTGTCGGTGTCCTCGTCAACAAAAATGTGGCCATGAGCATTGATTTGCTCAAATGCCTAACAACCTGAATCAGATGCTTACGGTTGAATAGATATGGCTTATTGCTGGCAGTTTCTTTCTTCGTTGTCTATGCACCAACATCCAACTATAGTGAAGAAAAAGTTAGAAGTTCTACATGGTGCTGGAGAAGTAGATCACACCTTCTACAAGTTCATTGTTGGTGATTTTAACACCAAGATAGAACCAAGAAGGTTGCCCGAAGAAATCCACATCAGGAACCACGGCCTAGAATGGAACGAACAGGGTGAGAGACTGTCTGAGTTCATCATGTTGACCCAGACCACCCGCGGTAACTCACAGTTCCAGAAGGCCTAATCTAAATGTTGGATATGGGAGTCTCCTGGTGGACAGTTCCACAATGAAATTGACCACATCATATTCAATTGACGGTTTTGCCTGACCAATGTCGCTATTGTCCCAAAATTCCAATCGGGATCAGACCACCGTCTCCTTCATACGAAATTCTGCTTCACGAAGCAGGGAAAAAGGGCTGCAAAGTTTAAGAAGAGAACTCCCAGAACAACCACCAACTGAGAGCTCTTTGGCACTATTGCGGTAATATGGGAAGATGCTCTCTTTGACAACATCAATGAGGAATACAATTGACTAGTTCAGCACCTCTATCATTGTGAGAGGAATGCTGAGAGAGAGAAAGCCACAAAAAGACGCCCGTGTTTGGAAACTCTCTAGCTCATTTGCCAACATGGTTTGCACAAGCCTCAGGCAATCACAAGCTAGCATCCAAGCTTGCAATGCTGTGAGGAAAAGCAATAAAGGAAGACCTCAAAGTGAGAAGAGCAGCAGTGTTGGCCAATGTGACAGAAGCTGGGAAAAGTATTTGCAATATCCGCCTGTCCTTTGCTTACAAGATGTCCTTTGCTTACAAGATGACTGCCCTCCTACCTCCGATGGATATATCAAATCTTCCAGATGGCAGTGGAAAAGGTATCCATGACTACTACTCAGATCTCTTCAGTACCCACTTCTACCTGCTCACCTACCAAATTCCGCAGAATCAATATATCATTCCCAGAGTTCTCCCTTCCGAAATCCGACATGCCATTTTGTTGGTAAAGAAGCATACAGCACCCGGTCCAGACAAGGTCAGACCCGAACACCTGAAGAATCTGTTGCCTGTACTCGTCAGTACAATGACTCAGCTCTTCACATGCTACCTGTCTGAATGCAAGTTTCCATGTCAATGGAAAACCAGCAGATCTGTCCTGTTGTACAAGAAGGGAGACATCCACAAAATTGGCGACTATCACCCGATCTGTCTGTTGTTCATCGTCTACAAGTTATTCACTCGAGTCATCCTGAATAAGATTTGCAGAACACTAGATGAAGGACAACCATGCAAGAAAGCTGGGTTCCAAAAAAGATTCAGCCCAATCGTCCATATCCACATGGTGACCAAGTTTATTGAGTTTTTTCGAGAGTTCAAGATGCTGCTCTGTCTAATGTTCATTGATTTAAAGAAGGCCTTTGATTCTGTTGAGACTGAAGCCATCATCAAAGCCCTAGCCAAACAGGGTATTCAAACTCAGTACATTCAGGATCCTCATGGGCTGTATTACAGATTCACCACCAGGATCTCACCATTCTGCAAGGAAGTGATCATTGACATAAAGAGAGGGGTTCTTTATGGCAGGGCAATACCATTTCAGTGAAACTCCCCAGTGCCACCCACAAGAACATCATGCAATGACTGGATTGGGAAGGAATGGGAGGGAAAATTGAAAGTCAGCAACTACACCACCTCTGCTTTGCTGATAACATCATTCTAATAACACCAAACATTAATACCAATCAGCACAAATGATGGCGGACGACTTCAACCATGAGTGTGGAAAGGTTTGACTGCAGCTGAATCTCACAAAGACAATATTCATGAGAAATGGAATAAATCCTGATGTTCCATGTGCTCTCAAAGGAATGAACATCTCTGAATGCAACAGTTATGTGTACATGGGTCGAGAACTCAACATGACAAAGGACCTGGCACCTGAGCTGTGCAGGAGGAAGAGAGCATCGTGGAACACCTTCAAGAGTGTCAGAGAAATTGTTAAGAAGACAAAGAACCTCTGACCCTGGACACATCTTTTCGATGACACTGTTCTTCTTGCATTAACATACCCCTCAAAGACCTGGGCCCTATGAAAACAAGATAAGAACGCTGTTCTGGTCTCCCAAAGAGGAATTGAATGAGCTTGCACATTTCACTCAACTGAGAGAAGGAATCCGGAGTTCCAACCTCCATCGACGATTGAGAATCAGGGACGCTGTCTCTTCTGCCAAGGCATTGAGAAATCAGATGTGCCAGACACATAATATGATTTGGAGATGACTGCTGGACTAGCCAGCTGGATTCCACGGAACGTCAAAAGAACGCATAGCTGCCCACCTGCGTGATTGTCAGACTTCTTTGTCAAGACCCTGAAAAAAATGGTTTGAGGCTCAAACCTGGAGCTAGCAGACACCGTTGGAATACACTAGCACATGATAGGGACGAATGGAGACGTTACTGGTGCCTTCTTGAGCAAATCAATGTGCAATGGGATGACAAGTGATAAGTGACATCTTATAAGAGGTTCGTTAAAACTAGATTCCCAACTACCTCCCCTAGAACCTATGATTTCATTCCTCAAATATGCATGTGTATGCATATAACTGAGTCCAGGTAATTCTTCTAATATAGGTATAAAGTACACCATAAAAAATACTATTTATGGGGCTGGAGAGATAGCACAGCGGGTAGGGCGTTTGCCTTGCACGCGGCCGACCCGGGTTCAAATCCCAGCATCCCATATGGTCCCCTGAGCATGGCCAGGGGTGATTCCTGAGTGCATAGCCAGGAGTAACCCCTGTGCATCGCCAGGTGTGACCCAAAAAGCAAAAAAAAAAAATACTATTTATCTCTGGTTTTATCTACAAGTCCTTTTTCATAGAGAAAATTCATGCAAATAATCATTACTTTTGACATCTATCTGATATATACCACTTCAAAACAAAACCGAGAAAAATGAATCCAAGGTTATCATGTGTTTATGTGTTCCCCTGTTAGATCTGCATATAAGACTTTACATATATTGTCATTCATGTTTATGAGTTATTACAGCATAGAGGATGTTTAGAAATATCAGTAAAAGGCAACTATGCACAGGATTTAGAGGAACTCCTAAAAAGGTGCCATGGAATGACACAGAACACTCTTAGCTCCCTCCACAGTCAACAGTGACAGCACATGTGAGATGTTTCCCAAGGAGTTTCCCTAGAGATCCAGTAGCACATATTCATTGGAGCTGTTCATACCTACTCTTACAAACTGTCACATACCAAAATTTCAAAATTCCAGGAGAGTACAGTCTGAACCAGAATGGTTGCAGAGATACTCTAAGACTCTAGGAAGAGAAATTTCCTCCAAGTCTCAGTTCTTGAACACCAAGAAAGAACAATCTGGACAGCTGGATTTTCTAAGGATGCAGTCTCTGACAGGCAGGGTTAATGCCTTTCTAAATAGGAGTCATGGAGAAAGCAAGCAAATAGTCATCCCTCCTACCCCCACTTGACCTGGGGGAACAATGTTAGATTATTAACATTTTAAACTTAAGATCAGTGTTTCAGAGAACTTCCACCGATTACACTTTTGGTGCCTATTGTGGATGGGGACTCTGAATCTGCAGGATATTGAACTTCATGTCTACATGGATCGTGCTGCTTTATCCAAGGGGATTTGATGAACTGGCTCTGAATCATGATAGGAATAATTCAGTTTGGAAAAGCTGATTCTGGAGCAAATCTCCATGGCCCACATGAAGAAGAAGGGATGATGCTGACAGGCAAAGGAAACATTTAAAAGAAGAGCAAGTTTCTTCTTTACTTTGTGACCCCTTTCTCTGGCAACCCAAAATGCAGAGCCTGAAAATATGATTTCCAGGTTTGTGATAGCACAGCAGGCTGAGCATTTGCCTTGCATGCAGCTGACTTCGGTTCGATTCCTCCATCCCTCTCAGAGAGCCTGGCAAGCTAGCGAGAGTATCCCTCCTGCACGGCAGAGGCTGGGAAGCTACCCGTGGTATATTCGGTATGCCAAAAACAGTAACAACAAGTCTCACAGTGGAGACATTACTGGTGCCTCCTTGAGCAAATCAATGAGCATTGGGATGACAGTGATACAGTGATACACTGAAGTCTGGAAAGTCATATTTGAAAAACAGTATCCAAAGTTTAGACACCAGGACAGGTTGTGTGATCTTTCTCAGGCCATCCTCTGAAAATCTGAGAGGCTCATAAAAGATAATTTACATATGAAAAACCTGAACCCAAGAAAGATCTGGCATGCTAGTGAAGATATAATTTCAGGAGAACACAGACCCCTGCAATGAGCTGTTAAATATAAGTAGCCTGTGACAAAAACGAATAGTCTGTACCCAACATAGGCTATCTAATTCTGTTGCTTGGGAAATTAATTATAAATGGTTCCATCAAAGTGTTCACTTCCTCTCTCCTGTTTCTGCCCTACCCTGCTGTAAGTATATTTTCTTCTACTACTGGGAGGTAATATGGCAGCCAATTAATTAAGGTACAAAGGCAAGCGATCAAACAACTATTCTCATTTAATATCTCATCTACTATATTGCGTGTTTGAATATTGTGGTCTGAATTTGTTTTGAAGAAAAGTTACAGTCACCCCTTTCCTTTGCCCTGCTATAATTTAATTTATCAGAGTCCCAGCAAGTTCACCATGGTGATGTCTACTGTTTTATTTTGTTCCCTGCAGCAGTCTGTACAAATACATCAAAATGATAACTATCATGTGCTGGTATTTTATATGCACTGAACATTGTTCCAAGAACTTAGGCTTCACTAAAAGCTTACAAGGAAGATATTGGTTTTTATTTTATAAATAAGAAAACCGAACTGTTCACAGAAATCTAACATCTATATTCTTTATAACAGATAGCACTAAACACAAGTATTTCTTGTTAAGCTTCTCATCTTTCTTAAACTTCAGAGTCAGTCTAATTTCATGAACAGATCCTTAGTTAAAAAGAAATAGTCTTAAATTAGAATCATGTGAGCTAAATTCTGCTTTTTATTTATCTGTGACTAGTTGGGCTACTATTTATTCTATTCAAAAGTTGAATACAGAGAGTTTTGTAAAAAAATAGATTAAGTGAAATTATATTCTTCCTACTAGACATATAAAATGTTACTTTCATATTCTATTGTTCTATCCAAGTAGATTAGAAAGATCTTAATCAATTTTCTAAGCTACAGACTGAAATAATGCCTAATTCACAAAATTACTCTAAGAGTTAAAACTGTGCTTACAAATTTCTGGCTACCCTCCATGTAATTTTTGAAACTGAGTCAATAAATCCCAGGTAAACATTGAATCATATTCTCAAGACTTTCCATCACTTGTAAAATTGTTTTCAACTGTTGAGCAAATAAATGGTCATTTTCTTTTATTCTGATTCTAAAGCTGAATTCTAAATTCAGAAACATTTTTACATCCTTATTTTTCATTTCCTTTCTGCCTCACGCTCCTAAGATTTGACCACTAGAAATAAAACCAAACAAACCACATCCATCACATGTAACATATTCTTGTCTAGTTTCAGTAGTTTTGTTGTCACTCACATTTTTCATACAGAGTTAAGATGTTTTGTTTTATATTGTTTTCACAGTGAACACTCCAAGTGAATTCTAAAAATGATTCTTCACAACTGAACTTTTACTTATCTAAACTACTTTTCCTCTGCTTTAATGCAGCCTTTTATTCTCCTCCTTCAGTTCCTAATGACAGCATGACTTTAGTATAAAACTTCAAATGGGGGCTGGAGAGATAGGTCAGTGGGGAAGGCAGTTGCCTTGCACATGGTCAACCTTGGCTCACATATGGTTCCCTGAGCATTGCCAGGAGGGATTCCTGAATGCAGAGTAAACCATGCACATAGCCAACTGTGGTCCAAACTCCACTTTCTTTAAAAAAATATTTAAATGGCAATAAAAATGTTTGTTGTGAAAATAGGAGAGACATGTGAGGCTTTAGTAAATATGAATATTTTTCTTTTCTTTTTTTCTTTTTAAAATCGGGTGACATGCAACAGTACTGAGGTTTAGCTAGGGAGGATGGGGATTCTCTTAGTGATGCTTGACCCTTTGGTAGGTCTGAGTGTTCAGTGCCCAAATCTTATAGTGTTAAGGACATCAGAGTCACTGAGGCAGGTACCCAATGAGGATTCATGCAGTGTGAGAGATCAAACGTAGAAGCTTGCATAAGCCCAGCTTGAACTTGAACTATATTCCTCTATTCATTTAATTTGTTTGTTTTATTTTGGAGCTAAACCCAGAAATTGTGAGGGCTTACTCTTGGCTCTGCACTCAGGAGTCAGGGCTTTTTACAATGAATACTCCAAGGGAATTCTTAGAGTGTTAGAGGACAATATTCTATGATGGGGATTGAATTGGGGTCAGCTGTGACCAAGACAAGTGTCTTACCTGCTATAGTATCTCTCTGGAACCCTACATGAATTACTTATTAATTAAAAATCCAGAAGCCCTTATTACTAAAAAAAAAAAACCTTTGGATAGTGTATATACTTAATTGAGTTACATAATTTTCTGGACTGTAGTGATAGCACAGCAGGTAGGGCATTTGCCTTGCATGTGGCTGACCCGGGTTTTATTCCTCCATCCTTCTCGGAGAGACTTGCAAGATACCAACAGTATCCTGCTTGCAGAGCCTGGCAAGCTATGCGTGGTGTATTTGATATGCCAAAAACAGTAACAACAAGTCTCACAATGGAGACATTACTGTTGCCTGCTTGAGCAAATCGATGAGCTATGGGACAACAGTGCTACAGTGCTACATAATTTTCTAGAGCTAAATTATGTCTGCCTATATTCATAATTTAGTTTTATTTTTAAATTTGTTAGTTTATTTGTTTGGGGCCACATCCAGCTGTGCTCAGGACTTAATCCTGTATATTTGGTGCAGGGAATTGAATCTAGGCTATAAATGTGCAAGACAAGTACCAAACCTGCTCTAATATTCCTCCTTTCCTTTATAATTTAATCTCCATCTCTTTGTTATATTTATCATCTTACCTTCTTTAGTTAAGGCTCTTCTTTCAAAGATTAAGTTCCACATTTTGTTTGATGTATACACGACACAGTGAGAAGGAATTACAAAAGAAAAGAGAAAAAATATATTATGGAGTAATAATGCACAAATAAAAATCAAGGTTTTTGAATACAGATTAACCATTTTCCACTGTAAACATCATTACTAGGTATAAATCAGCAGTTTATTAGTTTGAGAGGTAGCAAACTAAATTTAGTTTAACAACCAGTTTCTAAACACACCAAAACTTGTACGAAGTCATATACAGGTAGACCAACCCAATCCTTCTGAGACAGTTTCCCTGGTGCAGCCATTCAGAAATGCAGAATCCCACATCTTAGAGCAGCATTGTCTGAGCCTCTGCTTCCAGGACCTAGCACCAGCAGAGAGAGTGTGGAGGATGCAGTATCCAGGGTTTAATTGCCTTGTCCCAAATATGATGCACAAACTTTTGCACATATTTCTCTGTCCAGATCTTGTCAACATGTCATTTAATTGAAAAGGGCCTTGGAAAGTTAAATTTGCATGTGTGCAAAAGCAAAAGGAACCAAATCTGGATGAGCATGAGAAACTTCACATGTAATCCGAATAGGTTTTCTTTAAATTTTTACCTTTGTTCACTTAAAACACAGGGATTCTCCATTTCTGTCAGATTCTCTGTTAGGCACTAAGGTTCAAAAATACAAATTTTAAGTTTAACTTAATCAAAAATGAGTGTGATCCAGAGCAGAGATATTCCTATGTTCAGAGAGCTTACTGTTCAGATGGAGCTCTCCACCCAGCAGACCTTAAACAATCAAACAATGCCCTTCTCAGCCAGTCTGACAGTCTCATTCTTGACCCAAACCAACTGGTTAATAGGCGTCATGTTTAGTCTAAGGATACAAATGTATTCCTCTTTGACCTTGAACTACGAAGTCTCTGTGATTGGTACATTTGGCACATGGCCATATCTGTGTTAAGGAAAGTTACATGCAAGTCTGCAGCTGTTACAGCTAGACATTTTATTATACAGGTGCAAGGCACAGCACTCTCTACTTTTATATAACAAATGGATGGATTCGATAGGTGTTACATTAAATGCAAGTTTCCAATCTAGACGAGCTATACCAGACACTCTGTCCTAAATTTTCCACTGTAATCAAGACAAAAAGGAAAAGTGACTTATCACCATGGCAAGAATCATCATTGCCTTCTCTGCTCACTGTGACTCAGAATTGTCTACATTTAGATAAGGAAGTGATTCCAGGAAAGGCAGCTTGTAGGGGCAGGGGAAAGAGTCCCAGGGTATGGCATTTGCATTGCATGCAGCCAGCTCCAGTTAGATTCCCAGTACTACATATGGTTCCCTGAGAAGTTCCAAGAGTGATACCTGAATACAAAGCATCAAGTAAGAACACCATGCCCACCAAAAAAAAAAAATACCCCAAAAAACACAAGATACGTTTATACCTAGGTCTTCTGTTCGATTTGAGCAAAAGGCAATAGTATCAGGTTCTGTAGCATGGCTCAGAAGCCATTTCTTTTTTTTTTTTAATGTTTATTATTTTTTTAAATTTATTTTTAATTAGAGAATCACCGTGAGGGTACAGTTACAGATTTATACACTTTTGTGCTTATACTTCCCTCATACAAAGTTCGGGAACCCATCCCTTCACCAGTGCCCATTCTCCACCACCCGTAAACCCGGCGTCCCTCCCACCCTCCCCAATCCCATCTCCCCCCCACCCCACCCTGCCACTGTGGCAGGGCATTCCCTTCTGTTCTCTCTCTCTAATTAGCTCTTGTGGTTTGCAATAAAGGTGTTGAGTGGCCGCTGTGCTCAGTCTCTAGCCCTCATTCAGCCCGCAACTCCCTTCCCCCACATGGCCTTCGACTACAATGTAGTTGGTGATCGCTTCTCTGAGTTGCCCTTTCCCCGGAACGTGAGGCCAGCCGCGAAGCCATGGGGTCAACCTCCTGGTACTTATTTCTACAGTTCTTGGGTATCAGTCTCCCACTCTGATATTCTATATACCATAGATGAGTGCAATCTTTCTATGTCTATCTCTCTCTTTCTGACTCATTTCACTCAGCATGAAACTTTTCATGCCCATCCACTTAACTACAAAATTCTTGACTTCCTTTTTTCTAACAGCTGCATAGTATTCCATTGTATAGATGTACCAAAGTTTCCTCAACCAGTCATCCGTTTGGGGGCATTCGGGTTTTTTCCAGATTCTGGCTATTGTAAACAGTGCTGCGATGAACATACATGTGCAGATGTTGTTTCGATTGTACTTTTTTGCCTCTCTGGGATATATTCCCAGCAGTGGTATTGCTGGGTCAAATGGGAGCTCAACCTCTAGTTTTCTGAGAATCGTCCATACTGTTTTCCAAAAGGGCTGAACTAGCCGGCATTCCCACCAGCAGTGTAGAAGGGTCCCTTTCTCCCCACATCCTCTCCAACAGCGGTTGCTTTTGTTCTTTTGGATGTGTGCCAGTCTCTGTGGTGTGAGGTGGTATCTCATGGTTGTTTTGATCTGCATCTCTCTGATGATTAGTGATGCAGAGCACTTTTTCATGTGCCTTTTCAGAAGCCATTTCTTTAGAGAAAATTGTCTAAACAAAAATATGGACTGAGCAGACAAATGCCAATTAAAGTTATTAGATTTAAATGAATGTAGACATGCTACAAATCAAATTATATCGCCTCAACACTAAGGGATAGCACAATCAAGATAGTTGCAAAGAAAGACATCAGTGGCCCAACAGAGGAAAACAGCAACAATTGGATAATGTCTGAGAGGCTAGTGTTTTTATTCAAAAGTTGTGTAAAAAATAATCCAGAGTTGTTTTAAATACATGTAACCCATATAAATATATATAAATATACATATAAACATAAATACACAGAACCCATATAAACAGAAGCCGCAGAAGGAGACCTTGATTTTGACTTGAATAGTTTGCCAGCACAGTGAATGCTTCAGGTCCACAAGGCAATTAGTATTCAAGTAATTCCCCAGAGGCGGTGCTGAAATCCACACAATAAAATCTTTGACCTTGACCATGACACATCTCTTCAATAACCAAACAAGTCATTTTAAATGGTAAGACATCTTGAATAAATGTGCAATAAGATATAACAAATCTAGAGTCTAAGTCCTTGCCATCTAAAAGCCATTATACTAATTGATTTCTTGCCAAAGACTATTTATTTCTTTGATTAAATTACTCACAAGGAATACTGACCATGCAAATAATTCTTCATTAAATGGAATCTCCAACCATTACGGTGTTAGCAAACCACTGCTATTTTCAGAGTCTGGTCATGATTCTTCTATGATATGATTAAATTGTTTTAAAAATATGAAAAAAAATCTATTATCCCACAAGGTGAGAATGATAAAGAAATATTAGAAATTAGTGTTCTTTTATGGAGCTTGCAAAGCATGACTAGCACATAAAACAAAAGCTAATCAAAAGTAGATTTCTTAGCCAATTCTTGATATCATAACAAACTGCTATTGAATATTGATATCATAACCAACTGCTACTTGAACCAGAAATTTGTTTCACGTGGTTATGAAGGCTGGAATTCAGGTAAAGGTGCTAGTCATTTAAGCATCATCCCATTTCTTTTTTTCTTGGCTTGCTGATGAATTCTATATCATTTCTATATTCAATGGATCTCTTCTTTGTGAACATGAGTGAAAGAATGTGTAAAATAGTATATTTTTTGTAAAAACTTTAATCCCATAATAAACCACCATCCTCTTGATTTCATCTAAAGTTTCTATCTCTAAATATTACAACATTGTGTTTAGTTCAACATATTAACATTGGAGTACATCAAACTTCAGTCTGTAACAACATCTGTATGAGGTAAAGAGCACCCTAATTTAGGAAAGATGAAAACCATTCAAAATGATCCATGATCTTTCTGGTATGTCTAAATCAGTAAAACTTATGAGATAGTTAAATATTAAAAGATAAGTAGTAATCAAAACAAATCATACCTAATCATAAAATATATATTATAAATATGATTCAAAATGAATAAGTGCCTCAGTGATTAACAGTTTGATTATTATTAATTAAATTTATAGAATGTGTATTTGTGAGAGTTAAATGTATGGAATACAGAATATAATATATAGTATATATTTGCTATAAAAATACATGAACAATATATTATTAAAGATATAAAGTGTAAAGTATTATACATAAAGGCATATGCTGCAAAGAATGGTACTTTTTATTTTAAAGGAAGGGCCACACGCAAAAGCATTGTGCTTGGGAAGTACTCCTACATCAGTGCTCAGGATTGCTCCAGATTTCTCCTGGCAGTATTTAAAAGATCGTGTGGTATCAAGGTTGAGCTATAGTCTCCAACATACAAATCATGTGCTCTGCTTTTTTAATTATCTCCCCAGCCGATAAAGAAGTACATTGTCTTCTAATTGGTGTGTTTAGCCCATTAACATTGAAAGAGTGCCTGAGAATAGACAGCAAGTTAGAGAAACTATGGTAGGTCCACACAATGGAATACTATACAGCTCTTAGGGAAAAATGAGGTACTGAAATTCACTTAAAAATGGATGGACATGGAGAGTATCATGCTGAGTGAAATAAGTCAGAAGGGTCAGGGCTGACATAAAATGACTGCACTCGTTTGTAGGATATTGAAAAAAAAAGACATCATATGAGACTAACACCCAAGGACAATAGAAATATGAGCCTGAATAAATGGTCCATTATTGTAAGCCTGTCTCAAGGGCTGGTGGAGAGGGCAGTTGGAATAGAGAAGGGACCATTGTGATAATGATAATGATGGTTGGAAGGAATCAGTCTGGATGGAAGATGTGTAATGAAAGTGGGTAAGAAACCGAACATGATGGCCTTTCAGTCTCTGTATTGCAAACTGTAATGTCCAAAAAAATACATATATGTATGTATTCTATATATATGATATATATGATATATATATAGAGAGAGAGAGAGAAGTACCTGCCATAGAGACAGGCTGCGTGGCTGGGTGGAGGGAGATGGCAGGAGGGATATGGGGGATATGGGTGGTGGAAAATACACTGGTAGAGGGATGGATGTTGGAACTTTGTATGACTGAAGCCTAATCACCAAAACTTTGTAATTGTATCTCACAATGACTCAATAAAAAAAAATATTCAAAAAGAATATTAACCCAAATTTTAATCCCAGTCTTTTTTATTGCCAATATGCATCAAGAATTTTTTAAAAAATATAATGTCTAGAAACAGAAATTGAAGATATTTTCATGGATATATATGAACTATAATTAAATAATATTTAACTGTCTTACTAAACTATTCATTGTATGATTTTTTTTATTTGAGGTATTTTATAGCCATTTTTATTAAAAGAGTTTGCACTTCATATGTGGGACTTGAGATAAATATTTTATAGTGGATATTTCTTGTAAGCCAAGCATACTGCTTGAATACAAATAACTTGCTAATAGTTAAAAAATAAAACTCATGATTACCTTTGTTCCTATTTGTGAATATTGCATGTTGTCAAATATTTGAGCAAAAGACAAAGATTCTTATTAAATAACTATTTTAGTGCCTCCAACAAGTGTTGTAGCAATAAAGCGCCTGTCACTGTTATTGTTTTATTTTTTTAATTAAGTGTTTTGCATGCTCTTGATAATCTGCTTAGAGTGAAATATATGTGTTCTTGCCCAGAAACTCATATGTTAATATACTATACCAAATAATGTTGAAATATCATACCAATATGTTGAAGTATTATACCAATAATGGACCTCATTCTCCTGACCCTGAACGTGACAGGGATGAATGGACACATTACTGGTGCCCACTCGAGCAAATCGATGAGCAACGGGATGGCAGTGATACAGTGATTATACCAAATACCCTGGAATGCAATTACAGCTGTAGATATGGCCCTTAAAGGGAATTATGTTAAAGAAATGGATAATGTGAAAGAACACCAGAATGTCAGCCAAAATTGTTCCATGGGCTAATAAGAAAGTCTATCTTAATTCTATGGCTGCTCAAATTCTATATATTAACACTCAGCAAATGTATGAAGCATGGAAATTATGAGCAGCAGAATTTACCACAGAAGAATTTAGGATATCCGTCAAACACCGGGTATCAACGTTTTGATGCTATGTCCTAAGTGGAGAGATTATTTGTCCTAAGTGGATTTAGATTTATTATCTAAATCCTGAATAAATGCTCTTTATTCATTATCTACTAATTTATTATCTACTAATTTATTATCTACTAATTTTGAGACATGGTTGGGATACACATGGTGGTGCTCAGAGTTTACTTCTGGCTCTGTGCTGAGAAATCACTTCTGGTGGTGGTGGGGAGTCAGGGGCCCATTATCAATTCTTGGGTCACTGTGTGCAAGGCAAGAGCTCAGCCAACTTTACAATCTCAGTGGCACTAAATTTACTTATTGTTTTCATTTTTTTGTTGCTTTCTTGGTTTGGTTTTAAATAGCCCAACTATTAATGAATATTAACTTTAGTGATTGGCCTGTTTGCCAATTAGGGAGGAATGAAGAATCACTTTCACTGTCACTGTCATTGCCATCCTGTTGCTAACCGCTTTGTTTGAGCAGGCACCAGCAATATTTCTCATTGTGAGACTAATTGTTACTGGTTTTTGGCATATTGAATATGCCAAGGGTAGCTTGCCAGGCTCTGCCGTGTGTGTGGGCGCGTTACTCTCGGTAGCTTGCCAGGCTTTCTGAGAGGGGTGGAGGAATCAAACATGGGTCGGCCGCATGAAAGGTGAACGCCCTACCGCTGTCCTGGTCAAAATGTATTGATGGCTGGGAAGATGAGAATAGAGTTACTTGTCCATTTTCAAGTAAACTAGAGTTAGATTGTGTACTTCATTAAATTTTTATCTATTATTTTCTGAAAAAATAAAACATTAGTCACTTTTGCTTATGACTGACCTGATTTGATCCCTGGCACCACATATAGTCACTTTAATACTATCAGGAGTTAACACTGAGCACAGGCATGTGTGGCCCAATGTGTCTAATACATAGCACATCTCAAAATCATATATCACAGATGTATTCCAAGATTGCCACCTGCATAAACAATACTTAAAAGTGGCCTGTACCGAAACTATAATTAAATAAAGATGTAAAGGTGAAAACAAACAAAAAACCTCCAGTGGCCTGTGTGAAAACAAAATCATTTAATGAATTTTATGCATCTCATCAAGATATTTAAGAATTCAAGAGGCCCATGACAAACTTCTACTAGTAACTTCTTTAATGCCATCATATGTGTGAGTTCTCTCTCTCTGTCTCTGTCTCTGTCTCTCTGTCTCTCTCTCTCTCTCTCTCATATGCAGATATTGTTTTGTTTCTTTGTGAGTAGCTAATACATCCCATATAGTGTCGTCATGGTCTTATGTTACATGGCCGAGCCTATAGGGACTTTCACATACAATAGCCCCCTCCTACAAGAATATGCCACAGAGGGGCTGGAGGGATAGCACATCGGGTAGGACATTTGCCTTGCACACAGTCAACCCGGGTTCGAATCCCAGCATCCCATATGATCCCCTGAGCACCACCAGAAGTAATTTCTGAGTGCAAAACCAGGAGTAAACCCTGTGCATTGCCAAGTATGACCCAAAAAGTCAAAAAAATAAAAAAGAATATGTCTTAGAGAACAGGCTGTAGAGACAGAAGCAAGAGTAGATTTCTGACAGGACTCCACTCAGTCCCTGTGATACCCCACTTAATGTCTCTCATTTATGTACTTCTTAGATAAGAACCCCAGTAGGGTTTACTAATTTCTGATCTTTATATTTAGGTTGACAGTCTATCTGAAAACTCCAAAGTGTTGTATCCATGGTTCCTGAAAAAGGCGGTTGCTTCAGGCTGTAATTCTCTCTATCTACACTCAGCCTTGACCTCCACATGTCCCTCTCTGTGTCGTTTACTTGCTCCAGGACCCATTAGCAGCAAACTCCACTCTTGCCATTTCTCTTTTGTCCTGTTATTACACTGTGACTGCTGATGAGGAGCTGTGTGTTCTATTGAACACGTGTTAATTTGACACCAGTTGAGCTTTTTCCATTTATCATGTATATGTATCACCCAAAGAACAGCTACAGAAGCAGAATATGAATAACTATTTCCATAATTCTTAGAAACATTACGTGATTAGATTTAGTACATGATTAGATTTAGTGAATGTCTCAAGGACAACAGAAGATGCTAAAGGAATACAGAAATTTAGTTCTCCAATACTCTGCCCTAGATGTGAATCAGTGTGATTTGCTTTGACTGATTCACATCAATTCAAATATGAACCATAAGAATTATGAATTTGCCCAGAACTGTTAAAAATCTTGAACATTAATAATAGCTAGGTGGGAATTTTATTTATTTGCCTAAAATATTAATAACTATTTGATTGGTTTTGGGTGACTTTTTTCCTTTTTTTTTTTGTCTTTTTTTAATGTCCCTTTGCCTCAATGAAACCATAGCACTTTGAACATCACTTGTTCAAAGAAATGCTTCTCTCCAGTTTGGCGTTGAAGTCATTTAATTTTTTTTAAATCAGGTTCTTCTAGAAATTTTGGGTGATAAGTAAGAAGAGAGGATAGAGAAAACTATAATGAGATAGGGAAGAAGGATGGTGACTAGTGAATAATGAAAATTTCATAGGAGGTAGAATGTGTGCTACAACTATCTTTATGAATTCTGGGTTGTCATGGGGAATGAAACACTTGGCTTAGGGTGAGAGCAATAGTATAGTGAGAAGGGCATTTGCATGCATGCCATCACCCGAGGTTCGATCACCTGCAATCCCATGTAGTTCCCCGAGCCAGCCAGGAGTGACTGTTGAGTACAGACCTGAGACTAAACCCTGAGCAAAGTTGGGCATGGCCCAAAAATCAGAAATGAAACAAAAAACAACTTGACTTAGTAGCAATCTGTACTAAAAAACTCTCTGAGCAACGTTACACTTATAATGAAATTATTTGGGGCTGCCAAATAAAGTTCCAAGTTAGACCTGTTAACATCAACGTAAAATAAGCTTCTTAAATGCCAAAGTGTTTTAAGAAGCAATATTTGTGCAGCATATAAAACTTGCAAAATAAATGGTGAACAGGAAGTACTTGACATAAACTCAATTAAACTTGAATTATAATTGAATTGAATTGAATTTGTCCAATATCTGTAGCTGAATCATATTCTGAAGGAGCTACGCCATGACTATCTAGACACATTTAATTGTCATTGCTAGTATTTACCTAATGGGAATGTATCTGCTTGCTTTGGAAAGGAAAAATAAACTTGGAGTTGATTAATGTTGACATATTAATAAAGTAAGATTAATAATATCTATTTCTGAGGGGAATATTCCAGAGCTTTGAAAATCATTCTTAAAGTCAGAAGTGGATCTATGCTACCTATATGGCATTTAAAGGGAATATTTAGCAACTATCACAAAAATAAATATTGACTATGGCATAAAGGGGGGGTGTGAGTCTTCCAGTAGGAATCCTGAAATTGCCAATAATTTCAGATCTCAAAATCTGAGCTATATTTTAAAAAATCAATTTAAAAATTACACAATGAAATTATGTATCTTCAATTTCTTATTTCTGATTGGCATAATACTAAATTAACTATATAATACTACTATAATAATGTGTCCTATGTTACTGAATGAATTGAAATAATAACGTTCAAATATCAGATAATTTTAAACACGTGCTTTTTTAAACACATGATTTTTAAAATTTTTTTTAAAAGTTCAGTTATAAATGTGACAATTAGGGTGGCATAATTATTTGATCAACTGGTTATCGAAAGAAATTTATTTGGATAACAAAATTTAAATACTCTTTGTACTTTTCCCCCCTCCAACTCTTCTATGACTCTGGACCTGGGTTTAGTTCTGTGGTGGATGTTGGAGAAATGGCAGTTATCAGTTGTTCCATGAACGTTCGTGTGGTCAGAGGCACTGAGACAAGGAAAGCGGAAGAAATGTATTTCATGGAGGGCCAAGGTTCTCTCTGACTCTAGACAAAGGTAGAGAGCCCTGTAGTCTCCTTTTATTGATCATGGTACCTCTAAAGGGTGTGATACAGTGACATCATCAAAGGCATCAAAAGAAGTTACAGAAAGAACATTGAGGCAGCAAAACATGCCTTGTTTCCTTGCATCTGCAGGCCAGTAATTTTGGCCTCCAGAAAGAAGATACAAAATCAAAGCATTTCTTGGGCTCTAAGCATTTGGATTTACATCCCAAAGACAAGGCTGGACTGCCACCTGAAATCGACACTTCAAATACAAATTGGGCCCCCCCCACACACACCTGAAATCTACATCCCAAAGACTAGGCTGGGCCAGAGGCTGCAATTGACAATTATCAAAGGTCAGGCCTGGCTAACACCTGAGATCTGCATGTCAAAAACCAGCCAGGCTTCTGTGAGAGAAGGAAAACTGCTCTTTTCAATATACTGAAATTATTTTCTGATAATTTCAGAAAATAATTTTCTGAAGATTTCTCCTGTGTCCTGACTGGTTTGGATGAAGCTGAACATTTTCCCCCTATAGCTTCATCCAAACCAGTCAGGACACACGAGAAATCTCGCCCATTTTCATGGGTCCCTATGTTCCTGTCCATAGTACGGTACAGTATACATGGGCTCTCCCTGATAGCTCAGTCCAACCCCAACAATCAGTCTCTCAGACGAAGTTGGTCTTTCTTGGCTCATCCTCAACTGTGATTCTTTCTCATCTCACTTTTTTCACCCACTGTGAGAGGAAAAGGGAGAACCCAAGCCCTAAATCAGAGTGACACCTTCTGGAGGGAAACAAAGAAAGCAAATCATTTGCCTAAAAAGGGACAACCTGAAGAACATTTTCAGGATGAAAATGTTGAAGGAAAAGACACGGTATTGTACATTTTTTTCAATAATGTTGACAACTGCAGCACTGTAGAACTGTCATCCCTGTTATTCATCCATTTGCTCAAGTGGGCACCAGTATTGTCTCCATTGTGAGACTTGTTACTGTTTTTGGCATATCAAATATGCCACAGGTAGCTTGCCAGGTTCTGCCGTGCGGGCGGGATACTCTCAGTAGCTTTCCGAGATGGATGGAAGAAGAGATCCTGGGTTGGCCATGTGCAATGCAAACACCCTATCAGCTGTGCTATAGCTCCAGTCCGATGTTGACAACATAGGTAAGGATATCTGCACTGTGCACACAAGCAAACTGAACGTTCTTCTATAGAGTACAGTCATTATAGAAACCAGCCCAATTGCATAATCTTCTGTATGAAATTTGCTTTGCTTTCCCTTCAATATATTATTTTCTGGGATAATTATGTATTTCCGATTTTTTATTTATTCTAAAAAGAATATAATTAAAATTCCAAGGAGACCTATGATTTTCTTACTGAATTGGAAAAAAAGAAGTGTCTCTGGGAGAACTTCTGAGAACCAGATGGTATGTGTGGTTTTATGCCCTACCATAATCACACAGCTGATAAAAAAAAAAAAAAAGAAAGTCAATTTCATAACCACGATGACTTCGTTTTTATTTATTTCTAGTCTAAAGTAGCCTGCAAACAAGTGGATCATATAATGTAAACTCACCCAAAATGTCCTTGTTGTCATTTAATTATTGAACTGAAAGTTGACTTCAAAATGAACACTTCCTTCACATTTATTTTTAACAGAGGGAGTAAATTTTGCTCATTAATTATTGGCCTCATTATGTTAGAATGATGACAAACTATGACACTTTTCTCATGAAAGATGTTTATACTTTTGAAGGTACAATATGGCTACACACAAAAGTCAAATTTCCCGTTTATGAGGACATCATAAAGGAAGTCAAATCAGCTTTGACTGGATAATGTAAGTCATCTTATTTAGATTTATTTTAGAACTTCAATTTGAGTGATACCTAAATATTTTATGATATCAGGATTGATCCATTTGTTCTTTTTCTTCATTTGTTTGCTTTTTTGTTGTTGCTTTGGGGCTACTTCCAATGGTTCTAAGGACTATTCCTGGCTCTACACTCAAGGATCACTCTTAGCAGGCTTGGGGAACTATATGGTTTGTTGGGAATCAGACATCGGTCATCAATATGCAAGGCAAGCACCTTCCCACTGGAGCAAGCTATAAGATCCATTTGTTCTAAGATGATCATTTCAGGTCATTTAATTTAGTCCAGAAATTGAAAAGTGAATTAATTGGTATACTATTTGCTGATTTGGCATATCCAATATGCACGGGTAGATTGCCAAGCTCTGCCGTGCGGGCTCCATACTCTTGGTAGCTTGTCGGGCTCTCCGAGAGGGGCAGAGGAATCGAACTTGGGTTGGCCACGTGAAAGGCGGATGCCCAACCGCTGTGCTATCGATATATGCCAAAAACAGTAACAAAAAGTCTCTCAATGAGAGACGTTACTGGTGCCCGCTCGAACAAATCAATGAGCAATGGGATGACAGTGACAGTGAGACTAGACTATTTGCTGAATACCTTTTATAAATATGTTATATTCCTTATATATGACATAGAGACAGAGAGTTTGTATGAGAGATATAAAAAAAAGAGAAAGAGAGATGCCTGTTTTAGCAAAGTGCCAGTTTTTAATTATGAAAATTGAATTTGAATCTCTGAGATTCAGTATTTTAATTGTTTTTCCTATCTAAGGCTTAACCTTCTAATTAAGTCCTGGCAACTTTCCAGATTAAAGAGGAAACATCATCTATCATTGGCATTGTATGAATAATTCTGATAATGATAGATGAAATACAAGCCAAATTAAATGTGCTTTTTTTCCTTTCGGCCAAAATTGCAGAGAGCTATGAAAGCGGTGTCTAGAAAACTTGAAGGTAAAGCAGTGTTCTTAATACATTCCAAGGCAGCCATCCCGTTCAGTTACACAGGGGGACAGACTCCTAGCTGAGTCCACAGACCCGCTGCATGAGAACAAACTTAGATTATTTATACAGAGCTGTGTTTATATTAAATTGGGATAACTTGGACCTTGAGAAAACTGCAGGCAAGAAAAGGATTTTGAGTTAAACTTCCTCTTTGGAGAAAAGCAAATGTCATTTGTATTAGTTCTAGCAAGCATAATTTAGTTGTGATGCTTACAGCAAATGTGTTCAAAAGATGATAGCATACGACGAAGAGTAAGTTCCTTCAAGCATTAAAAATAACAGGAGATTGATAACAGTACTCTTCTTTTGTTCATGTACGACAAACTTTTTTCTTAAATTTCTGAGTTATAAGTGACAGACTTATAACTTAAAAGAAGATTCTTTTATTGACAATAAGAAGCCAAACATTGTCAGATTTTTTGTTTGTTTTTTTGGTTTTTGTCTTGCTTTGTTTTGTTACATTTTGGGTCACACCCAGCAGTACACAGGGGTTACTCCTGGTTCTGCATTCAGGAATTACCCGCGGCAGTATGGGATGATGGGAATCGAAGCTGGGTTGGCTGCATGCAAGGCAAATGCCACACCTGCTGTGCTATCGCTCCAGCCCCAAACATTGTCAGATTTATGTTTTATTCTCTTATAAATTAAGTATGTAAAGTCTTAAAATGGATTAAGGAAAAACATTTCAGAGTTATATTTCAGATAAAACAGATTTTGCTACCAATATTCATTTCATGGGTTTCTTTTTTTATATTTATTCATTATTTCCTTTTTATGGAGATATCATCACACTTGTGGATTACTAGATGAACCTTCTTTTCTTTTCAGCCCTTTTATGCCTGAAGCAAACACTAATGCAAATACAATGATCTCTTGCATTCATTTTCCTGTGTAATTTCATTCATTCTTTGTAACTAATGTGTTCTTTATATGTACTCATTTAATCATCATAAATCACTGTATCACTGTCATCATTGTTCATGGATTTACTCAGAGCGGGCACCAGAAACGTCTTTATTTGTCCCAGCGCTGAATTTTTAGCAGACTCTCCTTACTCATTTTTTCCCAACTATTGGAAGCTCTTTTCAGGGTGAGGAGAATGAGACCTGTTATTGTTACTGTATTTGGCATATCGAATTTGCCATGGGAAGCTCGCCAGGCTCTTCTGAATTATCATAAATAATCCTTTAAAAATAAATTTAATTTTAAGTTCTCTGGATTCCAGAATATCCACATATCTAAGACATGTGCTTTATCAAGTTAAATGCAGATGAGTTTAAAGACACACTTGCTGAAAAGTATGTTATTCCAGATGGCCGTAGAGTCAACCAAATCTCTAATTGTTGGCTTCTGGACAAGTGTGGGTACAGCATTTCTGAGCTCCTCAGACTCACCTCCCCATAGTTCCTGATCCTCACCCCAACCTTCACCAGCCCGTGCCATCTGACCACAATAGATTCTGCTTCTTAACCAAAAACTAAAATAATAAGAATGAGTGTTATTTACTTAAAAATAGAAAATCCAAATTCAATTCATTATTGAATTATAGACAAACAGGATTGGAGTGAGAGTACAGCAGTAGGGTGTTTGCCATGCATGCCGCCGACCCGGGTTGGATTTCTCCACCCCTCTCGGAGAGCACGGCAAGCTACTGAGTATCTCAGCCACATGGCAGAGCCTGGCAAACTACCTGTGGTGCATTCAGTATGCCAAAAACAGTAACAATAAGTCTCACAATGAAGACATTACTGGTGCCCGCTTGAGCAAATCGATGAGCAACAGGATGACAGAGATACAGTGATACAGACTTAAGCAAACCCATTGATTCAAAAATAGAATTCTGAGACCAGAGAAATGGTACAGGTGTGTATGTGATTGCTTTGCATGTCACCAATTTAAATTCCATCACCAGGGCTCACATGGTTGCTGAGTACCACAAGGAGTGATCCCTCAGCACAGAGCCAGATCCCTAAGATCCTTAAGCTCTGAGTACAGCTGGAAATGGCCTCCCAAAAAAAGAACCAAAGAACTAGAAATACACTATCTCTTTTTTGAAATTTAAAGGAGTATTATGCATTGTAATGCATATCTTCTGAGATCATATTAAAGACATCTACGTCTCATTTTATAATTATCTCTGTGTGTATGTATTTACATATATATGTACATATATAACCATTTCAATGTAATATATTTTGAACACATCGACCAACTAATTATTTTTAAAGTACCTTTTGTTCATTATCTCCTTTTCAGCATATTCACATTATAAATTTTAGCACTGTAGTACTGTCATCCGTTGTTCATCAGTTTGCTCCAGTGGGCACCAGTAACGTCTCCATTGTGAGACTTATTGTTACTTTTTTTGGCTTATCAAATACGTCACGGCTAACTTGCCAGGCTCTGCCGTGCGGGCGGGATGCTCTCGGTAGCTTGCCAGGCTTTCTGAGAGGGATTATATGTCTTATATCTCTTAGCTGAAACAAATAACTTATACACTGTCACAGATAAATTATGTAATTATGTTGAATAGTATGGGCAGCTTAGGCCAAAGTTCCTGAGATTTTATGAAATTTTTATTTTTTATCTTGGATATCTGTCCTAGGAACTATTATTAAATTGTGTAGGAGTTCCCACTTTCATTTTATAACAATGTAAATTATTTATTGGAGGAAAAACACTTCAAATATTGTTTCTGCTTTGCCACACATTATAATGAAAGGGAGGATTATTTAAACAGGATACTCTAGTTTCAAATTACAATAAATATTGTAGCCAAAGGAACATAACAATCATGGTTCTAAAGAGAATTATGATTTTATTAATTGATTATAATTAATTTTTTTATTTAATCCATACTTCCTCTGTGCTCAGAGATCATTCTTGGAGGGACATGGTGGACTATACGGGGTACCAGGGATCAAACCCAGGTTCAGCCATATGCAAATCAAGCACCCTACACTGTTCTACATCCCTCTGGTCCCATAAAATAGAAGTATGATTTTAAAGAGTGGGCAATAATTGAAATTAATTAAATAAGGCATAGGTAAACTATAAAGTGAATGATGGTTAAATAACCAAAATGACTTTATAGTCACGCAATGCTTTTATTTTTTAAGGGGTTTCATTAAATTTTTGAGTGATAAGTTGTGTGTTTACCAAAAAGCAGCAGCACTCTATCTCACTCGCCACCGGTGTTCAGTGGTTTCCGCTTCCCCCACCCTGGGGAGGCTGATGGTGATGGGTAGGTGAAGGAAGGAATGAGGGCCAGGCTGTTCGGTATCAACTGCAGTTTCTTCCAATCTCCTCTCCATTCTCCTCTAATCCCCCTTCTTTCTCCTTCTGGCTCTGGATCCTCCAGTCCACTCCTAGAGCCTAGTTTATACAGAAATCATGTAGGGTGGGGATACAAAGGTGGAGTTGAGCATTAACAAATCAACAAAGAGAAGTAAGGCCATTCCTCCAGGAGATTAACTCAAGGAAAAAATCTCATCCAAAGACATTACTCCAGATTACTAGAAGATTCGCTCAAGGGCAGGATTCCACTCAGGGTGTGTTGCTTTCTTCTTTCCCAAGCTAGCAATGAACTTAAGAAGTTGTAGTAACTTTACCTCTAATATTTCTAGCAATGTCATTTTGTATGAGCACAGTAAGAGATATATCAAGCTTAAAATTTGGTTCTTCCTGAGGACATCTCACTATATATTTCAGACCACAGTCCCCAGGCCAATTTAGTCTTCCTAAGCCCTGCAGGGTCCTTATTCAGTTAAGTCTTTTGGGTCAAGACAGAGTTTGTCCATGAGAATGCTCTTGCCAGGGTAGCTCACAGCTTGCCTTGGATCCATCCAGTCCCTCATCAGGAACCTGCTTTTGGGGTGCTAGTCACCTAAGGGCAACTGAGACTTAAATTGATATAACAGATGTCTGGGAGTGAATATTATTCAGAGTCAATTAACTACCAAGTTACAAAAGCATAATATTAACTGTCTTGCTGTGTCCATACAAAAAGGACATTGCTTTAAAGTAAACTATGCAAAAGAGAGAGAAAAGCAATATCTTACAATACAACAAGTTCAGTGTCCTTAGAAGAATCTCACTTTACAAGTTAACAGAATCTGATTAGGGGAAAAGGGTGATTAACTGGTTGGGGAGGAGAGCACAGAGAAGAGTTTACAGATAAACAAAGGAATGGGAGTGACTGTGATGGGTATAACCTGATAAACCTAAGTTCCCTGTGCAATGCTGAAAGGACAAACCAATGTTATCCTACAATAAATATGGGTTTCAATGGTGGCAAAAGAGTTAAATTATTAAATTTTATTACTATTTCTGGTTGCAAACAGTTTATAATGAACATTGTACCAGTAATTCTGATTGATATTCCCACAGCATTCAATTTACTACTAAGCATCAGACTTTTATATAATGTTACTTTGTTATTGTCAGGCTAATTCACATGGGACTAAATGGATTTATGAGAATCCTACTCAGAAAATAAGATGACGAGCACAGAAATAAATGATGGCGAAGAGAATTAATACTTTTTAGGGAATGATGCTGCCTGTTTGAAGGTTTATGATTGAATGTTAAGTCAAGTTGTATGAAATAAAAGGTACCTTCAGTGCAGAGTAAGGTCAACTTTAAAAGCCTGAGTTTTACTGAACTCTAAATCAGCATTTCCCCAAATGAGTGAAACCATTCCCTGGGGAAATGCTAGAAGGCTGAGAAGGGATTGAGGAATGGAGTTGGGGACAGAGGTAGCTTTGGATATAGTTGGAGGACACCTTTTTTAGCTTGTGTGCATTAAAAAAAAAAGGTGAACTTCCAGGAGTTTTGAGTCTTTTTAATTTTTTTTTTATTTTTTTCTGAAAAGCGGCCAATAAGCCAAAAATGTTTGGGAACTTCTGTAATCAACAGGAAAGAAATCGTACTCATAATTAATGAGCTAAGTTATTTTTAACTGAGAAAAGATTAGAACAATACAGAGTAATGAATCATGGAAGCATCCAAATTTGGTTTAGTTTTAAGGTCACAGTTTTTAGGAGAGTTTAAGGGACCTACCCAGAGACTCAGGGTATGAAAGAACAGATTCGGGCAAAATGATGCAAATTCTTTGCGAGTACTTTGGCCCTTTTTATGCTTATATATAACCGTCACATTGTAAAGTTTGGTTCTACAGCCCTTCAAAGGCCAATCAACTCAGACTTAGTTCAGAGCAAGAACTTTAGTAGCAACATGTTAGAGGTGGAAAGCTAGGGATGTGTGTCCTCAGAACAGACATCTGTCTGTCTCCAAGGTCACAAGAAGGTTTGATTTTTACATTTTTATTTTTCTGGAAAAAATAACTGGAAGAAACAGTGGGTTTCAGACTATTGAGTTCCAGAATGAACCATAAAATCCCCTCCTGAGGGAGTTCCTTGAGGCACCCTCCATTTTATCTACAAACCTCAGCAAAAGTAAAGGATTAGGCCCTGGGGAGAAGGCTGTCCTTTCAGGCTTTGGAGCCAGAACAGTGGTTCTTATTTATATTAGTTTTTAGCCCACTTTCAATGTTGACATTAATGACGCAGGAAAGAACTTTTGTCTCAGAAACAAAAAAATATAAAGGATTATGGGTCATAGTAAACAAGGGCAAAACGAGTTAATTTGTTTATTCAGATTAAGAGAGAGAAAGAATGACAGAGAGAGACAGAGACAGAAAGAGAGACAAAGAGACAGAGAACTGAGGGTGTTTCGCTATAGTTTTTTAAAATCTTTTCTAATCATATTTTCTTGAGAACTTTCTAGCATTGATTTTTATACAACAGTGGGGATACAAAGAAATAGCTTCAAAAGAATAGTGAACTTTGCTGACCACTTGTACTTTAAAAATATAAAATCTGAAATTTTATTCTAACCTAAGATTGAACTAGACACATCTCACAGCTTCCATGCCTGAAATAGAATAAAGCTAATTTTGATTCTAGGTCAGATGTCAGAGTGGACTAAGCCCCTGGAAGAAATGACCTGCAGTTCAAAAACAAATTTAAGATGCAAGGAGTGAAAAGCATATGAAAGGAAAAATGATGTGAGTATGGTGTGGATGGGGCATTTTCACTCTGTCTGGGAAAGAGTGATTTTCTTATTTTTGCTCTGATACCTCTAAAGTTAATATCATGAAGAGTTCTTAGTATGTTTTCCTCAATACACTTTATGGACTCGGGTCTGATATTAAACTTTTAAATTTGAATTTGAATTAATTGTTTGAGATAGTTATTTAATTTTAATTTTTTTGCACATCTAACCAACTTCTCTAACATCTTTTTATAGAAGAATTTTCTTTTTTTCCCAATTTGTGCACTTGTCTACTTCTCCATGTATCTCTAATTTTAGCACTTGGCTAATAATTCTATTCTATTAGTATGAGAGTGTATCTTTACTCTAGAACTGCACAGTTTTGGTTACAACGGATTTATAACACAGGCTAAAGTCGTGGAAGACAAGACCACCCATCTTTTTTCCTCAACATTGCTTTGGGTCTTCAGGGAGCTTTATGTTTTCATATAAATGTTATTACCATTTTTCTTATATTGAAAAAATCCTATTGGAATTTTCATAGGGAATACATTGACTCTATTGAATTTCTCAGTGTCATGAACACTTTTGACATTGATACGTTGATGTCTCTATCTGGGAGTTTAGAACCTGATGTGTTAAGGGATGTTCTTGCGCTTTCGTCTCCATATAAAAGTACAGATGAATTCCTCTGCCTCTTCCTTATGCCTGGTAGTGCATGAGAACTAAGGATGAGAGCAAAGTGTGTGGATCTCATTGATTCCAGGCAATGATCATGGACATGAGTCTGTGTCTCTCTTGACCACAGCTGGGATTTTGTGATCACAAACTTACAGCAACAGCTTCGACACCAATGGTAAGCAGATTAGAGCTGTGTTCCAGCCTTTGCAGTTAGTTCCTGGCGCCTGAGAGTAGCTGCAGTAGCAATGTCCAGGAGGCCTGGGAAGCAAATGAATTCATGGCTGTAAGTTCCCAGGAGTATCTCTAGCATAAGCAGACCTGAGTAGCTACAGGGGTTTTGCACTTGCAAAAGCCTGAAAACAGCTGTGTCATCAGACCGGGAGCATTGTGTGCAAGCCAGGAAACATCCTCTGGTCTAAGGAACAGTGTTTGGGAAGGTTTTGGCACCCACTTTAACCAGGCCTGGACTAAACACCCAATGTTCAAATATTCAAAAAATGACTCAGAACAGCATGCAATAGGAGGTCTGTTGAGTGCTTTGTTGGACTCTAGAAAGGTCTGCCTGCCTTCAGACGTTTTTTCTGGATACCTGCTTTCAGCAGATGTGTATTGGGAAAAATGGGATTCATGCAACCAGTTGGGAGCTAATGTCACTCAGTTCCTTACTCTCTGCTTAGCTTAGGTTTGATGGGGTTTGTCCTCGGGTTGTTTATTATAAAAAAAAAAGGGGGGGGCATCAGAAATAGCATCTCCCAGGAATTTGGCCCAAGATCACTGAAGTACGGTCTGCTGCAGGTTGGTTCAGAAGCCTAAATATTCCTAACCCACCCAGTGAGTGTTTGTTGCATGATGAGGTTTTGTAAGAGAGAATTTTAAGGCTGGGTGCTGACTTTCAGTGTCTCTCCTCACCTCCTCCTCACCGCAGTCCCTAACAAGAAAGTTATATATGTTTTTTTGTTGGTTGTTGTTTTGGAACCACATCCTGCAGGTGCTCAAGGACCACTCCTGGTGGGCTTGGGGAGCCATTTGGGGACCACACTGAGATCAGCTGCATGCTAGGCAAATGCCCCACTGCCTGTCCTACCTCTCCAGCCGGCCCCATATATCTAATTTGTTCCTTGGCAGTGTCCTAAATTCCCATTGGATTTCAGTAGGAAGCTTCGCTTATACTCCTGTATCCCAATTTGGTCTCTCTACAATGATCTGCAACAAAAATGTATCTTTCCTCTACTTCCTAAAATCTTTAAGTCTATATGTACATTTCCCTATATTAATTTTTTCTCCTGAATGTTATGCTAAAGTGAGAGCCCTATTATTTTTTTTTTTGATGCTGAACTTCATGTTCTAGAACTTGTCCCTTCAGCCCTACTTAGGAATGTCAATTCGTTAGTTTTTACTTCTCATATTTGAGGTCTCTCTGGCCTAACTTCACCTTCAGAAAAAGAGTCTTACTAGGAAGTTCACAAATACATCTCTTACAAGTTATTTTCATCACTGCGGTGGGACGGTTGTCTGGTCCAATCCCTAGGGAAAACAGCATGAAGAGATCTCAGTAAACTCAGAATTGAGGTCCCTTATGACTCAGAGGTTCCATTCAGAACAGAAAAAATATTCATTTTAAAAAATGTATGCACAACATTATTCATTGTGGCACACTGCTCAGAAGCAAGGACTTGAAATCAACCTAGATATCCAGCAACAGATGTGTCCAGTGGGTCATGAAGATGTGGTATATACACAGAGTGATGGAATATTACATGGCTGTTAGGAATGATGAAATCATGCAATTCACGGCAACATGATTGGACCCAGAAGACATCATGTTAAATGCAGTGAGGCAGAAGAAGAATAAATCCAGCATGATGTCACTTTATCACTTATATGTGGTATTTAGAATAAGTGGATGAGAGAATGCAGTGTTTTAAAGGGGAATGTCCAGGTCAACCTTTTAGTAAAGGGAGGAGAAAGAAAGGAAGAGTGGAGGGGAGGGTGAGAAGAGACAGATGAGAAGCCATGGGAGTCAGGTCAGGGGATTCAGGTATAAATGCTATGGTAAGGAATAATAGCACCAAATATCCAAACCACAGAGTCAATAACACTGAAGTCAAGAGACCCAAACTTTGACTACTGAATCCAGAAATGTTCCTGTCAAGAGAACAGGCTGGAGGGGCCAGGATAGAAGGAGGGTGGTCTATTTCCACATTGGTGGAGGGAGGTTGATACCAGTGGTGGGATTGTGGGATTGGTGCTGCAATATTATATGGCTTAAAACTTAAATATGAATAACTTTGTAAATTTTGCTGCTTTAAAATGGTTCCTTAAAGTTAATTTCCTGACATGGTAAATAATTTTATTATGAATACAAATTATTTTATTAATTTCATGCAAAACACTTCAATTCCTGATAACAGAAGATCCATAAAGAAGCCCTCGTGTGTCATTCTAAAGTACACCTCTCATTTTGTCTTCTAATGTCTTCAGAAGTTTCACCTTATTTGTGTGTCTACGAAACAGCAAACATTTGAAAATGAAAAAGTTTAACGATCCTTAAGAAAAGGCTTTTGCAAAAATTGAAACTAATGCTGTGACAAATTACAGATTTTCTCCTTCAAATGTTTCTCAAGACCTAAGGTTTTTTCTAAAAAATAATTCCTTTTTAGAATTATTTAATTATCTTATTCAATCATTAGTGTGATCAGCCAGTGATGAAGTGACTTAACACCATCGAAAATTAACAGAAAGACATTTGCTTGAACAACTTGCCAACAGAAATTTATTTATATATTTATGAATCACAAGTTGAATTCCCCTGTATAATAATTTGCTTCTTTAGTACTTATTTTGTTAATTATATTTCTTTAGAATCAGGGGCTGGAGTGATAATACAGCAGGTAGGGCCTTTACCTTGCATGTAGCCAACCCGGGTTAAATCCCCAGCATCCCATATGCTCCCCTGAGCACCGCCAGAAGTAATTCCTGAATGTACAGCCAGGAGTAACCCCCATGCATTGCCAGGTGTTACTCAAAAAGCAAAAAAAAAAAAAAAAGAGAGAAATAAAAAGAAAAAGAAAAAATTAAAATCAGTCTAAGTTTAAACCTATATTTTTAGGAAAAATATAAGTAAGGTTATTTCTGTGATGTAGGAAAAAAACACAAAAATGCCCTCTGGCTGACTTTTCTTTTTCATATTTTTAAAATTCCTATTTAAGTGTAAGTGAATTATTTTGTGAGACTAGAGGAATGCTTTAGTTAATGATTAAGGAAATATAAATATTTTTTTCTCTCAGCATCTGAATAAAACACAAGAATTTATTACTAGGTAAATCTAAAGCTTTTCTTTTTGTTTTTATGCCACACCTGGCTGTGCTCAGAGATTTCTGTTTGCTCTGTGGTCAAGGATCACGCTGGAGGGAACAGGGGGGTCTAATATGGTGCCTGGATTGGGGCTGGAATGATAGCACAGCGGGTAGGGCGTTTGCCTTGTTGCCTTGCACGCGGCCGACCCGGGTTCGATTCCCAGCATCCCATATGGTCCCCTGAGCACCGCCAGGGGTAATTCCTGAGTGCAGAGCCAGGAGTGACCCTTGTGCATCGCCAGGTGTGACCCAAAAAGCAAAAAAAAAAAAAAAAAAATATGGTGCCTGGATTGAATCTAGGTGGGATGCATGCAAGGCTCACATCTTACCCACTGTACTATCTCTCTGGTCCAATCTACCATACTTAGTACCTTAGGATTTTTTAGTAAATTATAACTTGACTTATTGAAAACTTGATCAAAATAGTGAAGAGGGAGGTGTTGCATTCCCCTACATTTTATTTTATTTAGTTACTATAGTTCACAATACTATTAATGATAGGGTATCTTGAATAAATTATTACAACACCACACCCTCTGCCAGAGTCTGCACTTTCCTTGACCATTGTTTCATTTATATTTCCACTAAGGATGGCTTTTTCTGTGTGCTTCTATGGGTGGAGTATGCAGGTAAACATAACAGAAAGGAAGGATTGAGTCAGGTAGAACAATCTCACCCTTGCTTGTAATTTTTGTTCTTTGAATATTCTTGAACACTTAGGTATTTACAATAGGTTTTCCATGCCCAGACTTACAGGAGAGAATCAACATGTGGTAGGTAAGGATACTTTCCCTTTCCAACAGAAAGATAGATAACCCATGTATAAGAGAGCACAAAAATATTAGACACGATAAACGCAGTCTGTGACTTTTGCAAAATAGGTTTGAAAGTACAATGCAGAAATGAATCATTAAGTGAGATTTTCTTCTGTAATGGAAGCTCTGGGTCATTCTAATAATTCCAAAAATAATCACCTCATGTTAAATTTAGGACAGCTAATCTATTCTTGGGTCCTACAAGCTAGATATTTCCTAGAAATTTACTGGAAACTACAGCTATTTTTCCAGTGCACTCATGCAGTTCTTAATGTCCATACAATGCCATGATATATACCACATTATTATTTGAAATTTTAAAAAGTTATGTAGTTGAGTTTTAGGTAACAAAATAATCAATACATACTCAAAGTTTTTATTAAGACAGTGTTCTTCAACCAAGTCTTATCTCTATTTTTTATTGTGCTGATATAAGTGGATTGCCATAGAACAATTAAGGATTCAGTAAAGGATGCTGAAGTGGAAACTGATTATGATGGCAAATAAAATTTATCTGAAAAAAATAAAAATCAGATAGCACTGATACTAAAATCTAAAGTATTATTCCTACATTGATAATAATATTAATAAGGAGAATTGCAGAGCAAGAAAAATATAGCATATGCCAATACTTAATCCTAGATACGATAGAGAAAAGCTTATTAGATTAGAGTGAAATAGAGACTTAATTTTGAAGATTTGGGCCTAAGACCAACCCTGGAAAAAGATGGGAGAGAGAAGGAAGGATTACTTTAATAACTGTGAAAGGAGAAAGTGGAACCTCAGCTTCTTGATCAATAAAGACTTTGTTTTTTAATCAATGATCTGCCTGATAAAGGTCTATTATAATTATCTTAATAGTTGAGAAAAAAAGATGAAATGGTAAGGCACATCTTCTGGGAGAGCAAGGCCTAGAGTTTACCCTCAAATCTACATGTTTCTTCACATGACAACTTTTTCAGATCCCTCTAACACCACTTCCAGGAAGTGGATATTCCAATTTAAAAACAAACAAAACAAAACAAGGGGCTGGAGTGATAGCACAGTGGGTAGGGCGTTTGCCTTGCACGAGACCGACCCAGGTTCGAATCCCAGCATCCCATATGGTCCCCTGAGCACCGCCAGGAGTGATTCCTGAGTGCAGAGCCAGGAGTAACCCCTGTACAATGCCAGGTGTGACCCCAAAAGCAAAAACAAAACAAAACAAAACAAAAACAAAAACTGAAAATGGTCTAAGCTTGAAAATCTGGTTTTAGGTTAAAGGAAAGATACTTGGGATAGGTGATACCTATGAGAACTACAATATAAATATTTTGATTCTTGGAGCGATAGCACAGTGGGTAGGGCATTTGCCTTGCACGCGGCCGACCTGGGTTCGATTCCTCCACCCCTCACGGAGAGCCGGCAAGCTAACCAGAGTATCTCACCCACACAGCAGAGCCTGGCAAGCTCCCTGTGCCATAGTCAATATGCCAAAAACAGTAACGACAAGTCTCACAATGAAGACGTTACTGGTACCCACCCGAGCAAATCCATGAGCAACGGGATGACAGTGATACAGTAATACAATGATGTTCTCATACACTTATCATATATAAATGGTAGCATATGCTTATGCATTTGCAAATGTAATTATAACAGAATATATCAATCTCTTTCCAGTGTTCTTATCAACTGGTTCCATTTCTACCTGTTCCTTATCTCCAAATTTTATTCCTTCTTTTATGTTTCTTTTCTCCTCAAGATCTATCCATATCTAATTTCCTCAAGATCTATCCATATCTAATTATGCCAAATATTATCTCTAAAATAATGAGTATAGAATGATGCACTTATTTGTGAGATCTACAAACATCGCACGAGTCTACTACCCACGGGGAGTAGAAACAAGAGTCATAAGAAGCCATTTGGGATAAAAAGGGGACCACTATGACAAAGACAGTTGACAACAATCATTCTGGATAAAAACTGCATGCTGAAAATAGGAAACGGAACAAACATGGTAACCTCTCAGTATCTGTAATGCAAGCCATAGTGCCCAAAAGTAGAGAGAGAGAAAGAAGGAAAGTTCTAGCCCCAGAGACAGGCTGGCATTGGGGGATGGGTTGGTTGGGGTGGGAATGGGAATGGCAGGAGCGAAATTTGGGACATTTGTGGTAGAAAATGGTAGAGGGTTGGATGTTGGAACATTGTATAACTGAAACCCAACCATGAAAGCTTTGTAACTGTGTACTCATGGTGATTCAATTAAAAAAATAAATCAGTTAAGTTATAAAATGAATATATCAGTCCAACTAACACTCAAGATAATACTGGATTATACTGGGTTTGGGGCCAGAAAGATAGTACAGCAGGTCAAGTACTTGCCTTGCATGTGGCTGACCGGGATTTGATCCCGGAATCCTGTATTTCCTGTGCCTGCCATGACTAATCCCTGAGTGCTGTCAGGAGTGCATCCTGAGGCAAGCTGGGAGTGACCCAAACAAACGAAAATAAAATGAATAATATCCTGTCCTAAGTCAGTGAACAGTAGAAGACCATATATAAAGGCTGAATAAGTTGAGCTGTTCAAACCCAGGTCTGCTGGGAGAGAGAACAAGGCGGAGACATTTGTCATTGTTGTATGAGAGTAACTAAGCAATTGATACAGTAATGAGATCATTTGTGATAGACATAAGTGATACCCATTATTTGTGATAGCCACTTTTCCTACAGATGACGAGTGACCCAACTAACTTTTTATATAATCCCTCAAAATCCACAGCTACATATTTCATTTATTATGCCCCCATGCCTATTGCATAATAGGTAACAACTATCTTGCTCTACACAATGTGTCCTTTATATACTTATCTATTTGATTTATTTGTTTTGCTTGGTTGTTTCCTGTGTAAAGGCAATTTAATCTACATTAAAGTCATATGACTGTCATAGTCCTATCCATTTATTTTTTATTAAGTAAATGTTCTTATAGATGCCTAAAATCATGTTAGACTCATCATATGATCTCTGTCATCATCTTTCCAGCTTCAATAGTGATTTTGCTTTATCTCCATACTGCCTTGTCCACAATCCGCTGCAGTGTTCTATGTGTGAAAAGGGAACAATACACATAAACTTCAGTTTTAACCAACCACAGCATATGTTATAGGCTGCTTAAATACTTAAAAGAACTAAAATATGTTGACTCATTCTCTTCAGACTTAAGTTTAGCATAAAAAAAAGATTAAAATGGGTAGGCACATTACTTTTGAAGTATAATTTAAAGGAAAAGGGGTTTTATTTCTTTAGAAATTATTCTATAGGACCATAGATTTACTCAGATGGTGTATGGAAAATGGAAATGCTTCTTATGGAAAATGCATTTCAAAATATCATATTAAATAAAACTTCAGCTACAAATATGAAACACTGTATCAAATGTGTTGTCCTTATTGCTAAAATGCCTGTGGTTCATTGGTTAGCCTTTGGCATTCATAGTTACGGAAACTGAAATTCTCCTAATTTTGGAAAACAAGAGGTGGATATTTTAGTCTAGTTTTGCTGAGTAACGTAATTGTCAAAGCCTGAATATCAAAAATTGCCTCTAACACTTGAAGGACATAACATAAATAAAAACTTAGACCCCAGAAAAAAAGCGCTCAACTTTATAATGTACATAAATATATATGTGTACAAACACATGGTCATTATAAAAATGGAATGAAATTTATTCTTGCAGGTAAATACATATAGGGAGAGAAGCAATTTACTAATGGAAATAGGAAACCAAATTAAGACCTAAACCTCCTCTGTACAACACTATACAAAATATTCCTCAAGAAGTTGAAGTCAAGAAATTTGTTCTTGGGTCTGGAATGATAGCACAGGGGGTAGGGCATTTGCCTTGCATGAGGCCGACCTAGGTTCAATTCCCAGTATCCCATATGGCCCCCTGAGCACCACCAGGAGTAATTCCTGAGTGCATGAGCCAGGAGTAACCTCTGTGCATAACTGGGTGAGACCCAAAAAGCCAAGTCAAAAAAGAGAAATTTGTTTTCAAGCAGAGCTGTAGTGAGAATACATTGTACAGGTATAGGGTTTGCATGGCATCAACCTGGGTTATTCCCCAAACACCATATAATTCCCTGACCACCATCAGGAATGATCCCTTAGAACTGAACCAGATGTAATCCCTGAGCAGCATTTCTGGGTGTTTCCCCCAACGACCAAAAAAAAAAAAAAAAGAAAGAAAGAAAAGAAAAGAAATTCATTCACTCATGCCTCTTCTTTGATCCGAAGTCAAGATAAATTATAAATTTGCAGAATTGGGCATGAACATTTCCCTCGCTTTACTGAGCTACACCTTTACAAATAAAGTTGTTGTTGTTGTTTAATTTCCCCCTACTTCCACATTCATTATTGTTGTTACTGACCACCTGCCACACCTACTCTTGCCTTGGAGCTCACTGGGATTGCACACTATTGGTTGTATTGAAGAAGCACATTCTGGTTGTCATGCTGGAAACTGACTTCGGGCTTCACTGCTTCCACATCTTTAGTTGTGGTGCTCCCTGGGGATTGCACACTTCAGCGGCAGTGCTCACTAGAGGGTACACACTTTGGAGACGGTGCTCACACTCCAGGCTGTGGTGTCTGTAGATCCCACACTCTACCGTGGCACCAGGCGTTCCAGAGGACAGAGCCAGCTGGACAACACCCTGGGGATACACTGGAAATGTGGGATCAAATGTGCTGGCTCAGAGAGAAAAGCAATCTTTGCTCCTCAGTCTTCCCCAGATCCCCATAAAATTTCTTTTTTTTTTTTAAGGGGGGAATCAAGATTTGGCCCAGTGAGATGTTTCAGTAAATATGACAGAAAAAAAATTTAAAAAGATAGAGATGAGACTTGAAAAAGTCTTGAGATGGGAACCTTCACCTATTTACTACTATGGAAAGCTGGCCAGTGTGTCTGCTGAATCTAAGTGGAGAAGGCGTGAGTAAGGTCAACTGTCAGCAAATGCTTTGCTGACTTGGACATTCACTGGAATTCTGTTCTTGGAGAAGGAAGGGAGGGATACGCACTATCTTCATGCCTGTAAATACATTCTGGTTCTTAAAGTTATATAGAAATATTCCTTAATTATCTTCAAATCCTAGTTGTTAAGAAGAAAAATCAGAATCTATACAAAGTAGAGAGAATGACTTATTGTTACCAGTAGTGTGTGTGTGTGTGTGTGTGTTTGTGTGTGTTTGTGTGTGTGTGGTGGGGGGAGTGTATCAAGGTCTGCATACAGAAAACTGCATTCAGAGGTTAATTTTCGATTTTTCATATGTCTCTATTTCTTTAAAAATAATTTTCAGGCTTTAAAATATATATGTACACTTTTCAGGAAAATCAGATGCATTGCGCAAATAAATATTCATATATTAATCTTATGTTTCATAAAGTTAGGCCAGATTGGATATACAAGCATTTCATTCTTTTATGAGCACTAAAAAAGACAGGAGACTCTTAGCATACAAATGGACTGCTTCAGACACTTTGTGCTTTTGGAAGTACTAACACCTACAATAACTTCTCTCATATTCTACTCGAGGCGGTTTCTAGAAAATATAGGTATGTTTATATTTATAGAAATAAATTTGCAATGATATGCAAATGCAATTATTAAAGCAGTTTAAAAATGACTGGCAATAAAAAGTACCACATTTCAAAGTGGAGACATTTTTGCATACATAAAAATATATAAAAACAAATTTTATTGTCAGTCAATGCAATGACTTCACTCTTTGTATGAGCAACTTAGTTTTTAACTAAAATTTTAGATCAATAAATTCTAGTTCTGTTCTAGTTGACCTCTAAGGATTTTGTTTTTCTTTCTTTAACACTGGATTACACATCTCAGGAGTCAGTTGTACATGACCTGCCTGCCTAATGACCTGAGTTTGATCTCAATGCCATGTGGATTCTACAAGCAGAGGTATATACTGAGAAGCCCCAACACTGCTGGCTCTGGTCCTGGTGACAACCCCATATTCAATCCTCGCCCCCATCCTCCTGCAGCCCACCCCCCACCAGGCTCTTAAATCAAACCACCTAGTCTTGTTGGCCAAGAATCTATGAGCATGATCACCAGGCTGCATGAGCACTGATTTGGAGTCCTCACTCCCTACTCCCAAATGGATTATGCTGTCATAGATTATTTGATGTGAAAATTTTATTCATTTTTCTCAAAATGGGTCTGCTAAACATTTTGAATGTTCAATCTAAGCTAAGTAACTATACCTTAAAGAATAAAAACATATCAAACTTTAGTGGGGTCAGTTAGATGATTGCCCAAAGATTGAGGCACTATCTTGCTTGCAACCAGCCACAGTTTGATCTCCAGTACTGTGCATTGTTCCCTGAGCATTATCAGAAGTACCCCTGAGCACTGCTTGCTATGGCCCGACCCTCCCCCATCAAAGTACCAATTTATGTTATCTCAATCATAATTAAAAATGAAACTGCAATTCTGTAGTATGCATGGTTGTTAGTTAAATATATACCAGTAGCAACACATGAAGCAATTAAGAGTGTTTTGAATAATTTAGATGATTTTATTTAATTTATACTTTAGAAAAAAAAGTTGTTAGGTTTGGAGCAATTCAACAAAATGCAATGGAAATTTTCAATATATCATCTTTTCCTAAAACATGCACAATTTTCCCATTATTAATATCATCCTATAGAGTGATACTTTTTTTTACAGTTTATGAAGGTGTGTGGATACATCACATTCATCTAAAGTGCTTTTTTTTTCCTGGCCTGTAGAGTTTCTGCTAAAAAAATAGCTGAGGGTTCTCTCTATGTAACTATTTTTTCCTCTTGTTGCTTTTAGGACATTCTCTTTATCTTTTATTCTTGCTACTTTAATTTAATTCCGATTTAACTGGTCTGATTGGAATCATTCTGCTTAGCGACTTCCCATGGGTGAATGCTATTCTCATCAGGGATTTTATAGAAATGTGGAGAGTGGACTCCTCCATGGAACCTATAAGCAGCATCGAAAGAGTTTGCCAAGAGGGTTCTAGCTGATAACTCTAGTCATGAGCCAACCACCACAATGCCTCCAGAGCAAGTATGATACCCCAAATTCTGTCACCTCACAGTTAGTCATTTTAGACACTGATCTTACCTGCAAGTGAATATTTTCAAACTTATCAAGGCTATTTATTAGTTTGCTTTTTCCTCTGATCTCTTGTGTTGACTCACCCTGGCCCTCAATTCCAGGAGGTTGGTAAGCTGGATGGTAGACTTGGGATGAAAGTGTTAAGCATGGACGAGTCCCCACTCTCTAGGGAAAACTTGAGAGATCTCTTACTGATTATGCCTTGTACTGTCTTTCGCTGTTCTTTTCGTCTTCTTGTTGTTGGTTCTGAGGATCAAACTTTTATCCAATAAGTCTGAAAATCACTGTATCACTGTATCATTGTCATCCTATTGCTCATTGATTTGCTCAAACAGGCACCAGTAATGTCTCCATTGTGAGACTTGTTGTTACTGTTTTTGGCATATCGAATACACCACTGGTAGCTTGCCAGGCTCTGCCCTGCAGGTGAGATACTCTTGGTAGCTTGCCAGACTCTCCGAGAGGGCAGAGGAATCGAACCCCGGTTGGCCAGGTGGAAGGCAAACACCCAACCTGCTGGGCTGGAGTCTGAAAATGCATTCCATAACCTGAACTCACAAACCACATTTATTTCCAGTTCTTACTTTCTGAGTATATAAGTACAAAATTAATAATTTCATTTTGATTTTTCTCTTTATTTCTTTTTACTACCTTCTAAACAATGATTTAAATGGATCAGGTTAGGGTAATTGGTAGTTTGTGGGCAAAATGATGTCTTAAAATAATAAAATAATTTTTATTCTATTGAAAAACGTCATCCTTCTACTCAACCACATCTTTGAGCATGTGTTAGAGAACTAATGTTCAGTCTTAAAACTAAATGGGTATAGTCCTGTCTGAATCGTAAAAAGGTTTGTTCCATGTAAAAAATTTTACTTAATATTTAATGCACATAAATTAAATTTTATAGATTCTTATATGCCAAGTAAACTGAATGTTTGATGCTTGAGAGAGTTTTATAGATTTCTGTGATATTTTTGCGCTGTCATAAGCTAACCAATGCATATAATCATGTTAATGAAGCTTGTGCTATGAATGCAATTCTCCAAAATTTCAATTATTCATTAGCTTGAGGTCTCATGTTAGGCTACCAAATTCTTTCTAATCTAGGGCTTTTAATGATGTCTATAAGATAAAGATCAATTTGAACTTTTAAATACCTGATTAGTTAACATAACACAGAAAAAATATATTATAGATTATATATATGTGCCATGAAGATGGAATATTGTGATTATCTGAGAGTTTACCGACATCACACCTTCCTCAAACATTTGCCATCAAGTCTACGAGTGATGTTCATTGAGAAAATTTAGAATTCCAGCAATATTTGATAAAGTCTGAAACATTTTTGGTTGTCACAAATTGAGAATATTTGAAGGTATTGTTAGTATTTTTTGGTAATGGTCAAGACTTCTACCTAACATCTTTTAGGACACAATTCTGCCAAGAAATAATTTGTAATCGGTGTCAATGATGACGATTTTAAGAAATCTTGAGATAAAGTCATTAGTAACTCATGCACTAGGAGACTAAAGACCAAATTAATGTATGAAGAACTGTTAGTTTATATTTTTTCTATTGTAGCTAAAAAAATTCTAGGGAACAATGAAGGTAATTTGAAATTCTTTCAATTTTAGCTTATTGTTTCTATACCTGTTTCAATTTCCTTCTTTTAGACACTTGAAAGTGAATGGTTAGGTTAAAGATTCACACATTTCTTATTATCTCTATCTTCTTCCATTAACCATCCTTTTCTTTCTACTTGCCTTCCTTCACTCTTCTGGTATACGTAACCATTATTTATATGCTAACAAGTCATTATAATATTATGTTAAAATACTGTTTTAAAGAAAGGTAGAGACCAATAAAATCAACAACAAACATAAATGGTTAAATTCAGACTCTGCAATTGATCATCTGTTCCATGGATGCTTATTAATCTAGTACTTATTACTAACGGATTAATCAATTTTCATGGAAGGACCTATCAGGGCACTGCCATTACAAAGCATCTGCTTATAAGAAAAGGTAATAATAATTAGGGATTTTTACATAATGAGTTCATAAAAAATAGTCATACATTCTCATTTTTAGATACATGGAAGAGAGATATGACAGAAGCTGGTGAGAGACAGGATAACTTAAAACTTGAGAACTAGGTCAAGGTGAGCAAGAATTTCAATGTCTGAATTTGTTGAATGAAGTCATTATAAAATAAAGCCAAAGAGCTCAGAATTGAGCTTTGGTCAGGAGACCTTTATATTAAACTGTTGAACATTCATTCAATAGATAAAGAATCATATACAAACCAAATAGTGAAAACTTAAACTGACAATCTAATTAACTGGTAAAGTTGAAAACAAATATCCTTTTTTCTTCATCATTAGAAGTTCTTTTGTCTGGACAAAGGAAGGTAACTCAAATGATCTAATATGTTATACTGCTGCAGCATGACCTGCATAAGTATAGTTTAAGTGATTCATTTTTAAAAATAATTTGGCTTGGCTTCCTTTGGTAAAAGAAGCTTATAAGGTATATTGGCATCCTGATTATTAATTGTAAACTCCTGGTAATTCATGGTTTCCCAGGGCTTCTGTGAGATGCATAGTTGAAAAAGAGTAAGTCAAATTCAGGGCTGGTATAAAGATTGTCCCCCAATACGTAGCTAGCAGTAAATAAAAGATTACCAATGAACAAATGGACTAGCTTTAGCTTGTTCACATTTATGTTGTAAATCTCTTTGGGGGTATAAATTTTCTTAAGTATCTTTGTACCTGGCAAGCTACTTAGAATATCCTGCCCGCATGCCAGAGCCTGGCAAGCTACCCGTGGCGTACTCGGTATGCCAAAAACAGTAACAACGAGTTTCACAATGGAGACACCACTGGTGCCCTCTCAAGCAAATCAATGAACAATGGGACGACAGTGCTACAGTGCTACAGTGCTACAGTGCTATCTTTGTATCGGATTATCATTCCCCTGTTATTGGATGTGTTTTTGTTTTGGTTTTCTGCTTTGAAATTTCTATTGAGGCTCGAAACTCATTTTAAACTGCAGCCCCTAAAAATTCCTTACCACTACCCCTAGGTTGATATATCATAACTTCTGGTCTCCAAAGCTTCCAACTGAGTAGGAATAAGCACGAGTAATGCTTCCTTAAAATGAAGTGATCCAAGTGATCCATTAAAGACAAAACTTGGTACAGCTGTCAGTGATTCTAAATCAAAGCTCAGAAGAGAACAAGTCAGCTTTCAACATTTTTGACCTCTATGCAAAAAGAAAGAAAGAAAGAAAGAAAGAAAGAAAGAAAGAAAGAAAGAAAGAAAGGAAGGAAGGAAGGAAGGAAGGAAGGAAGGAAGGAAGGAAGGAAGGAAGGAAGGAAGGAAGGAAGGAAGGAAGGAAGGAAGGAAGGAAGGAAGGAAGGAAGGAAGGAAGAAAGAAGAAATATTCACAGTCATGCAGACTGGCTTTGAAATCAGAATGTCTTGACTCACACCAGTCACCAAGTTGGCCTAGCTAATGGAAATGATGTTCAAAGCAGCTCACGATAGTGTTAGAATAAAATCAGCTTTGCTACTCTAAAAAATACACAACTGCATTTTTTTTCTGGAATCCACATTCATGCTTCATATTCTGACATTCAAGCATGCAGAAAGATGGAGGTGTCCCACTTTATGTGCGGAGATTAAAAGAAAATGAAATCTAAATCATGTATTTGTTAGGAATGTAAGTGTAATTTATTGTAAGATGTCTATGGATGGTGTTGATATGGGCCAGTCTACAGAGATTAAGTTGGTCTTTGGCGAATGCTTAGCAAAAATTCAATGGATTTTGAAACACTTAATAAGTTCAGAGAAAATGGTGAATATGCTTGACTCTAGCTCTTCATATTGAAATGAACAAATAGTTCAACATGCCCTATTTGGGCATATATGCTGAGTGTCTGACTATCTGGCTAGATCCTTGATATCTCACAATTCCCTGGACTATCAGTTACTGCCTAGGAACCCCCACCACTGCTGGGAAGGATAAAATCCTAAATCTTTTAGGATTTAACTGTTATTGTCATATAAAGTACTGCCAATATCCCTAATACTTCAAGGGATACCAGAAAGTATAGTTTAACAAAGCAAAACTCAGAAATTAAGATCTGATGCATGATTACTTTGAACGTTTTGCCAAATACAGATGCTGAGGGAGAGGGAGACAGATCATGGCTGAGAATATGCCTCACAACTTCTGCCATCTTATAGTCCCTTGAGTCCTGCAGGAGTCACATCTGAGAACAGATGCAGAAGTTACTGATGAACACTACCAGATATGGCCCACAAACAAAACAAGACAAAACAAAAACTATATGCATCTTGAAAAATGGTGTGTACTTCAATGATGTTTTGTTCAAGTGTAGACTATATATTTAACAAATGAAAATAGGAATTTCATCTAATAATTCTTCCAAGAATCAGAGGTATTCTAAATTACAGTGAAATTCAAAATTATTTTGCTACGAGTTCAAACACTCAGACATTAGTTTATCATGTTCCTTACTTCTTGGGGGAATATATTTCAATATTCTCTTTTGAAAGTTCTGTATTGAATATTATAGGAAAAAGCACTATCAATATCAACATGATGATCTTAGCAAAGAGGAATAAAAGTTAAGTGCTGCTTCAGTGTGCATATTTTTATATTAATAACAGATTCACATTTTTGTTACTTATTTACAATAGTTTAACTTATGAAGTGTTTGCAAACATCTTGTTATTATCCTTGTTTGGTCTTATCCAGCAATACCTAGGATTATACTTGGCTGTGTCAGGGTGTCCGGGATTAACTCCTCACAGCGCGCAATTAGCTATGGGTGGAGTCACGTATTGAACAAAAAAGTTGGTGACCTATAAGGTAAGATCCTTAACCCTTGTATTATCTCTCTAACCCTATATGCAATATTTCTTATGTATTGTTGAATTAAGTTTGCTAAGAAAATTTTGAATATCTTTGCATCTTTTCATCAGGGATGTTGGTCTATAATTTTTTCTTCCTTCCTTACTTTAACTTACATAAAGGTTTGTGGTTTAGCCTACAAATATTGATATTTTTCTAGTTTTTATCTGTTTATTTTTACCTTTTCTGCATTAAAATATAAAAATAACTTGATATGACTTTAATCTTCCTTCCTTTCTCCCTCCCTCCCCCCTCCCTCCCTTCCTTTCTTCCTTCTTTCTTCTCTTCCTTCCTCCCTCCCTCCCTTCCTCCCTCCCTCCCTCCCTTCCTTCCTTCCTTCCTTCCTTCCTTCCTTCCTTCCTTCCTTCCTTCCTTCCTTCCTTCCTTCCTTCCTTTCTTCCTTCCTTTTTTCCTCCCTTCCTCCCTTCCTTCCTCCCTTCTCCCTTTCTTCCCCTTGGTTGCTCAGGATTTATTCCCAGATTTGTACTTGGTGGTAGGCCAACACTTCTGAGCATGCTTGGGGAACCATATTTGGCTCGAGGGATAGAATGAGGGTCAGCAAAGAAAATATCTCACACCCTGTACTATCCCTCAGACCCTGTAATGTTCTCTTTTAGTGATATCTCTATCATATTTTTGAGTGTAGCTAATATAATCTTATAGAAATTATTTGGAATAACTCCACATTAGATTAATACTACTTACAAAATGTAAAGGCATATGTTGTTTGCCAATGTAAGTCTGTGCAGATATGAGCGTCCCTCTCAGTTTGGCTTTTGCTGCGTACCGTTGTCTTCAGAGCACCTGTCATCATTATCATGTTTATACAATTTTATAAAGTTTGTTTTCAACTTACCCCTTCAACTTACAGAAAGGTCTGTTGTTTAGCCTTACAAATATTGATATTTTGCTAGTTTGATATTTGTTTATTTTTGCCTTTTCCACATTAAGATATGAAATTATACTTGATATGACTTTAATCTTCACGACTTCATGGAAACTTATTTTGTACCAAGAATGTGTGCATTTGGTCCATGCTTGAGGATGCTCTAGAGCCACATGTCTGAGATTTTAGGGGTAAAAATATGCGATCAGTTTTGGGGAACATAGTCCTGTGACAATCTAGTAAGCCCAGATCTTCTAACTTCATTTAAAGCTTTTGTCTTATTTTTCTCTACTTGAAAGACCAAATGATAGAAATATGCTGCAGGATCTTTGAAATTTTTGAAATTATTCTCTGGCTAATTAACCCAATGTCCACTATCCCTTCACATCTTACAAATGCATAAATAAAACATGAAACAAAATACCTGGAGAATTTCGACTAGTCAGTTTCTTTTTAAGTGAAACATCATACTCACATAATCATAGGTAAATGTAAAAGATCACACACTTTCCAACATTGCATTAAAATACCTCCTGTCTTTGCTTTTCTAATAGCCTTTGTCTTTAGTTTTCACATGTATATTTATATATTCACAAATATAAATAAATATTTTATAGGTTACATGTTCATCCTCAACATCCTTTGCAATTGCAAAATTCACTACATAAATTTTTATAATGTTTGCACGTTTTTTTAACTCATTACTGTGAAAGGGCTTATTCTACTGGAATTAATCTATTGGACACAAAGAATAACACAGGATGATGACCTATGAAAGATCAAAGTGATATATTATAAGCAAAGTTAGGCTTCCTAGATGAAATCCAGTCTCCTCATCACCATCCATTTTTGTTTTCAAGACATGAAAGTGGAAAATAATTACCAACCCGCTAATCCTCTCAAACATTGTTTTGTTCTTTTTCTTTTTTTAAGATAAAACGATGAATATTTTCTAAGAATTTTGCCCAGGAATCTCTAAGTGTCATGTGAAAGTAGGGAAAGAATAAGTGCCCTTACTTGTACTCTGTAATCTCAAAAATGTGTCAAAATATCTTTATTCAGAAAGTTAAATATTCAGCTTCTCTTGTTAACTCAATGCTGCCAACTCTGAGTTGCTAAATAAACCCTAGTGCTAGGACAGTCCATAATTTCTGTTCCTGTTATTCTATCCGTCTCCCTTTTCAAAATGAAAGTTGAAAATCACGCGAAGAGGGGTGAGAGTGATGGTACGGCAGATAGGGCACTTGCTTTGCATGCAGCAGACTCAGGTTTGATCTCCTGCATCACAATGTTCCCTCGAGCACTGCCAGGAGTGATTCCTGAGTGCAGAGCCAGGAGTAAGCCGTGAGCACTGCTGATATGGCCCCGAATACAAAACACAATCAACATAATGGCAATGATAGAATTAACCCCTGTATATTTAAATCACATCTCCAGAGTTAGGCACAGATACTTTACAGCACAAAACCACCCTGTAATATTAAGCCATAAAAGCAAAGAATATAGAGGCTGGAACAATAGCACAGCGGGTAGGGTATTTGCCTTGCACGTGACTAACCCGAGTTCGATTCCCAGCATCCCATATGGTCCCCCGAGCACTGCCAGGAGTAATTCCTGAGTGCATGAGCCAGGAGTAACCCCTGTGCATTGCTGGGTGTGACCCAAAAAACAAAAAAAACAAAAACAAAAACAAAAAAAGCAAAGACAATAGAAATATTTAAAAACATGGATTTTACATATAACCCATTTTTTTTTTTTTGCTTTTTTGGGGGTCACACCCGGCAATGCACAGGGGTTACCTCCTGGCTTTGCACTCAGGAGTTACTTCTGGCGGTGCTCAGGGGACTATATGGGATGCTGGGAATCAAACCCGGGTTGGCCACGTGCAAGGCAAACACCCTACCCGCTGTGCTATCGCTCCAGCCCCCACATATAACCCATTTTAAGGAAACCTGCATTCTTTGTTATAATGAACTCATATTGCCACTATTTTTAGATTTGGTGACTTTTAAGAGTTGAGGGGGCTGGAGTGATAGCACAGTGGATAGGGCATTTGCCTTGCATATGGCTGACCCGGGTTCTATTCCTCCTTCTCTCTCAGAGAGCCCAGTAAGCTACCAAGAGTATCCTGCCTGCAAGGCAGAGCCTGACAAGCTACCTATGGCATATTCGTTATGCCAAAAACAGTAACAACAAGTTTCACAATGGAGACTTTACTGGTGCCAGCTCGAGTACGAGATGACAGTGATACAGTGATACAGTGATTAGGTGTAGGGGATTGGTGCATTTCAATCAGTGCTCTGGAGGCCCTGGGGCCCTTTTCATCGTTTTTTGGCAAACCAGGCTGGTGGTTCAAGGTGATGACCTAGGAATGACACACAGTTCTGTCCCTACAGTATTGGGGTTTATCTGGATCATCCTTGTGGTGCTCTGGGGTCTGTAAAACTTTACTCAGAAATACTCAGGGAGTTCTGCAGCTTCCTCCACCCCAGTGCTTTGGGTACCAAGAATTGAATTTCAGTATGATATTAGGTGTTAAATTGGGACTGGCTGCATGTAAGTCATCCACCTTTACCCTTGTACTTTTCTCTGGTTCATATATACAGTTTGATAAAAATTTGCACTGAGAAATCATGGAAGACAATATCATCCATTTAAAACAACTTAAAATGAGTTTCAAGTGAATTTAACTTCTTAGTCAAGCTTAATAAATCTTTTGAATACTAGTTTTTATTGTCCAGAGGCAAACTTTATAAGTCATTTTTATTAATCTAACATTTTACAATTGCCTATTAGTTATCAAGACATACCTAGTACAGGAATTCAAGTATGAAAATATTAGCAATTGCTCAAGCATTAGAAATATTTCTAAGAAGTCTTCTAGCTTAATTCTTAAATACCTGGGAATTATTTTGGCCTGGGTTGTTTGGTTAAATGCATCAATTTTTATTTTTTCATTAGTTATAGAATTGAATGCAATGTCTGAAATAAGTTTGAACCATTGTGCACTCATCTTCAATATAAAAATATAAAGAATCAAATTATAAAATTATGTAGGAGATGCAAGAATACAAATAATTTAAGAGAGTTGCCTGCACCTATATAAGAAATATGCACTTAGTTAAAAATCGCAGGAGACCCAGCACTCAACTTTTGAAATGTTTCTTCTGCTCAAATTCACTGTTCACTTACTGATTCATAGAATATCTTTTATTATTAGAAATTTCTCAATCACTGTCAACACTGTCACCCCGTTGTTCATCAACTTACTCGAGTGGGCACAAGTAACATCTCTATTCCTCTCAGCCCTGAAATTTTAGCACCCTCTCCGTATTTGTCTTTCTCAATGATTGGAGGCTCTTTCAGGGTCAGCGGAATGAGACCTATCGTTACTGTTTTTGACATATTGAATATGCCACCCACAGATAGCTTGCCAGGCTCTGCCCATGTGAAACATTTCTCAATAATAACAATTTTTGATCTTGCCTCAAAAACCAAAGAAAGATTAAAAATGAAATTGTCAGAAATAGGAATATGTTTTATATGCAAAAATTTATTTAACAGCATGTGGAAGGCCTAATATTTAAGAGAACATCAGCAATTAGCTCTGTTATCATTGTGATACTTATAATTTGTTAACAATTAAAGCATTTTCTTTTCTGTAAAATATTCATGTTCACCTTATTTGAAAAGTCGAGTCTTTCATTCTTTGAGACAAACGTTCTGCTTTTACTTTATTTAAAACACAAAATACATTTCTACATTTTCACATCTTATCTATGTGTGAATGAAATGGATAGGTATACTGTTTCCAATTGTTTGTATAAATAAACATAGCAAATGTGAAGATATTGTTTGCGCTCTGCCAACTATTCTACCAACATTAGTTTGTTTTCAAGAATAGCAATATTCTTAGAAGTGGATATACTACTAATATATTAAGATTATTGACTTTTTCTTCCTTAGAATACCTGTGCTGATTTCCATGTGAGCAGAGGAATTCAGAAACTGACCCAGGAATACTACTCCTGGGAATAAACCAGAAGGATACATAAACACAATGCAGAAAGCCATCTACACTCCGATATTCATTGCAGCACTGTTTATAATTGCCAGAATATAGAAACAATACAAGTGACTGATATCAGACAGCTGGATAAAGAAAATATAGTACATCTATATAATGGAATGTTACACAGTCATTAGGAAAAATGAAGTCATGGGATTTGCTTATACATGATTTGGCGTGGAGAGTGTCATGCTGAATGAAATAAGTCAGATATAGAGAGACAGACATAGAATGATCACACTCATTTGCGGGATAAAACAACAACAACAAACAACAACAACAAGAACAAAACCTTAGTATGAGAATAATACCCAAACTTTAGACATGTGAATAATACCCAAGACAGCAGAAGAACTCGCCCAAGGTAGGAAGCTTGCCACAAGTTGTGGGGGAATGCAGTTAGGATATTGAAGGGACCTCGAATGAGAAAAATAATTGGAAATGATAGCTCTGGACAAGAACAATCGTATATCATATATCACTTAAGTGATATGATATATGATAAAGATTCAGTTACATTTTTTGAAAACACAGTGCCCATAAAGTGGGTGGGGGAGAGAAAGAGACAGAGAGATAGAGACAGAGACACAGCAGAGACACAGAGACAGAGACAGAGAGGGAGAGAGAGAGAGAGAGAGAGAGAAAGAGAGAGAGAGAGAGATTATCTGCCATAGAGGGAGATGTGGTGGTGTGGTGGGCCTGGGGCTGGAAGTAAGCTGGGGACATAGGTGGTGGGAAATGTACACTTGTAAGGACATGGGTGTTGGAACCCGTGACTTTAACCCAGTCATGAACAACTTTGGAACTGTGTATCTCACAGTGGGTGAATCAATTAAAACAATAAAGCAAAAGAAAACTCCAGCATACACTGAGCTTGTCTGCAGTCAGCTACTAGTTCCTGAGTCTTTTGAGGTTAGGCAGTGACTCCTGGTGTTCGATGCACAGCACAGGAAAATGCAGGGAAAACTTTTGTGTTCTCATCATCTCAATTATTTCTGTAAAATGAAAGTTTTGTTTATTCGAGTTCTTTTTTGTATGCCTTTCAAAAATTGCTCCTCCATCAAGGATAAATTCAAAACAATTTCAGGGTACTGAGTATGTCTTATGTCTTTGTTTCAGAATTATTGTTTGTTCTCTGTGATAGTTGTTAACTCCCAAAGCTTAAAGAAAATCACAGTGAGTAAAATAGAATTCTCTATGTTTGATGTCAACCCAGGGTCATGTCAAAATTGTTACTTCTTTCATCTAAAATTCCTTTAATTTAGTCCCTCCACTGTAAGGAGATGACAAAAATTCTGTATCTAAAAGAAACCAAAAGTATGGAAGGAAAAAGCATTTTAGAACATAATTTGTAAGATTTCTCCATGGTTACAAATATGAGACTAAGTTTATGCCTCACAAAATAGGGAAATAGAGATCAAACACTTTTTAAAAGTAAGTTTGGTAAAAATCTTTTAACCTGTTGTTTAAACTTTGTTCATAATTCTATAACTTTAAACCTAAGACATAAAATTTGGCACATAGTAAGTTTCAGTTTGCTTTAGTATGTGAAATTAAATTATTTCTAAAAGCAGTTTATATCCTAATTTTAAACCTAGACATAAAATTTGGTATATGATAAGTTTCAGTTTGCTTTAGTATGTAAAATTAAATTATTTCTAAAAGCATTGTATCCTTAATTTCAACAAAATCAGTGTATTTCAGTTTAAATAAAATTAAATGACATAGTACTAATACATATTTGTCTAAATAGAGTTTATATAATCAGCAATGAGAGAAGTGGTTTGCCAAATGATAATGCAACTCATTATAAATTTGAATTTGTTGTCTCTTAAAGCAATTGTGAAATGTATAAAGTTAATATGTAAACTAAGTTCAATAAAGTTATGTAAATAACATCAAATTACAAAATTGTTAATACCTAGGATGAAGTTATAAATGTGTGCCCTCTGTCAGTCTAATCTCTAATACAGTCTGGTACTGGCATTTGATATAACAGATATAGGATTTTTTAATAGAAAATATGTTGTTTTTCATCCAAAAGTTTGTTACAAAGAACAAGTCAACAATAAATACAAAATTTTGGTTTAAGATAGATTCATGATAAATAGTGCTAAATTTAGTTAATTTCTATAGTTTTGTAAGTAAAATTTATACTTTATTAAAATAGTAAATAATGCATACATGTTTGTACACATTTTCAGCGCCATCATTACTGAGTTTTTGGAATCATCATAACTGCTTTATCATGAATAACAATATTTAGCAAATCATTTTCTTAAAAGAACCAAATTTTCTTTTCTTTTCTTTTCTTTTTTTCCCCATGTCTCAGTGATGGGACTATAGAGGCTGCTGAGGAAGAATAGCCCCACGCACACATCATAGCATAGCTCTGACCCCTTCTATGCATTAAAGAAGAATCGAATTTGAAGTTCCCAAGGATTCCTAGTAGACAAATAAATTACTCCAATTTAGCTTCGTCATTTTTATCATGGGCTGGAGCGATAGCACAACGGTAAGGCATTTGCCTTGCACGCAGCCGACCCGGGTTCAATTCCTCCGCCCATCTCAGAGAGCTCCGCAAGTTACCGAGATTATCTAGCCCGCACCGCAGAGCCTGGCAAGCTACCCTTGGCGTATTTGATATGCCAAAAACAGTAACAACAAGTCTCACAATGGAGACGTTACTGGTGCCTGCTTGAGCAAATCGATGAGCAACGGGATGACAGTGATACAGCAATTTTCGTCATAATCAAGAACTAGAAATTTCCTAGAACTTTAATCTAGATCTGGATAATGTGATTCATGTAGAATGCATATTTAGAATATGTTCAGAAAAAAAAAAAAAAGAAAACGAAAATTCTCAAACGAATACTGCAGCCAGAGCCCTGACTACCAGGGTAGTTACATGAAAGTAACTGCCTCAGGTGTCTCTATCTTCATAGGAACGTCTTTCAGAGGAACTTGGTTTTTAATTTTTGACTTCTGTTCCTTTTTTTTTTTTTTTTGCTTTGGGGAAACACCAGGCAGTGCTCAGGGGTTACTCCTGACTCTTCACTGTTAGTGCTCAGGAAACTATATAGGACACAGGGGGTTAAACCTAGCTTGACACTTGAGAGACAAGAGCCCTACCTGCATTCTATTGCTCAGAACCCACTCCCCACTCCCACCCCCACCCCCCACCCCCACAGCCTTTAATTGGGGATTTTTTTGCTGCGGGAGTTTGGCTCACAAGGAAGTTAAGTGACATTGAAGTAGTGGGGGTATAGCCAAGAGGCACAACCCCCTCCTACCCCCAGCCCCCGCCCCGTGCCTTAGAACCTTCAACCACTCTAATCCGACATCTCTGAGTGTAACTGACCAGAATGAGGGAAGTTATCTTTTTGCCAGATTTCCTCTTTCCGAGTCTCTAAGAACTGCTTCCTCTTGCCCGCTCTCAGGCTTCAGCTACCTCATTGTATTCTGTCAAGTTCTGTACCTAGTTCGGAACTTTCCGCAGTAGTACACTTTGCTTCTATCCGGTCTCTTATATACAGTATTTAACAATATTCAGATAAAGGCAGCATACAAAGACAAAAGAGAAAACATGTAAAACAAATTTTGTACACATGATCCTTAATCATAAATCATTTAGCAACTCTTTAATAAGTAATACCAGAATGGAATCAATTTAAAAAGTTTTTAGTACCCAATTTGGGCTTCCTATAGTTACCATGCTTTTATTTTTGTAATATACCCACCCATGTATATTATTACATCTTAATGCTGATAACCAAATAAAAACATTTTTCCAAAAGAATGGGGAGATACCTCAAGGAGCAATGACACAGACTTTGCCTTTGGAAGCTCCAATTTTATTTCCAACACAGGAGGGAGAAGATAAGCATAAGAAAAACTGTCCACTATCATTTATTGTCAAGGAAATTCAGATCAAAATGACAAAGAGATATTACCTCAGACCAGTGAGAATGGCATATAGCAAAAGCCTGTGTTGGTGGGGATAAAGTTTTTTAAAATGATCTATGATTCCCTTATAGTACAAAAAGGTTGAACATGTCCTGTTCAACCTTTCTAGAAAACAAAATGAAAACTTCTCCAAAAAGTAAGAACATACCTTCCACATGACTCAGCAATTCTTATTCTTGGTGTCTACTCTCAAGACAAAAAATCATTCAATTACAAAATGACATATGTATACCCTTTTTTAAATTGCCATACTTAGTGCAATAAACTGAGATATAAGAATCAAGCCATGTGTCCAAAAATAGATCAGTAAATAAAGTTGTTGTTTATATACACAATGGAATATTATATAGCTATAAAATCATGCAGTTCATTATCATTGGATGGAACAGGAGGATTGCATGTGTGAGGCCTTGATTTTGATACCTAATTACCCCCCCCCCCCACACACACACACTAAACAAAGATAACATATGTGAAAAATACAGTAAACTTTTGGGGCTGGAGAGATAGCACAGCGGGTAGGGCGTTTGCCTTGCACGCGGCCCACCCGGGTTCAAATCCCAGCATCCCATATGGTCCTCTGAGCACGGCCAGGGGTGATTCCTGAGTGCAGAGCCAGGAGTGGCCCCTGTGCATCGTGCCAGGTGTGACCCCAAAAAGAAAAAAAAAAAAGAAAAATACAGTAAACTTTTGAGAATAATATAAAAACTTTAGGAAACAAGCTCATTGTCATAGAGAAAATAATCAGAAATATTGAAATTAAAATCCAGTAATGACTAGAAGTAAAAAAGATTAGGAGAGACAAAGGAATATATAAAAATTATCTAACTCCATTATCAGAAGAACCATAGTGTAATAGTTATATTTAAAGTTTAAAAAAAAATGTTCTGAGAATTTGTTCAAAGAAATAATAGCTGAGAATTTTCTAAACAAAAGGAAATAACTAACCATATAAATCCCTGAGGCTTGTAGACACCTGGATTTCAAAATTCAAGTTTTAAGCCATGCAATTATAAAATTATCAAAATTCAGCAAGAAATAAAATATTAAAGACTACTACAGAAAATATTTATAATACTTAAGAGAGACAGACCAGGCTATCATAAGATTTTACAACAAAAACTCCATAAGCTAGGAGTGAGTGGAATAACATAAACAAAATTATAAAAGATAAAAGATCACTAGTTAAAATCACACTACAAACTGTCATTCACATATAATAGAGATATAAAGCCTTACTCATAAAAAATATTAATGGGATTTACTATCAAACCTGCCCTATAAAATGTGTCAAAAATAGAACAGAAAACAATGTGCAAGCTGCTAAAAAGTGACACAAATCAGAAAAATAAAAGAGAAATCAGAAAAGAATAAAATTACACAACACCAAACACTAAAGTGGGAAAAATAAATTTCCAAAGTGTATTTAGCCTGACTATGATGAGTTGATTATTTCATTTGGAAAGATTGCCATTCATACAAGAATAATGATATAATACAATGACTGCAAAACTATATGAGATAGAGATACTCAGAAGCAAAATAAAGAAATCAGGAGAATCACCAGAAAAATTCATCCAAATAAAATCATATTTAGAAATTCATGAAAAAGAAATACTAAAATATGAAACAATATTAAGTCAAAAGATATTGAACTCTATATCAATATACCTATATCTATATTGACATATATATCAATAATCACCCTAAATGTGAATTTGCTGATCCAAAGAGAGGCTAAAAAAATTAAAAAACACAGGTCATCTAAGCATACATACAACAAACTCATAGCAGAAAGCAATATATGTTCACACAATATATAACAATATAAGATTATATACACAATATCTTCTCATAGCCTGTACTTGAGTCTTTATAGTAGCCTTCTTTATAATTGCCAAAAGTAAAGAAAATAAAAAGTACACAAATTAAGTGAATCGATAAACTGTGATATATCCGTGCTATGTGTTGAAAAAAAAGTAGAATAAAAAGTTACTCAGAAAATAAAAATAAAAAGCAAATGATTCTGCAACTAACCAGAAAGAATTTCAAATAAACAAAATAGGTACAATATGAACAATGTCACTATCACTGTCATTCCATTGCTCATCTATTTGCTAGAGCAGGCAGCAGTAACGTCTCCATTGTGAGACTTGTTGTTACTGTTTTTGGCATATCAAATACACCATGGGTAGCTTGCCAGGCTCTGCCATGAGGGCAAGATACTCTCAGTAGCTTGCTGGGCTCTCCGAGAGGAGTGGAGGATGAACAATGTGCTATAACAAAAACAACAGTATTTGAACAATACACAAAAATAAAACAAAAATCTACATCGACATAAATGACTATATATAAGATGGCACAAATGTTCTTTACAGAAGAAATGCGAAAAATAAAATTTAAAAGTGTAGAAAAAAATCTGGAAATAAAATTTCCATTAGAATATAATAGTAAAGAACTGTTAGTTAAAAAATCCAGTTATTTGTCTAAATTAATGGGAAAATTGTTGATTAGGAGAAATTAGCTGAACCTCAAAAATCCTATCTTCAAATTTTGTTAATAGGTGAACTGGTTTCAGATTCAAGCTCACATATTTTTTATCATCTTGCCTCTATTAAGTGGAACTTAAATTGAGTGAATGAGGAAATAATGGTAAATTAGATTAGATAACTGTGGTAGATATTATCTACTTAATAAAAATTAGCCTGAGCAGCTATAAGCTATGTTTATTTCAAATACCTCCTGATGTGTTGCAATAAAAAGGTACTTTACCTCTGGTGTATTCTTACCTACAATTCTATACCCTGTCTATTCCTAAACAAACCACTGAATAAAAAAGGGTCATTAGACTAAACACTAATCTGTTACTCTTCAAAACCATTAAATACTTTTATTTAACTATTCTATCATTTCACCATTACTTTTCAAAATCATTGACCATGTTATTTCAACATTACTTCTGATCAAAGAACTTACTATACATTAATAATATTGTTTATTTTTTAATATTTCCATTTTACTAAAGTACAATGATTTATAATATTGATAATGATACTCTTATAAATATATAGGAAAAATTTAGAGTGGTCGGACAAGAGCTAGCACAGCAGGTAGAGCATTTGCCCTGTACACGGCTGACCTGGGTTCAATCCTCAGCATCCCTTATGGTTCCCGGAACCCACCAGGAGTAATCCTTGAGCACAGAGACAGACATAAGTCCCGAGCACTGCCATTTACCCCCTTCTGCCACTCAAAAATGTAATATGGAAATTTTAATCAATGTTGTGCTTATATGATTATTTGAAAATAAATAATAAACTGAAGTCAATATGTTTCCAGACTCTTAAATCCATCCATCCTTAACGTTTTAACTGCAAGATTATCTGTGAGCCCTGAATTCTACCAGAAGCTAAACACCAAGATTGGTAAAACATTAACCCCATCTTGAAGGAAGCAATGGGGAAAAAATTATACATATTCCAGAAAATAAGCAAAACACTAGAAATGTTCACTTCATGAAATATTTTACAGTGCATACTACTTTATATAATATGAGTATGCTTTGCGAGCTAGCACTAATTTAATCAGTTTCATTTGTATTTGCTAACAGCCTCTTTTTTTATTTTTTTTATTTTGGGGTCACACTCGGTGATGCACAGAGGTCACTCCTGGCTCTGCACTCAGGAATTACCCCTGGCGGTGCTCAGAGGACCATATGGGATGCTGGGAATCGAACCGGGGTCGCTGCATGCAAGGCAAATGCCCTACCCGTTGTGCTATCAGTCCAGCCCCACTAACAGCCTCTTTTAATGAAACAACTTCAGGTTATCACATGAAGCTCTGCTTCATCTCAAAATTTCATTTTATTTTATTCCATAAACTTTTGCAAATGTGTTACTATGTGTTGTGGATTGGCTTAAGCCTTACAACTATTGACATCAATTTTTCCAGATATCACCTTTGAATTTTGTGAAGTAATTCTAATGATTGCACTTACTGACTTGTGCAAGGACAATCACACTGCCAATAGAGACTAAGAGAAGTGTGTATTATTTTCAGAATCTGAGGAACTCTCTGGTGTGCCAAAAAAATCAGACTCATGAGGACTGCCGCAGGCCTGTGTCTCATTACCTTAATTCACATCTCTCATGGCCTCCTATTTCCTCCAAATTTAACGGAGAATATTCTGAATGTTCTATATATTTTTAATTTTTTGGACAGTTGTCATACCCAGTGATGCTCAGGGGTTACTCTTGGCTCTGCACTCAGGAATTACTCCTAGCGGTGGATGGGTGAACCATATAGGATACTGGGGATCAAACCCGGGTCAGCCACGTGCAAAGCAAGTGCCCTATCCCCTGTGCTATCACTCTGGCCCTACATTCTACATATTTTTTAATTGTCTATTTGTTTTTTGAGTTGTGCTCTAGATTACTCCTGCTTCTGTGCTCAAGGGTCACTGAGGGTGGTACTCAGAAAGGTATATGCAGTGCCAGAAATGGAAACCAGGTTGGTTGTGTGCAAGTCAAGTGCCTTACCCACAATCTCTGGTGCATCCAAGAACACTCTAAAATAACAGCTACCTGATATTTCTAGAAAAGCACCATGCTTAGGATACTCAATCCCAATTGATTCCATCACCACAATGATTCAACACAAAGGGCAAAGTGTTATTTAAAAATTCAGTACATATATTTTTGATTGACTTAATGATTAATAATATTTCCATGGATGGTAAGTACAGAGTAGATAATGAGGGAGACATTGGAGAGACAAAATATGTTAATAATCACAAATCTATTTAAAATTGCCTGACATTTTTGGAGAAGAATTTTCATTTACCAGGATACCAAGAAAAAGGTATTTGTAGGGAAACTCATTCTCTTTGTGTATAGAGACTTTTACTAAGATTTTCCATCTCACATTTTTCCTTTGTGTAGAGGTGTTCAAAAGACCTAGGAACATCCAGAAAAGATTTTATATGATGTGTTTATTTATTTTGATATTTAATCATCTGGTCGCATGACAGAGCCTGGCAAGCTTCCCGTGGCATATTTGATATGCTAAAAACTACAAGTCTCACAATGAAGACGTTACTTGTGCCCGCTCAAGAAAATTGATGAACAACGGTACAACAGTGCTGCAGTGCTACAGTGCTATCATCTTAGTTTAAGAACTGAGCCATCTGTTGACTTTATAAAGAAGTTAAAACTATAAGGGAGGAGGAAGAATGAATCAATATTGAATGAGTTAGTATGGCTGGAGGAATTGAAAAATAGACAAGTAAATTCTCTTGTCTATTCACCATCCGTTCTACAGCCAGCATTAAACTTAAGGAGAGAATAAAAAGAAAAGAAAAAATGTAACACTAAAGAATTTCAAGAATACTAAAATAAGAATCAAATTAATGGGATCCTATGTACTTGATTCATTATATATTAAATACTAAACAAAAATCCCATCATCAAAATGACCTGCTTCTTCAGAGAACATTAATTTCTAATGTCTCTTGGTGCTAATAAAATTTTATTTTTAAAAATTAATTGGCATCTTTAAATAAATAGATGTCACCAAGCCATAAGGAGACCTTAGCAATGGTCCAATTATTATTTCAGCACTTCTGTAACCACTGAGTGCTCAATTCTTGTTTCCTTGAGAAAACATGGATAAAAACATGAATGAGAAAACATCAATTAAAAACATGACACATAGGAACAAATGCTTGACATTAGAACTAAATTCAACATAGGCAGACACAAAGTATTTACATTTCTTAAGAAGATAATTATGAAAAGAGTGAAAGCAGCATAGTCTTAAGCTACAAGTATTTTTTCAGATAAATTAAATATATGTTTATAACATGTTGACCCTCATAGTGTTTTACTCATTCTAAAGGTGTTAGAAGTTATAAAAAGTATGGAATATTTTCCTTTAATTTGAGGGTCTGAAAATATAAACTAAGTCAAGGAAAGATGATATTGCATCCTTCACACAGACTCAAGACTCAAGACACCAGATTTCATATTCGGCACCAATTTTCATCGTTCTTTATACTTATTCCAAATAGAAGAAATCAATAGGTGTTTGAGATGAAGAAAATAGCATGAGTGATGTAGTATTCAATTATGAAAGCATGTAGAATACCATGAGACAATAAAGAAGACTATATGCAGTATCCATATTGAATTTGTTGCTATTTAAACAAAAATCAACAACTCCTCATTATAAAGATTAATCATTGACAGGATATAGTTCAAAACTGTTTCAATTTAATCTGTAATTATTCATCATAATTATTAAATTGTTTAGGTTCAAATTATTTTTTCCTTATTACACTACTCTATTTTTATATAATGAAATATTCAATTTTGAAAATTGAAAATACTACCAAATTTAGATAAATTAATTGACTAGGAGTTGTCAAGCATGTTGAGTTATATTGTGGATCTTGGTTAATGATGTAGATGGATGATAGAAGGATTCCTTAGTATGATAATATATCATTAGAATCTCAAAGACTGGCCAATATCTTTTGTTTTGTTTTCTTCAGGGGCCACCTGGTGGTGTTCAGGGTTTATTTCTGGCTCTGCACTCAGGAATCACTCCTGGCAGTGCTCAGGAACCATATGGAATGCTAGGGATTGAACCCATGTAGGCCACATGCAAGGCAAACACCCTCTCGCTCCAGCCATGGCCAATATATTTCTATCTAGTTAAAATTATTTTAAGCAAAACATTGTCCTCCTTATAATTCAATTTTTGGTTTAATCATTCACTACAATGATCTTAACCTTGTAATATTAATACTGAAAATGACTAATATAATTTTTTATTTCATTCCTGAAAACTAAGCTCCTAGTTTCTTGAAATTACAATTTTGGAAATATTACAAACCTAAAGTTCAATAACTCCACTTTGTAGATATAATCCTTTTCTCCAAAGTCCAAAATAATGGCAATAACACAAATTATTACATATGTTATTTAATCTAGATAATATTATGGGGAAAATTGTTTAAGATAATTTTTTGAAATTTGAGAACAGTATATTCAGTATTTAGATGGTTGCCAATTGACTAACAGACATTTAATGGAGAGTGGAAGTTAGAATCCTTAAATTGCTAGGAATTGGCACAATTTCTTTACAATGCAAACTTCAAAAGTAGGGAAAGATAACTGCAGTCTCAGATAAACCAGAAAAATGTCATTCCTGCCATCCATGTGTTCCAGTTACCTATTGGATCAAAGACCATCCCAATGTGAACAGCAATCCTTTTTGTGAGTTAACTGCTACGGATGAGTAATTTGGACAGGGTTCAGCTGAGTGATTTTTCTGTTGGCAAAATTGGCTGGATTCAACTTGGAGCTATTCATCGGGTGGCTGAGCCAGACTAGAGGGTCCAAGAAAACTTTATTTTTTAATGTGTGGGATAGTTCAGTGGGTATGATGGATAACTTTAGTTAGGACCAGAGGGATAATACAGCAGGTGTGGCATTGCCTTTGCACACTGCCAACCTAGGTTTGATCCCTGGCATCCCATAAGGTCCCAAGTCTACCAGTAGTGATATTTGAGTGCAGAGCTAGGAATAAGCTCTGAGCACATCTGGATGTAAGCCCCAAGCAAAATAAAACAAAATGTTTGGTTTTTTTTTTCCTGGTTTCTTTCCAGACAGTTTGGGGAAGGTCATAGCTGGAAGTGTTCCAGTGCTGTTCTAATCTCAGTGCTCAGGAGCAAGTGCTCAGTTTAGGGGACAATGTGATTTGACTGAACCCCATCCTCCAGCTGCATCCTTTGAGCCATCTCTCCTCAAAGTCTCATCTTTTCTTCATGTCTTTTCTCTACTGGATATTTCTTTTCTACAGGGTTAAAGATTTAATATTAAAGAGTCAATATTTTATGGAAAAAAGTAAAATTTCTATTCTACAGAGTTAAAGAATTAATATTAAGGAGTTAATATTTTATGGAAATGAAGAGTAAAACTTGTCCATATCTTAGAAATAAGACCTTGAAATTCATGCGACATTCCTTCAAATAAAGGAAGAGGTTATGGGATAAGATATCCCCTCATGATAGAAAAGAATCTTTAAATTTAAGGTGACATAAAACAAATTTTTTATTCCAATTTCCTTTTTCTTATATAATCTGAATCATCTTGTGCAAAAACATAGATTGACGAGATGACTCGAGTAGTTTTCCTAGACATGCATTACTTATAAAGAATTAAGCTAATTAAGCTATGTATAAATAACTTCACTAGTTCACAATTTAAATGTTAAGTTCTGGAAATAATTATGAACTTATAATGTTCTATGAACTATTTCTATTTCTCAATAGCTGGTATCTTCCATTTTAGGCAGTTTTATGAAAAATGTCTCAGTGTCACACCATTTACCATTTAGATTTGAATACCAAGGAGCTGTACGACTAGAGGTGTGTGTGTGTGTGTGTGTGTGTGTGTGTGTCTGTGTGCATGCATGTTTGTGTGAAAGAGAGTGAGAGAGATATGTCACTGTGTGAAAGCATATTTGAGAGTGTTTGTGTGTTTCTTCTATTTTAGGATGCAATTAGCATAAAAGGGATTGGTAAATAGAGCCACCTGTTAGCTATTATTTATAAGGAATTTGATATTTATTTTCTTCTGAAAGAAAAATAAAATGTTAGACTTAAAATTCAGTGTCATACTGGAAATGAAAGAACCTCAAACAGAAGACTCAAACTAAGTGTCATTCCAAATATCATTCCAATTTCATGGAGATTCCTTAGAGAAATATGTACCCAAATGATTCATTCTTTGTTGGTATATCTTATTACTTCAGAAGTAACATACTTCTCTTAATGTTTTGTTTATAAATTCTATATCTTGAAATTCTCAACATTTTAATTACCAATGAAGTATGACTAAAAAAGATATCTCTAAATTATTTGATTTTAAAATATTATTAAATAGATTTCTTTACAAAAGGCATAAACATTATTTACAAATCTTATATATTCTTAACTTAGTTTCTCCGAATACAATTTCTTACAAAAGCATATTACAACTATCAAGACCCAGTAGTTTAAATATAATAATTATAAAGGACTGTTGTTATAAAGGACTATATAACATCTATAGTCCTAACTCAAATATTTATTATTAAAGTTTTTTTTTTATCTGACCCAGGATTCAATCAGAATCAACATTTCATTTAATTTCAGGTCACTTAATACCCTTAAAGTCAATGACATTCTCTAATTTTCTTCTTTTTTTATAGTCTTGACAAACGGGAAAAAATATTGACCAATAATTTTGCTCTTTTGGAAAAAATACCACAGAAGTAGCTCCGTGCTTTCCTCAATCATCATATATGTGTACATACCTACTGTTATGCTAACAGAATTTTAACTTAGGAGAAAGTCACTAGTCTTCTCTACTTTTCAATAACAGTTTCTCTATGATGTGTTTCACGAGGAGACATTTTAATAGTATATACATATCTTGTTTCTCATTATACTTTCTTTCACAATTTTTGACCTCCATCAATGATTCTTTGCTGCAAAAAATATTACCATGATTTTTACTTAATGGGCCTTTCTATTTTAATCATCCTTTGTATATTTGTTCATTTATCCACTGCAAGTGGTACTGGTTAATGAGACAGTCCTGCGTTTTTATTTTTCATTCTGTGGTTTTGTCATAACAATTATTACCATATTTTTGAAAATTGTTCTGGGTTTCAGCTTTTATTAGCCTCATTTTGTTTCACTTGTCATTAAGTTCATTTTGTAGGGAAAGATTATGTTTGTGATCTCTAGTAGGAAATAATATTTTTATTTCTTTATGTCTTTCTTTCTTCTCCAAAGGTTTTTTAATCTTTTGGAGGGCTCCCAAACAGAGTTCAAGAAATTTGAAGAATAATCCTGTTAATATACAGTCAGCCAGGCTTCTGGTTTAATGCTGGGGCCAAGGAGACAAAGTTATCAAGCCTGTAACTCCTGGACAACCAGAGTCAAATAATCAACGACACTCTGTTTGGGGAGCTCCTTAAAACCTTGTAATTGCTAATTGATATTTCCTTTTAAATTATCATTTATTTTCCTTGCTCTATCATCTCCCTTATGCTGAAGATCTTTCCCATAACATAAAGACATCAAATGTGATACCATTTGATAAATACACTCATTAACAAAAGAGAAGGGATATTTTTCTACTTTGAATTTTGGTCAGAAAATGGACATCTTAGGGCAGTGAGAGAAAGCTAGTTTGCTTGGGCAAGAATTCTTAGTTATATTATTGTCTTGGCTGCAGTCTTTTCTAGAAAGACTGGTTGGAAGCAAAATTCAAACAAAACAAAGGGCTGGTCGGAAAGGAATTAAGTAAACAAGCTCCAAAACGAGAATAACTATCCCTTAACGTGTTTTTAAAACAGAAGAATTTTAACAGGATCTTAAAATAAATGTTCCTGACATTGTTTGAACAAAAAGAGAAGCAACCTTCTAACCCTAGATCGAATGTTCTAGGGAGAATGGGATGTGTCACTTTGGAATTCCACAAACAACAGCAAAGTGGGGCTGGGAAGGTTGTTAAGTTGAATGACTGGGATGATTCCAGAGGATCAAAAGAGGGCAGTAGTTAAAGAAAGATGTCAATGAAAACATTAAAAAAAAATGAGCCATAAATTAAGTTCAGTCTTATCCTGAGTGTGATTAAGAAAGTGTATTACATGATTGTTCGGCAAGTGTCTAATCAGCTAACAAAGCATTTCAAAACGTAATCCTTCCATGTAGACATTAGCACGGATGGGTAGATGATAAGACGGTTTACTTATAATCCCCTGATAAAGTTCAATAGCCCAATAAAAAGAGACAAAATGACATGTTGGTCCTGTCCTTAACCTTTGCATACCTCTAGCCATTGTCTGCACAATCTTAGTAGCAAATGATTTGCACATAACCTTGTCTATATATCTACAAAGGGTTTTATGCTCCCAAAATAAAACTTCAATCCAGCCTTAGAGGTGATGGCACGAAGAAACCATAGCAGAGGTCATCTGCTACTCAATGTCCTTGAACCTTGCTGCTATTAGGGACCATATCTGTGTAGATCTATGAAAAAGACCAGAAACCATTAGGAAGAAGACAGGAAGGCTTTTTTTCATATTCTCTTTAACCACGTGCATTGTAAATTACATTTTCAGAACACCATCTTTCTCTTCTTAATATTTCATCACATACTAGTTTAGTATCAATTTTCTAATTTTCCACTTTGAAAATGCCGAGATTTCCTATTAGAGAGAATAGCTTTGTTATTGAAAGAGTACTAATAAGTACTAAGCGAATCAATTTGCTTGCTTTAGCCGACTCATGTTTGTGACTTGGATATCAAATCTAATAGCTAATACATTTAATAGTTCACATGTACTCATTTTTGAGCTTTCCTGTGAAAATGATCTCTTTTTTAACAAAACATTCTCTAAGGTAAAAATAATTATGATTTCATTTTAATAGAAAATAGAAGTTAAGCTCAGAATAAAATGACTTGATTCTAGGTACATGGTGAAAAACTAGGAAAACCAGTATGTAAAGCTATGCTTTTAATATAATTTAATTAATCCTTGCTTATTTCTGCTCATTTTCTTTAGATTGAAATTTCCATTGTAAGTTCCATATTTTCTCCATCATGTTAAGACTCTCATTTATAAAAGGAAAAAAATGTGCGATCACTTAATTTCTTTGCATAATTATCACTGGATAGAATTTGAATTCTTAGAGTGTACTTTTTTAAAATCCAGTCTAATCATGCTTTTTGAATGGAAAAGGGTGGCATGTTGTTAGTCAAGAAAATGTTGGAGTGATTTGGGGCTGAGTGGGGACCGAGGGACAAGAGATTAGGGTGATGTCAAGAGACAGTCATATGTGGAAAGAACAATATCCTAAACAGTTAAATTACTGGACTTGCAATGTTTTCTTTTCTTTGGACCCTATAACTCAATTCTGAATGGCCTATTATTTTAGTACTTTTTTCTTAATATTGTGGCAATATATTCTCAGTTAAAATAATGTTGAACTCATGAAATCACAGAAGTATACACATGCACACAAAGGAAAATTTTGTATTTTTATATGTTTTCTGATATCAAAAGGTGTGTGTGACCCCCCCAAAAAGGAATAAAGCATTATAACCCACAGTTAGAAAAGCAATAAAAGCAATCAATGGGAGTACCTATCATTTGGGAATATCTGATATAGTAGTATAAACTTAATCAGGACTGTAACTGAATCATAATTTGTAAAGACATGACTGATGCTTTTCACAAAGAGAAATAAATTGGAATGCGTGGGTTATAAAATTAACCAAGTTTTCAAGCTTCATTGTAATGTCAAGAGGGCCACTTGCTTGAAATTAGATGACTAATTGTCAAAGAAAATAAACTTTTGGGATCTCCTCTCCTCCAAGCTTTCAAAAATAGAGGCTGGTAAAAAACAAAAGCAAAAAAAAAAAAAAACAAAACCCAAACATCCTGAATTACATATTAACTAATGTCTTCTCATTTTTCTCATTTGCGGTTAAAGAGCATACTATATTTCAGAACAGGAAGGTCAGAACGAGCTATCGAGATCCATAGATGCTGAAAAGGTACCTGAGAGAGGAAAGGGTGAACGTTGTTCACTGTAGAAGATAAGGAAAAGTTTGAATTGGCCAAAAAAGCCAGTCAGGGCTTACTCCTGGCTCTGTGCTCAGGGATTAACTCTGGTAGTGCTTGGGGACCATATGCGACCCTGGGTTGGTCACATGCAAGGTGTCTTCCCATCTCCCTATACTCTCTTGGGCCCACATATTTTTATATTTGAACTTCCCTAAAACTGAGCCTCCCTCGGACTTCTGATGAGGCTTGGGGGTCACCCAACAGTGCTCCACCATGATGTGATTTTTGTGTCACCGAAAGAATTCAGTGCTTGTAGCGGGTAATGGTTACACTGAGTGGCACCAGGACGATACCCAGACGTGCTCTGAGATATACCATTCTGGGAATTAAACCCAGCGTTTCAGGGTTCGTATTGATGAGTTAGCCCTTTGTTCCAAAGGAACTAAGGAGCAATTCTTAATGCAAATAAACATATTCTTTGTTTTTTTTAACAGAATTATTCATGTTAGACATACATGAATTTCTAACATAAGGTGTTTGAGGCGGACCACACTTGATAGTGATCGGGGCCATTCACAGCAGTGCTAAGAGATTATGCGGTGTTTGAGATTTTAAACTAGGTCTCTGAACTGATCCACACAATTGAGTTGCAGAACTGGCTTGGAAGGGAGGGACTTTGGGGATGCTGGCGGATGGAGATGAGTGTGGTCTTGGAATTAGGTGCATGAGAAAGCATTTTAATAGTATTGTAAACCAAAGAATCTCATTAAAATATTTTTAATTAAATAAACTAGACCTCTTGTAATCAAAGCATTTGCTCCAGCCCTGTGATCCATCTCTCTGGTCCTATGAACTGGTATTTCATGAAAGCCTGGAGAGATAACACAGAGGGGAAGGCACTTGCTTTATCTATGGTCAACCTGGATTCAATCCCCAGCAACCCATATAATCCCTCAAACCTGCTAGGAGTGACCCCTGAGCACAGAGCCAGAAGTAAGCCCCAGAGAGTGGCCCCCAAAGAAAACAAAGGGTACTTATTTGAAAAATAAAGAACAAGTAGAGACCTGTTTATTTCTTCTGTTGCTATAGCAACTGCAGCAATAAAAGATGATGTCACAATGAGAGAAGAATTAGATATGATAATTGGGACCAAATGTACAATTTACCTAAGCAAATAAATAATTCTAAGATGCTTCAAATTTCTTAGTTTTTCAAACTACTTGTTTATACTTTATTATTCAATATAAAATTTTAGGTTGTTTTGGACAGTTCAGGATTTTGTTTTATCAGTTGAGACAGAAAATTAAATACAAGAATAAAACAGGAATTAGGTACATGCAAAAGTCTATGGGCCTGAGGAATTTGGGCCAAAACAGAAGGTACTTCTGGTGTGGCTCAGGCATCTCTGTGGTGCCAGGGATCAAAACTCTGTTGACTACATGCAAGGAAGACTCTCTACCACTATATTATCTTTCTAAACATTGAGAAATATGTTACTCTTATGCATCAAATACTTTGCCATTAAAGAGAAACACATTTGCCTACTTTCAGAAAACAATCTCTAATTATAAGATTCAGTTTTGACTACTACTAAATGGGTTCTTAAACTCGTGAAAACAGAAGTGCATATATCTCCTCTCAAGTATTACTCTGGTACAGATGACTTTAAATCATCTAAAATTAACCTAAAATGCCAATGGAATAACTAAGAACTTCTGAGTCATTAAACTGAAATACCTATGTATAATTATACTTAGTCTTAAGAGCTAAGTAGATACTTAGAGTAAAATCATTATCAAATCTTAATTGTCCTGGAGTCAGAGATATAGTACAGTCGATAATGCCCTTGCCTTGTATGTGGCCAACTCGGGTTCCATTCCTGGTACCACTTGGTGCACAATTCTGAGCACCTCTGGGAGTGATCCCTGAACAAAGAATCAGGAATAAGCTCTAAGAAGTGCCTTGTATGGCCCAAAGCATCAACTACCACCCGCAATAAATTAAGATGAACTGTTCTTAATTTAAAGTATCAGGTATGCTTTCAGTTTATAGAAATGAATTCTATAGTTTCTAGTAAGAGATATGACTAAAATAAAACTAGAATGCAAACTAATGAATTGAGTTAGCTTAGACATTCTAGAATAAATCAGTCAACAGTAGTTGGACTCATGAAATATTAAAAAAATGTACAAAAATCAGCCAGTAAGGCGATTACCTGAGAGAAGATGAGATATTCACTTCTGCAAAGAAGCCATATGGATGTTAATAGACATAAGAAGAAGTGTTTGTCACCTAATATTAGGGAAATGCAAATCAAAACAACAGTGAGGACCATCTCACACCAGTTAGAGGTAATTATATACATCAAAACTGTGAGCCAACAGTAATGTTTGCCTGTGACTCAAATTATAATAATTATATATACATACATATTATCTATAAATATGTGTATATACAAATTAGTTTGCTAAAAAGGGGGTTAGGAATGGGGAAACCTTGAGGACAATTGTAGAGGGACATTGAGGCTAGTGGAGGGTTTAGAGTTGGAACATTGTATGCCAGAGAATTACTAATAACAATGATTTCAGGAAGATAGTACAGTAGAAAATGTGCTAGTCTTGCATTTGGCTGACATTGGTATAATTCCCGGCACTGCATATAGTGCCCTGGATCCTATAAGGAGTGATACCTGAGCATATGTCCAGGAATAATCCCTGTGCATGGGTTGGGTGTGGCCCAAGAAATTAAACAATCAAGCAGACAAACATTGTAAATCATAGTGCCTAAATAAATGTGTTTAAAGGAAGATGATCTGAGGAACTTATAATCAAAACCATATCATCATATCTACATAACCTTTAAAGGTTATGTTTAAAATAGATCCATTGTATTTCTTTAAGATAAACAAAGGATGATGGAAACTGATCAATATGTTGATGAATATAACAGCTTTCCTGCACAGTGGAAAGTAAAAAATTACTAGTAGTGTCATGTGAAGTCTTTGTTTTTATTACAAGTTAGAAATTTAGGGGCTGGAGAGATAGCACAGCGGGTAGGGCATTTGCCTTGCACGCGGCCGACCCGCGGTTCAAATCCCAGCATCCCATATGGTCCCCTGAGCACGGCCAGGGGTGGTTCCTGAGTGGCAGAGCCAGGAGTAACCCCTGTGCATCGCAGGTGTGACCCAAAAAGCAAAAAAAAAAAAAAATTAGTTAGGAATTTATAGAAAACCTGAAGTTAATGTAGCAAAATACATGTTTCATCAAATGTATTTCAAATGATTATTTTATAAAAATGCTGCAATATTATTAACCTTATGTATTAAATATAATTTTCATAACAATTATAAAAAATAGAGGCCAGAAAGTGAGGCAAGAGGAAAAAAGAGAAAAAGAGGAAAAAGAATGAATGAAAGAGAAAGAAAGAACAAAAGAAAGAAAAGAAGAAAGAGGGAAAGAAATAAAGGAGGGAGAATCAAAGAAACAAGTGGAAATGAAAGAGAAAGAGAGGAAAGAAAATAAGAAAAAGAAAGGAAGGAAGGAAGGAAGGAAGGAAGGAAGGCATGGAGGAAGAAAGGGAGACGGAAATAAATATAAAGAGCAAGTAAAAAGGAAAAAAGAAGAAAGGAAAGAAAGAAGTAAGGGAGGGAAAGAAAGAGCAAGGAACAAAGGAAGAAAAAGAAGAAAAAGGATAGAAATAAAGATGAAAGAAAGAAAGAAAGAAAGAAAGAAAGAAAGAAAGAAAGAAAGAGAAGAAAGAAAGAAAGAAAGAAAGAAAGAAGAAAGAAAGAAAGAAAGGGAGGAAGAAAGGGAGGAAGAAAGAAAGAGAGGAAGAAAGAAGGGAAGAAAGGAGGGAAGAAAGACAAGAAAGAAAGAAAGAAAGAAAGAAAGAAAGAAAGAAAGAAAGAAAGAAAGAAAGAAAGAAAGAAAGAAAGAAAGAAAGAAAGAAAGAAAGAAAGAAGGAAGGAAGGAAAGAAAGAAGGAAGGAGGAAGGAAGGAAGGAAGGAAGAAGAAAGAAAGAAAGAAAGAAAGAAAGAAAGAAAGAAAGAAAGAAAGAAAGAAAGAAAGAAAGAAAGAAAGGAAGGAAGGAAGGAAGGAAGGAAGGAAGGAAGGAAGGAAGGAAGGAGGGAAGGAGGGAAGAAAGAAAGAAAGAAAGAAAGAAAGAAAGAAAGAAAGAAAGAAAAGAAAGAAAGAAAAGAAAGAAAGAAAGAAGGAAGGAAGGAAGGAAGGAAGGAAGGAAGGAAGGAAGGAAGGAAGGAAGGAAGGAAGGAAGGAAGGAAGGCAGGCATGGAGGAAGAAAGGGAGACAGGGAAATAAATAGAAAGAGCAAGGAAAAAGGAAAAAAAAGAAGAAAGGAAAGAAAGAAGTAAGGGAGGGAAATAAAGAGCAAGGAACAAAGGAAGAAAAGAAGAAGAAAAAGAAGGATAGAAAGAAAGATGAAAGAAAAAGAAAGAAAGAAAGAAAGAAAGAAAGGAAGGAAGGAAGAAAGGAAGAAAGGAGGGAGGGAGGGGAGGGAGGGAGGAAGGGAGGGAAGGAAGGAAGGAAGGAAGGAAGGAAGGAAGGAAGGAAGGAAGGAAGGAAGGAAGGAAGGAAGGAAGGAATTTGCTTTATCTTCAGATAAAATGAAATCCTTGGACCACTTCCATAGCTGATGTAGGGGAAACCCCAAAAAATAGGCATACTTCCAAACATAATGCTTTCTCCACATCACACCTCATATAATATTTCAGATACCATAAATTTGAACAACAGTGGATGCTAATCACACCAGGTAGTTCAGCTAGGAGCCCTGCTTACAATGATTGTCATATTTATAAAGTAGATCATCAATTTTTAAGCTAAATTTCTTAAATATGTATTTTTACTTTGCTTTTCCTTCTCTAACATATTCCCAGGAGAAAAATCTAAAGAACAAATTGATTCTAGTAGAAATTAGCAAATACCTCTCTCAGGATGTAGTTACCTCTATAATTTTTAAATCTTCAGGTTAATATGACATAAAAATTCTCATTTTCCAAGAATTTCTAATTCTCTGTGCTCCAATGTCCAATGCAAGCTTAATCTAGACCACATTTATCTCCTTTTGTCAATACTGGTTTGCCTTTCAGTTTGTTTGTATTCGCTTTTTGGCCCTCACCTTGCCTTGTTGAATAACTCAGGTATTTTAAACAGTGAACAAATACTTTTTTTACAAAAGTCTCTTTACTTAAAAATATTTTTTTCTGTTCTTTAAGATGATAATTAAACCCAGATCCTTACACATATGACAAATACTCTTCTACTGAACCACATCTCTAGCACCCCTACGGGTATATATGATACATGTATCTTTATGTCTAAAATAAACTGTAGCAATATGTATAGATCTATGGTGTATTACAATAGTATATGTAAAATACATAGTACATAATATACATTATAATGTATATTACATTAAATGCCATTTATGATATGAATTATATTCCTAATTTTACAATTGTGCTCTATTTGGGAAGATTTTACATTGAGGAGTTTGAGGGAATTTGAGGGTTTTCTTTAAAAAAATGTTCTAACTCATTGTGGAAACCTGTCATGCAAGGCAAAGTGAAATGTTTCAAAGCAGAAAAAATAGATGTCAAAAGTGTGTGCCAACGACAAATGACAGAGGTTATGAATAAGGAAAGAAGCATTAGAGATATTCTAAGAAAAACAAAAATTTATATTGAATATCTTTGGAGTTTTTGGGGGGAGGTTAGGGATTTGGACCGAACCACATGTAGGGTTTTAGGATTTTTGGTTGTAATTTCAGCAGATTATGAGTTTCTGCTATTATTTCCAAGAATCACAATCTGTCCTCAAATTTACCTTTGAGCAAATAATATCATTGTTGTTTTGCAGTGCGGGGGTGAAAACTGAGGCACCTTGAACATGCATTCAGTTTACCCTTTTTTCCGTACGCTCTGCAGGGCTTGTCTCAAATTTCAGAAGCTTTTCCTTTTCTGGGAAGTTGAATTATGCTCTACCAATCATTCGTTTAATCTTTGAGAAACTCTCCTTTTGACTTTAAACCACATCATTTTATTCTCACTGGTTTATTCTGTTGAGCTTTCCTTCAAAAACGGGCTTGGAATTCCCTCCTTGTTTAAATTACTTTGCATTCCGGTCATTAATTGGCCGATGTTGGGGGGCTCCACATGTGTTTCACATAAAGTTACCAACTTCCTCTGGTGTTATGTGACAGCCTCCTTGAAAGCTGAAGACAAGGTACTTGCACTTTGTCTCACCCAAAGACATAATCTTAACTAACATAAATTTACAGTAGTTGAGGTTACAGCATAGTTGAGAACACTGCGTCACTGGAAGAAGAGTCACAAGGACGACTTGGAAGAGTGAAGCGTTTGGGGGGCGGGGCGGTGGAAGCATGTCATGCATGTATCTGGAAGTGTTAGAAGCAAGGGAGGAAAAAGAAACAGAAGTTGATTAAATATTGGATTGCTCTCCGTACGCAAATTAAAAGCAATCTTGAAGTCTTGGTTGAAGTAAATAGAATTACACTCTGTAGAGAAGAAGTGCTTCTGAGGTTAAAGAGATGCTTCTGGTAGCTGAGCCAGATTCATGCAAATATACTGAATTCTTTTTGGGCAAATGTTCCCTTCTGGATTATTTGCATATAAACATAAATATGTAGACCTATAAAGTAAAATTAAATGTGTGTTTGTGGGTGTGTTTAAAATGAAAGAGCAAGGAAAGGGATTTACTAAGAGGAGAGCTGCAAACCAGACTAGAAATACTTATATTAGGCTGGAGAGATAGCACAGCAAGAGGGCGTTTGTTTGCCTTGTATGCTGCCAACCTGGGTTCAATTCCTCCACCCCTCTCGGAGAAACTGGCAAGGTACCGAGAGTATCTTGCCCGCAAGGCAGAGCCTGGCAAGCTATCTGTGGCGTATTCGATATGCCAAAAACAGTAACAACGAGTCTCACAATGGAGATGTTACTGGTGCTCGCTTGAACAAATCGATGAGCAATGGGATAACAGTGACAGTGATAGTATTATGTGTACTTGAAGTACCTTTATTCACTTTACTTAATTTAAAAAAACATTTCATTATATAATGAAACATGGAGAAAGATCAAAAGTATCAGAACTAAAAATGGACATGATGACATAAGTCAGTGAATAAAAATAAAAGGAGAAACTGAGAGAGATGAACTGCGGCAAAGTATAAGGAGAAAGCTGAGGACTCATGTGGGAAATAATGAATGGCCTCTAATTGATGTATAGCACTGTTAATTGAATATTTTTTTCCGATGAGCTCAAAGGGTTATTCTCACACATATTTATTTAGAAACACATCTAACACCTCTCTTGCGTTCAAATTGAGAGAAATTATTTAGAAAGTTTGAATATATTGCAGTGGAATTTTGCAATATATTTAGAGGTATCCTTTGGATTATCTTTATTGATGACAATGATGACGAAGTCCAACTACTTTGCATGTTTTAGCTTGTATGCCATTGTGTTGTATAAATTTGGTGTCACTATTTTTTATTAAGACTCCTCGATAGTACAGCAAGGAGGGCGTTTGCTTTGCATGCGTTTGCTTTGCAGAGCCAGAAGTAAAACCCCTGAGCATCCCTGGGTGTGACCCCCCAAAAAGAAACCAAACAAACAAGCAAACAAAACATTCCATTTTGCCATTCTCCACCTGTCTAGAAAAAAAAGTAAATCCTATATAAACCAATAAAATATAAGGCTGTTTATAAAATATGAGATAGGTCTTATGCCCAGCAAGAGTAGATTTCTTTATATAGAAATGTTTTATGCAAAAAGCCATTTCCATTGCCTACCAAGTTTATGGGGCTGGAGCAATAGCACAGCGGTAGGGTGTTCGTCTTTCACTCAGCCGGCCCGTGTTCGATTCCTCCGCCCCTCTTGGAGAGTCTGGCAAGCTACAGAGAGTATCTAGCCTGCATGGCAGAACCTGGTAAGCTACCCGTGGCGTATTGGATATTCCAAAGACAGTAACAATAACTCTCACGATGAGAGACGTTACTGGTGCCCGCTCAAACAAATTGATGAGCAATGGGATGACAGTGACAGTGACCAAGTTTATGTTTATATTTGATTAAATTTAAATTACTTTTACTTTTGTCTTACTTTTGCAATAAAGTGCTATTGTAGAAGTACTTTGTTTTCTACTTATGTGAGAATTTCAAAATATGTCACATCACGTTTTATTACATAGATCAAATTTTGCTTTAGAAATACAATGACCACTTGACTTTATTCTATATTTACTAACATAACTGTCTTGGATCAAATTAATCAACATAAGTGAAAATAAGATAATTCTGATTTACCACTATAGAATTAAAGAATTTAAATGTTAAAAAAGAAAATCAGTCATAAACTTCAAGATTTGATGATAAATTTTTTTTAACTGATATGCTTTATGATTTTGCAATGAGGTACTGGGCAGTAAACTGAAATTGCAGCCAGATGTAGATAAGTAAAAAAAATCACATATTTTAGGGGTGACTTTTAAAGCTTTCAGAACAGCTGATACATGCAAGTAGGCCACACATTATCTTTTTGACAAATCAACTGATAAAACTGGCAATTAAAATTTTTTGGAACTACATAAAACTTTTACTAATCTCTTTTGGCAACACAGATTACTTTACATATAGCTATCAATAATGAAAATGCTTGAATCTAAAGGAAAAACAATTGAAAAAGTCTGTAATGTTGAGAAAATACAAACAATGTGATATTTAATCTTGAGTTTTCCTAAGTGGCTTATATACTTCAAAGTTATTGTGCTGTTCTTAGAGTTATAGCAATTATATGTTGATATAAATGTTTATTTAATTTTTAATAAAATTTCTATTTGAAATCATTCTACATATTTATACATATTATTCACGGCAGAACCTGGCAAACTACCCGTGGCATACTCGGTATGGCAAAAACAGTAACAACGACAGTCCTCATTCCCCTGACCCTGAAAGAGCCACCAGCGACACTAACATGCAACAGGGATGAATGGAGAAGTTACTGACACCCGCTTGAGCAACTCTATGAATAACGGTATGACAGGGATAACAGTAATGATATCAATCACAACAGTGATAATATCAATCACAGCCTTTTACTGGTTTGGCAATCCTTACGTTTATTACCAAGTTTCATCATTACTACTTTAATACGAGATTATCTTTCACATAGTAGAGGACATGAAACATAGTGTGGAGTAAAGTATTCATTTTCTGATGGCTGCAGGGTAGAGCACATTTATTACCTGCCATCTAAAAAGCTCTGGTTTTTACCCCAGGAACAAAAGCAAAACAAAACAAAGTAAACTGGTTCATCTGTCAATGAATGGATCATAGGTAAAGTAGTTCAAGAGGATCCTGAAAGAAGGAATAAAGAAGGAAGTAGTTAAAATAGTGAATCGAGAGAGAAAGAAGAGAAGTTAAAAGACAGAAATAATAGTTTGAAGTGGGCCAGCGTGATAGTGCAGCAGGTAGGGTGCTTGCCTTACATGAGATAAACCCAGGGTCTATCTCTGACCCCATTACTATCCCTGCTAGCTTATTTGGTTCCTCAAGCCCACCAAGAAACAGGGTAGTTTGACGGAATTTGGGTAGCAAATTAAGAAGAAAGCCTATCGAAGGAATTTTCTAGGAAGAAACACTTGTTTATTATCACCTTGCTGCTCTGTCTCACGAGCCTATTGCACTTATTTTGGATTTTAAGGCCCACAGCAACTAAAAGCCAATCCCTCCATCTATGTATACAAATACCTCCATAAGGATACAGATATAGGTAAATATCTGGATACAGATAGACATAGTGAAAGATAGGTGGAGAAAGGTAGAAATACATAAAATAGACAAACAGGTATGAATACATTCTCTAGAAAACATTTCTCAGTCTAGATATTTTTGAGGGGTAATAAGAAGTTTTCTGTCTCCAGAGCAATGCAGAGCAGAGCTAGATCAAGTGCTGGTCAGCGGTGTTCAGGAGGACGAGACGCCCAGCGGCCTGGAGCACCAGGGCTATCTGAATGATGCTTGGTGGCCATGTGACCACGACTGAGCCCCGGTCCTTAATTGGATTAATCATGAGCTCTACCATTTCAGTACTTTGCTAGCCTCAACCAACATATGTCTTAATGAAACAATAATAACCACAGAACCACATATTATGAACTCCCAAAATTTCAATCAATGAGACAGTCCATACGGGGATTTAGCCAATACACATAGCAACTAGGCTACCTGGACCAGAGAGATAGTACAGGAGGTTGCATTCTTGCTTTGCTCACAGTTAAGCCCATTTCAAATTCCTGGCACTGCATATGGTCCCCTGAGCACTGTCATAAGTGAGCCCTGAGCACAGAGCCAAGAGTAACACCTGAGCAGCATTGCTAAGTTAGGAACAGACACACAAAAATGAGTAGGCCTCTATAAAATTGGAGACTCATTCCAATTTTAGTGAGTCTCTACAGGCCAATCTCCCATTATAAAAGTGAATAGTGTGGGCATTACAAAATGATCAGATCATGGTAGTTAAAGAATTAAACAAATGGGAAGAAAGGACTTATGAATAATTCCTGGTGGAATTCTTCTTTTTATTATTATTATTATGCTTGAGGGACCATAGAGAATGCCAGGGATTGAACGCAGGTAAGTCCTGTGCAAGGCAAGTGTCCTACCTTCTGTACTATTGCTCTGGCCCCTAAAATGTTATTTTTGAGGCAAACTAATTCATCCAGCTTCTTGTATTCTTATGTTGTATGATTCAATTTGGAAGTTCATTTTGCCTTAAAAATCAAATTACAGGGACCCTCTGCGCCTAAAGACTTTGATTCCAGAGACCTAACACATTCAGGCATCCAGCGCAGCTTCTTATAGCAATGCACTGGGACTGTGAACTGGGCTACAACTCCGCGCTGCCCGGGGATGGATCTTTCCTCCCCACCCTGTCTTCCTGCATAGAAAATGGCAGCAGCAGCATCAGCCACATGGCAGGAGCCATCTTCTGAGACTCCTAACCCAGAGGTATACGATTTTTACACTTGGGGCTCCTAGGGAATCATGGGGAAGTGGGTGTAACCGGCACGCCCTCGGTCCAGATAAATTCAGAGCTGCTGAGAGTGAAACGGACCCTCTGCGCCTAAAGATTTTATGAGACTATGAGCTGGGCTATGCAATTTCTGGCAGAATTTTCTCTGGACTTTATACAGAAAACCAAAACCTCGCGGACGCAGTTTTAACATCTATATTAATTGTCAGCAATGTGAAACGGTTCCTTTTTAACAGGTCTGACTTGGGGGGGGAACTCCAAATAATAACAGTGAGTTTTTGTTGAAATATTGAAAGTTATTAATGTAGCAGTCATTTCTCTGGACTGTGAACTAAGCAACAGCCCCACACCAGCCAAGAAGAGGAAATATCCCTCTTTCCTGGTTGTTTCCCATTTTCAGGGAGAAATGTGGCATGGCGTCCACCATACTATGAGGCGCAGGAAGGGGGATGAGGGGGGAAAAAAAGGAAAAGGAAAAAGGAAAAAAAAAGAGTTATGTACTTGGAGCAGTAGGGCTACATATCTCTTTATTCTCAGCAATGGAAAACTAATTATCAAATGCTTCCTTGGTAGTAGGGTTGTCTTTCTTGGGAGGAAACTCCAACAACAATAGTGAGTTTTGTGTTGAAATATGGAACATAATCAAGGTAAAGAGAAAATGAAGTGAAATTCATCAGTTATACAGTTGGGGGTGGGGGGGCAGGGGCGGGGGGTATACTGGGTTTTTTGGTGGTGGAATATGGGCACTGGTGAAGGGATGGGTGTTTGAATATTGTATAACTGAGACATAATCCTGAGAACTTTGTAACTTTCCACATGGTGATTCAATAAAAATTTTTAAAAAACAATCAAATTACACACTGAATTCTCCTAAAATTTTAATAAAATGTCAATGTGTTATCATAAAACAGTAATTAAGTAAAGCGTATTTCTATAGTAACTATTAAAACTACAAATTCTTATGCATTAATACCTTAAATTTAATAAATAATGCAGATTCAAATTTTAAAATTTGCAAATTATCTACTACATGTGAAATAGGTATATTTCAATCATTTTGATAAAGCAAAAAAAAGCGCTCTTTTTAAAAAGGATCACTTTAAATGTGTGCAAGTATTTTCTCAAAATTCACCATCAAGCAATAAATAGTCTAAAAAAAGTAAGAAAATAAAACAATTAAGTTTTGTTTTCCTTCTTTATCTAGAACATTGAGACTTTGGGGTGTGGGGGGTGGCATTACCCAGTAGTTCTTAGGGCTTAATCCTGGTCTGTGCTCAGGGAGTACTCCTCGTGATACTTAGGAGATCATACAGAGTTTTGGGATTGAACAGTGTTTGGTATATAGAAGAAAAGAACCTTATTTTTGTACTATCCCTCTAACTCTTGAGAGATACTCTTCTTTTATCTGATAACTGGTTCATTCTCAGAGCATTTATATTTCCACTACATCAGAGCATCAGAGGTTCCACTATATCAGAGGTTCACAAACTTGTCTGATCAACTGACCCTTGTTCAGAGAAAAAAACAATTACTCAAATTTCCAAAGAAACTCTCTTTCCCTCCCTCCCTCCCTCCCTCCCTCCCTCCCTCCCTCCCTCCCTCCCTCCCTCCCTCCCTCCCTTCCTTCCTTCCTTCCTTCCTTCCTTCCTTCCTTCCTTCCTTCCTTCCTTCCTTCCTTCCTTCCTTCCTTCCTTCCTTCCTTACTTTTTCTTCTTCTTCTCTCTCTTTCTCTCTTTCTCTCTCTCTCATTTTTTGTATTTTGAGTGAGGGTGCATCCAGCAGTGCCCAGTGACTTACTGTATTCTAGATCTGTGCTCAGAAGTGAGTCCTGGCTGAGCTTATTGGACCATACACTTTGTCAGTGATTGGACTCTGAGTCATCCAAATGGCTGCTTGCAGAGGAAGTGCCTTACTTTCTGCTCTATTTCCTTCACCCCTGAAAATCTATCTTAGTCAAGAAAACAAAGAGAAAACACTACCGCTCAATCCACTTAAGATTTCTACTACCACAAACACCCCACAAAATCATCCCAGTCCCCCACAGTGAGGGCTATTGTTAAGCATCATGGGATGTGACATTGATGACCTGAGCACTGACCTATAACCCACAAGACAGAGTATTTCCAAGACTGACTCATATGCACCATTTGGAAAACCTCCTGTGCCAAGAATAATTGAGTCAGTATGTTACCTGTTCCCTGATTATATGACATTGAAATAGAAATAGACACACAATTCAATGGCATAAAATCCAGAAACTATCCCACGCAATTATTAATATTAAACGTATGATAAAAATTGAACTTATACAATGGAAAATGGAAAGTCTTCAACAAATAGTGCTAGAAAATTGTACTCTCATATGCAAGAAAAAAATAAAACTGGACTAACCAACAGTCCAATGTTTCAAATAAATTCAAACAAAATAAAATGCCACTATGAAGGATATGAAACCATAAGGAACTTAGAAAATAATATATGTGACACATTTTACAACATAACATTTAGTGGTATCTTTTAGTGGTAATTTTAAGGACCCAACAGCCAGTGATGTGAACATGACAAAAAAAAAAAACTGCAATACGTAAAAAACATTATATAGCACAAAATAAAGAAGATGATAAAATAATTGGATAGAAAACATTTGCACATTATACAACTGATAAGGAGGTTAATGTTAATATCTGAGATATTGAAAGGAGTTTTATAATTTATTACCAATCCTGTGCATACCTCCAAACTTTTCAGCCAAAAAATTCACAATCTGTACAAATGCTTTGCAAAAATGGAGCTACATATGGTCAATAAGCAAATTTGATAAATGTTCATCATCACTGATTGCCGGAGAAGCATCCTGCACAATTTATAAGCGAAGTAAGAGAGAAAGAAAAATTTACTGTATTATTTCACTGTTGTTTCTAATATGAGGATATAAAATTGATGAACAGAAAAAGTCACTGTCACTGTCACTGTCATCCCGTTGCTCATCGATTTGCTTGAGTGGGCACCAATAACATCTCCATTGTGAGACTTGTTGCTACTGTTTCTCGAATATCGAATACGCCACGGGTAGCTTGCCAAGTTCCGCCTTGCGGGCAGGATACTCTCAGTAACTTGCTCGACTCTCCGAGAGCGGTGGAGGAATCGAACCCTGGTCGGCTGGAGCGATAGCACAGCGGGTAGCGCATTTGCCTTGCACATGGCTGACCAGGGTTCAAACAGAAAAAGTACAAAAGCAAATTAATAAATACTGATTGTTGAACAAGACCACCTGAGGGGGACATGGGTTGAAGTTAAGGGTGTGAAATTAGTTTTTCAGCTAATAAATGGAAGTGAACAATTTTGGGAAAACGATTATAAATTCCCTTTCACTGAAAAGTATATTCCGAGTGAGAGAGGAATGAGTTATTTTCAGTAAAATTATATATTAGCTAGAAAGTGTGTTTATAAATTTATCCAAAAATAATAAGTTTTTATTGTGAATTTAAGAAGCTATAATTATAAGCAAAGTACAGAGTTTCTCCAATTCTTTGATTTTTAAATTTGTATAACTCATCCAAGTGGTTTTTTCTCAAATATTTTTCTATTTCTTTTAATAAAATAAATGGTTAAATTGTCATAATTTAATCTCCTGTTTTATTGGCTTCTTCCAACCACATATCAAAAGCAACAGCTATGTCTTCACTTCTGTTATTTCCTTACTTTTGAAAATTTCTTATTTTATGTATGCACTGAAATTTGAAAAAAAATTCAAGTGCACTTCAGCACCTTTGAGCATTTTTTATAGTCACACTTGATTGAAGATATACAAAAAACGCTTTCTTAAAAATTATAGTGTAGGACAGAAAAACAAATGATAAAATTAATTGATGCTATGATGTTTAGCAATCAGTTACTGTGGGATCAACACAATTTAAGGCACTGGATTGGAATAAAAGATGCTTCATGAAGATTTCATCTGAGCAGAATTTCAAAGGATGAACTAGAATAAATAATGGTGAATACTGACAAAGACCATTTCATAGAGTTGAAATGAGATGCACAAAATAAAGAAAATCGGAGAAAATATGGGTATTGACTTTCTTACAATATGCAGTTTGGCAACAAACTTTTCTTAATGGCTTATGAGTCTGCTTTAGCCCAAAAATGCAAACTTTTTTTAGTAGGGAAAGGTGGTGGTTAGGCCACACCAAGCAGTGCTCGTGGCTTATCCCTGGAACTATGTTCTGGAATCCCTCTTGATGGTGCTTTTGAAAACATCTGCAATGCCAGGGATTAAACTGGGTGAAATATGCATGCTAGGCAAGAGTTCAGGAACTATCTCTCTCACCTGCAAACAGTTTTGGTTGAAAGAAAATTATCAACAGTAAGAGTAGCTATAAAAGAAGATTGGAGATGTGATATGTCAATATATTTAATAGAGGAAATTTTAACTCAGCTGTTCTATGTACTTCACAAATCAGACATTTAAAAATCTTTTTTTAATTGAATGCATATACTCACAGAGGAAAAGATTTTCTATCCAAACCTACAAAGGGATTTCACTGTATGTCAAATCAGATCTGATAAAACATGAAGAAAAAATGGAAATGTTTCCAGTAATAAAACCCATATATTTCTTTTCTAGACTATTTAATAAGGTCACTTGAGATTCAGCAAAGTCATCCTAAGATTAATCACTGCATGATAAATACATATTGAACATGAGAGATGTGTATCATCCAAGAACTTTGCATCTATAGTTAAGAAGAATTCTGCTTCCAAAAACATATTTTTCAAAGCTAGATAGTCTATAAACATTCTTCTAGTACCAAATAAAGTGAATCTCACACATTTTTTCTTTTATTGCTACAGAATTCAGAAAGTTAGGTTTTATATTATATTGTTTCATCTTGACAAGTCCAGAAACTGCATTATTTACTTTACGGTCATTAATTATGGGAAAGTGAATAACATTTGTAGCTTGATTTTGAAAAGTTTTGACACCAAATAAAGAGAAATTATATAAAGTATACAATATCAAAAATCATTATCATAATAACAATTATTATTTCTATTATTCCTAAGTGGATTTTGTTCGTTTATAATTGAACTTTGACATAAAGCCCTCAAAGTAGACAAAGAAAAACTTGTCCCCACAATCAAATGACATATCTACCATCATTTTATAGCAAAAGAATAACTTTTATCTCCCCTAAAGTTCTGAACATGTACTAGAAACCCAAGCATGAGAAACTGTAAGAAAAATAAATGCAGATACATACAAATTGCAAAGTGAGAAGTTTATCTCTGTTCGTATATAATATAATTTCATATTATAAAATATGAAAGATTATCCCCCAAAACAGCCTTAATTATAAATTCAATAAATTTTCATTACATAAGAATCAATGTATCAGTTGTTTTTCTACACACTAACAATCAGAAAAGAAATTTAGGGAGAAACAACAATAAGATGAAAAAATGATTACATTTAGAAATAAATTTAATCAGAAAGACATATGACCTGTACAATGAAATCTACAAAACATCACTGAAAGAAATTAAGGAAGACACAGATTAATAGAAATACTACTTGTGTTTCTAGAGTGGAATGTTGATTATTACAATGCCTAATCTACCCAAAAAAGTCTATAAATACATGAAAAGCATAAGTCCCCTCAAAAACTCAATAGAATTTAACAAATAGAGAAAAAAATCCATCTGAACTCTCAATTAACCAAATTATCAATAAAAATAGTGGAGACCAGTGTGATAGTACAGGGGTTGTGATGCTTGCCTTATATCCTACCAACCCCAGTTCATTCCCTGACACAAATTTAGTTCCCTGAGCAACACCAGGAGTCACTGCAAGCAAAAGAAAAAGAAAGAAAATAAAACACCACAACCCAAGCTAGGAACAGTTCCTAATTTCCGACTGCAACACCAAAGAGAAAAAGTTAAAAATTAGAAAAACTGCCCTATTCAAAACTATGTTTTAAAGATATAATAATCAAAACAGTATTGTACAAACATATAATACAATAAACAAAACATAACATAGGTACTGGCCCTACATACCTGATTTCCACAAATATGTGAACATTGAACTATGGGGTAATAACAGTTACTTCAGTAGGTGAGTTTTACTGAATAAAATGATATAAAATGATAGATATTCAAACACACAGAATGTGAATTCCTATAGTACACTACAGATGTAAATGAGGTGAAACATAAAGATCTAAAGACTTAAAACCATCAACCCCCTAAGAAGAAAATGTAGGAGAAAACCTTCATGATATTAAATTTGGTAATGTTTTCTTGGATATGACACTAAAAGCACAGGATAAAAAGCAAATATTTCAATGGAAATACATCAAACTAAAATGCTTTAGTGTAACGAAGAAAATATTTAACAGAAAAAAAACGGTAATGCATTGGATGTGAGAAAATTTGCAAGCTATAGTTTGATAAGAGAATAATACACTGAATATTCTTAATATGTGTTAAGGTATTTTGGCAAAAATAATTTTAAAATATCACAATTGTCCACTGGTGGAAGAATGGGTAAGCAATCACTGTATGACTGAAATGCAAATATAAAAGTTCGTAAGCTTGTAACTGTACCTCATGATGATTCACTAATAAAAACTAAAAAAATAAAAATTAAAACATAAAAAATAAACGAATTTAAAGAAATAAAAAAGTAAAATTAAAATTAAAAATAACAATTGTAATCTTAAAAACTATTAAATGACAACTTCAATGTTATGCTTTTTATTACATTAAAATCAAACTTGGGGCTGGAGTGATAGCACAGCGGGTAAGGCATTTGCCTTGCATGCGGCAGACCCAGGTTCGATTCCCAGCATCCCATATGGTCCCCTGAGCATCGCTAGGGGTAATTCCTGAGTGCAGAGCCAGGAGTGACCCCTGTGCATCACCGGGTATGACCCAAAAAAAGCAAAAAAAAATAAAAAAGAAAGAAAGAAAAAAGAGGAGTCCCAATGCTACAAAAATAAAAAAAAAACTCCTATAAGTAAATATATACAACTAAAAGTAAATAATAGAAAAAAGTTTCAAACTTACTTTTTAGAATAAAAACTTGTTTTCGATTTTTAAAAATTTCTTTAGCTATAGTAAAAAATGCAAAAGAATTCTCAATTTTCTTTCTTTCGTCTCAACCATCTACTCGAATAATAAAATGCCCTCTGATATTTCTGAAAATCAAAAGGGAGTAAGTTTACATGCAAAAAATACATATTGATTCTTCTTTTTAAAACTGTGAGGTGGGTAGGGTGAGGGTGGCAACAGTACAGCAGGTAAGCACTCAACCTTGTCACAGATTGGATTCTGAGCACCACATATCATCCTCAGAACACAGCTAGGTGGACCAAATCTGCCACCCCCACCCCCAAAAGAAAAAACCCTGTGGGAAACAATTAGTTAAGAGTTAACCTCAGAAACTATATGGTAGAGCTGAAGGAAACAGAATAGCTTAGCTCATACTTTTCAGACCAGTGAGATCAATGTTTCTAATAGATTGCTCTGTCACCAGATATCGGGCGACAAACAGAAAATAATTAAAATGTAAATACTGAAATAGATCACATACAGCTGACATTTTCAGCTGGTGAGTAGTAATGTAAAGTAATGATCTCCACCATCTTATCCATTGCCATGAGTAGATGAGTATCGAGATCATTTCCGGGTTTTCTCAATTGATCAAGGAAAAATTGATGACCAGGAGGTGGCAGAAAGGCACAATGAGCTTTATTTGGGAGACACTTTGACAGATTTGCACCAAGTGCCTGTCCCTAATAAGGAGGTGCCCTTTCAGAGATGAGCTCTGAAAAGGTGAAGAAAACTAAGACTTCCTGAGTTGGGAAATAAGAAATAAAACTTAGATATTTCGCCCAGCATAAAGATGTGAAGTCTGTGAGTTAGTTTTGCAAGGAGCAATAAGTAATTAGGTTCAGCAGCTAAAATGTTGTTTGTAATGTGTATAGTAACACAATAGACAGCATAAAAGCTAGAGTTCAGCTCCAGCAAGCTTTTGATCTGATGAGTCCTATTCTAGTGTAAAGTACACACAGCATATGACAATACAGAAGAGACCAATTTAATTTATCTATATAGTATAAATGTCAGAAATTAATAGTGAACAGGAATATAAATGAATTCAATAAATTCAGCATCAAAAAATAATTGTTTCCTTAAAGTGTTTGAAAATCAAGCAAGATATTTTTTAAAGAAGAAAATGTGTCATTTAATCATTCTAAGAAAATGTATTTTGTGCTTATAAAAATGTTCTCATATTTATGATGGTAAAAAGAATCTATCTTTCTTTTCTCTATGCTTGACTTATTTGTACTGCAGACAATTTTTTTTTTATCAACATTTTGAGATGGAGGAAAGCTTCAAAGAAATCTTTTGGTTATGGAAGTAGATCAATCATGTATAAAATGTATAAAAGTTATACATTTTTAAAAATTAGTTTGAGTAGAAAAGCTGTAGTTGAATTAACTCATTCTTTAAAATCTCTTTAACCAGGCCATTAGTAGATACCATTAAAATGAAATAAAATACATCATTTTAATGTTATTTAATGCATGTTTCAAAATTTTTAACTTACATACATATTATTTAAGATAAACTTGATACACTCTAAGGATACGACTTCTGTGTTTATAATACAATAATTTTCACTAATAAATTTCACTTTGAACTTTTGGGTTGCTATCTTCAAAATCAATTTGTTATAAACTAGGAATAGTGGTATTATTTTCCACATAACTTTTATTATGTGCTGTTATGATAAAAATGTAAATGTGCTACATTTTTCATTTAAAAGATTCCCATGCATCAATACACTGCAAAAGATGATCCTCTCTTATGAAATGGCTTCATGCTGCTAGAATCTTATTCAACACATCCCATCATTTTTAATAAGTATGTAAAGCCCTGAATCATGCAGACAGCTGAAATTAAAGAATTCAGAAACCTTAAGCAAAAGCAGTTAACCCCAATCAAGTTCCAATAATTAATATCAGTAGTTGGCAGCTGAGCCAGGATGCCATCATATATTATAGATGAGGAAGCTAGAGCGAATTAAATCTTGCGGTTGACAAGACCATTTTAACCGTGGTTAGAAACTATCTTTTATCTCTTCTTTTACCACCAGGTGTATGGCTTTCACCACTTGAGCAGCACTGTTGGGACTCACATAATTATAAACGTGAGCTGGGAATAGTTGGCAATTGAAACGTTAGCCATTCCAAAGTGAAATTCCAAACCTAATTGAGGGTCAGTGGTTGTCAACAGCTTCCATGCTCGTTAAAAATCTTCTCTTCTTCCTAACCCTGCTATCTTTCTTCAGAGTCCTCTATTTAACAGGGGATTAGCCATGTGCTCTCTCCCCGTCTTGCAACTTTGCTCAGCTCTTGGCTGACTTCAGCTTTTAACTTCTGACTTCAGAGGTTACGTTTTCTGTTGGCAGGTTTTGTATTTGGAAGTTTTTTTAGAATTGATCAGAAGACTACCTTTGATGGTGGGTCATTTGTGTAAAATTTAGCTGACACTGAAGATCATGGTGTGAAAATTGATAACTGAATTCTGTGAATCATTAAATGAGAGGATTTAGTTTTGCAATTAGTCTGTCGAACAATTTACTACATGTTTTACATTTGTTTGGTATGAGGGGGAAAGGTTCAGCAGAAACAAGAGAGCTGACTGGGATAGCAACATTATTTAAATATCTAATTTCTCTACAATGACTTTTTTGGGGGGTTGATGGTGGTAATTCTATGTTTTCTTTTCAATCCTCTTTTTTTTTTAGCTTTATGAATATGGTGGAAAGCTATTCAGGTGTTAGAATTCAACCTCTCATCAATGATACGCAGTCAACTTAGTTATGCAAAACCCTTGGACTGGCACTTACTTGCATGCAAGACATGATTCATGAGAAATACAGTTTAATTTTAAGCAAATGCATGAGTAGCATTTCAAGGTCTCTAGCATCTGGTTAATTTAAACTGGGGATTGAATTAAGAATTAAAAGTGTTTGCAATAGAGATGAGAAAGGGTGAATTTCTAGTTTTGAATCTACCAAGAATTCAGAATAATAAGGAACACAGAGGTTGCCTCTAGTTTAATGTATAGAGGCCCATGACTCCCTCACCCTCCGCAGTCTCTGCTCAATATTTTCCTTCTCAATCTCTTGAGCTTGTTCCCTTTGGTCTTGCTCAACATTCCAGAGACAGCAGCAAATTTAAGCACGCAGGATAGTTTGAGTCAGTCAGGCCAGCTTCTCAAAGAGGTCAATACACCCTGACCCAAAAAAGCACTCAGAACCATGAGCAATGAGAGCAAATGTGGGTTTTCTTACATAGAACTTGAAGATAATTCAATGATAGAAAATATGGTATAACTGGAGGCTGGTGAGATAGTACAGCAGGTCAGGCACTTGAACGCAGCTGACCTGGGTTCCATCCCTGGCACCCCTGAGTACTTCCAGGATGATTCTAAGAGCAGAACCAAGTGGAGTCCTTAAAGTAAATAAATAAATCATTGTATAATGAATTTTTAAAAGATGAAAAAAGATGTCTTCTTTTTTCTAGTTTAATATATTAAACTGAGTTCAGCAAATATTTTCTTTCTGTCAAGTGAGAAATGTGGATAAATACATTAAATGTAGGGAATTATTTCATCACAGGGTAGAAACAATTTTTTACTCTTATCTGTTATAATTTAAATGAAAGTATGAATTTAAGCTATACAGAAAATTTTATTTAGAATAGAAAACAATTTGCATTTTAAAATACAAAGGCTATATGTTAAGAGATACATAAATAGATTATTATTTTTTATTATTTTAGTCTTTCTTACTGGACAATTTGGTTAACAATGCCTCTACTAAGCACAGACACTATGGTTTTTAGGGAGGCTGATGAGCAGAAACAAACAATGTGGTTCTCAGTTTCAAGGTATTTGCTTTTAAGAAAAGGTAGAAATTTATTTTTATTTATTTATTTTTTTAAATTTTAAATATTTTATTTTCATAAAAGTAGTTCACAATAGTTCATTACAGATAATATTCAAACACCAATCCCACCACTGAGGACCTTACCACCACAATAAGAGGTAAGGGAGTGAGGGTTGTTGTATTTAATTCTGGAGCCATTTAAGCCTGAATGTAAGAGAATACTAGCAAGTATGTTAGAAACCAAACAAATGTGTGATATTTTTGATAAGGAAGTGAGATAGAGTATAAGAAGTCATGCAGCCGCAAATGCGGCCTCCTGATACATGAAATTTTGTGGCGCTCTCTTCCGGGAGTTTTAATTTATAGTCTCTGAGTCTTGGCGATTGATGAGATTACATGGCACGGGGAGCAGTTTGTCAGTGTGACTGCCAAGCTACTGGAAAACTAGGAGCTGGAAGGAGGATGCCCGGTCCTGACTCAAGTGGGCTTGGAGATCTCAGCCATGGGTTCCCATGTAGAACAGGTAGAAATTTAACTAAGTTTAAATACTTAAAAGACTTAAGAAAAACATGATTATTACTTGACACTGCAATGACTTCACTTACAAATTATCTACATGGAGAGTTATTCAATAAATGAAAAGAAGCTCAGAGGTTCATGGAGTTTGGAATGGATAAAGGTACTGGGCCAGTAGGTGTTGAAGGTCAAAAAAAAATTTATATGGACAGGAAGTGGGGAAAAAATCACAGAAAAATCTAGCAACCTCATCTCTGACAGTAGAACATCCTGCACTCTTTCACAACAAATGTATTTAAAAAAATCAATTCCTCACTCTATAATTTTAATGATGATTCAATTTTGTGACACTGGTATCCTGATAAAAGCAATATTCTAAACACAAAGACCTCAAAGCAAAGTGTGTTACTAGCCTATTGTTAGCTAGAAGACTTGAAAAGATTAATTTAATGCTCCTAACATTAATTTTCCATAATTTAAAGTGTAGATAATAACACAACTACTTGCATTGACCCAATGCCATCCTGAGATTCCAAGGAAATGAGGAATCGATAGGCAACGTAACTGGAAAAACTTAATCTTAAGGGAAATTTTCTTATCCAATTATACACAGTTTACTGTTACCATATGTACAATGATTGAGAGGTAAATATCAAAATATTTTCTTTTTTATACTAACAGGATTGAATATATTTGAAGCAATACTTAATTTGACCTTATCATAATTTTTAATTTAAAATGGAGGCTTTTAAAAAGATAATGTGGAGAATGACATCTGCTCATTCTGCTATTGATAGGTCCAGCCACAGGGTGTCATTCTAGTAGAGCAGATTAATCTATCTAGAAAAATTCATCTGGCAGCAGATATAAAAAGCAACACATAACATTTTATTAAATAAATAAGAAAAGCTCCCAAATCATATATAAACAAAATCAACATTTACCTACATTAATGTAGACAGCATGACATACTTTTTAGAACTATTTTGAAATTTTTAATTGTTCTCTTTTTAGAATAAAATAGAATTATTGTAAAGTAAAACTTCTGGACTCGAATCAACTTTAGTAAACTGAATCATTCAGTAATTATATTAAGAACAGAATTGAAATATATGCTATTTATTGCTGTTTTATATTCAGAATGTTATGAGGGAAATTAAGACAAATGGCTTAAGCTAGATTTACAAAAGCACTATTCCGTATAAAAGTATGTTTCCATTAATTTCACCAGGTTTTACTGTAGAAGTTTCATAGCTCAAGTAAACCACACAAGGTTCATATAATTAATTTGTGATGAATCTCGAAACCTATCACCCTTTAACACAGATGCTAAAACTACATTCTCATCAAAATCAGTTTAAAGTTGGTAAAATAGCACACCCTAACCCACCAAGACCCCATTCCCACTGCTATCTTCATTATTTGGTCTTTAACCATTATGGAAAAACCAGGTAAAAGTGATTATTTGTGTTCAATAAAACAGTAACAGATTAGGGTTAATTAAAAATATTAGTTGACACTTTGAACTTCCCTTTTCTTGTTACTGATAATTTGGGGCAACTTAAGCCTCTATCTGAACAAAGTTAAAAACTCTCTCATACCTTATAGTTTCGCTTATCCTACAAATAACTATGTGTAGGACAAAGATAAATGCTTTATTCGATCAGATATATATATATACATAATATATATATAGCACTGCACTGTCGCATTGTCATCCCATTGTTCATCAATTTGCTCGAGCGGGCACCAGTAATGTCTCCATTGTGAGACTTGTTGTTACTGTTTTTGGCATATCCAATATGCCAAGGGTAGCTCACCAGGCTCTGCCGTGCAGGCAGGATACGATTGATAGCTTGCCAGAGGAATCGAACCCGGATCGGCGGCGTGCAAGGCAGATGTGCTACTGGCTGTGCTAGAAAAACATTGGCTGTGTTTTTCTGTGTGGCCAGAAAAACAGACATGATCTTGATTCTGATCTGTTAGTTCTGTTAGTCTTTGGTGGGTGAGAAAACCATGAACCATACAAGTTAGTGCTGGGAAGAAGAAGTACATCGAGGTGTTGCAAACTCTCCACTAATCGAGCATTTTACCCACTCAAAAAAGCTCAGAAGAGAAAAGTCAGAGTAAACCAGAGCGGAGCGAGGGTGTGATCAATGAGTAAGGGTCAACCAGTCACACAGAGGTCAGACTGAAGCTGTCCTCAGGAAGACAGAGTGGTGAGCTCCCGAAAGTTAGGATGCCTGGCTTGCCCTGTGTCCGCAGTGCAGACACGGGGTGCAAGAAAATTGAGGTGGGAGTCAGTAAGTTGTGTCAGGGATTTCAACTTTCATCTCTGGGCTTCATCCTCAGGGCAAGCGGAAGCTGATGAAAGATTTTAAGTGAGAGCAGAGCCCGGGAAGTGAGTGAGTGTAGCAGCAGCTGACTTGCCCTTTGGAAAGGCTACTGTGAGCTGTGGATGCAGCAGGAACTTTGGAGGACAGATTTGTTACAGGAAGATCAGTGAGAACCGAGGCGCTGGGACCTGGGCTTAGAGAAGTAAACACTGAAAGCTGAAAGGAGGGGATAGCTGGAGATAAAAGAAACTAATCCCTATCTGTTTAGAGTTGCCCTGTGGTAACAGGTCTTTGATTTCATTGCCTTAATGAATAGTCAGTGAGATGCCTTCCCATAAAAGAAGTTGTTGGTTCAAGAGATTAAATTTTTAAACCACCATCCCGAGTGATTTCCTGGCATGATGCTTCAGTATTATAGTAACTGACCGTGCGTTTAGATATATATATATAACCGCATACTCATCCAAAAGTTATTATACCAATTTAGGCTTTCATATAAGGTATCTGTGGGTTCTAATTCTCCAAAATTCATACCATTGAATTTTTTTTCCTTCCCTATGAGATTTGGCCTGAAAAATCTCATTATGTTGACATTTATTCAATTATATTTAAAAAACCTAAATATTTCACCTAGTTAGTAGCTAGTTCTAGAAATTTCTTGATTATATCCACTTTTCCAGGCTGCTTTAGTTTTATGTTTTTTTCTGAAAGATTTAAAAGAGATCTAGCCTTTATGTATATTACAACTCATTTATTAAGGCTACAGCTCAAACCGTGCTCTTTAAAGTCTTCTGCTGTCTCAGTTTTAAGTGTTCTCATGATAGTAGGTAGTTAAGATCCCCTATAGGGTTCTCTGAGTCCTCCAGGATTGATCCTTAGTGCAGAGCTGGAAGCAGTCTCTGAGCAGTGCCCAGTGTACCCCCCAACAAAGTTTTAAAAACATAAAATAATTAAAAGGGCAATTTTTTTAAGTAGTGTAGTTACTGGCGGCTGCTTTCTTCCTTTTTCTCATTTCATCATTTCATTCACCACTGGGTGAATAAAACTGACTCAGAGAATATTTTATCTAAACAAAATCTAAATAGTGAGAAATATTGTTTTCTACATATATGAATATATAACTTTTTGTATTATATATAGTAAGACACTCCCTACCCATTTTCCATAAAATTGTAGAGGGAAATACACACACTTACACACACACATATATGTATACAAACATATATATATGTATATATATGTGTATATATATATGTGTGTGTGTGTATATATATATATATATATATATATATATATATATACCTCTCGGAAAGGCCAGCAAGCTACCGAGAGAATCCCACCCACACAGCAGCAGAGCCTGGCAAGCTCCCGCTCCCTGTGGCATATTTGAAATGCCAAAAACAGTAACAATAACAGGTCTCATTCCCCTGACCCTGCAAGAGCCTCCAATCAATCGCTGGGAAAGACGAGTAAGGAGAGGTTGCTAAAATCTCAGGGCTGGGATGAATGGAGATGTTACTGGTGCCTGCTCGGGTAAATCAATGAACAATGGGATGACAGTGATACAGTGATAATTTTATATATAAGTATAACTAATATGAAATATTAAAACCACATTATCCTCTTCTTGACTTGTTTGTTTTTTTCTTTTTCTCCCCTTTATTTTCTATTTGAGCGCTGCAACTTACAACACTGTTAAGTGTAGTTTCAGTCCAGTTTCCCAATGCCACACTCACCATCGGGCTGTCCATGTCCCTCAGACAGGGTGTCAATGTCCCCTCCATCCCTTATCCCACCCACTTGGCAACTTGGCAACTTGGCAATCCGCTTGTCATGTGCTAGTTGCTTACTGTGTATTTTTATAATTCATATATGAGTGAGTCTTTCTGTGTTTGTACATATCACTGTGACTTTCCTTAGCATGTTACCTTCTAGCTCAATCCAGATAGTAGAAAATTGCATGATGACATTGTTTTTGTTTGTTTTGAGTTTGGTTTTGCAGCCACAAAACCAAATGACAATGGTCAGGGCTTACTCCTGAGTCTGTGCTCAGGGATCACTCCTGACGATGTTTGGGGAACTTATTTTTAGTATCAAGGAGCAAACTTGGGTTTTGTTTATGCAAGGCAAACACCTTACCTGTTACACTGCCTCTTTGTATGTATTTCACCTATCCTTAAATTTGAGTAACATTCTATTATGTCTCGATACCACAGTTTCTTTATCCACTCACCTGTCCCTGAGAACTTGGGTTGTTTCCAATCTGAAATACTGTGAATCATGCTGCTATAAACATAGGAGTGCAAATATGTTCAACATTGTGCTATTTATCAAGATTATTTTAATATAAATGCAAGGTTCATGCCCTAAATATTGTGTTTTGATCAAAACTATAAATATTTATTCATTCACAGAGTTTTGTTGCTATGGCAAAGCATGGTTCAATTAAAATAGTCTCTTCTAATGATCTAATTTTAGTTTATTTTCTTTAAGTTGCCACTAGAACTTAAAGTGCTTATTATTCAATATGAAAATTTTCCCCTCCGTATTCTTCCCCAGTCTTTTCTAGATGTCTTGCCTACTTATATCCTTGAATATTTCGTTGTTTTAATAGTTGTTGTTTTTGCTAAGCAAGTAAACTTACATGGCAACGACCAAACTCCTTACACTCTTTAATTTTCAACAGAGTTTAAGGCAGTATTTAATTTATTAAGAAACTGTATTTAAAACTATATATGGGCTTTATGATTTTCAAGTCCTCAACAAATGAAGTTTATCTGGTATTCTCCTTTAATTTGTCCTCAGTGTATTCCCACACTTTCTTTGGGTTTCTGCTGAAACAATTAAGTTCACAGAAAGCTACTGTTCTATTCTTAGCTTACATAGATAACTTCTATGTCTTCCTGATTTACTATCACTCATATCATTTAATACAACCTGATATGTGTTTATAATTATTTGTGTGTTTTTCTGCTTGAAGTTTGTTTGTTTCTTTTTTTTTTTAGATTTGTTTTGTTTGCTTGTTTTGGAGCCACCCCTGGTGGTTATCAGGGCTTACTCCCAGCTCTGTGTGAAGGTATCGATATTTGCAGGGTTCAAGGTACCTTGTCAGGTGCATGTTAAAAAAGCAGTTTGCCTGCTTATATCTCTCGGTGTCCTTTTTTTGTACATTTTATATGTCTCCCTTCCTACCCTAGATTCAAAACTCTGTGAGCACTGGTCTATGACTGTTTTTCTTACTAACATATCCTAGTGCCTAGAAAAAAAATCTATTGTGCCATAGAACATGATCGAAAGTAACTGTTGATTACCAGATGTTGTGAGTCATATGTGAAATATCAATAACTAGCATTAACAAGCAGGTAAAACGAAAACAAAGAAACTAACTCTTAATCTTAGTGAAGACATTAACAGGAGAAGAGAGATTGAAAGAAATGAGCGAGGAGTTTTACTGGTGGTGCAAAGGCTCCCATAAAAATGAGAGCAATGAGTATTATGCAAATATTATGCTAATTTTTAGAACTTAAACTAGATGAACCCACACTAAGTTAATATAAAGAAAAATAAAGATTCTTAGATCAATACATAAAATAAACTTGAGCCCCCATTTTTGCTTAATTAAAGCACTCAACCTAGATGCTTCAAGTATCACTGTCATCCTGTTGATCATCCATTTGCTCGAGCAGGTGCCAGTAACATCTCCATTCGTCCTAGCCCTGAGATTTTAGCAACTTCTCTTTACTCGTTCTTCCCAGTGGTGCCATATTTGAGGCTTTTTTCAGGGTTATGGGAATGAGACCCATCATTGTTACTGTATTTGGCATATCCAATACACCACGGAGAGCTTGCCAGGCTCTGCTGTGCAGGCAGGATGCTCTCAGTACCTTGCCAGGTTCACCAAGAGGGAGAACTAGGCTATAAGAGGGACCTTTGTTTTATAATCTCTGGATCTTGGCAGTTGATTGGATTACATGGTGCTAGGATTGTTTGTGGGTATGGCTGCCAAGGTACTGGAAAATGGGGGGATCTGGGTGGAGGAGGCCCCAGTTCTGATCCAAGCAGGCTTAGAGATCTAAACCCCGGGCCCCCCACACCTGGGTTCCTCTGCTGGCTCCTTCATACGTGAGGCTCATCTGAATGTATGGAGAGTGGCCTTGAGCATGGCTGTAGCTGGGTTCTGGAGGTCTTTGGCTACTGGAGCTCTGCTTGGGGCAGGGAGGGAAACTCAACCTGCCTCCTCTGAGGGGCTCAGGTGAAGACAGTCAGGCATGGGTACATCAGACTCTGCTTCAAGTAAATGAATAAAATTCACAACTTCATCATTCCAACTTCATTTTAATCAATAAATGAATTTCTTACTGTTTTCACTTGTTCGCAGGTTGGCATTTGAGTTCTGACACACAAAATAGGAATACATGCATGAGTATGTTTGAAAAACACATACATTAAACAAATGCTAAGGGAAAACTACATAAGAAAGGAAAAATAAAGAAGCAAGAAATACTGAATGCCTCAATTTGACTTTGACAATCGTACTTTTATGGGTAGGTCCTAATTATTCATCCAGAGGGCCGGGACCTCATCAGTGATTTGTAGCCCACTACAGTCCCTGAAGCCTTGGTCCTGTTCTACCAGAGGTTAGTCGGGCCACATTGACAATGTTGGGGCTTTTGGGGTCACACCCAGTGGTGGTTGGAGTACTTCAGGCTGCATCTTGTGATGGGTGAGAAACCGTATGGTGTCAGGAAATAAACTCAGATGGGGCACCTGCTAGTCATTTGCTCTAATGGCTGTGCTATCTTCTAGCTTCCGTCGGAGCATATTTAACATGAAAATACATCTAAGAGGTTATACCATGATTTCAGTTATAACACTGCAAACACTACTGTCAAGACACTAAGAAGACTCTTCAAGTTAAAGTTGTTGTTGTTTTTTTTTTTGCATAAGCAAAGAAAGCTAGTTTGAAGCATAAAGCATATTGCTCTCAGAGATGGATGTGAAGGAAAGATGACCTGCAGATGTCATCCCAGAATATTAATCATTTTTGCTAAGATAGATGTTTAGCAATTAAATAATGCTTAAGATATTAAGAGATATTATGTATAATATGTAATAAAAATATAAAGTTCAAAGGCATTTGCCACTCAAGGCAATCATTTGCAGTGTTAATTCATAAAAAAATTTAAAATATTTGATCATTTCTGAATATTGAATTTATAGAGAAAACCAAGAACATATCATGTCCCCAAAGTAAAGCCACATTAATATAGAGACTGAATCAATTTCTTTATATTTAAATATTGGAAATTTTTTATCCCCTCCCACTTATGTTTTAATCAAATCATCTTAAGGTAAATAATTACAAAGTTGTGCATAATTGGGTTTCATTCATACAACTGGCACATATTGGTAGTGGGTAATGCGTACTGGTGAAGGGTTGGGTTATGAATATTACATAACTGAAACCCAATCTTGAAATCTCTCTTTTTATGTACTTTTACATAATTATGCTAATATAAAATGTTTATACATTTATACATCTAATAATAACTTTTGAAAAGTTTGTTCGTGTAATATAAGATGTTCATGCTATTTATGTTCTTTCTCATTTTTGTTTTCGTTTTTGTTTTTTTTTCTTTTTGGGTCACACCCGGCAATGCACAGGAGTCACTCCTGGCTCTGCACTCAGGAATTATCCCTGGAGCTTCTCAGGGGACCATATGGGATGCTGGGAATCAAACCCAGGTTGGCCGCATACAAGGCAAATGCCCTACCCGCTGTGCTATCGCTCAAGCCCCAAGAACATAAACCTTTAGAAACAATCATTCCATTATTGATTGTGATAAGTGTCATTCCAATAAGAAAATTTTTTTAATATTTTTATTTTTTTGCTTTTTGGGTCATACCCGATGATGCACAGCGGTTATCCTGGCTTCACACTCAGGAATTACTACTGGTAATGCTCGGGGGACCATATGAGATGGGATCAAACCCAGGTCGGCCGTGAGCAAGGCAAATGCCCTACCTGCTGTGGTATCACTCCAGTCCCAGAGAAAATTTTTAATACTAAAGATCTGTTAAACATTTTTGACCCATTTTTAATGATATATGTAGGCAATAAGTGTATCCAGGGAAAGTAATGCAATCTTGATGAGATTATAATCTAATGCATATTAAGAAGTCATATTACAAACTTATTTTAGGTTTAGAATGCTTGGAAGCAGGCTGGCGTAAAGCAAATTCTTGTATTTAGTTGTATTTACAGTTCTTTTAGAGCATTCATCTTCTCTCCTATATTAAAATAACCAGATAATAAAATTTAGACAATTGACTTTTGTGTGCCCTTGACATAGCTCATGGAATATGGAGTATTAGTAGTTTGTTATATGGAAATTGTGTTCTAAACAGACATACTTAATCTTCTTCGCATAAAGCCAATTTTGGTAATGAGGAATCTGAGTTCTTTCTTTCACTTTACATTTATATTGTAACAACAAAATTTCCTACGGAGGTGAATTAATTCATTTCATGAGGGAAATAAAGACAAAGTATACATAAATGAAACGGAAAACTCACTAATAATACTGATTGTTTCAAAATGTTATTCTATAATAAAATGTCTTCTTTAGCAAATCAATGTGGCCTGAAAGTGAAATTTTATGTATTTAACCTTAACAGCTTACCTCAGAGGTTCCCAAACTTATTTGGCTAAACATTCACTTTTAAGAGAACAATTATTCAGTGCCCTCCTGGAAATCTACATTCAAATTCATCAGGCAGAATGTGCTCTCTGGATCTTTCCAACACTCAAACACCCACAGTGGGCAGAGTGTTATTTCCCACTTTGGGAAAAATTGATTTATTTCCTAACAAAAAATAGTTGAAAGTGAGGTACTTAGTCAAACTTTTTTTTCTCCTGTTTATTAAATAATCTCACAGTCATTTGGGAACTTGGAGGCCCACAACCCCTGCATTAGCCTATCCCCAGTGAGAAATCCCACATGCAAACACTTAGTTACTTTAAGCTCAGTGAGAGCAACTTGACTGTTCAATGTCTGTGGTCTCTAAACCGATGCCCATTATTTTCTTTATTCATAATTTACTATGTAGAAGAATGATAGGCTGAGTTTCCTCCCCTCTCCCTCCTTTCCTCCTCCTCCTCCTCCCTTCCTTCCCTTTTCTTCTGCTCTCCTCTCTTCTCCCCTCCACTGGACCTCCTTCCCCTCCACTCACTTTCTTTTTCTCCATTTTCCATTTCCTCGCAACAGCCCCTGAAATATTCTATTTTTTAAATGTAAATATTGACATCTCGCAAAGAATACTCTCTTATTGGGAAAAGAAAACATATTTGTATTTATATAGAACAGTGAGCAATTGTTAGAATTATTAATTATATGATGTCTTTATCCACATATTTTTATGCAGAAACTTTATTTATTTTTTTAATGTTTTTTATTTATTTTATTTTATTTTATTTTTTTTTTTTGCTTTTTGGGTCACACCCGGCTATGCTCAGGGGTTACTCCTGGCTTTGCACTCAGGAATTACTCCTGGCGGTGCTTGGGGGACCATATGGGATGCCGGGAATCGAACCCAGGTCGGCCGCGTGCAAGGCAAACGCCCTACCCGCTGTGCTATCGCTCCGGCCCCTTATGCAGAAACTTTAAATGTGTAAATCACCTGCTGCTTTGAGTCCATTTTTCCACAAAAACTTGAGAGTAAGAGAAGAACGAACAAATGCACCAAAATGATACCATTTTTTATATATTTTTACCATATCAAGATGAATAAATTGTCATCTATGTGTAGGTTAATGTACATATGATACCATGGAAAACTATATGAAAAAAAAGAAACAAGCATAACAAAAGTTGATGCTAACAGCTGTGATGAAGGAACAAACATAGTTGTAAAATGAGAGAGAACTGAGAAATGTATAACTTTTTGCTGATGGGGTTATTAGAAAAACGTACTGAATCTATAAGTCCACTAAAAATCTGGACTTCTCTACAGTAATTCCATTCCTTATATTATACCCTAAACAACATCTCCCTATCACTGTCACTTTTATTAACTTCTAGTTTATTGAATGCCACTGAAATTTCATAGTCTACTAAGACGTATTTACAAAGGTTAAAGAAAGCAATGTTTACAATAGCCAAAATCCAGAAAAAAACAGAGTGCCCAAAAACAGATGACTGGTTAAAGAAACTTTGGTATATATACATAATGGAGTACTATGCAGCTGTTAGAAAAGATGAAGTCATGAAATTTGCATATAAGTGGATCAACATGGAAAGTATCATGTCAGAAAATAGTCAGAAAGAGAGAGATAGACATAGAAAGATTGCACTCATCTGTGGAATATAAAATAACAGAGTGGGAGACTAACACCCAAGAGTTGTAGAGATAAGGACCAGGAGGTCTGCCCCAGAGCTTGGAAACTGGACTCACATGCTGGGGGAAAAGGCAGCTCAGATAGAGAAGGGAAAACCAAGTAGAGGATGTTGGGAGGACCCATTCGGGTTGGAAGATGCAAACCAAAAGTAGACCGAACATGAAGGCCACTCAATACCTCTATTGCAAACTATAACATCCAAAAGGAGAGAGAACAAAAGGGAATGTCCTGCCACAGAGGCAGGGTGGGGTGGTGAGGAATGGGGTGTGGGTGGTGAGAGGGATACTGGGATCATTGGTGGAGGTGAATGGGCACTGATGTACGGATTGTTAAACGATTACTGTGTGAGTGAAATGCAAGCACAAAAGTTCCTAAGTTTGTAACTATACATCACAGTGATTCTCTAATAAAAATTTTTGAAAAAAAAGAAAAATATATAGAGCCAGATTTACTGCCATAATTTTGATAAATTTTTTTTTGCTGGAACCCACACTGATTATTCAAAAAATGACTTGATAGTGATTTGTTTCCAAAACCATGGATTTGGCTGACCTAGACTGACCCGGTTATATTTTTCCTGGCCATCCCTTCAAAGACTACTGGTTGCCTTATGTTGGGGCTAATTCAAAAATTATTCTTCCTCATCAGCCACTCATTTCAGTCCTCTTTCATTTCCAACTGCTGCTGTGAGGTTGGAGATTGTCAGTCATAAAACCAACAAGTTCCTGACATTATAAACAGATTATCTCTGACCCTTTTAAAAAACAACTACATATGAGATTTTCAGTCAGCCAGAGTTTCAAATTCAAAAACATCAGTGCTCAACTGGCATGTACAATTTTCATGTTCTTGTTTTCCACTACTCTCAAATTTTGTTTGTTCCAATTCAACACTTTCCTGATCTTCATGCAATGCCAATAACATTATAAGGATGTTCACATGTAAAGTGTTTCTCTCCAGCCAGCAAATCAAAACCATTAGCCAAATAGTAAGGACAAAGTATATGATAGATCAGAGAGTCAAATATTAGGAAAGTTGCTATCAAAAATATTATTTCTTGCTTCCCTGAGCTTTAAATAGCATAATGCAGTTTACCACTTAATTGTGTTAATGATGCTCACAAACTGTTAATGCTATATTTTTTTTCTGTAATGTGAAAATCTACAAACATTAGGATTTCTAATCTGGTGAAAACATTCGTGCATCATGTATCAGAAAATGGATTAACATCCACAATATATAAAATATTCAGAGAATACAGTAACAAAAATTCAACTCCATAACAAGTGGGGAGAAATATTGAATAGACATTTTATCAAGGCAACAATAAATGATGGCCAATAGATATAGGAAACTAAGTTAGAATCTCCTGCCCCTGAGCCAGGATGTCTTCACTGTGGCCCCCTTGCAAGGGGCAGGTTGAGTTTCCCTCCCTGCCCAAGCAGAGCTGTGGCAGCTGCAAACCACCAAAATGCAGCCACAGCCATACTCAAGGTCAGTCTCCACACGTTCCGATGAGCCTCACACATAAGGGAACCAACCGAGGAACACAGGTATGTGGGACCCGTGGCTGAGATCTCCAAGACTGCTCAGATCAGGACTGGGCTGACTCCACCCAGATCCCCATTTTTCCAGTAGCATGGCAGCCACACCCACAGATTGTAATCTCATTAATGGCCAAGATCCAGAGACTATAAAACAAAGTGATGCAGAATCTCGCAAAGCAGACTCTGGCAAGCTACCCATGGCATATTTGATATGCCAAAAACAGTAGCAATGATGGGCCTCATTCCCCTGACCCTGAACGTGACAGGGACGAACAGAGATGTTACTGTTGCCTGCTCGAGCAAATCGATGAACAACGGGATGACAGTGATACAGTGAAGTTTATGATTACATTTTATTAGGAAAGTGCAAATTTATATTATAAGAAACCACCTCAGACTTGTGAGAATGGGCTGTATCAAAAAGACTAAAACCAGCTAGTCCTGGCAAGTCATAGAGAAGAAATAACACTCACGCACTGTCAGAATATTCACTGCCCCAACCTTTTTAGAAAACACTGCAGACATTTTTCAAAACTTAAAAAATGGAATTGTCATATTATAGTTCTAGTAAAAAAGAGACACTTGGCAATTGATATGATATTGAGATATTTATTTTGATAATGTCTCTTTAGTTCTATATAAAAATGTAGAACTCAAGATGAAATCACTTGACTTCAGAGAGGTCTAAGGCTGAAATGTGCATCTCTAACTTATTCTCACTTTTTTCAAAACCACTTTTGTTATTTCAAAAGAAATGAAAGCAATAATTAGTTTGTACCAAGATTTAGAAATATACCACAAACACTAATTTACATACCTATGTTCACTGCAATACTATTCACAATAGCCAAGTTATGAAAACTACGTCTCCAACAATGGATAAGTGGATAAAGAAGAAATAATATAACTACACAATGTACTACCACTCAACTATAAGAAAAGATTAAACCCTTGTCTTTTGCTACAACATTGCCTAAACTGAAGGAGTCCATGCTAAGTATAACAATTCAGAAAGGAGAAGGCAAATTTTTTTTAATGTTTTATTTATTTTAATTTTTTTAATTCTTTTATTGATTCACTATGTGGAAAGTTACAAAGCTTTCAGGTTTAAGTCTCAATTATACAATGCTCAAACACTCATTACAGAGAAGGCAAATTTTGATCTCACTCCTAATTGGAATATAAACAAGAAAAGCCAAAGAACAGCATTGAACACACCCCTGGACTCTGCAGAAAGAACTAGTAGTTATGAATTAGTAAAGGGCAAGTGCATTCAGGGATCAAATAATTGGGAAGTTCAGTGAACTGTGGTTGAGTGAGAGCAGTATTTTGAGCAATATTTTAGACTACAGTGAAATTGTAATCCTGAAACATGCAATGGAGCCAAACAACATTATCTTATCTAACAAATAAATACAGTCTCCGAAGAGTTTAAAATATTGATATTGCCTCTAGCTTCTAAATGTAGACATATATTATTTTATGTTAATGAATGCATGTATAAAGATACAATATGTTCTAATAGAAGCAAAGGGAGATATGATTATATTTTTCTTTTTCCATACCTTTAATTTTCTTTTATAGGGGTACACCTAGCAGACAGCTCCCAGGAAAGTTGTTAGTTCAGTGCAAGGTCCAACAGTGCTTGAGACCATCTGAGACACCCCAGTCACACTCAAGGGACCATGTGTTGGACCATGTGATCAAACTCAGACCTCACACACACAAATTATGTCCTTTACCACTTGAACTATACCTTCATATACCTCTGGGCTGATTTTTTAAAAATTGATACTTGTCATTTTCTAGGTCTGTACCAAAAACCCACCCCTATCTTCTGCCTTATTTCACCTAAGATTTGTGAATTTTTTTTAGAAATTGTGAAACTATTTAAGGTGAGCTTATTAACAGACTTTATTGGATAATCATTTCACAATAAATAAAAATATTAAACAGTATGTTGTTTACCTGACAATAATACAATGTCAATTACATCTCAGTCAAAAAAAGAAGGCATTCTCCCAATTGCAATTAATTATAATGTTATAGAAAACCTGTAGGTACATGTTGTAGAAGATTATGTGACATATTTTGTAGCTGCACGTTATAACTATTATAGAGGAGTCAAAAATACTTAGCTCAGTTAAATATGCATCGGAGTTAATGGACAGACTAAGAATCAGGAAAAACAAAGGTGGACAAAGAAGCAATAAAAAAAACAGAAAAGTTACAGGAAACCAAAACATATGAATTAAATATCAGGAGGATTTCAGAACATAAAAATAAAACACAGACCAAAAGTGAAAATCTACTACTTGATCATAAGGTTAAAATGAGTGAGCAGTATAGAGCAGCAGTCAAATATTTAACTATGCATGCTTGAAGTGATTATACTGAGTGGAATAAGTAAGAATGTGAGCGTGATTATTGGATAATTTCAATGATATATGGAATATTAATGACTGAGACAAATATACTGTCAAGAAACTAAACTCTGAAAACTGCTGGTTACCGGAAGGGAAAAATGGAGGAGGTGTGGGAGGAATGAGTAAAGGAGTCATTTTGGTGATTGGATGGCTCTGGAATTTTGGTGGTGGGAATGATGACAATTATTAAAAAAAAAAAAATTCAGTAGTTTTCAAAATCATCCACTCCCTTTTCTTAATAAAACTTTTTTCCTGTCTTCCACAAACTTATATTTGTGTTTTACTTTTGAATTTTGCAGTTGGTGATCTTTGTCATTTAATAATCCACAGTATTTGAGTCACAGACCATGTCTTATTCTTTATAAGGGACCTTAAGGCACAATTAGAATTCTTACAAATGGACACATATACTATATATACATATCACTGTATTACTGTATCACTGTCATCTTGTTGTTCATCAATTTGCTCGAGTGGGCACCAGTAACATCTCCATTTGTCCCTGTCGTGTGCTAATGTAGCCCGATGGCGTATTAGGGGCTCTTTCAGAATCAGAGGAATGAGGACTGTCGTTTTTACTGTTTTTGGCGTATCGAGTATACCACAGGTAGCTTGCCAATCTCTGCCATTATGGGCATGAGTCCTAGGCCACTGGAGACTGGGGGAAGCAGGCAGAGGATCTCGGCTCCCGGGTCCCTTTGAGCTCAGAGTCCAAGGTCACAGATTTGTTTTATATATATATATATATATATATATATATATATATATATATATAATAAAAATGTGTATTCTGAATTCTAGTTCAGAACGTATAATCACCTACACAATGTCTTTTATTCCTTATCTTAAAATACTTCCCACATGTCCAAAACCAGATTGACATTTACTCCACCATTTCTCATTTCCAAAGTATTACTTCCTAACTCTGGGACTTGATGAATAGCACCATTGTTCATCCATTTGCTCAAGCGGGCACCAGTACCGTCTCCATTGTGAGACTTGTTGTTACTGTTTTTGGCATATTGAATATGCCATGGGTAGCTTGACAGGCTCTGCTGTGCAGGCAGGATACTCTTAGTAGTTTGCCGGGCTCTCCAAGAAGGGCAGAGGAATCAAACCCAGGTTGGCCACTTGCAAAACAAATGCCCTGCCCACTGTACTATCGCTCCCATCCAGTTGGTGAATAGCAACACCAACAATTCAAACATGTGTATACTTAAAGTGCTGAATTTACTACTACTCACTGTTTCTGTAGAATAATTTTTAATTATTCCTCAAATAATCTACTTATCACCCTTCTCAATAATATTCTAGCTAAAGTCACCATCATTATGTATCCATAATTCTTACAAATGGGTCTACCTAAATTCTGCTCTTGACATTACCCATTTCTAATTTTGCTTCATATGATTATTGTTTTATTTCATTTTCTACCCTCAAACTTACCATCAAGTTAAAAGTTGAGAACCATTCTCTTTTATTACTTTACAAATATCCTCGGCTAGAAATCTAATCAATGGTAGGTTCAACTTTCTTCCCTAATCTCAGTCTTACAAAAGTGAAACAAAGATATAGATATGATTATATCCAATTTGGGAAATTCTAAGGAAGAATCCTGACTACAGATATATATATATATATATATATATATATATATATATATATGAGAGCCTGGCAAGCTACCAAGACTATCCTACCTGCACAGAAGAGCCTGGCATGCTCCCCATGGTGTATTTAATATGACAAATACAGTAACAATAACAGGTCTCATTTCCCTGACCCTGAAAAGAGCCTCTAATTGTTGGGAAAAAGAGTGAGAAGAGGATGCTAAAATCTCAGGGCTGGGACAAATGGAGATGTTACTAGTGCCCACTCCAGTAAATTGATGAACAACGGGGTGACAGTGATGACAGTGATGACAGTGATGAAGATTCATGGAATTTGATAGAATAGAGAGATTATTCAAAACAAGTCACTGTATTTAAGCCCATTGTTTAAATTTTCATCTCAAAACCTCTTTGTTATCAAATGCTCCATATTCACAGATTTAAGAGATTAGGTTCTAGAGTGTTAACATCTTTAGAAGGTTGTTCTGTCTAACGCAGAGGTCAATTTCATCATTTTACCCTTGGTTTAATGTGGTTTAATGGCAAATTTCCTTAGCACAGACAGCATAAGCCTGTAACATATGGCCTAAAAAATTCTAGTCTTGAAATACAACTTTTCCCTTCTTTTCTCTACTCTGGCTATACTAGCCCTCTTGAAATCCCTCTAATTGTATATGTTTTCACACTCTCTTAGAACATCATATACAAGACTCTCTGCTTTTAACATCTTTTCTCCAATTTGTTTTCAGTTAAGGTCTATTATATATATATATATATGTATATATATACGTATATATATAATTTTACCTGAAATCAGACTTCTTGACTAAGCCAAAGTCCCATTTGTAGCCCTGTATACTAATTTTCCACAAGCTGTCCCAGTGAAAAGTTTACCTCATTCTGTGATGATTTAGTGGACAGTATCTTAGGCAACATGACCACAAGGCAAGGGCTGTGTCCACCACAAACTTCCTAATGCCTGGAAGGATGCCCGATATGTGGTGCTTAACAGGCATTCCTTCAGAAGATACTGTGTGTGAAGAGTAATAAATAAAACTTTTCCAGCTTGGGGAGGAGGCCCACAGGACTGGAGCACATGTCATTATGGATCATCATTTATGTGACCTATTTATCCAGTGGGAATAGACTAAGTTAAGCTGTAGTAAAATTTACTCATCTTTCAAATGTTATCAGGTCGTGATCATGATGGTTTGTTTATTTCTCACTCACTTTGTGTGCACTCTGTAGGTTCTCTGGGGGTTCCTTGTGGACTCCCAGAATCACACAGATTTCCATGTTTCTTTCTGAAAAAGGACATATTATTGCAATCCATTTTTATTTGCTTTTGCCCAACTTTAAGTGAGCAAGGAATTGCAACTTCATCATGTTCCTCCAAAGTAGAAGGAAGTTTATATATTTGAAACAATAATAATAACTATACCCAAATATTTTGGGACATAAAGTTTATATTTATTCTTTTTATATGTTTATAAAGTACTATAATATCTTCATATTTTTCTCTGTTGTTGGATATTTTATTTAACTTTACCTATTATTATTGTCATTTACACACCAACGTTCAACTATGATGAAGAAGAAATTGAGGATATCTACATGGAGCTGGAGAAGTTCGATAAAGAAGACCACACCTTCTACAAGGTCATTGTCATTGATTTTAATGCAAGATAGGACCGAGAAGTTTGCCTGAAGAACTCCACATTGGGAGCCACAGCCTAAGATGGAACGAACAGGGTGAGAGACTGTCTGAGTTCATCATGTTGACAAAGACCATCATGGTAACTCACAGTTCCAGAAGGCTGAATCTAAACCTTGGACATGGGAGTCTCCTGGTGTCTTTCAATATCACAATGAAATTGACCACATCATATTCAATCAATGGTTTTGCCTGACTGATGTCGCTGTTGTTGCAAAATTCCAAACAGAATCAGACCACCATCTCTGTGCAAAATTCTACTTCACGGAGCGGGGAGAAAAGGCTGCAAAGTCTAAGAAGAGAAGTCCCAGAATGACCACCAACTGGGAGCAATTTGGCACTATTGCACAATATGGGGAGATGCCATTGTTGACAACATTGATGAGGAATATGATCGACGGGCTCAGCACCCCAACAATTGTGTGAGGAACACCAAGAGAGAGAAAGCCACCAAAAGATGCCTGTCTTTGGAAATTCTCAAGCTCATTCGTCAACATGATTTGGTGCGAGCCTCAGACAATCACCAGCTAACATCCAAGCTTGCAAAGCTGTGCAGAGAAGCGGTAAAGGAAGATCTCAAAGAGAGAAGAGCAGCAGTATTGGCCAATGCGGCAGAAGCCAGGAATAGTATTCACAATGCTCGCCTGTCCTTCACCAAGAATAAGACCAAGAAAACTGCCCTCTGATGTCTTGGTGGATCTATCACACCTTCCAGAAGGGCAAATGAGAAGGTTATCCACGACTTCTACTTGAATCTCTTTGATAGCCACATCCACCTGCCCACATACTAAATTCCTCAGGATTGATATGTTGTTCCCAGCATTCTCCATTCTCAAATTCAGTCCACCATTTTGTCAGTAAAGAAGCATACAGCACCCAGTCCATACAAGGTCAGACCTGAACACCTGAAGAATCTCCCACTTACTCATTAATACAATGGCTCAGCTCTTCACAGACTACCTGTCTGAATGCAAGTTTCCGTCCCAATGGAAAACCAGCACGACCATTTTGTTGTACAAAAAGGGAGACATCCACGACATCAGCAACTATCGCCCGATCTGCTGTTGTTCATGATCTACAAGTTGTTCACTCAAGTCACCCTGAATAGGATTAGCAGAACACTAGACAAAGGACAACCGTGCAAGTAATCTGGTTTCCAAAAAGGATTCAATATGATTGACCATATCCACTCGGTGACCAAGCTCACTGAGGTTTTGTGGGAGTTCAAGATGCCGCTCTGTCTGCCGTTCATTGATTTAAAGAAGGCCTTTGATTCTGTTGAGACTAGAGCCATCATCAAAGCCCTAGCCAAGCAAGGTGAGCTGTATTATGGATTCACCACCAGGAGCTCACCGTTCTACAAGGAACTGATCATTGTTGTAAAGAGAGGGGTTTGTCAAAGCGACACCATTTCACCGAAACCCTTCAGTGCCACCCTTAAGAACATCATGCAATGACTGGAATTGGAAGGTATGGGAGTGAAGATAGATGGTTGGCAACTTCACCCCCTCCTCTTCGCTGTTCATATTGTTCTAATAACATGAAACATTATCCACGCTACAAGAATTCTGGCCGACTTCAACCATGAGTGTGGAAAAGTCAGGCTACACCTGAATGTCATGAAGACAATGTTCATGGGAAACGGACTGGTTTCTGATGTTCCGTTTGCTCTCAAAGAAACAAACATCTCTGAAAGCAACAGTTATGTGTACCTGGGTCTAGAACTCAACATGAAGAACGACCTGGCATCTGTGCTGCACAGGAGGAAGAGAGTGGTGTGGAACACCTTAAAGAGCGTCGAAGAAGTTAAGAGGATGAAGAACCTCCAGCTCCAGGCACATCTTTTCTTTATTTTTTTTTTGGACATTGCATTTTTTTATTTTTATTTTTATTTATTTTTTTAATATATTTATTTTTAATTAGTGAATCACCGTGAGGGTACAATTACAGATTTATACATTTTTGTGCTCATGTTTCTCCCATACAAAGTTCGAGAACCCATCCCTTCACCAGTGCCCATTCTCCACCACCAGTAAACCCAGCATCCCTCCCACCCTCCCCAGTCCAGTCTCCCCCAACCCCGCACTGCCTCGATGTCAGGGTATTCCCTTTTGTTCTCTCTGATTCAGTGTTGTGGTCTGCAATAAAGGTGTTGCAGGGCCATTGTGTTCAGTCTCTAGTCTACATTCGGTGCTCGTCATCCCTCCCCCTCATGACCTCCGACCACATTTTACTTGGTGTTCCCTTCTCTGAGTTGCCCAGAATGAGAGGCCAGCCTCCAAGTCATGGAGTCAACCTCCCGGTACTTATTTCTACTATTCTTGGGTGTTAGTCTCCTAGTCTATTATTCTATATTCCACAGATGAGTGCAATCTCTCTATGTCTGTCTCTCTCTTTCTGACTCATTTCACTTAGCATGATACTTTCCAGGCTGATCCACTTATATGCAAACTTCATGACCTCATTTTTCCTGACAGCTGCATAGTATTACATTGTATAGATGTACCAAAGTTTCTTCAACCAGTCATCTGTTCTAGGGCACTTCAGGTTTTTTCCAGATTCTGGCTATTGTAAAGAGTGCTGCGATGAACATATAAGCAGGCACATCTTTTCAACTCCACCATTCTTCCTGCACTAACATATACCTCAGAGACCTGGCTCTACGAAAACAGGATAAGAACGATATTTGGGTCTCCCAAAGAGGAATCGAAAGAGCGATGCTTGGAATATCACGTTTCACTCAAGTGAGAGAAGGAGTCAGGAGTTCTGACCTCTGTCAATGATCGATAATCAGGGACACTGTCTCATTTACCAAGACGTCAAAACTTAGATGGGCCAGTCAGGTAACGCATTTTGGAGATGACCACTTGACTAGAGCTATTACCAACTGGATTCCACGAGACGCCAAAAGAACACCTGGCTTCCCACCTATGACATGGTCAGAATTTTTTGTCAAGACCCTGAAGGAACAGTTTGAGGCTCTTCATGGTCCTGGAGTGAGCAGATGCCATTGGGCTACACTAGCATGTGGCAGGGACAAATGGAGATGTTACTGTTGCCTGCTCAAGCAAATCAATGAGCAACCTGATGATAAGTGACAAGTGATAGAAGTGAAATACTGGGTCAAAGTACTAGGTCAAGAAAAATGTTATAGTGCCATGATAATTAATGCTCTTCAATTTCATAAAAATAAATTTCTGCATTATATTCTCCTAAGATACTCTTGTTACATTTCTTGGTATCCTCATTCTACACAAAGGTTAGACAATAAACTATTCGTTGAGCAAATGTAAAGAAATCTCATCATTCTAGTTTATGATTCTGCAAGTATCAATTTGTTTGAAACTATGACTTTACAAACTTTTTAAACATGGATTCATATTGAGAAACTAAAGTTTTTTCAATGAAGATAAAATACTTTGGGAAATCAAAATAATCTAGAAATGTCATATTTTAATTTATATGACAATTTGCAAAGTTAAGCCATACATACTTACATACATACATACATACATACATACATACTTATTGTGATATAAGATTCAAATAAATCTGACTGGTTTTACACAGACACATAATGTTCCTATTTTTGAAACAATAAAATAGTACCTATATTTATCTAGTATTTGTTTAATAGTGACTAAAGTGCAAAATTCTTGTAACAACATTTGACTACTAGAAAGAAATAGCTTTATAGTGAGATATTTATAGTTTACTTAATCTCTAGGAATATCAAAAAATATTTTATATAAGAAAGCAGGCATTCTTGGGGGTAGGATGTTTTCCTTGCACAAGGCCGATCCAGGTTCGATTCCCAGCATTCCATATAGTCCCCCAAGCACCGTCAGGAGCTGGGTAACCCCTAAATATCATTGGATGCGACCCAAAAAGAAAAATAATAATAATAATAAATAAAATAAAAGAAAGCCGGAATCCTTACAATCAAAGTCTGCTCTTATAAACCAGCTGACTAATGATGCTTTTCAGTGGCTACAGTTCTCTCAATTCAAATGTAGTCACGAATGTCATTATGTGTATGTGGCACAGTTTCAGTGTTACACATATTTATCTGCCTTTAGAAATAAGAATTTTGTACCACTTGCTTCAGTGGTATAAACTATCTACAGACCTCTTTACTCTGGATTCATATGTCTAATGGAAAATGTATGATTAGGAAAACAATAAGTCAATGGCCAAACCTAGGCTCCAAGACAGAGGCACACAGTGCCAGGAATTTTCAGCTTCTGTATATAGAAAAGGGACATGATCCACCAACAATAGCACAGAGAAACACTCATCACACATAGAATCTGAATTCAGCAGCAGGAAAACACAAAAAGAAATCTTATATTAAATAAATATAATTAATAAAATTGTCAATATAATATAATTATATTATATTTAATATAGTATTAAATGTTATGTTTAATTATATTATATAAAATATAATTTAATATATAATTATGAATTATGTACAATATACTTATACTTATGTTATATTTCATATTTATAATATGATTATATTGTATTAAAATATAGTTAATATAACATTTTGTTTAATCATAACAAATAAAATATTAAAGAAGTAAAAAATTCACTTCAATTAGAAAAATATATACTTTTTGCAATTTCCTTTAGAATCTTCTACTTCCTTTCCATAGACGCCTCCTTGATACTATTTTGTTCACTTTCCTCCGCCCTTTAGCCTGCAGTATATTAATTTTGCATTAATATGTTCAAAGGAAATAATTATTTAAAATTTCTTTGGTGAGTCACATCCTACTGCTTTTAAATTCCTGATGCATTTCCCTTTTTATGTTTGGTTTATATTATTCCCTATAAAATTTACATAGTAAATACAGAAGTACATTATGAGTCATTTAAAGTATCTCCTTAATTTTGTTTATACGGAAAGGAAGAAAGCAAAAATCACAAGTGTAGTATGATACAATCATATGTTTCAGATATAAAAAATAAATACTGAATACTGCAGGTACCTCTCAAAAAATAGTCCTCCTATTAAAAAATATTTATTTTTGGTTTGGGGGGCTACACCCAACTGTGTTCGGGGTTTACTCCTGGCTCTGTGCTCAAGGATCACTCCTGGTGGAATCAGAGGACCTTATGGGGTGAACCCTGCTCAGTCATACGCAAGGCAAGCGCTTTACCCTCTATACTATCTCTTGTGTCCACTTGAGAAAGTATTTCAGATGAACTGATATTCAAGGTCAGTGTGGCCATTAGCATGAAAACTGGCATGCATAATATGAAAACATCACAGAAACTTTGTCTCACTTATTTCTTTAAGGAGATCTATCTCACTTGTAAATTTTATGTAAGACTAAATATTAAACTATGAACCATTTTTTATTGAATCAGTCTTTTTATTTTTATTGAAATCAAACTTATTTATTGAATCACTGTGAATAGACCCTGACAAAGGTATTCATGATTGGATCTCAGTTACACAGTGTTCCAACATCCAGTCCTCCACCAGTGTATATTTCCCAAGACCTGTATCTCCAGGTTCCCTCCCATTACTTCCCACCCCCCATTCCCTGTTGCTCCTATGGCACGCGTTTCTCTCCTTTTTCTCTTTTTTTCCCTCTCTCTCTTTCTCCTTTTGGGCATTATGGTTTGTAATTTTGATACTGAAAGCTTATCAAGAATATCCTGTTACCTACTTTTAACCCTCAGATCTGTCCAGCATGATCATTCTCAGCTATTACTGTCATAGTATAGATCATTTTCTGTCAAATAAGCTTATAAACATTTCCACAAACTAATTATTGCCTTCAAATAATTCCTTTTGAAACAATGAACTTTTTCTTGAAAGAAGTAAAATTACAGATGTGCAAAGTAAATTACAGATGCATATTTCAACATTGGACCTCTCTACAGTCAAGTGATCCCAATATTAGTTCTACATTTTTATATTGAAGTAGAGACATTGTCTCAGTATCTGTTTCAACATTTGTCTCAATGTTGAGACAAATATCTCAGTATCATATCAATTTCCCCAAGTATTTTTTTATAAGAACTGAACTAAGTGTTTACAAAATCAACAGTTTTTAGAATTTGAAGTGATAGTCTTTCTGATCTTTACTCGGTCTCATATTAACCAGATGCACCCTGATTTTCCTGATTCTCCAACATGCTTCTTCATATTGAAAACATTATCAATTACTTTGTGGTGTGGTTGGGTTGTGAAAACTTTGTCTAATCTAACTGTCATATATCACAAGTGATAAAATTCAAGTGAAAATACTTAAACTGAAGTGGATGTCAAGCAAAGATAATGAAACTTAAAAGGTTTAGGAAAAAATATATATATATAAATCATTGCAGTGAAGCATTATTTGGGATTTTAATTTCAACGTTGGTTTGCTTTGTTTTGGGATCACATTGGCTAGGCTCAGGGCTTACTCCTGGCTCTGTGCTTAGAGATTAGTCCTGGTGATACCTGGAGGACAAAATGTGGTGTCAGGAATCAAACATGGTGGGTGTCATACAAGGCAATCACCTGCTATCCTCTGGCTCCAGTCCCTCATGAAATATTTTGTAGGAAAATACCAAAGAACACAAATATATAAATGCTTCTAATAGGTATTTTTAGCATAAGTAGCTAAAAGAGCTCTCTAACAATGAAATCATTGCAGGTTACTGTATCTTTATTGTACTCCCAAGTGTAGTAAGTTTTACAGGCCAAGATTTCTTGAAAACAAATTACTGATCCATTAGAACAATAATTATCCTAGAAGACTTTCATTTAGAGATGAAATCTCTGACTCCTATTGAAAGGACTTAGGACATAGTTCCATTTCTAATAATGTCTAACTGTGGGGCAGGCATGGGGGCGGGGAGAAATCACTCATTTGTTCTCACTAAATTATCATGATAACCATCTGATGCATTGCATGTAAAATTACAAGAATATTTTTACTGTAATAATGTCTGATTTGTATTGCTTCACATCATCAATAATTCTATGAAATATATTACTGCTTAAAAATAATTACCAAGGAACTATCAACATTTTAATGGTCACGCTAAAAATAATAACAAGAATAGTAACAAAAACAGCTGTATTATTTAGATATGAATTTCAGTGCACATCTGAGAGATTATATTTCAATTCCTAGGAGTTTGCTTTACTCTATTATCTCCATCTAAAAATGATTTGTCTGTGAAAATAATTTAAAAAAAGAAGAAAATAATTTTTACTGTTATGTTTTTCCTCTTTGGCTTAATTATTTTATGTTATTGTATGTAAAGCTTTAAGCATAAAGCCACAACATCCACAATAGTGAAGTCCCAGTAACCTGTACTGGTATATAAATATGACTCTGTCATTTGTAATTTAGTGAAAGAACCAGACAAATAAAAGGGCATTCTAAACTTTTAAATCCAGAAATTTAATAAAGAAGAGAAATGCAAGGGGAAAAGAGGAAAAAACAGGCAAGGAATTTGAAAAATATTTGACAAAAGAAAGGTGTTCAAGGGGCTGGAGTGATAGCACTGCGGGTAGGGCGTTTGCCTTGCACGCGGCCGACCCGGGTTCTAATCCCAGCATCCCATATGGTCCCCTGAGCACCGCCAGGGGTAATTCCTGAGTGAAGAGCCAGGAGTAACCACTGTGCATCACCGGGTGTGACCCAAAAACCAAAAAATAAAATAAAATAAAATAAAATTTTTTAAAAAGAGAAAGGTGTTCAAGAGATTCATTTTTATGATATGAAACCCAGTGATTATTTCTCTCCAGTGTGCTTTACCAGAACACAGCATGTAAGGATTAGCTCAAACTGATTTGAAGGAAATAATCTCTTTGTGAAATATCTTTCAAAGTCAAATATGATGTGATCTGGCACTGGGAAGACAGTGCCAGGTCGCTCACTCAGCAGTTATCTCTCCAAGTAGGAAATATTCATTAGACATAATACCGAGTTGTTTGCGGGCACTTTCATGAACAAACTTGTTCCTGACATTACTTGTAGGTTTTAGTCTGTCTCGTTTCAGAGATGGCTTCTAATACTATCTTGTAGCTATATCACTGCTTGATATTTAATATGCAGAGTGTAATTAAACTTGTTAACTTTTACTTTAAAAAATTAGTACAAAGCTCAGAGAGATAAAAAAAAATGTGAAGGTGAAACCCTGTGTTCAGCTGACCCAGGTTCACTCTCTGGAACCCTAAAATCCTATGGGGGAGGGTGGAAGGTCCTTGAGTACCAAAGGGTGGCCTGAGTAATTCTGGCTGGTCAGTAAAGCATCCTCAAGCCCTTATATTGAATTGACAACCTGGTTGGTCAGTAATTATTGGGAGTGACCCTTCATCCTACCCCTTCAACACTACTTGGAAAACCTAATTTCTCTCATAGTAAGATATATAGGAAAACTGAACACCCGAGCAGAAAATATCCTCATTTATATTTAAGTACAGGTAGTAGAATATGGGAAAAATAAGAAAAACTATCACTGATGGAAGTAAAATATGAATACATTATAGCTGTCATTTATTTTCTTTTTTATTTTTTTTGCTTTTTTGGTCACACCCAGCTATGCACAGGGGTTACTCCTGGCTCTGCATCAGGAATCACCCCAGGCAGTGCTCAGGGGAACATGTGGGCTGCTAGGAATCGAACCCAGGTCGTCCATATGCAAAGCAAATGCCATACCCGCTGTGCTATTGCTCCAGCCCTTATAGCTGTAATTTCTAAGAAAGAAAGTCTATATTTTAGAAATTCATAAGAACAGTTCCTCTTAATTAGATTTATTTTTTTGTTTAAAGAATGAGAACAAAAACTAAATGAATGAACTAATTCGATCATTCAAATGAAATATTTATGAATCTCATTATTATAAAACATGATAAAACATTATCTAATTCCTTTGGCAAATGATTCATAAATACTTAGTCACTATCGTGTTAAAAACACATTTCTAAAGAGTCAGTATCCCGTTCTCACAAACCACACATATATTTTTCCATTGTGAATTTTTCATGGAAAATAATATACATCACCCCACCCCCAATCAAAATCTCAGAATAATGCTTCCTGCTGTCACATCCGAAGCCAGATGACCTAATCCAGTAGAAACCACATCCTATTTAAGTGTGTCTCTTACTCTCTTGAGACAGATTTTTGGCTGGACTTCTCTCTTCTATGGTTATCAAAGCAGAGATAAGACATGCTGGAATTTCCAAAACAATCCAAAGTAACAGATTTAAACATGGTGGAGATAAATAGATAATTTTCCTTGCAATAAAATAAATATGGAGCCTGAGTGATAGTATAGCTGTGTAGAGTGCTTGCCTTGATTATGGTTGACCCAGGTTTGGTCCCTGACACCCCATATGAATTATGAGCACTGCCAAGAGTGATCCCTGAACACAGAGCCAGGAGTGGTCCCTGAGCACAGAGACAGGAGTGAGATCTGAGTACCAAAGGATGACCGAAGAACAAAAAATAAATAGATAAGGTCTGAAAGTATTTAGTGAAATAAGATAAGTTTATTTGGGAAATATGAAGAAAGAAAAGATGATTATGCATTCAAGAGAGAATGTAAGTGCTTCCTGATTGGAGAGAGCCAAGTACACATCCCAAGTAGTGATGTGGATGAATCTCTAAGATGAAGAATGAATTAAATAATCAAAAAATAGTAATTAGAATCCAGAGATGTAAATGACTCTAAATTGTTGAAATGTGTGTGTGCCTTGATTCAGATTTTATACAGATTCCTGAAACTACCCTCTACAGTCTGTTTCATTACCTGCCTTGAATATTTAACCATATCTTGACCTAAGATGTAAAATTCCTTTCATTTACTTTATGCCTTATGGAGACTTTCTATCTTGTAGAATCACCTGCATGTCAATTGAGATGTGTGCTCTTTTTTGGCTTTTTCTCTCTGGAGAAGCCCATAATAACCCCTGCCCCCCCCCACCCCATTCCCATATTCCTCTAAAGAACTTTTCTAAATAAATCTATTATACATAAAATACATCTGTTGTTAGGGTGTTGCCAAGGTTGAGAGTTCAGATTTTGATGGTTTTCTGTGTTTTACTTTGCATGGCTTTGTTCTAGCATTGGAGCCCCTCCCCCACACCTGGGATTTTGCTTTGCAAAAATTTTCAGCCTCCTTCAGATGGATCCTTATCTTAAAGGCTTTTACAGGGATTGGGGAATTCTATTGTTTTTCACCAATCCATTTTACCAGTCTTCCCAGCCCCCATCTCCCTGCCTGCAGCAACAGGGTGATTTTATTTCACATTGCTATAATTAATGTTACTCTCTGAGGAGAGTAAATTGGGGCCTGAATAGGGGTGGTTAGGAATGAGTGAGGGTCTTTTGGAAAGGGTAGCTTATGAAGAATTTTTGGATGTAGTATTTTGAAAAAAACATTGAAATATAAATGTTATCCATCACATGATCAGTTTCATACAAAAGGGGGATGTAAATAAAACAGACATAAGGAGCCGGACAGATTGTTCAGCAGGTAGCATGTTTGCTTTGTATGTACATGACCCAAGTTCAATCTCCAGCACTGCATCTGATCCCCTAGCACCACCAAGTGTGATCCCTGGAGTAAGAACTGAGCAAAGCTGGATGACCCCCAAACAAACAAAAAACCAACCAAACAAACAAAACAAAACCCACATTAGATTCAAGAAACTACATCAAGACAAGTATCATTACTTTGGTGTGAAGAGTATAATTGTTGGGGGTAAAGTTTATCATTCTTTCATGATCTGACTATCATATGAAAGAGACAATAGCTTTCCTTGTACACCAAAGTACACTTTCAATTATTCTTCTATAGAAAACAGTGTTGGATGCAGGAGTATGATTTTTTTCTAGTTTATATGGTAGGTTGAGCACAGGTTAGAAGTCAATATTTTCTAAAAGAAGTCTGTTCACTTCTCTCAATGGTGGTGTACAACAAATCATACAACAAATATTACAACGAGGAAGACTCACTTGAATTTCGATGTCCAGAGTCTTTAATGGCTCCGTAATATAGATGTTACTAATGTGCTTGTGAGTAAGCTCAGTTCCAACTCCTGCAGATATGTCATTGAACCCCTTTTGTTTCACATTGTTTTACTATCTAGTGGGACTCAAGAATTCCAAGTGGAACCAGAGATATAAATCAAAGCATTGGGGAGCATGCTTTGCATGCAGTCTTCGTTTTACCCCTTAACTCCACATGATGGTCCGGCTAGCAATATTGGAAGTGGTCCCAACTTTGAGTTGGAAATGACCCCAATGCAATAATATACCTTCACCCAAAACAAGAATTCCACGTAATCAAATACATTTTTCAAAAAATATACTCTAAGAGGTTGGATATTACCTGCTAGGAACTTGGGACAGATACCATAAATCTCGAGGTAAGATCAGATTCAGCAGGGTGACAATTCTCCATAACTCTTCAGTGCCATCCTCGAGAACATCATGTGATAACTGGTATGGGAAGGAATGGGAGTGAAGATAGACAGTTGGCAACGACACCACCTCTGCTTTGCTGATGACATCGTTCTAATAACACCAAACATTAGCCAAGCAGCACAAATGCTAGCCAACTTCGACCGCGAGTGTGGAAAGGTCTGACTACAGCTGAATCTCACCAAGATAATATTCATGAAAAACAAACTAGTTCCTGATGTCCCATTTGCTGTCAATGGAACGAACATCCCCGAAGGCGAATGCAGCAGTTACATGTACCTGGGTCGAGAACTCAACATGAAGAACGACTTGGCCCCAGAAATGTTCTGGAGGAAGAGAGCAGCATGAAACGCCCTCAAGAGGTCAAAGAAGTTGTTGAGAGGACAAAGAACCTCCAGCTCCAGGCACATCTTTTCGACTCCACTGTTCTTCTGCACTAACATACGCCTCAGAGATCTGGGCCCTACGAAAACAGGATGAGAACACTATTCAGGTATTCCAAAGAGGAATTGAAAGAGCTATGCTTGGAATATCACATTTCACTTGAGTGAAAGAAGGAATCCGAAGTTCCAACCTCCATCAATAATCAAGAATCATGGAAGCTGTTTTGTTTGCCAAGGTGTCAAAAATCAGATGGGCCACACATGTAATGCAATTTAGAGATGACCTCTGGACTAGAGCTGTTACCAAGTGGATTCTATGGAATGTCAAAAGACCGCATGGCCGCCTATCTACGAGATGGTCAGACTTCTTCAAAATCCTGAATTAACAGTTTGAGGCTCTTCATGTTCCTAAAGTGAGCAGATACCATTGGGCTACACTAGCATGTGACAGGGACCAAGGACAATGGAGGCACTACTGGTGACCCGCTCAAGCAAATCGAAGATCAAAGGGATATCAGTGATACAAGAGATCAGATTATTTATTCTAAATCAGAACTTTCATGCTTTCTTCCAAAAATATCCATGAAATTGGCACAGGTTAATTTGTTAATTACAGTTAGAGAAAAATCTCAGATCTTACATAATCTTAACAGGAAAATAAAGAAGGATTAAGTGAAATAATATGTCTAGAAAGGGTGTAAGAAAGGGTCACATCGCAGATTTCTTAAATACCTGGCTGATTTAGTTGAGCTTATTTTTTTCAAGATAATTTGACATTTTTAAAGTCTCATTAATACATAGAAAGAAAAATTGCATGTGATTGGAACGAGTACATATGAGTATATATGAGAATTCAGAAAAAAAATTATGAAGTTCTATAAGGTGAAAGCATGGAAGATGTTGAAGACTAAGCTTTTAAATTAGTGTTCTAGTTTTTAGCAACCCAATCTGAATGTCATAAAGTAAAGCTAATTAATGATAGTGAAGAAAGAGAGATGCAGGAGTATAAAAAATACACAAAGAAGATATGAAATAAATGACAGAAGAAACATAGAATGACAAAATGATTTTAGGAAACATTAGTTTACCAGAGTTTAAAATTTTCTAAGTTGTTAAAAATATCAGTAAGGTTCAGAATCTCTTAAAAGATTTCAGGTTGTTCAGATTTACTATGAGTAAAAATGAAGCCTCAAGAGAAAATAAGTTTGGAATTAGAATTCATCATATATAAAGCTATATAATTGTTTCTTACTAAAGAGAATTTGAGGCAGTATAAGAAATTAATCACATGCTACAAGTCAAAATCCCAAATAAATGAAGATAGTGAAATTAGCAAATGATGAAATGATTACTTGATCTACATGTGTCATAGCTAGTGACAAGAACCTAAAATTAAGGAAGCATAGAAAATTAATCACCAGAAATTCTCAACAAAGTTGGTACGATATTAGTATCTGCATATTTTACTTTTACTATACTGAAGATTGAACAATCTAGATATAAATGTCTATAAGTTTTTGATAATGGAAGAGATGTGGGTTTAAAATTGAGAATCAGGAAATGGATATACACAGCATTTGAAGACAAGGTTCTTTGCAATAGGAAAAGCTAATGTCATTGTATGCAAAGATTCGTAAAGCTATGACAGTTAATTTTGTATATAAAGGTGACCAAAACATGTTGGGTAAGTATGTTATGCATATTATTGGATAAATATTATTCTGGAATGTATCTCTGAGCATTTTTAAGTTAGATTAATATTAGAATCTAATTTTCAGTGTAACAGATTTGTACCTATGTGTATGATCCTTGATGAAAGTTATTGAAGGTCTAAACATAACAACAAATGGCTCAGAGAGAAATAAGTCACCCTCCAATAATCAGGCTTCACTTGTCTTTGCATATAGGCTTGCAATTAAACTATACCATCAGCACTCCTGAGCATCTAACTTGCCAAATGTGAAATTGTTACTGGGGCTCCTCATTCTCCATAACTCTGTGAGGCACTATCTTTAAGTTTATGTTTTTAATTTATTTTATTTGCTTTAAATTATTCTTAATTGAGTTATCATAGTTTCCAAGACTATAAGAGTTGCTGTCTTAGAATTTCCGATCTATATGCCAATCATTCCACCAGCATTCCCAGGTCCCTCAACTACTATCTCTTGATCCATTCCCTCCAAGCTCCCAGCCACTCAGTATTTTGGATTGATTTGCAGATATTGTGAAAGACATAGGCATAGACTTAACTATGGGAAAAAATACAAACACAGATCTCCTGTTATTTCTGCTTCTCTAGAGCATATAACAGAGAAAAATTGGGAAAACATTATCAATGAACCATGAGACATTGAATAAAAAAAGCATACACAAAGGGAAGTGAGAGTGATAGATAGCACAGGGTTGTATGGAACCCAAGAATGAGAGTGTAATGAGACTTATTTGGAACGTGTTTAAAGTTAAGTGCAAGGTCCTTCATCCAGAATAAATCCTATCAAATTAGCAAAGTTTAATCTTAGCCAAAGTTTCCAGAGGGATGCTGTTAAATTTTTACTTAGTTGTTGCCCAAGGGACGAGTTTATTAATGTGGTCTCCTAGCAAAATAATCTGAGCAAGGATCTTGGTTGTCTTCAACCTCAACAGTGGAACACCGAATAAGTTAGTTTATTGTATGTGGTCTCCTAGCAAAATAATCTGAACAAGGATCTTGGTTGTCTTCAGCTTCAACAGTGAAACAGGGAGCCTCTACGGTGGAACCTAGAATAAGAGAGCCAAATATTTCCTGGTAATTGGGAGAAAAGCACATTCTTTAAAACTGAATCACTGCAATTAGAACCACACATACATCTTAATTTAGAAGCCCAAATCATGACAGTATCTGCTTGGAATAATTAAAATAAAGACATTTTTTCCCTAAGGAAATTGAGTCAATGCATCTTTCTGAATCCTTTTTTTTATGTTTTCCTTCTTTTGCTACTTAGTTTGTGAACCATAATGTGGTTCCTTGAATTGCATGACTGTACCAAAGACATTAACAAGTGTGATTCCCACAGAGATCCGGTCTTCCACAAAAACAGCTAGTTGAACATCCGGCTAACAACAAAGTGATATTGCTTCATTTTTAATTAACACATTGTCTCTTGGGAGTTGACATTTCTAAGTACATTAGAGAATCATGTAAAGACTTCCAGGAAATAAAAAGAGCAAAGCAAAGGTTTAAGAAGTAGCATTTCTTGGAATTCCTTTTTTTTTATGCCATGAATCTCTTATCTATCCTACACCCTCTTTATCAAAATAATGCAAAGGGCTAAAAAATTATCCAATTACAATATTATCAAATATTAAATTAAATGTTATCAAAATACATTTAAAACAATGTTCTAATATGTATACATTTCTATTAAGACATTAAATTATAAGGCATAGAGACATATTTAGTAAGTGACCTAGTTTTATTTTGTTCTTTTTACCCTTTCTGGTTTTGTGGTCACACCTAACGGTGCCCTGGGCTTACACCTGGCTCTGCACTCCAAGATTACTCTGTCAGGCTGTATACTATGGGGGAAGAGAGACAGGGATTGAGCCCAAGTCAGATGCATACAAGTCCTTACCCACTGTACCCACTCTGACCCAAGTAGCTTAATTTTAAATTGGTATTTAATATGACATATTTAGAAATATCTGCAACAACAAATGCAATATGACACTTCTGTTTTTAATGGTGTCTTACTAATACTCCTTGAGTTTCTTTCTAGCCTATACTTATGATTGATGTACATAACTGATATCATGCAGAGGTTAATAAATTACAGATATAGTTTTTTTCCTCACTTTTATCCTCTGACAGTCAAGAAATGAAAGAGAATGATTACATAGTCTTTTTGTGCTAGACATTGTACTATAGAGGATTAAAAAATGACCAGAACATATTTTTTGGCATTATGTACATTGAAACCTAGTAAAATAGCCAAAATTAAATAGATATAGGAAATAAAAAGATAACTATCTTGAAATTTTGTAGAATGTGTATTAGATGGCACAGAGATTATACCTGACTGTAGAATCTACACTAGGCATAAAGATATCTTAGCACAGTTGGTAGGGGTGTTTGCCTTGCACATGGCCGACCCGGGTTCAATTCCTCCACCCCTCTTTGAGAGCCCGGCAAGCTACCAAGAATATGCCACAAGCACGGCAGAGCCTGGCAAGCTACCTATGGCATATTAGTTATGCCAAAAACAGTAACAAGTCTCACAATGGAGACTTTGCTGTTGCCCACTTGAGCAAATCAATAAACAATGGGATGACAGTGATATATGACAGTGATAGTTGCACAAAAAGCAAACATTTTATTTTAAACAATTTAAAATATTCTTAGTAAAAGTGATTAGCTACAAACAACATATGTACCTATGTTCATAAAATAAAATTAACAAAGTTTTATACAAAATGATATTTACTAATAAGATACATTTACAGAGCATTTAAATGGGATATGGCTGGCTATGAAAGTGATACGTAGCAACATGTGAAGTTACAGCTGGATTTTCTATATGGGTCCTAACATTTCTGTGATTCTATAAAGGGCCAACTAAATCTCTTAGGAGGTAATTTGAAGGGGAAGTCAAAATACAAGAAAGCTGGTAAAAATTACTTTCCTATGGTATTTTCTGGAAAACACTATTCTGAGACATGTTAAAGATACTCAATACAAAAGTGTTCCATCAACAAATATGAATAAGCATATTTATATGCATCCTTTAAAAATAAAAGAGACATTAGATTTCAAGAAACCCTCCAGTGAAGAAGCCTGCTTAAACCTTATTTTTTCCATAGCATTTAGGCCTATACCAGGAGAAGGTATTATATTAGTAAAGGTATTTAATTTAGAAAAAAATAATCGAGAAGGAGGGGTGAGAGTACATAGGTTTGGGTGAATCTGTTGTATACCTCAGATTTCCGTCATCACAAGAGCCCCCAATTCTGGTGTAGCCCCGACGCCCCCTCCACCAAGTCTAGTAGGGTGTGGCCCTGGCTCTACCAGGGTGCAAGTTATCTCCAACACCATAGAGTAGCAACCCACTCTCAAACCCTTCCATTGACTGACCACCTGGGTGGAAAGAATGCCAGCTGGGGCCCCCGGCCTCTTGAGACCTTCTTGGGAGCTCCCTACTTCCCCACCCACCACCATATCCCAGAAGAAAGAACTTATGAAGACTAAAGATTTTATTGTTTTGTTTTGCTTTGTTTTATTTTCCTGTGATTGCTGAATTATCCTGTTTGGATAACTGCATTTGCTATAATATCTCTAAAGTACAGTGGCTTAACCTGAGAGATGATTATTTCTTATTAGCATAAAACAAAATGGAGAGGGCAGAATGATAATACAGTGGGTGGGGTATTTGCCTTGATTCATTCCTAATACCCTATATGGCCCCTTGAGCCCACCAAAAGTGACCCCTGAGAGCAGAGCCAGAAGTCCTAAACACTTCTAGGTGTGAGCACCCCCTATGCCCCAACAAACCCTCAAAATGGATGTGCCTCATCCAGTGATGTTTTTCAATTACTTTCCTCCAGAAGTTGCAAATATCCTTCCATCCTTCCAGCTCCAAGGTCTCAGAGCTGTTTGCATTCAGCTCACTGACTTCCTTTGCTTTCAGCTCACCAATTTCTTTTCATTAAGAAGCATCTAGAGGATTTTTTGCCTAATCCACTGAAAATGCCCAGGTCCAATAACTCTTTACACAGTCTCTCTTTAGGACATTCAATTCAATTACCTCTTGGAGTAATACAATGAGATAGTGAAGACCTCTGCCAGGGGTCTTTACCTTTTCCCCCCCAGCTTTATATCCGTGGTCCTCAATGAATATCCAATAATCCAGTTATGCTTAGTTACAAATGTGATCCCACCATTTACCTCTTTGAGACATTACTCACACTTCATCCAGTCCCAGGAATCCCTGTTACCTTTTATATCCTCCAAGACAACCTGACATTTCCATTTGTCTCTAAAGACCCCCCAGTTCAAATTTCACCTCCTTCATATTTGCCTCATTTAATCCTCTCAACTATCTTAAAGCCTTTCTAGAATGGCAGTTGATTACTCTGGTTTGAGTTTTAGATGCAACACCCCAAATAAGCCCATTCTAAGGCCTTGAGTGCATCTATCGTTAAATGGATAACTTTGAGCACACTTGATTTCCAGCAAATGATGAATTAAAAAATTCTTTCATTTCACAGAATTGAGTTCTGATATCCAAAAATGGATTATTTATAATATTGAAAAATCTACCTAATCTCAGAAACTCTAGGTAACAAGATTTTCTCAGTAAATTTAATGGACATGAAAATAAAAGAAGTCACATGAACAAAATTAATAATTCTGTGAAAACTATAAGTACTCTAAGGAACAGAAAAGGATGGGTGCACATGAAAAGGAGAGAGTATAGAAGAAAACATATTTCCCTGAAAAAAATGCTGCTGTATTAATTTTTAATATTACCAAGAGTGAGATTAAAACTTAAAATATGTAAATATCCTATTTTTGCTTTCTTTCCTTTTAGAGACCTTCTAGTATTTGCTGCCAAAAAAAACTAGACTGTTTAAGCTCAGGAATATATTTAGAAAGTTAAACCCTTTTAAGTAATCTTAGATGAATTCTTCAAATAATATTCACCGCTAAGTTTTCATTAAGTGGAATAAAATTATCATGTCTTAGTTTCAAACTTCTGAAACCTCCCAAGTTTTGAGTATTTTTTGTCATAATCATAAGGAGCTGATGGGGATTTAAAAAAAAAAGCAAGTAGAAGCAGATTCTGTAGCTCATTCCCTTAAAGAATGCCAATGCCGAAAGATGTGATTCTGAAAAATTCATCCTTTTGTTGAGGCGCTCCTTCCTTCACTACTCATGTTAGTGTGGTGAAAGCAGAACTCCCAGCGAACTCCTATGAAGTCACTGATCAAAAGTGATACACTAACATTTCAGGACCTATACTGTAAACCATAATGCCCCCCAAAAGAAGGAGAGAGAGAGAGAGAGAGATGGAGACAGAGACAGAGAAAGACAGAGACAGAGAGAGAAAGGAGAAGAGAAAAGAGAGAGGAAAAGTGCCTGTCATAGAGGCAGACTAGGGGTGGGGGCCGGAAGGAAGGAAACTGATAACATTCCTTGTGGGAATTGTATACTGGTGAAGGAATGGGTGTTGGAGTATGGGTATGAAATTGGTACCACCGAAGTCCAATCAGGAACAACTTTGTAAACTGTGTATCCTTTAGTGATTTAATTTTTAAAAAACAAAAAAAAAAATTGAATGCATTGAATATTATTATAGAATTCTGTTATTTAAAAAAAAACTACTGTGGGTGAGAAGAATAGCTCAGTGACTTAAAATTTTGTCTATTTGCAAATATAAGATTTTTTCAGTAAATTTAATGGATATTAAAATAAAAAAAGTCACATGAACAAAATTAATAGTTCTGTGAAAACTATAAGTACTCTAAGGAACAGAAAAGGATGAGTGCACTATATATATATATCTATTGACCAGACCTGGTGATGCCCAGGAGTATATATATCATGGAAAACATACATATGGAAAACACATGATTCTAATTGCAAACGTAAAACAGGATGAGTCAAGTATGGGTATGAAATTGGTACCACCGAAGTCCAATCAGGAACAACTTTGTAACTGTGTATCTCTCAGTGATTTAATTTTTAAAAAACAAAAAAGATATTGAATGCATCGAATATTATTATAGAATTCTGTTATTTAAAATGCTATGTATAATATATATCATGTGGATATATGCATATATATCCACATGATATATATTATACATACCATGTATGGCATATACCACATGTATGTATATACCATATATGCTACATACCATATACATAATATATACCATATATGCTGTATATATACTACATGCATACATATACATATGCATATATCTATATACATGGCAGCTATATATACAGACTATATACACTGTATATAGCCCATTGAGGAAATTGGGGTGTCAAGAAATGAGGACCACTATCTTTCACTTGGAGGGAATTACCTTTTTTTCTCAGAATAAATAAAGATAAGTAAGGAGACAAGATAGAATGAAAGACCCACCTATATGATTACCCCCCCCCCCACATTCTTCTACATCACTGAAAGAGAAGCTGAAATCACTCCTTTCAGAAAAGGGCAAACAAAGGCCTCCAACAAGGACCAGGACTTCTCAGCCCCCAGGGCCTCGCTGCCCTGGACTTTACACTGCTCTGCATTCTTTAAGTGCAGGTAAGAGTTTACCCAGGGGCCAGCTACTCACAGTACTTAATGGAAGGTGGGGGGAGGGGCAGTCCTGTATCATTCTTTTTGGGAGACAGATTTCTACTTCAACAGACTTATGTGTTCTTAAATTTTTTGAGTATATTTTGTTATAATACTATTTATAATTTTGAAAACGTAAGTTGAAGTTTTGCATAGAGACAAGATCTTAAAACCAAAGCTTAGATTATAACCAGTAGGTTTGATTTTATGGTGCTTCAAGGACTGATTACAATTTCATTTTATTAATTTATTTTTATTTGGGGGTCAGTGTTACACACAATAAGGTACAGCTGTTAGTTACTCCACACATAGTGCTCAGGGATTGCTCCTGGCAGTGCTCTGGGAACAATGAAGCACCAAAGACTTCATGAAGCCAACTCCAATGGTGGTGCTCAAACATTGACTTGTGCTGTCTGGGTGTGTCACATCACACACCACAGTGCTCACACACTTGAACATAGTTGTGTCCACAAAGATTTGAATTTTTGGTTTATTATTCTTGTTCGAATATGTTCTGTACTCTGGTTTTCCCATGAGTCATTCCAGACCTTAATTTTTGATGGAATTCATTGTGCCTTGGATCCATCAATAATGATCCAGCAAACACTTCTTTCTCAGGGCTGAAATAGATCATTTATAAATCCCCAGGCTTTTCACTCCTGTGATGCTCACATGCATTCTGATTGGAGTGCTCACTTAAGGTCAATGTGGTGCCCACGTACATGCTCACAATGGCACACCCTTCCTGGCCATAGTGCTTATGCATCATTTTTGATGCATGATATATATATATATATATGTGTATATATATATATATATAGTTCATATTGTACCAGCTGATAGTGCAGTGTGTAGGGCATTCACCTTGCATGTGGCGGACACGGGTTTGATTCCTCCGCCCCTCTCAGAGAGAGCCCGGCAAGCTACCCACAGTATCTCGCCCACAGGATAGAGCCTGGCAAGCTACCCGTGGAGTATTTGATATGCCAAAAACAGTAACAACAAGTCTCACGATGGAGACATTACTGGTGCCCACTCAAGCAAATCGATGAGCAACGGGATGACAGATGTTTTCCATGATATGTATGATATATATATATATATATATATATATATATATATATATACACACACATAACAACCACACCACATTCCTGGCTCTATGATTAAGATTCACTCCTGGTGAGGTAGGACTCTCTTTAGTGACGTAGCCTGTAGGTGATCCTGGGAGGGGAGGTGTTCCCGGCGCGCCTTCCGCCCAGAGATGAACCAAGAGCCGCGGCACGAGAAGCAGAGCCTCCGCGCCTACTGACTGTGATCCTGAGGTCTCCTAACCCATTTTGGCACCAGAGCAGATTCTTGCAGCCATCCATTTTGACTGTGAACTGAGCTAAAGTACTAGAAACCCAAAACTCAAAGTCTTCACTTTTACCAAGGAAGAGAAACTATTAGATGATGCTTATTCAGCAGGCCTGATTGTTGGGGAAAATTTCCAATCAACAATAGTGAGTTCTGTATGGAAATATGAAATGTACTCAATATATAGAGAGAATAATGGGAATATCATTAGGTACTTAGATGGGGGGTGGGGTGGGAGGGGGGTGTATTGGGGTTCTTGGTGGTGGAAGGGGTGCACTGGTGAAGGGATGGTGGTTTAATCAGTATTTGACTGTGACTTAAACCTGAAAGCTTTGTATTTTTTTTCTTGTTTTCACGGTGGTTCAATAAAATATTTCTTAAAAAAAAAAAAAAAAAAAGATTCACTCCTGGTGGTGCTCGAGGAACCATATGGGGTAACTGGCATGGAAGTCAGGCATGCAAGATGAGCACCTTATCTCCTTTACTATCTCTCCAGCCCTGTCCAGTTCTCATGTGTATGGTTTCAAATTGGTTCCTAAGCTACAAATGTTTCTAATGTTAATTTATTAATCCCACACCAGACAGATACATATGGGATGGGACAACATCTCTTGTGCCCCCTCACAGATATAATTCAGATTTATTTGAATTAGGGAAAATAATTAGAGTTTTGAAACTATTCAAATTTTCTAAACTTCAAGAGAGTTCATCAAAACTCAGTTTAATTTACTCTGATTTATTAACTTTACTATATTTGTCAAACATATTTCTTGCTCATTTTACTATTTAAATTCTTTAATTCATATATGCTATACCCTCTTAGAAGGTATTGCAATTGTTTATTTGAAATTCACATCAAGTAATTTTCTTTTTCTTAACTTAAAAAAAATAAGTGTTTTGAAATTTAAATGTCTCTTCACACTTCTCTCTCACCTTGAAAAACAGCATTGTGGAATGTTTTTGTATGTGTCCTTCATTTCCCCCGGTAGTAACTTGCAATAGACTAAGAGTTTATAAAATACATATTTACCACATGAATTCTGGATCATAATTTTAAAAGTCTTTTATCCGAAAGTCCGATGTCTAAAGGTCTTCAATACATTGACACGTTGGAGAAATGAAAGTAGCATTTTCTTTCTTGAAGCTAATTGCTGATTCTCTTTGCTTCTGTATGAAACCCAGTTAATCATTCAGAGTTCAGGAACTGTACAAACTATGTGATGTTGAGAATTGAAGATCAGAACATTCCATCAATAATGATCCAACAAGCACTTCTTTCTCAGGGCTGAAATAGCTCATTTATAAATTGCCTGCTTTTTTTTTTTTTTTCAAGACTGGTTGAACCGAGAACTTGATCTATCAGTTTTGAAACTTGCCCTCAAGCACAAACACAAAGAGAATGGATCTCAGCACTAGGAATGAAGTCTGTGTCACACCTGGCAGGGTGCCTGATGTAAAATTCAAAGCACAGAGGAAGCTGCTTTCAGGCTGTAGAGAGGATGAACCAACTTAATCAAGCTATTTTCTCAACTTTAAAAAAAATCTTTCACCAAAGTTCTAAAGACTGTAGTGACTCAGGTGTCTGAAGCCTGGAAGAATGATTTTAAGATTTTTAATTAAAACTCACACACTTCATGAATAAAAACATAGGAAAAATATGACAGGATGTTTTCCCAACTTTTTCTGCCTTTAGCTTACCTGTATCTGACTTTTGTGGCTGCATTTATTGATTTTTTTTCCTTTGTCAGGTCACACCTGGCTATGCACGGGGGTTACTCCTGGCTCTGCACTCAGGAATTACTCATGGCGGTGCTCAGAGGACCATATGGGATGCTGGGAATCTAACTTGGTCAGGCATGTGCAAGGCAAACACCCTACCCACTGTACTATTTCTGCAACTCCCTATTGATTTCTTAATATGGACAATTCCATTTTGAGTGGAACCAAGGCACAATGAATTCCATCAAAAATTAAAGTCTGGAATGGATCATGGGAAAACCAGAGTACAGAACAAATAAATGTGAAGAGAAGAAAAGACGTTTTCCACATAGTTCTAAAAATACATTTAGATATTTATACATGCTATACCTTCAATGAAGTATAAAGGGAGTTTTCATTACACTCTTGGTCGGTTAAGTCCATTCCAATGTGTTATAGTAATGGCTGAGCCCCATCCCCTGAAATGTATGGTCCCACCAAGCAGGGCAAAGAGTGACCCTTGAGCAGAGCTAGGAATCAAATCTGAGAAATGCGGACTGACCTCCACTCCTCCAAAAATAAGGAAAAGTGATTATTCTAGACATACATGAAGATGCTGCCTTCCTTCGCACCCTGCAGTCCATTACATTGGCAAGTGTTCAAACCAGTTGGTACCATCTTTAGAAACTGTGAGCCAAAATAGACAGCCGCTGCTGGCCGGGGAGATAGTACAGGGTTAAGGCAATTGCTTTGCATCAGCTGATCCTGGTGTCATGCCAGAAACACATTTGTCCCCCTGAGCACCACCAGAAGAGAAAGAAGCCCCTGAGCACTGTTGGATTGTGGGTCCAAATTCCTATCACCACTAAAAGGATAACTGTTATGGGTTGAGGGAGGTAACTTTGCTATTCCATATACATTGATATTCATGGTAAATTTCACAAATCAGTGAAAAATCAGAAAACACAAATATTTGCATGAATCATATTTATACACTGGAGTGAAAAAAGTGTTGGAAAATGTTAATGCAAGAAAGTACTTACATATTCTCAATTGTCAATTATAAAACACAGTAGTCTTCCAACACTCACACAAGGCTATTAATTTTTTCCTCATTAATCAAAGTTTTTTAACTGAAAGTACATACTTGCACCTTCACTTAACATATCACCCCTTGCAGGCCTCCCATATAATCATCTGAACAAAGTATTAAAATACTAGCGAGTATCACTTATTCATCCTTACCTGCGAAATGTAATGTAAGGTGAACAAATCCTTCTTTTACTAAGTTGCTGCACGCTCTTTGTTAACATTCATCATACATTACTTTTCTAGGTACCACTGATTTTTCCATTTTATTTTAATTATAAAAACTTTCAAGGTTCTGATTTGTTTCCTACTGAATCTTCCTCAATTTCTTAGAAGCCTCTATACAATATTCATATTATTCTTACAATTATCACTTTTCATGATCTGTAAAGTTTCAACCAATGTGTCAGTGCAGTTGACTGTCATATTGATATATCTTCTCTAATCTCTTGCTTAAACTTGAACATCAGCTATGCTTTTATAAATGCATGCCATAGAGATGGTCCTCGATGTTTCATAAGTAAAGCAAACTCAACATGTCTAAAAGGATATCCTCTAAACCAGAAATTCCTCTTTAAGTAAAGAGGAATTTTTTGTCTGTAATTGGCACCAATATCCTATTAAGCCTCAAGGTGTTACATTTGTCCTACCTCCATATTCTTGCTCATGGCATGTTATGATCCTCCAAGTGAGAAGCAAGCCACAGAATTCCTTCAATGTTTTAAAAACATTTTTCTGATTCTTATCAAATTTTGATTGACTGTGCTATTTGACTTCAGTTTAATTACCATATTCTGCTAACAACTCTTTTATGCTGTCTTTCTAACAGTTTACTTCCTCCCCAGAAAATGGCCAGATTGTGTATTTACTTATAAATTATTTGGATTAAGCTAAGTTTGTTGATAATTTATAATAAAATACACATCTTTTCACTAAAATATATGTGAGTTTTCTACAGTAGGAAGCTGTTGGGGGGGGGGCAAGGTGGAGTATTCACATTCCATACCCTCTACTCTGGGGCTGAAAAGTAGGATTTGGAATGATAACAGATCTGCTGACCTAGGTTGAATCTGTACTGTTGGTCACATGATTGATTTTTATAGACAACACCCTGAAGATATTAATCCTTGCTGATTTCTCTGTATGGTGAAAACTCATATTTCACCAGTCAGGATTCCTCTTTACATGTAATCGCTGGCTTTTTTCTCTATGCATTCTACCTGGACATGATGACATATTCTTTGTTCAAAAGGAAAATAAATAGCTAAGTCAATGTCATGATGAAAGGGATTAAGAGCATAATTATATGGCAGTATGAGGGTGAAAGAAGAGATTCCCTCCTCTCAGCATACAGGTGGCAAAGGTACAAAGGCTAACCTAGGAATTCAAAGAGTGAAGGCCCTTGATAGGACTGACATTGCTTGAAGAAGCAATTATTTACATGAGTAAATTTGAAAGGCAAGTTGGAAGCTCACAAAGCACTTCAAATAATTGAAATATGCGACAATGGGCTAAATATATAAAAGAATTTTTTAAACGAATGCCTTTTTTGCAAATTGCATATTATCATTATAAATATATTGAAAATAATAATGGCCTACTGTTTTCCAAGTATTTTCCAAATCTTAGCATCTAGTATGAAGTTTATTTATAGCCTGAATATTAACTTTGATCTGCATAAGCAATAAACCTACATCTTTTGTGTGTGTTAATGTGATGTTATATATAGCATGTTAGCAGATGTGACATTTAGAGGATGACAAGATGTCTGAAACAGTTTCCATGGTAACAATTTATATTAAAAAGGACATAGAAACTTAGCAAGTTAAGACAATTTTAAAGTCAGGAAAACATGTTTAACTTTAATTGGCTAACTGATACAAAATAATTATTTCTATGTAAAATATTTTCTGAAATAATTAAGAAAAAAGCTTGCTGCTAAGGTTACATTTAAAGCAGATATGTCCCAATTTATACCTAGATAAAAATAAAATGCCTTTGAATTTGCCTACTTCTCACCAGATGGTCTGAAGTACAATTTTATATTCCATGAATATATATAGTTTTTCTGTTCATTTGGATTCCAATGACCATGGCACATTTTAATGTTTAATCTTAAACACAAATTAACATTTTATTCAGTGAATTTGCAAGGCATTAATTTAGATAGTGAAAAAAATTACAAAGGTGAGGGATTCCAATCTAAGAAGTTAAAAATGAGAAATAATGCTCATAATACAGAACAACTCAAAATGTATCATGAAAAGCAAGAAAAACCCAGAAAGGTGGTTTTGTAATACACAATTACAAAATTTCCTTCGAAGTTCTAATCAAAACAGGCTTCATGAAGACAGTTGTAGAAAATCTGAACTTTAACAAATACAATGAATTTGAAGAAGTAGACATGCATAGATGCACGTAAGTAAATTTATAGGATATTTTTATTTAAGGTAAAAAATGACAGTACATTTAAAAACAGGTTCAGTTGAGGATAAGTCACAGAATAACTTATAAGAAAGGTAAATCTTAAAAAATGTGGACAAGCACTATATCTTGGATAAATTGATGTTAATTGTATTGAGTCTGTTGGAAAAATTTGAAAAGCATGCTTAGTAAGAATAGGACATGTTTGTGGAGATCTTGAAACTAAAATGTGTAGATTTTAAATTTTCCGTTGAATGATAGTTTACTCATTTAACACATGTACATTAATTGCTAATACAAATTGAATATTTCAAGAGCTTCTAGGAATTTCAAGGTAATCATAATATGTTTTTTATCTGTAGGAAGCCTTTACCCAGTCATCCCAGCCTGAGGTTAATAATGGGGGCTTATGCCACGGCCGACATAATTTTAAAGGATCAGTGAGGTTTAAAAAAGACAAAGAGGAAGAAATATAATCCACTGGGTGGTGATTTGTTTCAAAGCCTTTTAGAAGGGATCTTGGTTTCCTCAACTTTCCCACTTTTACTTAAAAATTTCTCACTGGATATTTCATGTCAGAGAGTTTCTGTGAGTTTTGAAAAAACTGAAACAAATGGGTGAGAATGGACAAGAATACATGTATTAAGAGCCAAAATATAAAGTCAGAGAGCGGCAATATAAGCTAAATCAAAATTTAACACACACCACTTCATGAGAACTTTGAAACATGCTAAAATTTATTGTAGCGGACCACTGATGATTCCAAAAAAGAGAAATGGTATGGTTCCATTTATTAATGAGAATGCCCTATCACCAAGATCTGTCAGTGAAAAGGCCATTGACCCATAAGTCCAGCAAGAAATAACTAGAACTGAGAAGATTTCAAGTGAGCAGGTGGATAAAATTTGGAAAAGCATAGAAATTTGATAGTAGAATACATGTGAAGTAAAATATGCAAAAACGTGGATTTGGTGAGAGATGTACAAATATATTACTTCTTTAATCATTCATTAAAATATTTAAGAGACCAGGGCCAGAGAGATTGTTCAGTGGGAAGGGCATTCACTTTCCATCCTGGGTGCAGTCTCATCAAACAGCATATGATCCCCTGAGCATATGGGATGTGACCTCAAGAGTGATCTCAGGAATTTGAGGGGATTATGTGGCAGAGTTTTGACACACAGATTGTAGAGACTTTAGTATTTATAATTCATAATACTTCCAGGAGACCTCCGGAACCCAGCAACAGCCATGCTCAAGGCCACTCTCCACACACTCGAATGAACCTCACGCATGAATGATCCTCACGCAGAGGATCCCAAGCATGCGGGGCAGGAGGCTGAGATGTCCAAGCCTGCTCTGATAGGGACTGGGCCTCCTCCACCCAGACCTCCACTTTCCAGTAGCTTGGCAGTCACACCTACAAAGTGCCCCCAGTACCATTGTTATCTCATCAACGGCCAAGATCCAGAGACTATGTAAAACAAAGCTCCCGGAAGTGACCTCTTATAGTCTAGCCCACTGATGTGTGTTTGATTTTAACATACTTGCTTGTATTCTCTGATATACATTCTCTGTCCCTCTCAGAGAGCCTGGCAAGCTACCAAGAGTATCCTGCCCACATGGAAGAGCCTGGCAAGCTCCCCTGGCATATTCGATATGCCAAATACAGTAACAATAACATTTCTAATTCCCCTGACTCTGAAAAATCCTCCAATCATTGGGAAAGATGAGTAAGGAAAGACTGCTAAAATCTCAGGACTGGGACGAATGGAGAGGTTAATGGTGCCCACTCAAGCAAATCAATAAACAATGGGATGACAGTGATACAATGATTTGATGCCCTAAAAATCTATGATGGTGGACCAGTGACTGACTTCCAGATACTTTATGTTCATTATCTACATATTATTATACTTTACTTCATATAACTCACTTCTACCTGTTCTTTGACAGTTTTCAGTTGCCATGGTAACTCCTGGAAATACTAAAGGATGGTAAAAATCTGGGTGATCCATTGATTCTAAGAAATCTCTGCCCCAGATTTCTCCTCATCCCTTGACAAATCATGAATATTCCATCCTGATAAATTTTCTACATTTCTCTATCTGTATAAGCTAGAACTTTGTGTAGAAAAGGCACTGCTGACCCTGGAATTGTCCCACACTCTGACTCCAAGCTGTGAGTTGTGTTAGTAAACTATCTTGGTGGCGCCAGGGTCACCCAATCTTTGACCTTATATTATTCTCCCAAAAGGCTTTTCTATGATGCATTTCTCAGATTCATGCTTGAATTCTTTCCTGTGGAGGTCAAGGGAATCTGGTACATTAGTCAAGGCTTAATGACTGTGTCCCAACTCTGTCCGCTCCTGCAACAAAAGGATCAAATATTTAACTTCGTATTACAAATTAACTTTTCTCTGTCTTTCACTGTCAATATTTGGTTGACCCCCAAATGTTTAAGAACATGCCTTTGAAATAGTTTTATTATACAAAATTGAATATATAATTCTAGCACAAATATTAAATTTAATAAACACAATTTAAGAAAAAGGTATTCAAATACTTCAGTTTTCCTAAAACAAAATTCTAAACTTTTAATTAGAAAATACAAAAAATGAAGGCTGGAGAGATAGTCAGGTGGGAAATTTACTTGCCTCACATGAGTCCCAACAAGGGCTCAATCTTCGGCATCCCATATGGTCTCTTGAGCACTGCCAGGAGCATTTCTGAGTGCTAGCAGTGACCCCTGGGCAACACTCTGTGTGACACCCCCATCCCCCATGCAGAAAACATGATGTTTTATAAATGGAGTTTCTATACATGACTTTTCAACTAAAGCAGATTAAAGACAGCTTTAATCTTCAGGCAACACTTAATCAATATGAATGTTGATGTTGCTGCTGTTTTGGCGCCAAACTTAGTGGTGTTCCAAGTTTACTACTGTCTCTGCACTCAGGGCGCATGCCTGGCGGACTCCAGGAAACACATGCAGTGATGAAGATTGACTAAAACTAATTGTTGACTATGAATTTACATGAAAAACTATGGCAGAAATAAAGTCTTTCAATATAAGATAAGGACTCAGAGAGATAGTACAGAGTTTCGGCATACTACCATATGCAGTACTGCAGATGATCCCCCAATCACTGCCAGGAATGACCCCTGAGCACATTCTACCCCCCAAAAATAAAAGCAAGATGAATAAATGATTATATTATTCTTTAAAATATAACTTATAAAAAATTTCCATTAAACCAGTTGTTGGGCTGGAGCGATAGCACAGCGGTTGGGCTTTCGCCTTTCACGCTGCCGACCCGAGTTCGATTCCTCCACCCCTATCAGAGAGCCTGGCAAGCTACTGAGAGTATGGAGTCCACACGGCAGAGCTTGGCAAGCTACCCGTGCGTATTGGATATGGCGAAAACAGAAACAGTAAGTCTCTCAATGAGAGACGTTACTGGTGCCCACTCGAACATATCAATAAGCAACAGAATAACAGTGGCAGTGAAATCAGTTGTTAAATTTGAAAAAGTATCAGTGTTCTGGGGAAAAAATGTTTAAAAAGTATAGGAGTTTGCATTTAAAAAGCATTTAATTTTGGCCTTAATTAAATGTGGCCTTAATTTAAATATGACCTTAAATGCAATATTAGAATTAAAATTACAATCTTCTTAAAATTTCATTGAATATAAAATATTCATTCATCTAAATTAATATATGAACACAATTTTCCTCAAAAATAGTTTGAAACATAACAAATAAACATCATATTTGAAAAAAACTATTCCACAGTCATTTTCAATTTCATCAGCTGAATGAACATGTAAAACCATACAGACAATCATGGGGTCTTTGCCCATGTAATTGTTTTTTTTTGTCACCATACAAGATACTATGCATTGTGCAACGTTCTTCTAATCCATTGTTTAAAAACAATACACAGTTCTTCTAACACTTTCATTTCTATGATTTGGAGGTAGGAAGCAGGAGAACCACTGTTTAATGACTGCAATATATTCGAGGTTATTCAAAGCTATGGAAGATAGTTCATGGTGATTTTTATAAAGCATTGCTTTGTACTTAATGACACTATCTTGTACCTTGAAATGGTTAAAATGACTAAGTTGGTTTAAATGGCTTGTTTATTTACCAAAGGATTTATTTGTTGTTTCAGAGGGAGGGATTAGGGCCATACCCAACTGTGCCCAAGGACCCTGGTTCTGTGCTCAGGGATCACTCCTGACAGCACTGGGGGACGATCTACAGTGTAAGAGATATAACACGCTAGCTGCATGCAAGGCAAGTGCCTTATCCCCTTTGCTCTCTCTGGCCTCAAAATAGAATTTTAAAGGATTGCATGGAGACCCAAACAATCTAGCAATATTAATAAAGTTTTCTATCATAGGACTGGATTGGAGCGATAGCCCAATGGGGTCGACCCGAGTTCGATTCCTCCACTCCTCTCGGAGAGCCCGGCAAGCTACCCAGAGTATCTCACCTTCACAGCAGAGCCTGACAAGCTACCCGTGGTGTATTGGATATGCCAAAAAAAAAAAAAAACCCAACAAGTCTCACAATGGAGATGTTACTGGTGCCCGCTCGAGCAAATCAATGAGCAACAGGATGACAGTGATACAGTGACAGTGATCATAGGGCTAATGGCATTTTCTCTTTCTAATCTCTATAGATTTTTGCACTAGCAGATCAAGCCATCTTTGGCTTCCTTTTTTTTTTTTTAACAGTTTCCTCTTGTTTACTGTCCTATGTAATCTATCTTTTCCTGGAAAATACAGGCACATATGTGTGCAGGCATGCACGTGAACACATACACATACACATACACACACACACAGCTCAGAGGAATTTTTGTTTTCTCATCAGCCTTCTTTGATCTTTTCAGTGTAAACTATCGAGACATTTTTTGCATGGTCTCAAGTACATTATTTCCCAGGTACAACCAAGTTACCCTCCTTTGGGCTCACATAAAACTTCCATCAGATGGGGCTGGACACATAGTGCAGCAGATAAGGTTCTTGCCTTGCTCACGGCCAACCTTGGTTCTATGCAAGGCACCACAAATGGTGCTCAGAGGCCCAAGAAAACGATCTCTGAGCACAGAGCAAATGGTAAGCCCTGAGTACCATTATATATGCTCTGACAGTTGTGTATGTGTACACACACATGCACACACACTCACATACACAAATGCACACACACACACACACACACACACCTTGGTCAAATGTCTACTAGTGATTACTTTCCACTATTAAGTCATTGCTATACATGTCTGTCTTAAAATTAACTGGAGTGCAAACTATATTATTTTCTCCTTTTGAATTTCCAGTGCTGAGAAAATTTGGTCTGGTATGTAAGAATTTCTCAAGAACTATTTCTTGAACTAATGCCATATGCTGTTTTCCTGTTCTGTGTTTGCTCTCACATACTGCTCTATTTTGTGCACAATGGTTTGAGAAGCTGCAAATATGCGTGTGTGATCATTTCTTTTTTTTGCCAGCTCCTTAGGGTATATTGTTTTAATTTTATGTGTAGTCGCATCATGATATTTAGATATATTGCTTCACGGTCACTTCATTTGCTTTGTGTTTTGTCATCTCAAAACCCTGAAATGACAGGATTTGTAAAATTTCCCCCTTTTGAATAGAGAACATCAAACTGCACCATCACATACTTGATTTTTACTCAGCAAATGTTTCTCAGATTCCCAAATATCCCCAAAGAAGCAACATTGCTTCAAATTGCATGCACGTGGGAGATCATATGCTTTGCTATATAAGGCTTGTGTGAGACATTGAGTTTGATCCCCAGCACTATATGGTCATCATTGGGCATAGCCCTGGTGGCTACATAGCACCATCTGCAGTGACCCCTTTTAAATAACAATAATCATTTCAAAGCAATTTTGCTCTATACCTTCCATGCTCTAACTTTTATTGAATTATTTTAGTTTGGTAGATTTGAGGCAATTTGTTCTTTGAAGTTATTGCAGTTGTGCTCACAGGCTCACCAGCATTTCCTAAGGAACATCCCAGTAAGCATCTGACAGTCTCACGGTCGCTTTGCCTAGTTTGCCTTCTTTAGGCCTTTAGAGGTCTCTGTTGCACTAAACTGGACGGCAATGCTTCAAGAAATGTTTAATATGTGAAATTTTCCCTTCCCTTTTTGTTCTTATCTAAGCAATGCCACTTATTCTCATAACAAAAAAAACCACATATGTAAAGTATACAGCAATAATAAACAATAAATGTTAAGAAGAAAAACAATGCAGAAAAAGGGGATTAAAAAGTGATGTGGAAGAATTGCAGTATGCATGCAGGTATCAGTTAGGCCCTTGATGAGATGACATTTGCCCAGAGACCTACGGGCATGAGGGGATGAGGCATGTGCAGACCTGGATAAAGGAGCCTAAACAATGAGAGAATAAGGGACATCTGACTGGAGAATGCAAGAAATAAATGGAAAACTGTGATAGGGTTTGAATCCAGTAACGTGAGCAAGAAGAGAGTAAAAAGATGAGCAAAAAAAATGCTGCTGGAAATATCAATATTGCCACAGGATTGTAACCTCTAGGATAGAAAAAAAAGGACCTGAATTTGACTTTGTGAGAAATAGAAATAGAATTTGACTTTGTGAGAAATAGGGCTGGAGTGATAGCCCAGTGGGTAGAGTGTTCGCCTTGCCTGAGGCTGACCCGGATTCGATTCCTCTGCCCCTCTCTGAGAGCCCAGCAAGCTACCGAGAGTCCCGCCTGCATGGCAGGACCTTAACAACAAATCTCACAAAGGAGACGTTACTGGTGCCCGCTCCAGCAAATCCATGAGCAATGGGATGACAGTGATACAGTGATACAGAGAAATAGAATATCACTGAGCAGTTTTGACTGAGGAAGTTTTTTTTTTTAGTTGAATCACCGTGAGAACAATTTACAAAGCTTTCAGGTTTAAGTCTCAGTCATACAATGATCAAACACCCATTCCTTCACCAGAGAGGAAGTCCTTAAAAGTGAGATTCTGCCTCATACGTGGCTAAAGAGGCTTTCCTTTCCAGAAAAAAAAAAGCTTTCCAGAAAAAGGCTTTTCTTTCCAAATAAAAGGCTTTCCTATAGAGAAGCAGAAAAATAAGGATGTAGATTTCAAGAGTTTTCATGGGCAAAATAATAACTCAGAGATCGTGATTAGTGCTGGATTTTACTTACACTTCCTAAAACAAACCAAGAGAAAAAGGAATTGATGTATTTTGTATGAGTTTAATAGGAAGAGAAGACACAAACATAGATGACTCAAAGTATATGTCTTACGTAAGTGTATTAAAATTATAAGCATTAAAAATAAGTATTAAAAATTATGAAAGAATCCTCTGCAGATTTTTTTTAATTTGGAAGTGTTAAGTAGTGAAAACTATTAAATATCTGAATGAAAATGCCAAAGACATATTTAGATATAAGATGATTCTTCCCTTCTTCTCCTTTACAGAACCAAATCTATGTATCTTGATGCAAAAAACCACGCTCAGTTCTTGTCCAGACAATCATAATTTGCAACTATCATTATCATACTAGTTCCTTCTCTTTCCCAACTGAAAGTAGGTAAAGAGATATACATGATAAACTTTTAGTATCTGTATTGCAAACCATAGTGTCCAAAGGCAGGGGGTGGGAGAATGAGAGAGAGAGAGAGAGAGAGAGAGAGAGAGAGAGAGAGAGACAGAGACAGAGAGAGACAGAGAGAGAGAGAGAGAGAGAGAGAGAGTACCTGCCACAGAGGCCGCTAGTGTGGGGAGGGGGAGGGAAACTGGGGACATTGGTGATGGGGAATGTATGCTAGTGAAGGAATGGGTGTTGGAACATTATATGACTCAAACTCAATCATGAAGAACTTTTCACTGTTGTTCTCACTGTGACTCACTTAAAAATAAATAGATAAGTAAATAAATAAATAAATAAATTTGAAAAAAATTCACCAAAAGGAACAGAGAGAGACATTGGGAGCACTTCAATAAAAGTCTTTAGTTGAATACAGACTTTTATTGAATAGAGATAGAATATTTTGTGTGAAAGTGTTTAGAGTTAAAGCATCTTCCATTTGAAATAGGCATTTACTATCAGACATTGCTTGCTAGATTTTTGAGGCAAACTCTTTTCTGAGAGCCAAAATATGTACTAAAAACATCTCCATGAACTGGAAACACAGATTAATCCCCTTCAGAGATAGGAGAATTTATGCTGAGCTACTGACTGCCAGATGTAAGATTGGCACACTTCGCATGTCAACAAGGATTACTGTCATTTAATTTGGTATTTATCCCCATACTGGCTCCACAAGGAACCCTGGTAGCAAGAAACTTTAATGCCACTGATCCACTGTTCAAATGGTATAAACTTCCTGGAAATTCATAGGCTCTGGATTCCCTCCTGATACCCTTATTTTAAGCTACAAAAGTACTTGGGGGGGGGGAACACTCAGAAAGTCTTTGAGTTCTGTGACCATTTTTCTCAAATTTATATTTCTTGGATGGCTTTTGTTTAAATTGGAGAACAATTTCAGACTTGAGCTTGCACTCTTCATATAGCTCTCTGCTGCCGTTTCTTCTCCCTTTGTATCCGGGCTGTCAGCAGTTATGTCAGAGGACTGGACCATTCCAGGCAATACGCTACCAAAGCACGCTTTCACATTTTCTGTTTACAACTGTGATCCTGACTCTTGACACAATGCAGTTAGGTTCACATGGTTTCATTCATATTTTTTCTCATGAATGACCCAGTGGTGTAACTGTTTTTAATAAACAGTCTTGGCATAATTCACGTCAACCAACTAGCTTGCTACTTTAATTCCTATTGCACTTATTAACGTAGAAACAGTCCAGAGAAAAGCACCATGCATCCTCAAACCCCCACAAACTGAAACACACACACACACACACACACACACGCACGCACACACACACACACACACACACACATGCAAGCACACACATTTCCAAGAAGAAAAGAATGTATGTCTTCATTTTCCTTTCACTTGAAAATAAAGAAAACACTACAATTTGGAGGTTTTCATGGATCTGCTGACATAAACAAAACATTCTTTAGAAAGGCACAGAGTCTCATTTGAGAAGCAAACCTTACCAGTGTTTGATCTGCATCCTCCCTGCCCTCCAGAATTATATTCGTATAGATGTATATATGCACAAATGACTAGGTACACAAGGCAAATGATGCTTTCGGAAATGAACCCTTCACATGTAATCAAGTGAAGAAAATCTCCAACCCACCCTGAATCCCAGTGCGCCAGGAGTCTCATGGCTGGTTGCACATCAGGAAGTTTGTGTGAAAAGGAGGCAGAGGTTGGAGGCTGCCATTGCAGTAGGGAATTCAAGTGCTGCTGCCAGAATTCAGGACAGAGGCCGGGAGCAGTTTCTTCCTAGGGCCTCCTGAAGGAACCTTCTGAAGAAACCTTCCCAAAGCCTTCACATCAGATGCCAAGATTCCAGAGCAAACTCCATGTGATGAAACCACCCAGGTTGTGGTACTTTGCGATGACAATCTTTGAAGTAAAGGAAAGTTAGGACCATGCTTCAGTGTTCCTATATTCTTTTTGCTTGAAAACAAAACAAACCAAGAAATTAGATGACCAGTCTGCACTGCAGCAGGGGACCACTTTTGAAGGAGTCCCTGACATTTGTTTGAGAAAGAAAGTGGTCAACTGTTTACAGTCCTCAGCTGTCTGAAACAGTCATTTAAACTTGTCTGTTTTATAAGTACCCCTTGCCTCTCATTCTTCATAAGTTGGCAAACCAAAATTACAATCTTATTAGAGGTAATTGTTCTCTCTTTATTATATATAGGCAAATGGAGCCAAACTGGGCTATGTTCAGAGCTTATTTCTGGTCCTGATCAGGAATCACCCGTACAGGGGCTGGGAGATTATATTGGTGTTGGGGATCTTACTAAGGTTGACCAAATGCAAAGCAAGCACTGTCTCCCCTGTATCTCTCTGTTCCGAATGAATTACTTTCTTTGTCATACTTTTCATTCTCCATGTGTAACAGTGAACCCACATACCATCTACTCTGGTGTTTGGTTCCTTTTATCAGTCTTCCGTGTTCCATATAGATCCCCAAACCCACACATGGACATGCTCTTTATGGTGAATGTCTCACTGATCTTCTCCAATTCCTCATATCTTATATGTAATATTCTGACGCTTGAAAGCTTATTTCAGAACTATATAGCCATAATGATCTTTTTTAACTAACACATTTAAATAATCAAACCATATTATGTAGAGAAACTAAGAGCAGCAAATTCATTATGTGTGCTAGGACTGAGAAGATCCCCAAAGCAAAAATATTTAAGTGCTCTGTATCAAAGCTTGATTTCTAGGTTTAACTGTAAGATCCGTGGAAAAGCTAGATTACAAGTAAAATTAGTTCAAGTGCACATCCTGTTTGAAGACGGATCAGAAACTTTACTGTATCATGATATGCCATAATTCTTACTTCTGAAATAGAAACAAGAAGCTTATCTGAAAATAAAGATAGTGGTCCAGAAAATAGAAAAACAACAAAAGCAAGAACACATATAGCGAACCGTGGGAAAATGGAGGTTGAAAACCATTCACTTCCAATTCCTGGAGTTGTTCTGACAGCAAATGCCAACTTCTCAGATATCTGCTGCCAGACTCCTTTACATGTTCGTGTGTCTGTCAAAAATTCCATGGATGTCTGTTGGTAGCTCCGAGCTTGCTCTAACACAACTTACTTGTTACTATCTCTTAGAAAACTATTCACTTTTAGGAAAAGGGATCTCACTCATTTTGATTTTATCTACCTATCTAATACGCTCTCAAGAAACATTTGGTGACTGTATAGGGTGATTGTAAAAAAATGTTAAGACAAGTTAGAACTTGTCTAACTTCAATCTACTGCATTGGCAAACTTTGCAGAAAGAGAAAAGCTGGAGAAAGGCTAAGCACATTCCTATCTGAAAATCATTCAGCCTTATATGACTCATGAAAATTTCCCTTTTCCCATCTACCAGAGTCAGTAATTACTAACACTGTGATTTTTTTTTCTTTTCTTTCCTAGCTGCCCCCCCATCCTCCATTGATCTCTGTCCTAGTTCAGGGCTCTGTTTTAGCCCAGGAGAATGCCCATCTCCCCATATGTCTATCTGTCTCACTTTGACCAACTGCAGTTTTTTATAGTATGCTACCAGAATATTCTAAACACGAGTTCATCTAACTCCATGCCAAAAATAATTTTTTTTTTTTTTTTTTTTTTTTAGGAAAGCCCAATTCCTTTGCAACACATAGAAGATTCTTCATGAGCTGATCCTTTTCTGGTCTTGATTGCTCATTGCCTTGATCTTTTATTCAGTGCTGCTTTCCTCTGTCCCCTCTCAATTAGCTCTGCTGATTCCTTAAATAAATCATGTTCTCTGCACTCTTTACTCCAAGTCCTTGATTTTCTTGTTTAAGAACTCTATGGCAAGCTCCCCTGGCCTTGTACCTCTGCCACAGGAACTCTTAGTCATGCAGATGGATTCTTCAGAGATCTGCTCAGAAAAGACATCCTCCAGCATTTAAATGACTAATGTTTTTCATTCCTAAATTTAGGTTGGATTTTATTTCTGCAAAATTCTTTAATACTTGCATTATAACATTTGCATTATTACATGCATATGTGTCACCATCTGCCTTTTATATTGTAACTCATATTAGTCTGAAACTCCATATAGTTTGCAACCAAATCACCTGCAACATCTAATGTGAAATGTAGACCCATATCAACCAATCATTTAGTGTTTTTTGTAATTAAAAAAAGTATATTACTGGACAGCTCTTCTGTAGAAAGCAACAGATAGGTACATCCTGTTGTTGAAAAGATAATAAATAGACAAATGTTAAAAACTTTTACTTTTAGAGGGGGTGATTATGAAACAGGAAACAAAAATAACATTTCTATTTATGAGATTATCTCTAATAATAGAAGTGACCAAGGATAAATGGAAAAAGTGAGCTTATTTATTTAAAAGAATCAAAATGATTCTGATTTGTTTACCTTCTTTACAGGTTATTTAGTGAATTATATCTGAAGGAAGATCAAATAGTGTCTTAAAGTTCAGAAAAAAAAAATCCACATTAAGAGAACAGAACATTTTCTACTGAGAATGGAAAGGTCAGCTTGCATAGCTACCTTTGTCCAAACATTCCATTCTAGTAATTAATTGAAGAATAACATTTTATCTTATCATGTTCTCTAATATTTGTAGATAAACATTTGCATGAGAATTTTGTCTTAAGGTATAACTATTGTTCCCATAGTCTAGGCCACCATATATTTTAAATCCCATTTATATCAAATTTCAATAATAGTACCATTATTATAGTCAGGGATTCTAAACATAAACATAAATAATCCCATGGTTATTTCTTACCAGAAAATGCATAAGAAGTACAATTATTAATCTACATTTTTTGTCTGAGACCAATAATAACATTAATGTAATACTTTTCCTCATTATTACCTTCACAACAATTTAATAAAAGTTATTACTATTAACATCCAAATTTTGTGGATTAGAAAAACTTCACTTAGAAAAGTTAAGTAATTTACCTATGGTCATTCAGATTGAAGCCTGAACGGGCAGGATACTCTCGGTAGCTTGCCAGGCTCTCTGAGAAGGACTACTATTATAACAAAAGGAAAAATTCACTCATTTATCATTGGATAGTTCTAAGATTAAGTGTAGATAAAATTATGGTAATATTTAAAACCAAATTATAAGTATTAGTGGTCATACTCCTTTATTTTTTATCAAAAACATTTTCTGTTTGAGTGTTGGATAAATACTCCTTATCCCTTATATTCTTTAAATTTAAAGACATATTGGTTACTTATGTGTTTAGAAAATAATATCTTCAAAAGGAAATATTTGAAGTAATGCTGTACACATTTTCATTGGTTTCACAGGTAAGAAAATTTATTATGAATATCTAGATTAAATAGTGAGCATTTCTTTGTGCTCATTTTTGCCAACTCAGTTTCAATTCTGATAAAAGTGAAGTGAGAGAAGAAAACAGCCAGAACATGGGCTAATAAATGCCAAAATGATACTTAGGGTCATCACAAACTTGAATTACCCTTCAGAAAAATAAAAATATTTAACTGAATCCTGATTTATATGTGTGTAAGCCCAATTTTTATGAGTTTTAACTTTAGAGTCACTAGTAAATTTATACTCATAGTCAGATAACTTTATACTATCACAAGTGCTACAGTTATGCATAATTTGATGATGCAAAAATATATAGTTATTGGATAGCTGTAAAACTCAATCAGCAATTATTTCATCCAATAATCATTGCAGAAAACTTTACTTGTCTGAAAGGAAGAATTATAACAAACAGTGCAAGGAAAACTAACGTTTTGCATTTGTCTTGCATCTATTTCTTATGCTGTAAGTCACATAAAATTTATATTTAACAAAATTTTAAACAGATAGTATTGTTAACTAAAGGAACAATGTTTCACCAAAGCAGTTCTAGATTTTTTTTCCTTCTTGCCCAATAAAATCTTTATATTATTGTACTATCTACTCTCAACTCTAGGACCCAGTACCATTCATTCTATTTCTGAGTTTCTGACTTTGATTATTGTGGATGTGTTAACCAAGTGGAAACTTGAGTCATTTTTTTCTTCTGCAATTGGTTTATTATGCAGAATAATAAGTAGTAAGCATTTGGCTTATAAATTAGCATAATGCTTTCAATGTTCATCTCCATAATAGCCTATAATAATATCTATTAATTTTTCAGCATGAGTAATATTTTACTGTATGTATATGCTACATTTTAAAAGTTCATTCATACAATATTAGGGTTTTTTTTCTACTTTATGATGGAGCATGTAATGATGTAATAAATAAGTGAGGGAGAGGTTGAAAGGAAAGGGGCACTGAGGTCCTTGTGAGGAGGAGGTGTGTGCACTGGTGATGGATGTGTTGTTGAAATTATGTACACAAGGAACCATCATTGTGGCATTGTGTATCACATAACCTCATTTAATTTTTTAAAAAGTTTAAATAAGTAGTCTTTTCATGACTTGTTTCTCTTATTGCAGTACCTTTTCTGACAACATTGGTGGATCTTAAGGTGATTATAATAAGAAATGTCATAAAAAGTATGGCAATTATTGGATTCTTATGCCTATATGAGAAACTAAGGGAGAGCACTAGGGTTATCAGAAGAAAAGAGTAGAGAAAGGGATGGGTAGTGGGTTCATGGGTTCATTCTGATAGTGTTATGGCACTGAAACTTTGCTGGTGGCTGCAATGAGAAATAAAAAAGGCGTGAAACCATATTTTTAAAAGTTTAGAGCATTAAAAACAAAATGGTAAACCAAGCCATACTTATTAAAATGAATTTTTTGTTGCCCTATTATAGCATTACAATATTCTGCATTTAAAACATGTTATCAGTGAGTTTTATTCTTTCATATGCTTCATGTTTGTTTCTGCTAAATGATTTTAAAATTTCAACTTGAAGTTTTTTCTTTAGCATTTGTTGTAGGGTAATCCTGATCACTGTCACTGTCATCCCGTTGCTCATCGATTTGTTCAAGCGGGCACCAGTAATGTCTCTCATTGAGAGACTTATTGTTACTGTTTTTGGCATATCCAATATGCACAGGTAGCTTGCCAGGTTCTGCCGGGCGGGCTCTATACTCTCGGTAGCTTGCCATGCTCTCCGAGAGGGGCGGAGGAATCGAACTTGGATTGGCCGCGTGAAAAGCGAACGCCCAACCACTGTGCTATGGCTCCAGCCCAAGGTAATCCTATAACTGATTAATCAATTAGCTATTTTCACATAGCAAAGTATCTCCTTCTCTTTCTGGGGGGTGGGAGTGGTGAGAAGAGGGAACTTTGGACCACACTCAGCAGAGTTCTGGGATTACTCCTTGCTCTATGCTTTGGAGTTACTCCTGGCAATACTCTAGGGGGCCATATATGGTAAAGTGGGTCAAACAGGGACCAGCTGAGTGAAAAGTAAGCAACTGAACCCTTGTATTGTCCCACCAACTGCAACTTTTGAACAATTTCTTTAACTATTGATTAAAAAGTTAAAGCAAGATATTTCTCGGGTCAGAGCGATAGTAGTCGAGTAGGGCATTTGTCTCTCATGCGGCTGATCGGGGTTTTATCCTTGACATCCCATATGGCACTCGAGCACCGCCAGAAACGATTTCTGAGTGCAGAACCAGGAATGACCCCTCAGCATCACCTGGTGTGACCCAAAACACCCAAAAATAGTAAAAATAAAAATAAATAAAATAAAACTGAAATTAAAAAGGGAACAATTTCATAGAAAGCAATTTATAAAATAAAGCAAAGTATTTTTATAAAAATTTAAAAGAATAAGTTTATACTCTGATCACCAATTACTATTAAATAAACTTTACATATCTTTCTTTCAATTTTTTTCACAGTAGTAGTCAAAAACTCTACTCATTATTGCAACTATTTTCTCCTAATAGTTAAATAAGAGGAGCACCTATCTTTATAATACTTTGGCACATTAAATAACAACTAACTGTGATCTCTCAACTTTAGTTCTATCTTGACTTACCATTTGTCCATTCTTTTAGAGAATGAAGCTAAAAAGTTCTTTGTGTGGTTGATTGATGTTTAAAATAGAACACAGATAAACTTGTAAAAGATATTTTATCAAAAATATTTGTTGTTTATCTGAAATTCAAGTTTAACTTGGTCTCTTTATTTTTATTGTTTATTATGGCTGACCTACTTGTGGAAGGCTCTTAGTTCATTATCTCATGCCTTGGGAATTAAGACAAACAGCAGAAAAAAACTAAAAAATAAATTTAGAAACTTTAGCTATTTCTGTTTTGTTCTGTTTTGGTTTTTTTGTTTGGGGGCCACACCCACCGCCCAGAAAAAGAAGTAATAATCAGGGGATACTTCTGGCTCTGCATAAAGAAATCATCTCTGGTGGTTCTGGGGCACCATTTGGGGTACAGGGAATTGAACCCTGGTCCACTGCATGCAAGATTAATGCCTTAACCATTTACTATGTCTCCACCCCCCATACCTAAATGTAGTTATTCCTTGGTGAGTGCAGAAGTGAATCCCACTAGATACAAATCTGAGGATAAAGTAAGATTTATAACAATGCAGACATAGCGTAGATATGCAATATGCCAGATATGATGCTTAATTTTAGCATGAATTTTAGTACAGTTTTCCCACTGCTCAGTTTTAAAGATTGAGAAATTAGATTGAGAAATTAAGATTTAAAGCTAATTTGCTCAAGATCAAATAATGAGGAATTGAGAAAACCAGGAGTCAGAATCTGACTAATAAAATCCAAAGATGTAGGTTCATTCAAATTATTATAACAGTAAGATAAAAGCTTAGTATTCCTTTTCATCTCTATTTATGTATATAGAACTTTAGAAAATTTAACCTTTATTTGATCAGTACAAAGACACTCTTCAAAAACAAAGGTAAACTAGGTTACCCACCAAATTTTGTTTATATATGTGTGTGTGTATTTATATATATGTATATACATACATACTAAATTACATCATCATCATCATCATCATCATCATCCCGTTGATTGTCATCGTCGAATTTCTCAATTGGTCTCAGTAACGTCTCCATTTGTCCTAGTCTTGAGAATTTAGAAACCTCTCTTTACTCTTCCTTTTCAATAGTGCTGCATTGGAGGCTCTTTCAGAGTCAGGGGAATGAGACCCATCATTGTTACTGGTTTTGGCATATGAATACGTCATGGGGAGTTTGCGAGGCTCTCCCTTGTGGGCAGGAAACACTTGGTAGCTTGCCAGGTTCTCCCAGAGGGAGAATGGGGCTATAAGATGTCGTTTCTTGGAGCTTGGTCTTATAGTCTCTGGATGTTGGCCATTGGTGGGATTATACAGCACTGGGGGCAGCCCCTGGATGTGACCACCTAGCTGCTGGAAAATAGGGAATCTGGGCGGAAGAGGCCCAGTCCCGATCCAAGCAGGCTTGGAGGTCTCAGCCCGGAGTTCCACACACCTGGGTTCCTCTGCCGGTTCCTTCATGCGTGAGGCTCGTCCAAATGTGTGAAGAGGGGGTCTTGAGCATGGCTGTGACTGGGTTCTGGAGGTCTTCAGCTGAGGGAGCTCTGCTCAGGGCGGGGAGGAAAACTGAAGCCCACCCCCTCCGAGGAGCCCAGGGGAAGACAACCAGGCTCGGTGGCAAGAGACTCTCTGAACTAAATTACATACCAAACTATAAATATAGTAGGTAATATACATACATATATATGTGTATACTTGTATTTGGTAAGCATATATATAAACTACAAATAAAAAAATGTATAGCAGTAAATATATAAGCCAAGATAGTTGTTATGAGACATGTATAATCCTCTGCTTTAATATATATTTAAATAATTTTTAATGAGCACTCTAATAGGCTCTGCATATAATGCTCTGCATATAATGTAATAATGTATATAATAGTCTGTGTATATAATGCAAAGTGCTAAATAAAATTAAGATAATCACTGTATCTGAAATACAATACAGATTACATAATGTTCCGGGAAAATCTATATCAGTTGTGGATCATAGATATCACTTGTATCACTTGTCATCCCATTGTTTGTTCGAGCGGGTGCCAATAATGTCTCCATCTGTCCCTGTCGAGTGCTAATGTAGCCCAATGGCATCTTCTCACTCCAGGAACACAAAGAGCCTCAAACCATTCATTCAGGGTCTTGACAAAGAGGTATGATTATCTTGTAGGTGAGCAGCCATGCAGTCTTTTAACTTCCCATGGAATCCAGTCAGTAACAGCTCTAGTTCAGCAGCAGTCTCTAAATTGCGTTCAGCCCATCAGGATCATAGATATAAATAATAAAAATTTCTTTTGATAGATAAAGAAATCTACCATTTCTATGCTTGGAGTTCTTACTGTCACTGTCACTGTCATCCCGTTGCTCATTGATTTGTTCGAGTGGGCACCCGTAACGTCTCTCATTGTGAGACTTATTGTTACTGGTTTTTGGCATATCGAACACACCATTGGTAGCTTGCCAGGCTCTCTCAGAGGGGCGGAGGAATCGAACACGAGTTGGCTGTGTGAAAGGCAAATGCCCTACTGCTGTGTATTGCTCGTGGAGTTCTTAAGTGAGTGGAAATGCAAATCTAACACATTCTTCAAAAGTTATCATAAATTGAATAACAATATGAATTCCTTCATTATTACAACCCATGAAATTAACATATGACTTTCGAAGCAAAATAAGGTTGGGAAATTTTCCATTCTCTACGTAACAATATTCTCACAATTTGGAAACACTCAGTAATGGCAGGACTTTGACACAAAAGGAAACCCCATTCATTGTTGTGGAACTATAGTTTGTTTTACCCTGTGTAGAATAGTATTCAAACTTTGAAAAAGTAGATCAGCTAGGGCTGGAATGATAGTACAGTGGGTAGGGAATTTGTCTTGCATGTAGCAGGCACTGATTCCATGAGCATCCCAATGGTCTCTAAAACCCATCAGGAGTGATCCCTGAGCTCAGAGCCAGGAATAATCTCTAAGGATCTCTGGGTGTGGTGCAAAAACAAATAACAACAACAACAAAAATAGAGGGTCAGAAAGACAGTCCATGTGCATATTTTCATGTGAAAGATCTAGGTTCAGTTCCTGAATCCCTATTGGGAGTGAGCTCAGAATATCATGAACTGTAATGCTCCTTCCAAAAAACCTCCAAAATCTTAAAAAGAGAGCTCTGTCATTTCTTAACAGCACCTTTGTGCCAGCCTCACCCGACCTGACCCCCACTGTTTCTTAAACTAGGTACATTTTCTTGTTTTATCTATGAGAACAATGGCCACCCAACTTAATACCCAAGTTAGCTTGTCACTGAGAGTGAAAGAACTATTATTGTTGAGGAAAATACTTACCAAGCATGGTCACAAATGCTCCACATTTGCAATCATCGTTCATCTCATCTCAAAGATTTCAAAGACTCTCCTTGACTATGATTTTTGTCTTGGTGGGAAAAGGAGAGAGCCTGGTACTGACGATATGCTGTCAGAGTTTGTCATGGCAAGTTTGTGAGGAGTAAATGACTTAATTATATGACTGAAACCCAATCATGAACAACTGTGTGACTGTGGTATCTCACTCTAATTCAGTTAAAAGATAAATAAATAAAATAAAAATAATTTAATAAAATAAAATAAAAATACAACAAATATGAATATCTTTTATGGTAACACATTCGTATCCTCAGTGAAGACAGAGAAAAATGTGTCTGCTGGTTACATGATGAGATCAATCCAGATTAGATAATGGCCAAACTATTAATAATAAAGTGTATAAAACTTGTCATGCCTTATAACTGCTGATCTCTTTACCGTTATCTGAACATGTGTTGGTACATCCACTTTAATATATAGAAACCTCTCAACAGAATTTTTTCATATTATCCTAAGAACTGCTTATCATTAATCTGTTTCTCTTTCTGCTTGTTGATTCAATCCACTAATGTCAACTAGATTTCATTTTCCTTTTATTTTGATAAAATTGATTCTTAAAGAATAATCACTATTAACTAGCTGTGAATTTAATACTATATATCTTGATTCACTTTAAATAATACATTAACACACCATTTTGAAAAATTATGCAATGTATTATGTTTTATTTTTAGCTTTGTGGTTGCCTTTCTCTCTTCAGAACTCTTTAGGAAATAATCCCCTCTTAGTTTTGCATATATATAATCCTGCAATCATGAACACATCCTAAGAATTAACTTTAAATTTCAAAGAACGACTAAATGCAATTTTTCCACATGTTTATTTAAATATAGCACTTTTTAAAAGAAAGTTTTCTGTATTTGATTAAAGTTTTTTCATTCTACCCAGCAAAGTCATAAATCAAAGAAGAAGTTACAATGATTGCCAGGTAACAAAACTTTTTTTCTATTTTATCTTATTCATTTTTACATTACATTAGGATTATAGGAAATGTTCAATAAGCAAAAACCATATTAAAAGTTATTTTAAAGATAAATTCATAGTCCACTAGATCAGCTGAAATTTAAATTTCTCTATTTTATATTCTAAAAACTCATTTCATAGCCATTATGGACTTTCTATATATTACCCTCTGAGTAATAGCCACTCTAAAATTTTCTTTAACAGCTTTAAAAGTATAAGAAATCTATATAGATTCAATATCAATATATTTAAATTGCTCACATTGAACTTTTGAAAAAGATGTATTTCAACATTATGTTTTTCCAAAACAGTAGAAACAGAAAAATTAATGAAACTTTATAGTATTTCTGAAAGGATAGTAGACGTCATTGCTGTTATTTATATCCATGTAAAATAGGAATGAGGAACTAAGAAGAAATACAGACCATTAAATAAATAAGATTGAGAATAAAATATTGTACAATTAATCAAGAACCAAGGCTTAGCTACATAGAGCTATTGCACTGTCACACCGAACTGTCATACTGTTGTTCATCGATTTGCTCGAGCAGGCACCAGTATCGCCTTCATTGTGAGACTTATTGTTTCTGTTTTTGGCATATCAAATGTGCCATGGGTAGCTTGCCAGTCTCTGCTGTGCGGGCGGCATACTTTCGGTAGCTTGCTGGGCTCTTTGAGAGGGAACAGGGAATTGAACCCGGGTTGGCGACGTGCAAGGCAAACGCCCTACCCACTGTGCTATGACTAGAGCTATACATATGAAATGTTCCCACTTAAACATAAAAAGAGCAAAAACATTCTTCACATAACTATGTAAGCTGCTTACTTATAGTCAGGTCTCCCACTAACATAAGATGTGTTTTATATTAAAAAATAAGCCATTTTGACACCACCTATTGAGAAGTTCAAATCATTGCACTTAAAAATAAGTATATAACTGGTGAAGAGATGGGTGTTTGAACTTTACTTGACTGAAACCCAATCAGGAACAATTTTCTAACTGTGTACTTCACTGTGATTCAATTAAAAGTGAATACATTAAAACAAATAAGTAATTATCCTGTAACATTACATAAACTGTTTTGAATCTCAAACTCTGTGACTAGCAATGTTTGGGGAAACGATGTATGCTGCTGCTGATGAAATCAAGGTTGATTGCAGGGGAGGTAAGTGTCTTAATTCCTCTACTATCTCTGGCTTCATATTACAGTCCATCTAAAAATGAAATATGGGAACCAGAGAGATAATACAGGGAGTAGCTCGCTTATCTGAGGCAAATTTTCAGCTCAGAAGGATTTTCCATGCATTATGTTTCACCATTGTTAGTTGTGAGAGCTGTCCCCAATGGTGCTCTGGTCACTCTGAGGCGTGCTCTAGGTAATTAATTAGGGCTACTCAAATTCAGTGCCTGGATGTAGGGGGTTCAGGTCAGGGATTGAACCCAGCACCTTGCAAATGTGAGCTCTACTATTATAGCCATATCTGTGGCCCTTTTCGTGTATTTTGAAGATGGCTATTGGTCAGTACCAAATCATTATGACTCAGGTTCCTTGCAATGTATTTTATAAAGAACTTTAATAGATTTCAATTAAAATATCAAATTTATAATGCAATGGAAGGCAAATCTTTATTTCCAAGTATAATAATAAGCATTGAATATCACCATAAAGTGTGCTAATGAAATACATACATTTTCAAAATTCTATTCTACACTTAATAATCAAAAATTAAGTTTGAAGTTCACTCTGAGAGATAGTGCCTGTGTAATCACTTGTATTACTTGTCATCCCATTGCTCATCAATTTGCTTGAGCAGGCGCCAGTAACATCTCCATTTGTCCCTGTCGCATGCTAGTGTAGCCTAATGGTGTCTGCTCACTTCAGAAACACAAAGAGCCTCAAAACATTCATTCAGGGTTGGAGCAATAGCACAGCGTGTAGGGCATTTGTCTTGCATGTGGCTGACCCAGGTTCGATTCCCAGCATACCATATGGTCCCCTGAGCACCACCAGGGGTAATTTCTGAGTGTAGAGCCAGGAGTAACCCCTGTGCATAGCAGGATGTGACCCAAAAAAGCAAAACACAAAAAATAAACAAAAAATGACGGCATCTTCCCATATTGCCGCAATAGTGGCCAAAGATCTTCCAGTTGGTGTTCATTCTGGGAGTTCTCTTCTTAAACTTTGCAGCCCTTTCTCCCCAATCCGTGAAGTAAAATTTCGCACAAAGAGACAGTGGTCTGATCCCATGTGGAATTTTGGGACAACAGTGACATCAGTCAGGTAAAATCTTCCATTGAATATGATGTGGTCAATTTCATTGCGGAACTGTCCACTGGGAGACTCCCATGTCCAATGTTCAGATTCGGCCTTCTGCAACTTAAAGTTACCATGGATGGTCTTGGTCAACATGACAAACTCAGACAGTCTCTCATCCTGTTCATTTCCATCCTAGTCCAAGGGTCTTGATATGGAATTCTTAGGACAACCTTCTCAGTCCTATCTTGGCATTAAAATCACTGACAATGACCTTGTAGAAGTCATTGTCTTCTTTATAGAACTTCTCTAGCTTGATGTAGAAGTTCCCAATTTCTTCTTCGTTGTAGTTGGATGTTGGTGCATAGATGACGAAGACAGAAACTGCGGGCAATGAGCCACATCTATTCAAACATAAGCATCCGATTGGGTTGTTAGCCATTTGAACAAATCAATGCTCATGGCCAAGTTCATGTTGACAAGGACACCGACACCATCAACGCCTCCACTGTCGCATGTTCTGAGGAACAGTTCTTCTACAGTGTCAAAAATGGCATGATGTGATCGATGCCTTCTCATCTCAGTCAATCCTATGATGTAGTACCTGATCTTCTGTACTGGTACCATCAGGTCCTCAATGGATGCTTCTGATGCCAGTGTACGTGCATTAAAAGTGCAGAGAGTCATTTTACTCCTTCTTCATTTTGCAGCCTAGTTCGACTCTGGGATTTTAGCAGCCTCTCCTTTCTTGACCTTCTCAATGCTGCCGTATCGGGGCTTCTTCCAAGGTCAGGGGAATGAGGCTCACTCTTGTTACTGTTTTTGGCATATCAAATACACCACGGGTAGCTTGCCAGGCTCTGCCATGTGGGTCGCATGTTGGTTCTCTCTTCGCTGGTTGGCATCATTGCCACCCACTCACCACAAAGAGGTGGTGAACCATAGAGGGAGGCCTGTATAATATGTTTGTATAAACTTGATATGTGGCTGGATTAATATTACAGGGGTTAAGCACTTGCCATGCATCCAGCCAACCTGGTTCAATCCTTGACACTGCATAAGATCAGAAAATACTCCTCAACATAGAGCCAGATCTGAATGTGGCCTGACTCCAATTCAATAAAATAAAATATTAATATGATATGAATATCGAAGAATGATTTAGAACCACATGTTAAATTTTACTATTTTAACTGACATAAGGATTTTCCAGTTGTTTTCTGGTTTCCTGAAAATGAGAAAACACTAAAGATGCATAAAAAGCTCAAGTTCACAAGAAAAAAATACAAAAGCCCTGAACACACATCACTAGCTCTTACATGTGAAACTTACTGAATATTGTAATTACTGTGTTTCCCACCTGAGTAAATTCTCTTCTAAGAATTAAGTTGTGATATTGAAGATCAATTTATTCTGCATTCCAGTATGTTAACAGTTAGTTGTTGAGGATGTGAGAAATTCATACATGATATTTACTGGGATGATATATAATGATTAAATGAAAAAGAATTAACTTACTGAAATATTCCTTAGAAAGTAAAGGAGAGTAAATTTAAAGTTTATGCAATTAATCAAGTATTACTTTCTATATGTTAAGGAATGTACAATAAACTACCTAAATTACTTTAAAATGTCATATTTAGACATAATCATATTTCAACCATTTCTATTTGTAAAAATTGTGGTAATTTTATTAAAATGACCTTTGAAATGCATCATTAGCTAGCCCTGAGGTAGTTTGCTAATCTGTTTTCTTGCCTCTAATCCAGTCATCCATCAAGTCACTCTTCTTGCAATAAAGGGACACAGGCCTGATTCTATCATGGCTCTATAGAAATCATTTTAATGGCTTCTAATAAATCCCACAGTTTTATTGTCAGCTAAAGCAATTGCATAATCGACTGGCTGATCTGTTCCATTTCTACTGTGCTTATGATCCTGACAGGCAGCTTCTCTCCCAATTCAAGTAAATTAGCAGTCAAAGTCTACAAATCATCTAGTACTTGAAACAAATCTTTTCCCATCATTTTTCTCTATATAACTCCTCACCTAGAATCTTACTGAGATGTTCTATGCAGACTCAATAGACTATCAGCAACTCTGAGAAGAGCCTGATCCTGGTTGCATTCTTCTAACATTTTTAGGAGTAATGACTCATCCCCTGAGCTGCATTTCTTAGCACCTTGGCTATTTCCTACCTCAGATATGTAAAATTCAAATACATTTTTTTGGATCTTCAGGATGTTGGGACTTGCCATGGGTCCCCTAAAATATAATTACTTTGTCTCTATGACTTCAATTATCTCATCTGTCGAGAATATCCTGCTTGCCAAGATGGTAGTAAGTGGAAGTCATTTTTACAGAAGGTCAGAAAGCCCCTAAGGTTCTTTTCGATAGCCCTGAACCATGGAAAATGCAAGTATACTTTTCTTCCTTGCAGAAATCATTTATTTTAGTCAACATCATACTAACCAAAATTTATAATTATGCAGATATTCATTTCTCTGTCTGTGTTAATCTATATCTCCTGGGAGGACCAAGATTGGTCTCACTTTCTCTTAGACCCAGAGCCTTAGCACAGCCTTTGACATGTGGCAAGTGAAAATTGCTGGGAGAATAAAAGACTATGGGAATTATGCCATATCACCAGAATGAGAAGTACGAATTGCCTGAATTGCACTTATTTACATAGCTATCATCCTCATGCACACATTAAATTACTACTAGGCAACTAAGCAATCACAAAGATGCAATGACTAAAATATACCAGAAAAAAAAAAACCTTTAACCTGATAGTTTTCTAAAACTTAACCAAATCTTTTAATCACAAATAGAATCAGAATTTTTCTACACAATTAACAGAGGGATTTTAGCCTTCAGTAGCACCAACGAAGCTATGTTTGAAGCACATTTATACATGGACAGATTAGATAAGTTTGATAAAATAAAAAGATAAATGAGAGAGTAGTACCCTGTACTAAATATTTTTCTTTTTTAAAAGAAAATTTGAGTCACACTCAGCTGTATTCAGGAAGAACCCCTGGTTCTGTGCTCAGGGATCTGAGTGTGGTACTCAGAGGACCATGAGGGAGGGGTGCCAGGAAGTGAACTGGGAGTGGCTTCATGCAAAGCAAGTGCCTTAACATCTGTTCTATCTCTTTGACCAAAATATTTTCTAAAAATAAACATGTGTATACAAAAATCCTCCTTCTCTGGTATAATACTATGTATTCAGATATAAAAGCATGCATATAAGTTATATATTGCATACCTTACTACCTATTGTCATTGTCATTTTTTTCTCTGATTGCTCTTCCTTTCTATTCATCATTCATCTAACATACATCAGGAAGACTGATTGTCTTCAAATACCTCCTTAAAGTGTTTTATTCTTTCTATAATCACAATTTTTCCATCATACCTTATTCCCCAGCAATCAGCTCTAAAATCTCCACAAAACTAGTAAAACTTGTATTAATTATTTGGGGTACTCCCATTTCCCACATAGTGTTTTAAATCCAGATTTTAGCACTTTTAAAACATGTACTTTGTAATACCAAAATGTACAACAGAATCAATTATTTTGCATTTTGGAATTGAGTAAAAGTAAATTAACTTAGTATTTTCTCTGGGGGCTGGAGTGATAGTATAGCAGTAGGGTGCTTGCCTTGCATGTGTTCAAGCTGCATTTGACCCTCAGCATCCCATATGTTTCCCCAGGAACCACCAGGAGTGATTTCTGAGTACAGAGCCAGGAGTACCCAAGGTGTGGGCCCAAAATCAAAGAAAAAGAAAGTATTTTTCTCTATAAAATTTAAAGAAAGATACATAGCAACAATACAGGGCTTAAGATGCTTGCCTTACACTCAGCCGACCTGGGTTTGATCACCAGCATCACATATAGTGCACCAGACACTCTAGGAATGTTTCCTGAATTCAGAGCTAGGAGTAAACCCTGAGCACAGTCTGTTTGGGAAGGAAGCAAAGGAGAAGGTAGAGGGGGAGGAAATGCCTCTCATGCAGAAGAGAATAGCACTGTAGCACTGTAGCACTGTCGTCCCATTGTTCATTGATCGATTTGCTTGAGTGGGCACCAGCAACGTCTCCATTGTGAGACTTGTTGTTACTGTTTTTGGCATATCAAATATACCGTGGGTAGCTTGCCAGGATCTGCCATGCTGGCAGGATACTCTCGGTAGCTTGCCTGGCTCTCCAAGAGGGGCGGAGGAATCGAACCCGGGTCAGCTGCCTGCAAGGCAAATGCCCTACCCACTGTGCTATAGCTCCAATCCTGCTTCTCCCGCAGAAGAGAATAAATCATTTTATTCCACTGTTGTTTTCTAAACAAGAGGAGTACAAATATGGTGTTAATAATAATGTGCTGTTAAGTAGGAATAACTAAATAAACTAAAGAAGAAGAAAACTAGTAATATGTTTACTATGAAATAATTAAAACGAGTGAACCAGGAATGACTTTGTTACAAAATGCACCTGTCGCACAGATGTAAGATCATGAGTTTGCTCCCCATTGCTGTCCGCTTGTGCTGAGCAGCACCCCAGCAGTGTCTGTCTGGGTTTATCAGTGCCACAGTGGAATGTGCATTTTATGTGCACATTTTTAATTAAATGAGCAATTCCAGTAATTTCTATAATGAGGATGTAAAGCAAATGATGTTTTGAATACTGAATTTAAAATGTACATATATTATACATAAACATATGGAGATAAATGTACACACATAGAATTTTGTTTTTAAAAGGATGACATTTAAAAACAGATTCCGATGCACAAGATAAAGGATAAGATACTCATGAAATTATTATCACAATATATTGATACTTATCACGGGACAAAATGAGCTATGTTTAACCTACTATCAAATAACATTTATAAATGAATTAGCTTTCAACCAAAAAGAAAATAATGTGTACATTCAATCTGTATTCTAATAATGCATTTTTTCTTTTTTGCATAAAATTTTGGCTTTCCTCTTCAAATCCCTTTTTTTTACTAAAATGACTTGCTAATTGAATGTTATAACATGCTCCATGTAGGTTTAATTGTATGAAATCTGACCAAAATGAACTATGAATTTTGCTTTTTCCCTTGTTAACCAAGAGCAATGATATACAAAAAGCAAATGTTTGTCTTAATTACAACACATATACGCATATACAAGTTTCAATAAAGATATTTTATGTTAGGTAGTGACCTAGTTCTTAGGAACAAACAGATAAATAAAAGCCTTTGTTTTTATTTTAATTTTTTATTAATGAATCACCGTGGGGGTACAGATATAGGTTTTCATATTCTTGTGCTTGTGTTTCAGTCATGTACAGCTTGAGTATCTATCCCTCCACCAGTGCCGCTGATGACCCCATCATCCCTCCCACCCCCTCCCACCCCATCCCCATCCCCGCACCACCTCTTTGGCAGAGCATTCCCCTCTGTTCCCTCTCTCCCTTTGGGCGTTCTGGTTAGTAATGGAGGTCTTGGGTGGCCAATGTGTTCGGTCTATAATCTGCTCCGTGCATGCCTCTCCCATCCAGAATGGGTCCTCCCACGACAGTTTTGCTTGGTATTCCCTTCTCTATCTGAGCTGCCCTTTCCCCCAGCATGTGAGGCTGATCTCCAAGCTATGGAGCAAATCTGGTACTTATTTCTGTTATTCTTGGGTGTTAGGCCTCCATTCTGTTGTTTCATATTCCGCAGATGAGTGCAATTCTTCTATGTCTGTCTCTCTCTTTCTGACTCATTTCACTTAGCATGATACTTTCCATGTTGACCCACTTGTATGCAAAGTTCATGACTTCATCTTTTCTGACAGCTGCACAGTATTCCATTGTTTAGATGTACCAAAGTTTCTTTAGTCAATCATCTGTTATTGGGCATTCGAGTTTTTTTCCAGATTTTGGCTATCGTGAACAGTGCTGCAACGAACATACATGTGCAGATGTTATTTTGACTATATCTTTTTGCCTCTCCAGGGTATATTCCAGAAGTGGTATAGCTGGGTCAAATGGGAGCTCGATTTTTAATTCTATGAGGAGCGACCATATTGTTTTCCAGAACTGTTGAACCTTTCAGCATTCCCATCAGCAGTGTAGGAGGGTCTCTTTCTGGTCTGCATCTCCCTGATGATTAGTGATGATGAGCATTTCTTTCATGTGCCTTTTGGCCATTTGTATTTCTTCCTTGAGAAAGTTTCTGTTCATTTCTTTGTCCCATTTTCTGATGGGGTTGGATCCTGCAAGCAAACAACTCCCTCAAAAAAGCTGGGGTGGCCATACTAGTGTCTGACAACATAGATTTCAGACTGAAAAAGGTTAGAAGGGACAGCGAAGGTCATTTTCTACTCATCAAGAGATATGTACAACAGGAAGAAATCACACTCCTAAGTGTATATGCACCTAATGAGCGACCAGCTAAATACTTAAAGCAACTCCTAGCAGAATTTAATGGGGACATCACTAGTACCATGATAGCAGTTGGAGACTTCAACACTGCCTTATCAGCTCTGGATAGATCAACAAGAACAAAACTCAGTAAGGAAACAAAGGCTCTGAAGGAAGAAATGGAGGAGAGAGGGCTAATAGACCTATACAGGCCTTTACACTCCAAAAGAAAGAATACATTTTTTTCCCAGTGCACATGGAACATTCTCCAAAATAGACCATGTTCTGGGTCACAAATCACACTTCAATAGAATTGGGAAGATAGAAATTGTATCAACTATCTTTTCAGACCATGATGCACTGAAAATAGAAGTTAATCACACACAGACGCAGAGAACCAAATCAAACACCTAGAAGTTAAACAACTCATTGCTGAATGAAGTGGGTCATGAAGGAAATCAAGGAAGAAATCAAGATATACCTCGAAACAAATGAGAATGAAGACACAAACTACCAGAAACTTGGGACGCAGCTAAAGCTGTGTTAAGGAGATAATTTATAGACCTACAAGTGTTTCTCAGGAGGGAAGAAAGGGCCTACATAGGTGGCTTGACTTTGCAGCTCAAGATCTTAGAAAAGGACCAGCAGAAGGAACCCGAACTGAAGCGAAGAAAAGAAATAATAAAACTTAGAGCAGAAATTAATGACATGGAAATCCAAAAAACAATCCGAAAGATCAATGCAACAAAGAGCTGGTTCTTAAGAAAATAAATAAGATCGATAAAACATTAGCAAGACTCACAAAGAAAGACAGAGAGAGAGAGAGAGAGAGAGAGAGAGAGAGAGAGAGAGAGAACCCTAATAAACCAAATCAGAAACAAAAAGGGGGACATCACAACAAAAACTAATGAAATTCAAAAGATCATCAGATACTACTTTGAAAGTCTGTATGCCATAAAATAAGAGAACCTAGAAGAAATGGATAAATTCGTGGATTCCTACAATCTCCCAAGACTGAACAAAGAAGACTTGGAATATCTGAACAGACCCATTCATATCAAGGAAATTGAAACTGTAATCAAAAGACTCCCCAAAAACAAAAGCCCAGGCCCAGATGGCTTTACCAGCGAATTCTTCCAAACATTTAAAGAAGACCTGTTGCCAGTTCTCCTCAAGCTTTTCCAGGAAATTGAGAAAACAGGTACTCTCCCAGTTTCTATGAAGCACATATCTCCCTAATCCCAAAAGCAAATAGAGACACTGCTAACAAGGAAAACTTTATTTTCAATGATCTGCAACTCTACCCTTGGAAAATATACTCATATAATTAACCATAGTACAATATAATGAATTGCTATGCTAACAATAAAGAAAGCCTTTCTGTGCTAAATACAGAGAACAAAAATATTTCATTTCTTCCTTTAGCATCAGAGGGAAAATTTTTCTATGAAATACCCTCAGAGAAGTTTTCCATAAAGTGTAAGCATTCATCAAAGAAGGGAATAAAGAAATGCCACTTTGGGCAGGAGAAAACACAGTTAAAGGCAGAGATGGTTGAAGGCAAAATAGTATAGTATTTTGGGGATTATTGATACACAAGAGTGGCATGATTTATTCCTTGCGGCCAAGGAAGAAGGTTAGAAAGGACCAATGGATATTAGCTGTGTAGACTAGGACCATGCAATGGTGTTGTAGAATAGAAGAGTTTTGAACAGTTACACAAAATCATGTTGTGAAGATATGAGGCATGAGAACAGCAGAGCATATTCTCAGAGATGTCAGAGAGAGAAAGAGAAAGGAGAACCAGTGATTTTCCCCCATTGTGTCATTGCAACTATCAAGGGAAAAGGAGGTCATCAAGCAATAACTCCCTAGAGGGTCAAAAGTTGTACAGAAATCTTGTAGATTATTGTCTCATGAGAATTTGTGGGTTTTGCAGTTAGAAGGCCCTGTTAATCTGCCAGGGTGGCAAATGAGAAATGTACTGAGTTAGGAATAAGGAAAGGAGGGTGGAGTCATCATGTTAGTTCTAGAATTGTCCTTACTGTACACTTTGGGGGGAAAAAGAATCAGATAAAGTATTAGTCTTAAAATACCGAAGAGATGGGGCTGGAGCGATAGCACAGCGGGTAGGGCGTTTGCCTTGCACGCGGCCGACCCGGGTTCGAATCCCAGCATCCCATATGGTCCCCTGAGCACCGCCAGGGGTGATTCCTGAGTGCATGAGCCAGGAGTGACCCCTGTGCATTGCCGGGTGTGACCCAAAAAGCAAAAAAAAAAAAAATACCGAAGAGATAATTTTTCTTTAAAAAAATTGAAATTCATGTTGAGTGAAATGAATGCAACTCTAAAGCACAAATAACTGAAGTATAAAAAAAGAGGTAAAGAATTGCTGAAAAGATAAATAGGTAGATAGATAAGACAGATATACAGACAGAAGATAGATAGATAGATAGATAGATAGATAGATAGATAGATAGATAGATAGATAGACATTTAGATGTAGTTGGATTTATGTAGCTGAATTTAGCTAAGGATGAAAGCAGAAAAGAATACACCAGCATTTCAGGATTTAAGAGATAGTACTCCAGTTGGGGCCGGAGCTATAGCACAGCGGGTAGGGCGTTCGCCTTGCACGCAGCCGACCCGGGTTCGATCCCGGCATCCCATATGGTCCCCCAAGCACCGCCAAGAGTAATTCCTGAGTGCAAAGCCAGAAGTAACTCCTGAGCATTGCTGGGTGTGACCCAAAAAGCAAAAAAAAAAAAAAAAAAAAAAAAGAGAGAGAGATCGTACACCAGTTAAGGCACTTGCCTTGCATGTAACTGACAAGCAGTCAATCCTCATAAAGTCCCTGAGTGCCTTCAGCGTTGAGCACCTATAGCTGCTGGTTGTGGCAAGAAAAAAAGGATGGAAGGAAGGAAGGAAGGAAGGAAGGAAGGAAGGAAGGAAGGAAGGAAGGAAGGAAGGAAGGAAGGAAGGAAGGAAGGAAGGAAGGAAGGAAGGAAGGAAGGAAGGAAGGAAGGAATTAAAATGCTGAACTGTTAACATCTAAGGAAGGAAGGAAGGGAGGGAGGGTGGCTGTGAGAGAAGGGGAGGGAAGGAACAAGGGAGGGAGGGACAAAGCAAATACTTCAGCATTTTTTGGAGCATGTAAGTACTATGATGTTAGGAGCAGCACGTTCTTCTATATTAGATGTTAACTTTGTTCAGCATTTGAATGATTGTACTACCTGGGAATTTTGCCTTGAATTTTTCTTACTGACTACATCTTGTGTACATGTCCCAATATTAATCCCTTGCCTTTACCTATTTCCTCTTCTTTCTTTCCTATTCCTTTTTTTTTTTTTTGGTGGTGGTGGTTGGGGCAGCACCCGGGGTGTTCAGGCCTTCCTTCTGGCTCTGTACTCATGGATCATTCCTTGTAATGCTCGGGGACAATATGGAGTTTCTGGGATCAAATCCAGGTGAGCCTTACTCACTCTCTCTGGCCCTTACTTTTCACTCTGCATAAATTCAGAGAAAGGAGTCAAAAACAGAAATTGGTGATGAGAAACTAGACCTTTGGTGGGAATTGTAATGTAGCCTATACCAATGTAAAGCTATAGTGATTTATATCTGAAACCTATATACAGATGTAAAATAATGTTGCTTCTAACTTTAAATATGAGAGAATATAGTATTCGCAAGAGTTAGCTTTGAAACTGTGGGTACTAAGGTAGAGTAGTGGTATATAAATTAACTGGGACAAAGTTGCACAGGAAGTAAGTGGTCCTGAAAATGTCCCACCATGATGGTTCTTACTCTGAAGGTCCCCACTTTTACTGTGACCTCTATAATACCATCAAGATTGAATTGAGAGGCCAAACTGAAAAAAATGGTATTAGTGTTTCAGATACTTTTCTTTGACCAAAATTGAACAAAGGTTTTGGAGATAAGCTCGTAATTTTCAAAAGATCTCCAGTGGGTTTATGTTTTGAACATGTGCTACTAAATATTCCTGATTTATTCCAAATTAATTCAATGCTTCTCCCTGATCCCCTAGTCTTCTCCAGTTTTTTTTGTTTGTTTGTTTTTCGGTCACACCTGGCGATGTACAGGGGTTACTCCTGTCTCATGCACTCAGGAATTATGGAATTACTTCTGGCGGTGCTCAGGGGACCATATGGGATGCTGGGGTTTGAACCCGGGTCGGCCGCATGCAAGGCAAAGGCCCTACCCGCTGTGCTATTGCTCCAGTCCTTAGTCTCCTCCAGTTTTTAAAAAGATGTTGTGCTGCCTTCAAAATTTTCAAATATGAAGAAACGCTTTTTACCATTTCAGAAATCTACACCATCAGACTTGTGGTTTATGATTTTAATCACTCCAAATATTAAGCAACGGGATAACAGTGACAGTGACAGGCAAATATTAAAAAGTAGGCAAATATAAGCACAAATGAATTTTATTATAAAAGTTTATCTCTGTTTACTGTGCCAGAAACAGTCAAAGTTCAACTTTGCTTTTTATTTTAGTGCAATTTCAAATGGTAACTGTTCTACCTGGGATAATTTAGAAACCGTAAATAAAAGGAGTTTGAAAAAAATCTTATGAAAAAAAATGGCTGTATACATATTAATAGTTATAGTGTTTGTTATATAGAGTTATAAATGAACTGAATCTGTACTATAAAATAATCCTTTTGCAGGCTGGAGAGATATAGTTTAGGGATTAAGGTGTTTGCCTTGCATGCAGCTGACCTTGATTCGTACTCTGGCCCTACATATGGTTGGGTTCTCTGAGCACTACCAAAAGTAATGCCCATATCATACACCAGAAGTTGCAACTGAACACTGCCTAAATAAATTTTAATAATCCTATCAGTACTATTAGTACTTGGGCTGGAGCAATAGCACAGCGGGTAGGGTGTTTGCATTGCACATGGCCAACCCGGGTTCGATTCCTCTGTCCCTCTTGGAGAGCATGGCAAGCTACCAAGAGTATCCTGCATGCACAGCAGAGCCTGGCAAGCTACCCGTGGTACATTCAGTATACCAAAAACAGTAACAACAAATCTCACAATAGAGGTGTTACTGGTGCCCACACAAGCAAATCGATGAGCAATGGGATGACAGTGATACAGTGATCAGTACTTAATTTTGATAAATGACCCATCTGTGAATAGTTAGTAGGTTCATTTTATCTTGTACAAAGTTTTATATACCATGTGTTGAAAAGGAGTGCACTTCTTTTGTCTTTATTGTGTTATTATGCCAATCAAGGGCTATCCAGTGAAAAAGTCACAGACATTTGTTTTGTAATGTTATTCATATTTGGAAGAGAGATTGTCAGGGCAAGTAAACAAATAAACCCAAAACATCAATGTTTAGATTCTTATACCAGAATCTAAACAGGGATAGTGGAATGAAGACAGGGTAGAATAGATAGAGTGTAGACATCTACTAAGTTGTGGATAGAAGCTAGATATTCAGTCGTAAATTTGCTATGTCACTTGAAACTTATGCAGTATTATAAACCAATATGACTGCAATTTAAAATATTAAAGAATTGAGCAACATTAAATTTTCTATTTCTTAAATACTTTATTATTTTTAAAGTCAATCATGGAAAATATTACATAAGCCCAAATACGTATTCTAATTATAATATTTTATAAACCAAAGCAATATATTTTGGGATCCTGTGATGGTAACATTTACCGTGCATAGTCATTTAATGGTTTGTAAAGAGTGAGAACAAAGAAAATGACAAATGAAAAGATAAAAGAGAGTCTCTCTAAGGCAAATCTTCCCAGAGTTCTCTTTTGAAGGAGCATGACATCAAGACAAGAGAGTGCTCAAACAAAATAGCCAATTGATATAAATTTCTTGTACAATGCATTTATTTACATTTTCTATAAAAACTAAAGAAGCTCAGAGAAGGAATTAAATCAAAGGGGAAATGAAGAAGATGAGAAAGGGAAATAATGAAGGAGCTGGAGTGGGGTTTCTTGTTATTCTGGTGATGTGGGAAACTGGTATATCTATATATCCAAAGCATAGACTCAATAACTGTTAATATTAGGTAAAAACTACACCACAGAACTTTGAAATGTGCCTATAAGGTGATACGTAGGGTAGAAAGGGTGGGATCCGGGAAGGATGAGTATAGGAACAAAGGAAGAGGGAAGTTGACACGGGTGGTGGGATTGGTGTTAAAAACATAGATGCCTAAAGCTCAACTATCAATTACCTTGTAAATCAAGTTTCTTTAATTAAAATAAAAAAAATACTAAAGCAGGACACAGAAGTCTACTTGTAAGTCACTTCTCGAAGTTCCAACAGTTGGTTCAAGTCTAGCTCCTTAGGGTGTTTTGATTGCCTGTTCAATAGTATGCTGTTCTAAAGAGAATAACAGAAACTTCTCAGAAGATGAATTTTCCTAAAACTTTGACACTTTTCCTACTTAATTGACATTATATATAATGGATAGATCCCAGCTATCCTTCTGTGTTGCCCTCCACACACAATGGTTTTCTTTAACTCCTTGAAATCTGCAGGTTCTTTCTAGCTTGAGCTCCATCACCCTATCTCCTCTCTGCCTAAAGTACCTCTTCTATTTCTCCATCCTCCGTTTTACTGACTTCTTTCTACTAAACGGTTTCCTTTCACATTATGCCTAAACCAAGCACTGTAGCACTGTCGCACTGCTGTCCTGTTGTTCATCGATTTGCTCCAGCGGTACCAGTAACGTTTCCATGGTGAGACTTGTTGTTACTGTCTCAAATATGCCACAGGTACAGCCTGGCATGGGGAGCTTGCCAGGCTGTACCTGTGGGTGGGATACTCTCTGTAGCTTGCCCATCTCTCCTGGTCGACCTCCTGCAAGGCAACGCCCTACCCGCTGTGGGTGTTTGCCTTGGACGTAGCCGATCAAGGTTTGATTCCCAGCATCCCATGCAGTCCCCCGAACAGTGCCAGGAGTAATTCCTGAGTGCGTGCCTAAAACAAAACAAAATTAATTTCTTTAGTATGAAATTCCAATACATTTAACTAGCTTGAACTCCCTTCTCCTAGGGTTTCTTAGGATTTTTGTGTTTTCACTAATAAAACATCACCCTCTACCCAAAGACTTAATAGCTTGTCTTATTTCCCCCAATTATCAATATAAACTAAGGTCACAGACTAGGATGCTTTCACTCCTATATGCCTGTCAAGGCCTAGAAATATGACTGGGTATTTAATTCTCTTAAAAAAGAAGTTTTAGAGTGTGATTTAGGTAAAAACAGCAAAAGCAAATTCATATGTCTTCAATTATCTCCCTAAAAACATAGGTCACCAGGAAGTATAACACAAGTTTCAGTGCTTTCAATGGGACCAATAATCAGGGTTACCCAGTAGGGTAACTTCTAAGAGTAAATCAATAATTTTACTTTGGGCTGTTAGAAAGAATATAAACATCCAGCACTCCCTGGAAGCTTCGAGAGTTTTAGATCTTTCAGAATTATAGTTTCTTTGAATTGCTGTTAGAAAATTAATTAAAAAGACAAATCAACAGACAATGAATTCCTGATTAAAAAAGTAAAAGTGCTACAGAAAAGGTAATAAGTTATTGTCATCATGCCAACAAATATTGTGACTTTCATTCAACCTCTCAAAGCTATATAAAGAGCCATAGAAAGAGTTGCAGATCTGGGGATAAGCCAATTCATTTTTAAAAAGGAAAACGATGCCAACAATAAAGTTCCTGTGACTGAGCATTTGCAGAATTATATAGAGAGGTCAATAAGGCAAGATATCCTCTAAGGCAATGAACCTTAGAAATTTCCCTGTTTCCATAATCAACCCTCATGTTTAAGTAACTCAACTAGAATGCTTTTAATCCTCGTGGTAAAGTTTATAATGGGTTAGATGATTTAGATATAAGAAATAATGACCTATAGCAAAATAACAGATCAACACTGGGTTTTCTACCTAGTGAAATAAGGCAACCTAGCCAGTAGAATGAAAGAGAGGAGCTTATAATGAAAACTGTATAATGAGGACACTTTTTAAAAATTAACTTACCTTATTTATGTGTTCTCTTTACTTACTACCTATTAAGCACACATTTTCTACATTTTTGTTTATGATCGTATTAGCTCTTGACCTATTTTGTATGTGATTTAAAACCAAGGTATGTGATGTACTGGAGTTTTATAGATTTTTAATGTATCGGCTATAAAGAGGAATATTAAAAAGAATGACTCATGTAGTAATCATTTAACTCTAACTCATGAATACAATAAGTTTTGCTTTTTTAAATTCTTATTTTATACGTCTTTATTAACAAAGATGTGTTTGAGACGAAGCTCCTGAATGATTACTGTGATTGATTAGCTTGTGCTAAGGGATTTTTTTTAATTTAATGAGATGACTTTTGTAATGGCAAAATATGGTTTATTTTGAGAATAATTTTGTTTAATGTTTTGCCCTGAGAAAGGCTAATGTGAAATTAACTGTTGCATGGTTCATGAATTATTTCTGATCTCTGCTACCAACTTTGGAAAAGAAATGTCAAAGGGAAAACAAGTTATATAACTCTTAGTTATCACTATGAAATACAATAGATGACATTACTGGGTGAAAAAAAAAGAAACGTCTATTTCTCATTCTGCCGTTGCCTCCTCTGCTTTGTAACTATGAACCTGAAAAGTCGAGTGAGAAATTTATATTCGCCATATGCAGATCCCAAATGACTAATATTTTCTTTCCACTTACAAAGCACTTAGTCTTAGGTTATCTGAGCACTTTGAATATTCCTTATATATTTATAGGTTTTCAGTTGAAATCAGTAAAATCATAGGAAATGCAGAGTGACTAAAACGCTAACATTTGTAAGAAAAAGCTTTCACAAAAAATAAGAAATATTTGCATATGAGTAAAGAGATGCAGATAGTGTTTTTAACTTGAACGTAGAAGCAAACTAAATGATTTCTTTTTTTCTTCTGCTAATGGTCAGTTCTTTCTACAACTGTGATTTATTTTACTAGAAGCTGGAACAGGTGTGGTCTGTCTTTGCCAAAGCCTTCCAGAAGTTCATACCTGCTCTGGGTCTCAGGTTTCAAATCTGTTTAGTGAGATTGTTGAGTGGCCTGCAACCCAAGAACTCCTCTCTTATTACACAGACAAAATAACTATGAAAGCCCTTATCTGAAAACCTAGTTTTGTCTTTTGATTTGGAAATGAAATGCATGATTTTAAATAGATTTTTAAATAAAATTTATCTTAAAATTTCCCTCCTTAAAATATAGTTAACAAAATGTACACATACACATTTCTTCATCCATATACATTTCATGTTTATTTCCCCAAATGATGTCTATGTTGACCAAGAACCAAATTTGTGGAACCTTCCAAAATTTATAATGACTACTGTTAAAGTTAAAAGCAAAAAACACACAAACAAAAAAAGGTGGGGGGAGGAAAGGAGGTCAAAGGCAAGTGTATTTTTGCATCTTGGGAAGTATTTTCTACCAAGAACTCTAAGGAACAAATAAATATATGTAAGGCAAAGGGGAAAATTAACTTTCCAACTCCAATTAAATATGGGTTTCACCTTAGGTCAAGCAGTGTTTACTGAAAATATCTGACTTTATAAAAGAAGCTTTCTAATTGCTTTATTTCCTTTTAAAAATATACAGCATAGGGCCAGCAGGTATGTTCTGTTGCCGTGTGTGACGGCTTTTTGGAGTTGCTGTTGAACGTCATGTGCATTGCTTAGGAAAGATCACATTTTAAAAATGGCAGGAAAGTAATTGCAGCAGATCAGTTTGCTAACCCTGACGGCTATAAATGGCTACATGTAACGAGAATAGGTAGATCAACATAGCTCAAGTTTTGAAGTGAAATTTTATCTTTTTTTCTGGCACCACAAATACTAACCTGATCCTTATCTGTCTAAGAAAAAAAAAAAAAGAAAGAAAACCAAAAAACATTCTGCCTTAACAGGCTGGGATAACTATGATTTCCACATACCTCTTGAAAATTATAAAAGACCCATTGTTTGAAAACCTGAAATAAACAAGATAGTTAAGGCCTGTTAGTATGATCGAGTTAATCTGTAAATTTTACTTTGAGAACTATCTAAAAAAAAAGTCATTCAATGATCTTTATGTTATTTGGATTTCTACCCCAGCCTGCTACCCTAGGCAAATGCAACTATAAAATAGAGGGGTTGGGCGGGGGGCGGGGGCTGAGGTGACCATCATTAAATTCTCTATTTTGTATTAAGCATTCGTACATGAGGAGTCTAGAAATTTCTGTTCTGGTCACCTTTGTGCTTTTTGTGCTGTTTATACTGCATGAAGACACCAAATCTTTCTTAGACTTTGATTGACCAGATGACCCCAGGACTCCCCAGCCTCAATTCAGTTCTAAACTTGCCTGTGACAAGTTTTAAATTTTCTCCACTTCTCGGTTTCTTTAATCTAAGAAATCCAACTGCTAGCCTCTATGCAGGCATTCTTAAGTGTTTGATTGTTCCTGAAATTAGGAAAAAAAAACATCCTGTGCAATAGTGAAAGAAGAAAATTATTAAACTCTATTCTTTAAAGACAGACCCTGAAATAATGATTTCTCATTTCAGAACATGCTTCTTAGATGACAGATGAAGATTGATGATCCTTTAAAGGAACATCCTTAGGAAAACAGGCGATGAATTAAGAGTCTGTTTTGTAATTTATATAATGCATAATGAGCAATTACACAAACAAGCCGAACCCAGCAACAGCTTGAGATCATGAGCGATTTCATTGTCTGTGAAACCCTGTAAATCTGAACAGTTGCAGACTTCTTCCTCTACTATAAAGATGATCACTACTGAGATTGTTTTGATTTGTTGACTCTTGTATTTGTGTTTTTCTTCATATACATGTCTTTAAACAATCTTTAAGTTTTGTATACATGGGGAAATTACTTGAATGGTATTATACTATATGTAATCCTCTGCAACTCATTATATTTATTGTACTTTATCTTTGATGTTTAATATTGCTCATGTACTTGTATCATAAACACTATAAGATTAATAGTAATATTTTTGTCTCATGTGAGCAGATATCAAATATTTCCAGTTTGAAAATTTTTTTATTAATAAAGAATTGTTTTACACATGTCCCCTGGATCACATATCCAATAATTTCTCCATGATATATTTACCTTTATAACTGCTGAATTGCAGAGCATGTACATTTATAGCTTTGCAAGATGCTATATCTTTTCCAAAGTAAGGGGATAAATATCTATTCCCATAAGTTTCTATAAAGAGTGATTGTTCATTACAAAGGAAAAGAAACTTCTTTCTGGAATATTTTAAGTTAACTTGAATTACTTTTGCAATTCGTTCTGAGATAGTGAATTGCCTTTATAAGGCTTCCCTTTAGGTATATATAGTATACCCTTTAGGGTATATAGAGTCACAAAGAACAAAATCTATTTTATGTAATTTCAAAATAAGTTGAACATAAAGTTCCTTTGAGACCACCTGATGATTGTTGTTAATTCTAATAAAACTAGGCTTCAGGATAGTAAACCATATTAAAAATCCCATTGGTTATGAGCTAGAAGAGGGAGAGTAAACACTCCTCTCTTTTTGCTTTAAACTATGTAAGCTGGTAAGTCTCATGTTTTCTTATGCCTCTAGGTGTATGAACAGGTGAGTTCATACACTACCTACTAGACAAACCCACTTGGAAAATGTATTGGTGCTTCCAACTCAGAATTTCTGCAAGTGAACATTCCATCATTTCCTGTTGGAATACTTCTCTATTCCCTCTTATTCACTCTCCTGTATCTGAAATACTTGAGTTATTCTTGATCCCTCTCAACCCCTACTCTAAATTCAGTAAGTCAGAAAGTACTCTTGATTTTACTTACATGCAGTTCATTTTCTCTATCTCCACTGACATGGCTTCAAATAATCCCAAACACTTGGCAACAACAGTGAAAATGCTTAAGATACATTAGCTTAATATTTTTAGCATGTGATTACTAAGGCTACCTCCATTAAAGACATTGGGAAACAAGGACTTAAGTCAAATAATTTGTTCAGGGACAAGTAACTAACAAGAAATTCTTATGCATGGTTTTGTATAATTTACACACATATGTGCACATCTATGTCTATCACCACACTTAGTAAAATAACCAAGATATGGAAACAATCCAAATTCCCGACTACAGATGAATAGGTCAAGAAATTTTATACACACAAGGGAATATTTTAAAAATGAACAAGGTCTAAAAAAGAGCAAAGCTCTAAGAAAGAACAAAATAATGCTATTTGCAACAACACGGATTGAACTGGAGGGGAGTCAGAAGCAAAGAAAGAGAGAGGTACCAAATGATCTCTCATATGTGGGACTTAAAGATACACATCAAGGTATCAAGAAAGGTCCAATGGCTGCATAATGGGAAAATTGATACACACAATTGAGTAGGGAGAAGTGGCTTTGGAAGCAGGGATAGTGAGGTTTGGGAGGGGGACAGTGTACCCTGGTGGCCTGTGTGGTATTGGAATTATATGCATGAGAAACCATTATCAATACCATCATGAATCACAGAATGCATGTAATTTTTTTAAAAAAACAGCAATGTATAATACTTTCAATGTAGCATTTTATGCATATAATATTCTAACACCAGACCCAGATACTCAGGGTACTCTTGACCCACTCAGCCTATTCCACCTCCTAGTCTCATGATCCTGGTAAAGCTCAATTCAGTAAATCAATTCTTAGATTCTGTTTATTTGACCCACTTGCTGTTTCCTTATTATGTGTTTTTATATTCCACATATGAGAGATTATTATGTTTTTATCTATCCTTGTCTGCCTTTACTCAGTATAATATCTCCTATTTCATCCAGCTAGTGGTAACTTGCATGATTTGTTCTATTCTTATTGCCACATCGTTTTTCCATTGACTATACATACCATAATTCCCGCACCCATTTAAAATTAAACCACCATGAGATAGTGAGATACAGTTACAAAGCTTTCATGATTGAGCTTCAGTCATACAATGATCAAAAACCCTCCCCCCCCCCCGCACCAGTGTACGTTTTCCATCACCAATGTCCCCAGGATCCCTCCTACCACCTGCCACCCCCACCCCATCCCACTCCCTGCCTCTGTGGCAAGCACCTTCTTTCTTACTCTCTCTCTACTTTGGGGCATCAATATACCATAATTTCTTTATCCACTCATCTGTTCTTGAATACTTGGGTTATTTCTGGGTTTTGGCTGTTGTGAATAGTGCTGCAATCTTACCCTAAATATGCAAATGCATGGTAACAAAGTTCCACAAATTCTTGTCATATGACTGATTCTTTGCTTCTGCTCTTGTCTCTCTCCAAACTTTTCTCCACCCTGTAACAGAACAATTTTTAAAACATAAAATATGAATTTTTCATTCCCCAGACTAAAATATTTTCCAAAGCTCTCCATTACCCTTATTATAAAATAAAATATCTGAAGTCAGAGAAATAGTGCAGCAGAGATTGCGCTTGCCTTGCATAACGTCAACCTAGACCCCATCCTTGGCACCCCATCTGACCTCTCAAGCCCCAGTAGGAGTGATCCCTGAGTACAGAGCCAGAAGCAAGCTCTGAGCACTGCAAGGAGTGACTCTAAAGCAAAAACTAACAAAAAGATAAAGGGAATTTTTTGCAAATTTTGGCAGTTTTTACATCTTCAGTATGACCAATAAATACAGTTTTCTAAATCTTACATCTTATTATTCAAATGAAATTAAAATATTTTGTTTTCCTCTTTAAAATGTCTTCTTAATAGGGGCTTGGAGAGATAGGACCTGAGATAACGTACTTGCATATCTGAGCAGATTCAATAATAGCCATTGAATACAGATAGGTGTGCCTCTCTTTCTCCCCCCCCCCACACACTCTTCACACTCCCTCTTCAAATGTAAATTTAGTAAAGAGACTGTGTCATCCCCTTTGCTCATGGATTTGTTCTAGCAGGCACCAGTAACGTGTCTCATTGAGAGACTTATTGTTACTGTTTTTTTTCTGTCATATCCAATACACCACGGGTAGCTTGCCAGGCCCTGCCGTGCGTGGAGGTTCAATACTCTCCCTAGGCCCGGCTCTCTGAGAGGGGCAGAGGAATCGAACTCGGGTCGGCAGCGTGAAGGAGACTAGCTTATCTATAAAATATGAAATGCATATATACATGCCAAAGGTCATAGTCCCTCTTCAGGAGAGTTTGAATTCAGGGTAAGGAAGATAGACATCCTCTAAATATACAAGGGGGGGAATGTATTGTAAATGAACAAAACCATGACAGTAGTTACTTTATTGAGCTATATCAAGGTAGTTCAGGAAGGCTTGTGGCTTTGTATTATAGCATCATTTGGCCTGCACTGAAATGGAACAGGAATTTCACTACCAAGTATCTCTCCCCAGAGCACCTCTATCCTTTTCAAGGATAGAAAATTCCTGCTCTTAATTTGAGTTCTCTCTTGTCTCGGTGAGATGGAAAAGATATGTTAGGGAAAACTAAATTTCAATCCTGGCACATGACAACCAAGTTAAGAATCCATATAGTATTTTTATATTTCTTTCCCTAATTTAGAATATGAAAACATATCAAATCCCAAGTGTAATTATGGATGATTCAAAGAAATCTAAATATGAGAAAAATGACTCCAAACTGCAAAAATGTTTTCATGAATTTTTTTCTCACATAAATTAATATCTAGACATATTTTTAGAAAGGCAGTATAGAGGCAGTATAGAAATGCAGATCAAGATTTAGACAGATTTTTAAGTTAATGCTTAGGCTACATAAACAAACCTCCTATTCATATATTGATGTAATAGAACAAGTGCTAAAATCTTCTGTATCTCAGTTTTCACATTCACAGAACGAGACCAGAAATGTTGACCACTTTTTTGGAGATAATATAGAATTAGAATTTAGCAATTAGAAAAAAAATAATATATTTGACAAGTTTTCAAAACTTCCAAGGACCTAAAGATTATTTCAGCTGTCTACTGACTTTTCAACATAGCAAAATAACTTGTGAAAAATGAATGATCTAAATCAAAATTTTTATTTATTTATTTATTTAGGTTTAGGATCCATACCCAGTGGTGTTCAAGGCTTACTCCTTTGGCTCTGGAGACCAGGTGTGGGGGGTCAGTGATCAAACCTAGGTCACCCATGTGCAAGGCAAGTGTGTGACCCACTGTGCTATCACTTTAGCTCTGTTAGTTTAACTTGTTCAATGTTGGCTATTTTTTTAAGTTTCTGAAATAAATATCCATAAAACTTGCACCTGATTTGTAGGTTGTAAAAAATGCCATGAAGTTGTTCACAGCAGAATCAGCTAAAATTCCCTTTCTCAATCCATACATAGGAAAGATAGCTTGTAAACATGATGGGAAAAACTATTTTTTCAAATGCATTGCCTTTTTTTATGTTATCATAGAGTCTATTGGGGGAGCCAGAGTCTATGCAATCACTTATTTTACCATCCTAAAGTATTTCCTATAGATATATATGCATATATATATAACTATTTTCTGAACTCCTAGAGTATTTAATCTATTCTTATTACATATGTCATTTGTTTCATGTTTTTAGTTACTAAGCCATTATTTTTATCCCTTCTAAATCTTATAATGACAGGTGGAGATGGGGATAAGTGGTAACATAGTTCCAATAGCCAAATCCATACATAAAAATAATGCACTTTATGTAATATTGATTTTTTTCTAGACACTTTACACAAGAAACTGGAAGATGAGAGAAATCATAGAGCATTACACAGTGCTTTTATTTTAAAAATCCATACTATGAAACTTCAGATCTGAATCAGTGTAAAATCCCACAGAGCTGAGCTTAAGAAATGCATTTTTTTTAAATTGAATCACTGTGAGATACACAGTTACAAAGTTTTTCACCATTGGACTTCAGTCAAACAATGTTCCAACACCCATTCCTCCACCAGTGTCAGTACATTTCCTATTGCTCCCTGTTTCTCTCACCCACCTCCTTGCCCCAGTCTGCCTCTGTAGTAGGCATTCCCCCCTCTTTCCCCCACCCCTCTCTCTCTCTCTGTCTCTCTGTCTCTCTCTATCTCCTTCTCTGTCTGTCTCTGTCTCTCACACTCTCTTCTACTCCCCCCTTCCTTTTGGACATTATGGTTCACAATACAGGTACTGGAAGGCTATTATTTTTATTCCTTTACCTACTGTCAGGTCTCAATTCTTGTCAACAAATGTATTTTTACAGTTCAGTTTTATTACCTGAAATAACCTATATTTACATAAATATAAATGAAGCATTAAAAATAGCATTGTGTGATTATGGTCAGAATACAAATTACAAGGGCCAGAGAGATAGTGTGGTAGATCAAGTGCTTGCCTGGTGTGTGGCTACCTAGGGTTCAATTCCTAGTATTTCATATGGTTCCTCGAGAACTGACCGGAGTGATGCCTGCGTGCAGAGCCAGGAGTAAGCCCTGAGTGCAACCAGTTGTGGCCCCCAAATAAAAACTAGCTAAGTAAATGCAAATTCAACAGTCAACAGTAGGACGTGTTCTTGTTCATTTGCATAATATTCTGAGTGCTGCACTTTCTGTAGTTTTCAAGACTAAGGTAAATTATTCAGTAATTGTGAAGTCGGAAGAGTATTATGCTTCTTTTTATGAAAACATTGCTAAGAATGAAAACACCAATAAAAGAACTATTTTATAAGGACACTCTTACCTTTATGCTAAATATATAGTAAACACTTTTTTCACACCACACGAAATACTCATAGTATAAGATAATTTCTTTTTAAACATATTAACAATATTTGAATATTTGTGCATGGGAAACATAACTTCAAACATTTTCTTATCATTATATATTTAACAATATACATATAACAAATAAATGCATATGATCCCTTCATTCTTTGAAATATATTGGACTCAATCTAGTTGTATTTACAATCACATTAGTGAATAAAAATTGAGTTTATCTGAAATTAAGAAAAAACTTATGAATGTGGCCATTGAACACCAATTTCTAATGAATTTATGTTACTAAGTAGTTGATCACATGACTTTTAAAATATGTAAAATATGTTCAAAAGAGAAAAAAGTCAGAGAACAAAAGTGCCCCTTTGGTTAAACAGAAAAATATTTTGAATGTGCAGTAATAAATCATGCCAGCTCGCATATTGTGAGTTACCTCTGGAGAGCTGTACATGGCAAATACCTGAAGAAAGATGTTGACCAAGAGCAAGCAGGGAACTGAGGATATTGATACAAACGTCTCCAATAAACTGGTGTCAGCCAACAGCTTTGCAGGAGAACTTCCAAAGGAATTCTTTAGTTCTACCTTCAGACAAGACTGAAGCACTCCTTCTATTGGAAGAGAATTTAATTATGAGTGACTTTGAAATCAAGAACCATGCAGAGATTTTCAACTCATAGTCAATGAAGGTTATTTATTCTTAAAATAATTTAAAATTATTTTACTGTGTTTGGTTTTGCATTGCAGTGGATTGAATCCATGTATGCAAGATGTGCTTTGCCCCTTCGAAAGGTTTATTACTTTAAACCACTGTTTTTGGTATGACCATTTATTGTGAATGGTAAACAAGGACATTAATATCATAAATGAGCTAGCCATTTGATCAAAATAAATATCCAGGGAAGGAAGAGATAGTACAGTGCAGAAATCTTGCATACAGCCAACTTGGGTTTAATTCCTGGCAGCACGTATGGTGGCCTGACTACCACCATGGGTGGCTCCTGAGCAAAGATTAAGGACTAGACCTGTCCACTGTCACAGGTGGCTGCAATAACCTCCTCACCCAATGAATACATTTAAAAAGTCCTTAAGATTGTTTTGAAGTCAATACCCCAAATGTAACCCTCTTTTTTTTGTATGCAAAAATAAATAGAAGCAACCTTACCGAATATGATATGTAAGATGAAATAGCATCTTTAGAATATGCCCTCATTGAAATTGCATTGGAATTGCCACATAAGTCATTCATTTTTCTCTTTAATTATTCATTACCTAATATTGTACCTGACATAGAATTCAAAAATCGTCTGTGCCCCCAACACAGCTACATCTAATCTACCTGAGAGAAAGAAGCAGTTCTTAATCCTCTAAATGAAATGCAGGTTTTTTTAACCATGAATTAATTTTATTTTAATTTAAAAAGTCTGTTCACATCAGTTCAGGGTTTAATTATACCCCATAGTTAATCCAAACATGTGGTTGATTTTGTGAATTCCTCACTTATGCAAAGAGAAATTAGATTGGGATTTTTACATAATCAATGAAGCAAAGGAAAGGAGAGAGAAGGCTCATGAGAAAACTTTCATTTAAAAAACGGATTTGGAATGTATACTAAGCAACTCTTCCCAACAGAGGATTTCATACAGTCTTTCCACAAAGGAAAGGAGTAGAATCAGGTCAATGAAAATTCTCTCTATACATTTCTATGTAAACTCTTTTCAATCTGCAAAGACATATGTGCTTCCCCTTCTCTTATATTTTTTCTGGGGGGTGGGTATTTTCTCTATACTATCTACTACTATTTAATTTTCTCTACTCATTGAGCCAAGGAGAGTTGTGCAAACCAGATGCCAACTAAGATGAAAGAGGAGACCTACTACGAGCTAGAAATGCTTCTTGGGATGGGGAGAAACACCCTATGTGTGAGTTTCTAAGTCTTTTATTAAACTTTTGGGTGTTTGAATTTCAAGCCTCAAAACTTGTGAGAATAGACTGAGGAACATTTTTGGTATGTCTCCCCAGTGGGATCAGAAATACCCATAAAGGAAATTTCTCAAGCATTCTTTGCCAAAATATTGACTCACTTCAAAATCCCACAATGCTCTCCTCTAACATGAATTCTAAATGTGTTAAGAAATAAATCCATACTTAGATGAAAAAAGCTTCTCTTTGCTCAATGACAGTGGGGCAAATTATTATGATGTTATGAAATTCATAGCCCTGTATTTATGTAGCTATTATTCATAGTCCTTGAATAACTTAATTCCTGGAATAAATTCCTAAATAGAGGAAATATTAGTGAAACTCCTCCATTGGATGCTTCTGACAGCAGTTACCTTATTTCAAAGTCAACAGATATTCCACATACTCTACACAGATAATCAGATCCAATTTTTTCATTTAGCTACCTCTCATTAGATAGGACTGGATGTAAAGCCATAAAGACAGCAAATGATTTCTATCTTTAGAATCTAAAGGAAATAAGAATCAAACTGATGCAAATCATGAAGTGAGTTAAAAGAAATTTAATGTGTTCAATGGATTATGTCATTTTCTGCATGTAACTTTTGAGGCATAAGTATATTAGAGGCAGCATAAAATATTTCTGTAGAAAAATTAATTTTTCAGTCTAAAAATATGAGGATTAAGAAGAGGTAAAAGGAGGAATGTTATCATTTACTAATGAGGTTAATGCAATAATGAAAGGTATAATTATATCCAATCTTATATGGGTTATGAGTAAGAAGAGAAGTAACAAAAGAAGATCATCTTATTTGAATGACATGAAGTTCATGAAGGAATCATGTTATCTTAGTCAAATATAGCCCCGCCCTCTTCAGGTGTTGAAGACATAGCTCGATGGACTGGAAAACTTGTTTTGCATGCATGGAAGTCCAGTTTTGATTCCTAAACTATGCGGTCCCCCAAACACAACAAAGAACTACTCCCAAATAGTAAGCTGGGATACCCTTGAAAACCACTAGTTGTGCACCTCTCCACTCCCCCTCCAATATAACAAATGTGCTATTACACCAACTTAGAGGATATGCACATTCTAACAATGCCTTGGACTGGAGCCATAGCGCAGCGGTTGGGCGTTCGCTTTTCACGCGGCCGATCCGAGTTCAATTCCTCCACCCCTCTCGGAGAGCCCAGCAAACTACCGAGAGTATCATGCTTGCGCGGCAGAGCCTGGCAAGCTACCCATGCGTATTGGATATGCCAAAAACAGTAACAATAAGTCCCTCAATGAGAGATATTACTGGTGGCCACTTGAAATTTGCCTTAAGTTAGAACAATTTTGGAATTCTGCTCTAATTTTTTTAATTTTTTAAAATTTTTTATTATTTGGGCCACATCTGGTGATGCTCAGGGGTTACTCTTTGCTCTTCCCTCAGGAATTATTTCTGGAAGTGCTTGGAGGACCATATGGGGTGTTGGGAATTGAACCCAAATCAGCCACTTGCAAGGCAAATGACCTACCCACTGTACTATTGCTTCAGCCCTAGGATTTTGATTTGGAACAATTTAAGTAGCATAGCACATTGATCAAATTAGGTTATGAATCTTTTTAAAAATGATATTAGAACAGAACAGATTTATTTTGCTATGACCTAGGACCTCCTAGCGTAGGTAAAGTGTGCAATATGAGAGTAGGAATCCTTGGATTTAGGATTTCTCCATTAATTCAAATATCATTCAAATGAATTGATTAGTATCTTTGTGATTATTTTCATAAAGCTAACAAAATTAAATAAAACCCACTTTGTTTTCATGTAAATTACTTATTTTACATTATTTGTAATTGGCAGTTGATTGGTCAAGCTGCTTCTAGTAATAAGCTGAAGAAAAAAATTCTATGATGTGGAAAGTTGATCTTCACAAAGACAGGTGATTTCCATTACATTTTCCAAAAATTACTACTGTTAAACAACTCTTTCCAAAGCTGCCAATCAGCCACTTCAGAAATTCTGTCTTTCCTTGACACTTCAACAGACGGTAAGTCTGACACTTTTGGCTTTCCAAAATGGTTAGTTGGTAGTAGAATGCACCCAAACAGGAAAGCTACTTGGAAAACTATTGAAGGACCTCTACTTGCAAAATGAACCATGGCATATACTCTCCACTTTCTTTCCATTTGAATGGAACATCAAATCCCAGATGTCATTTGGATGGAACAAAGTCACAAGAAAATCATTTCAGTGACGTTTCCCTAAATATGCTAGCATGTAGTATGTGGTTGAAAAAAACATATTTGTTTTGCACTATTAGGTTCGCTGTTTATACCGTGGTTGTTTAAATAATAAAACTCAATGATTCCTGGATGACTTCTACATTTCCTGTGTCAGTAAATGTTCTTTTAACTACGCCTTCACACACATACCTGTAAGTATAGCTGCTGTTCAAATGAGGAAAGCTTAAAAGAAAACAACTCTTTTTAGAAATGACCCCGGTCAGGAGGCTTCCTGGTTTTTATTGCCACTTCAAAGCTGAACCAGATAAACTAGCTTAAGGTACTACTTTGACACTGAATGGAATCTGATACAGCTGTCTGAGCAACACAAGTTTTGAGATCACAAGGGTTTTGCTTGAAAGTCTTGCCTTGCATCCATATATGGCAGAGTCGCCATGCTCTCTGTTCATTTGTGCCAAGAATTCCGCTTTGTATTGCTTACTTCACCAGGTTTGGCACTTCCAGTAGCTCTGATTGGTCCATTGCTCATTTTCTCAGAAACTCACAAGAGACTTTTTAACTCTGATACTCAATTTAAACTGTTTATGTTTCCTTTCCAGTATGCTGACCGGAACCAGGGACCACAAGTGGATGCCAGCAACTGGAAAGTTGAAAATGCCCGGATGCCACATTTTCAGTTTTGTGTAGATATCCCTGACTCATGCATCCTGTCTGGGCTAATGTTGGTTTTTCTGACAGCAGTATGTCTGGAGTCTCAGTAAGGCACAAGCCACCTCGAAGGGTCACTTCTAATTTCAAGTAGCACTTGCGACTTCCTTGACTCCTTTGTCCCTTTCTGATTCCATTGATAAATCAAATTAGAGACACTTTTAGGACTAAAATTTATTTTTTGCTTCAAGTCCCTTTGTCACTTTGGTTTGTCTATAGTCACAGAGATAATTTTACTAGAAAATACCTAAGCCCAGATAGAAGCAGATAATTGGACAGATCAGACAAATTCTAGTAAAGTCTAGAAAGGAAAACCTTTATTCCTAAAGAGAATAGGAAACTCATCTGATTTCTTCATATTATACCGAGAAAATGACCCAAATTAAAAATAAGTGTGACATGTGAAATAAAATATTGGGCGGGTTTTCCGGTTTCAATTGCATTTCTAACACTTTCCATCTCTCTGCTCAATTTCAGTAATAAATATGAGCCATAAGGATCATCCTCACAGAAAGAAACAAGAGATCAGTTCAAATAAGAGCACTAAGCAGAAGTAGGAAACTGAAACAATTATATTGACTTTTAAAGAATATTTACGCTGTAATGTCAGGTTTGTTTTTCTTTAAAGTGACTAGAGATTCAGAAAAATGATAATATCAAAATGTCTGAATATTTGGCTACCACTATTACTATTTTTCATTATTTTCATAATTTTGAAAAATGTATTGTTCACATTTAAACCACTGTCTTAAAATTTGTTTCAAAATTTCTCATTTGGAACCATATTTAATTCTAACATGCGCCCATGATAATATTTTTAATTTATCTAATGCAAATAAAATTATAACTTGAAGAACATAGATTTATAACTTCCTACTAATTGAATATTTGTTTTCTTATGCCCAGTGAAATATTTTTAAGAAAGCTTGGTGGATAAAAATAGTCCAATACCCAAACCTTGACATAACTAAATATTTGCAAATGTTCTACAAATTCAGAGACATCACGTTGGTTTTATTTTCCCCCACTGTTCCATGGGCTCAAGAGCTTCCTGTCTCAGCTTGTGACAGGAAAAGAAACTAACAAAATACAGAAAAAAAATCTGTTTCTGTCCTATGACTTAAACACCAGCCAGAAAATCAGGGGGCATGAGTAACTTTGTAAGTTCCCGTAACTAGAAAGATTAGATGCTATCTAACGTGATATATGTAATAACCACTTCCTTTGAGTTTAGCCATAAGCATCATTCAATCAAGAAGAAAAATGAATATGTTAAAAGTAGGGGTGAGTGACTCTGTATGACAGAAATTTACTGGAGAAGTTTATTTTTATCACCATTAATTGTAGGACCATAACAATAGTAGCTGTTTATATTTCCTAGTCCAACATGCTAAATTCAATTCATATAAGACAAGTAAGATAATAAATTAATGATTATTTATCATGTAATTTTTTGCAATACTTAATTGGCTTTGAAAAATAAATTTATCCCAGCTACTAACTAGAAACTATTAATCATTTTCTTTTATTGACAACAATTTTTTACCAATATATTCTGACTCATTAAAGCTTAATATACTCAAGTATATATTATTTTGTTTTATACTGTCAATGTGTGAAGATACCTATCCTAAAGAAATTCTTTCAAGAAAATGAGCACATTTCCCCATTTTACTCGTGTCTTCTACAATTGGGTTTCTCAAAGAATTCAGAATCTAGACTCTAGATAACAAACAGCTCTGGAATTGAAATTATGAAAGACTCATACCTAAGAGAATATGTTCTATCATCTCTCAAATGTAAGAGTTCATATTATTTTAGGCAAAGCATATAACCTTCAACTATTCATGGTCCTCCAAAATATTTAAATGGTTTTTGAAAGACTGAAATATCTAAGTTTACACATTCATTCCACTTAAAGAATTTCAGAGGCTGAAATTAAGGTACAGTGAGGAAGGCAGTTGCTATTGACATGCCCAGCCTAGAATCTATCCCCTGCATCTCACATGGTCCCCATGGCACTGCCAGGAATGATCCCTGCACGTAGAGCTACACTAAGCCCTGAACACTGCCAGTGTGGTCCAAATACCAATAACTAAACCAATCATATTTTCCTTTCAAAAATGTGCTTTCTAATTATGAATTGAATTCCAATATGACCCAGCAATTCCACTTCTTGGTATCTGGAAGGCCCAAACTCCTACTCAGAATAAACCTTATATTCATTACAACACTATTCACAGTAGCCAAAATCTGGAAACAGCCTAATGGTCCAAGAATACACAACTAAATGAAGAAACTCTGGCACTTATATACCATGGAATCCTACTCAACTGTGAGAAAAGATGAAGCCATGTGATTTGCTCTGTTTGGATGGATCTGGAGAGTATCAGGACGAGTGAAGTTAGCCAAAAGGAAAGGAACAGACACAAAATGATCTCTCATATGGAGGATATAAATAAACATGGTAGGGGAGTAATAGATTCACAGAGGAAACCGAAACAAAATAGGGTTCCAACAGGAAGCTCATCATGGGGGAGAATTAGGGGTGCAGAGGCTGGCAGTGGGGACACTGGGGTGAAGGGCACTTTGGCGAAGGGCATAATCCTGGAATTTAGCAATAATAGTTCTGTAAATCACAGTGCTTAAGAGAATATGTAAAGGAATATGAAAAGAAAAAAAAACTGTTTCTCTTCCTATTAAGAAATATTTGCGTTAAACTAGAATCTTTTTTTCTACAGCTGTATGAAGAGGGCACAGAAGTTAGTATAAGGATTATATGCCAACCCAAGTTTGATACCCAGCATCACACTGCCAGAACCATTGGGTGTGTTCTTGGAGGCCACTGGGCATGATTGGAGTGTCCCTGGTGGTTCCTGGCACCTTCGGTCCTAAGCAGCACCAAACGTTTGGGTTCTACCAATCAATTTGATAATCTGGTTGACTGAGAATCATCAGATGTGAGTACCACTTGGAAGGGCCTCCCCAAAATTTCACGAAGCTTAAAATATGAGATCTTGTCACTAGAGACAGTCTTTGTATCATTTCATCAATTAGATAAATTTTCAGTAACATCACCTGCATTATTACCACCATCAATTTAAGCCAGATGGCTATCTCGGAATGAAGCATTTGTTCCTGATTCCTAACTAAACGCATCCTGATCATGTTATTTTCTGACCCACTGAAATGTTTCTTTCTGTGCCCATCTTAAACACTCCTAGCCAGGAGTGGAACTAAAAGGAAGTTTCAGAAAAGAGCCACAGTACCAAAGTAACTTTCCCGAACATCTGCTGTGGTATGGGTACTTCACAATTATCTCTTTCCTGTTTTTACCTATTTTTTCCATCAGTTTTAAGTAACTAAACTGAGTCAACTACAACCAGGTCACCTCCATTTTCTTCCCAGGTTAAGTCAAGAATTGTCTCTGAGTGCAACCTGTTTGAGTACTAAAAGAAATTAATATTGCAGCTGAAAGTGTGTGTAGAATAAACTGAGAGCTACTGCAGGCCCACGGGTTAATGTTTTAGGGGAGAACTGCTTTGCAATGATAATAAACATTTTCTTCTCCTTGAATTCTCTCCATACTTTATCTTTTCACTCTTCAGTCTATGCCTGAACTGCATTGCCCTCCCCTGTAATTGCTCCTACTGCTCCTTTATGAGTCATAGAGAATTCAGTTAAGTCTACCTTGGAAAATTCTACTGGAAAGAGAACACCTGATAATGTGATATCTCCATGAATTACTGTTTCTCTTTCCAGCATTCCTCTCCATATTTGGACTCTGTAGTCATGGCAAAACCATTTTTCTTGTATTAAGAATATAGTAAAATCTTTCATGTAATACAATTATTCTAGGGTTGAATCATTCCCTTCTTAGAAAAATGCCTGCTTAGAGAATGATATATTTGATATACTACTTTGGAAAATTTAGAGGCTGTGAGAGATGATTAGCAGGCTTTTCCCTAGATCATCATGAAAGTGAAAGGGGAAAAAAAAACAATGAAAAAAAATGTGCTTGGATGAAGAATTTAACATCCCAGTGGAAATTCTGTAAAGCTCAAACCATACGGAATGATGTTTAACAGGCCCCGACCTACCTCTGCAAAGAAAAAAAAAAAGAAAGAAAGAAATGAAAGTGGGGAAGAAAAAGAAAGAAAGCACTTGATCCAAGACGCATTGCTTTAAAATAAAAATTCCCTTGCTTCTTTTTTTCCCATTGTAGTTAAGTGTTAAGCTACAGAGAGAATGCCTTAGTCTGTTTGGGGTTATATTTGTTTATTTTATTTATTTGAGGGGAGGATTGAGTAGGGTGGAGGGGACAGTAATTGAACTACACTCATATGCACTCTGGACTTATCCTGGCACTGTATTCAGGGATTACTCCTGGCAGTTCTCAGGGCATCTTATGCTGTGCTAAGGTTCAAACTGGGGTCAGCCACATGCAAGGTAAGTGGCTTACCCCTGTACTATCAGTCAGGCCCCCAAACACTACCTTTTTGTTTATCTTCTTCTGTTAACAAGCTAATGCGGGGAGCAAGAATTGAGTTCTAAATCTCAGATTCTGAAAGGAATTTGATGCATTCTGGAATTCTGCTGGTCTTTCTCATAGAGAAGATAGGAACATTCCATTGCAATACACACATCTCTTTCTTTGCTTAAGTGATTTCAGGGAGCACTGTGGCTCACCTTAGAATAATATTATTTATGTATTGTGGTTGCTCAGAGGCCATGAACACTTTCACTCCTTCCAAGCTTGTTACATTCCTTTTTTATCACATTTTAGCAGAATCACTGCTCAACTGAAAACTCACCATTATTTTTTTTTAATTTTTTATTGTGGAAAGTTACAAAGTTACAAAGTTTTCAGGTTTAAATCTCAGTTATACAATGCTCGAATACCCATCCCTTCACCAGTGCTCATATTCCACCACCAAGAATCCCAGTATAGCTCCACCCTGCCCCCTCACCATTATTTTTAAGCCAAGCCACACAAAGAGAGGACAGCTCTTGTGAGAGAATAAGGAAGCCAGAAAAGCAGCACCAGGGTATTAATTTACATTAGAAGAGCAGAGTTTAGCATAAACAATGAAGAAAGGTAGCCTTCTATAAGAATTTTAGAGAGCCAAAGCAACAGCAATTACACATGCACTCTTGCTAATATGGTGAGAAGCAGCAGTGAAGATTTTTACCACTTCCAGGTTTATTTGCTAAATATTATTTTCATAATAGGGAGTTACCCAACATCTTTGAACAATAAAATCCTCATAAGATGGAACGTTTTCACATTGTGAGCTCCATATTTCCAAGGAGTGGGATGGGCAACTCACATCCTTGAGCTCCTTCTCCTCATAGGATCTAGTTTCGGCCAATCAGGCAGACTCAGGTAATACTCAGACCTAAGATAACAGGTGCTTTGGAAATGTCCATTTCTTTACAGTTTGCAAGGTCCAATTTTTATGGAGGTAGCAACTGCGTGTTCATTTTGAAACCTCTACACAATAATGGGATATACCATAACTCTGTACTCGTGAAATCTCGTTTGCTGTTCATATCGGCAATGCATCTAATGACCTTTTTTTTTTCCTGTTTCATTTATTCACAATGATTTGTGTTCTTTGAAACAAAGGATGTTGACCAATACTCTGTTTCCCACAAGTGGTTTTTCAGCTCCCTTTGCTGCTGAACTTTGCTTTATTTGTTTCAGTTCTGTGCGTCAGCATTTCCATATCTGCTCCTCCAAGTTATAGCTTTCAACACTTGTACTTGTGGTGATAAGAGAAGAAATACTCCTCCTCCTCCTTCAGAGGAATTCACAAAGCTGTGATAGGGAATATTCGTGAGCTAGAGATCTGACTATTGCTCACTTGGATATCACAGCATAAGGCAAAATGATGAAAGAATGGTGACAATTGGACAAGCAATACTAGCTCTATGGTTGTTATGAATTAATTTAAAAGTAGACAAATGTTACCAAGATATCAAGTGGGATATATACTTGGGGATGGATAAGTAAACTAAAAAATGGTCCCCAGTGATCATTAGTAAGAAGAACCTAATGACAGACTTCTAAGGAAAGAACATAGCCAATGTGAACAACATTGACTTCTGGGGAATTTAATTATCAAACACATTGACTTCTGTCCTATTTGCGCTCTCTTTCTCACTTCTTGCTTGCTTTAATGAAACTGCTATGTTCTGAGCTACCCCCCTCCTGAGAGACCTCCAGCCAAGAGCTAGAAAAAAAAGTGAGGTTCTCAGTCCAACAGCTTCTGAGGAACTGAACTCAGCCAGAGTTCACTGGAGTAAGTGTACAAGTGGATCTTCCACTGTTGTGTTGTGAAAAGGCTTAGGCACGTACCTTCACCTGTCTTCAGCCTGTGAGAAACACAGGCCAGACACACAGCTACATTCAATTAAGTCATGAACAAGTACTTGTCCCAGAGAATGAGTTCATTGATGCTTCTTTAAGACATTAACTTTTGGTGCAATCTGTTATGTAGTAACAGAAAAACAAGCCAAAATGAAAGGAACCATCTTCTAAAAATGTATACATCTTTGGATCAACAAAGACCTTTGGCAGTATTCTTAAAGATAAATAACAAGTCTTTGCTTAACTTCTTTTATATTTTGCTTTTGGGGCCACTCAAGACAGTGCACAGGGCTTACTCCTGGCTCTGTGCTCAGGGAAATCGTGAAGTCCATGTCAGAGATTGAATGTTAGTGTGATGTGTTATGGCTGAAAAGCTGTAAGAGTTTTTCGGAAAGCAGGAACCCCAGGAATACCTCTCACTGAGAGAGAAACTTTGAAGAAAGGCTACATATGTTTCGAGGTATTTTGATGGAGGGTATGATAGTAGATAGTGTGAAATGTAAATAAACTTCTTTTCCTTCTCAATAAGGCACCCAGTACACTATTCTTCTTAACTCGAAAAAAAATTAAGTTGAGGAGAAATTAAGATTGTGAAGCTGTTTGAGTCACTTAGAACTAGAGAACTCAGGATAAAATAAACTTTTATTCACCTTTCATTAGTGAATAATTATTTCTTAAACTAGATGTCTACGATGTGCAAATGGGAAAGGATTATTCATCAAGGGTATTCGTTGGAAAAATAATGTACAAATATTGGTCATTATAATGTAGTCAGGAGCATTTTATTAACCAAATGACCAGATTCCTTAATTTGTGCTTTCAGAAGGAATGATGAGTGGCAGGAATACATTAGAGGATAATCCACTGCAATTTGAAAGGGTGGTTATCACATCACTCAACCAGTCTTTTTAATAAATGGTAATTTATTTATTCTTAATAAATCATTCACCTGCTAATGAAGCAGTGTCAGTTCTTATACCAGAGGATCAATGCTTTGAAGAGGCAATTTGATATCTCTTGTAAAAATTGAAAAGTTTTATGCCTTTTGGAAAACACAGATACTAATGTGAATTATAAATACCGATTTTATATATTTATTCACAATTGAGTTCTAATGGAGTTAGGAGAACATATAGCATTTCTCAGTGCCTTATCTAATATTTTTCAGTTAATTGGATGCCCTCCAATTAACTGTGATAGTTATCTATCAAGAAACCTCACACACTTCCATGAAAGAAAAATCTATAATATTTATTAGCCTATTTCAGAGCCAAGTATATTGGAAAAGTTGTTAAACTTTTTAAAAAATTCTATTTCACTTTAGTGATTGTATATTTTACTATGAAAGTCCTAAAATTTATTTTATGATGGTAAACTTAGATATAAAAGCTTGTCTCTGATATTCTTTTATTTTGTATTTCTAAAATCCTGCATAGAAACTTCTGGTTAATTCTAATTTCTCTGGTAAAGATAGCAGAAGAAGTAAAGATAACAGTAGTTTTAGTTAGCTTGTTTGTTTTATATTTTGGTTTTGGGGTCACACTTGGTGATGCACAGGGCTTATTCCTGGCTCTGTGCTCAAGGATTACTCCTGGAGGTGTGAAGGGGACCAATGATATGGGGTGTGGGGATTCAATTCTGGTCTGTCACATTGAAGGCAAACACCCTCCCTATTGTCTATCACTCTGGTCCTAAGGTAACAGTTATAGAAAAGAGAATAATTAAAGGAAATTATCATACAAAAATATAATACAAAGCTGAGCTGAGATTGCCTAAGTTTCCACAGGGAATTTCACACCGCCCTCAGAAGCAAAGTCCAAAAGTATGGGAGGCCTGAGCATCTCTGACTTTGAGTCCTCAATGAGAAAAAAAGACAGGTGGTTGACCTGAGTCACTGTCACTGTCACTGTCACCCCATTGCTCATCAATTTCCCAAATTAAGGAACATGCACCACACTCCAACAACACTGTCACTGTCACTATCATCCCATTGTTTATCTATTTGCTCAAGCGGGCACCAGTAGCATCTTCATTGTGAGACTTGTTGTTACTGTTTTTGGCATATCAAATACGCCACGGGTAGCTTGCCAGGCTCTGCTGTGACGGGGATATATTCTCTGTAGCTTGCTGACAGGGGCAGAGAAATCGAACCCAGGCTGGTAGCATGCAAGTCAAATGCCCTACCTTCTGTGCTCCAGCCCAGTGAAATAATACGGTAAGTATTGACTGACCATCTATTAGCAAACTCTTTTTATTTTCTTTGCTTTTCTCCCCCATTGAAGTAATGTCATTAAACTATTACATTTTGGGGTGTATTATTTAAAAATCAACATGGGTCTATGCTACATGAAGTTCATCAGTAAAATATGAATTGATCTTATAATAAAAACAAAGCAAAAAAATTTGAGCAAAGTTTGAAAAATAAACATAAGATATATAACATTAAGAGAAAGGAGCTCATGTCACTGTCACTGTCACTGTCATCCTGTTGTTCATCTCTTGTCGGGTAGGGTGTTTGGCTTGCAAGCTGCTGACCCGGGTTCGATTTCTTCATCCCTCTCAGAGAGCCCGGCAAGCTACTGAGAGTATCCCGCCCGCCCGCACAGCAGAACCTGGCAAGCTACCTGTGGCGTATTCAATATGCCAAAAACAGAGAAAGGAGCTCATAGAGCAAATAAAACTTAATCACAAAAACACATAAGCATATTTAATAGATTCATGAAATGTGCTTTTGGTGGTGGAGCGGAAATACCAGGAAGTGCTCAAGGCTTACTCCTGGTCCTGTGCACAGGTATTACTCCTGGCAGTCCTATGATGATCAAATCTGGGTTGACCACATGTACTGCAAGAGCCCCTCTAACTATACTACTGCTTATGTTCCAAAATATAATTGTTAAGACTCTATATGATGTGACTTTGAAAGAAATATTTTTGGGCTCCTAAGTAGTGCTCATGGACCTTAGAGACCACTCCTGAAAATACTTAACCAGAGAGAGGTTCAGTAGGATGGTTCAATGTTCTGGCCGGTAATGCAGTGTTGCGTGGGCTGACAGTGTTTGGGGAGCATCAGAACAAAACCAGTGGGCTCCGGGGCCATCTACACTATCTCTAACTAGCTGGGCCACTGAACGGCTCCAGAGCTTGAACTCAGGTGCCACTGTTTGTCAGGCATGCATCCTTTAAATATGAGTTATCTCTAGTACCTCTGATAAAGAAGTATTTTAATAATGATAAGCGGACACTTTATTAAGGATGAAATCTTCTAGACAATAAAATTTTAAAAATATGTTTTCAAATGGAAAGCAAGAACATCCAAGGAGCAGCCTACCAAAACTTAAGGTGGGAATAAACATTGAGCAGAGGGAGGGGGGAGATAGCTCCAGTGAACGTGCTTTGCACTATTCACTAAAAGGTCCCCTGAACTCTCTCTGGAGCAACCCTCACTCAGCTGAGAATAGTCCTTAATCATAGCTAAATGTAGCCCCAAACACACACACACACACACACACACACACACACACACACACACACACACACGCACGCACATGCATGCACACACACGGATTTCAATGCTCAACATCACTAGACATCAGGGAGATGAAAATCAAAACAACAATGAGATATCATCTCACACCACAGAGACTGGCACACACAGAAAAACAAAAGAAACCAGTGCTGGCATGGATGTGGGGGGAAAGGGACGCTCTTCCACTGTTGGTGGGAATGCTGACTGGCCCAGCCTTTCTGGAAAACAATATGGACAGTTCTTCAAAAATGAGAAATTGTGATCATGGGAAGGGGGCTGAACCAGCACGCCCTCAGCCCAGATAAAATCCAGAGCTGCTGCTCACGAAACAGACCCTCTGCTCCTAAAATTTGTGATCCAAGAGGACTTCTAACCCATTTTGGCACCCAAAGCGGCTTCTTACAGAAATGCATCTAGACTGTGAACTGAACTAAAATATCAGAAATCCAAAACCATGTGGCCGCAACAGCGGCTGTGGGAGCTCATAGAATCTTCATTCTCAGCAATGAAAAGAAATTATCATATGATGCCTTTTCAGCAGCCCTGATTGTTGGAGGGAAATTCCAAACAATAATAATGAGTTCTGTATTGAAATATTGAATGTATTTAAAGTATAGAGAGAATAAAATGAAGATCATTTAAAAAACCCGAGAAATTGAGCTTCCATATGACCCTGTAATACCACTTCTGGGAATATATCCTGAGGATGCAAAAAAGCACAGTAGAAATGACATCTGTACCTATATATTCATTGCAGCACTGTTCACAATAGCTAAAATCTGGAAACAATCCCAGTGCCCTAAAACAGATGAGTGGTTAAAGAAACTTTGGTACATCTACACAATGGAATACTATGCAGCTGTTAGGAGAGATGAAGTCATGAAATTTGCTTATGAATGGATAAACATGGAGAGTATCATGCTAAGTGAAGTGAGTCAGAAAGAGAGGGACAAACATAGAAGGACTGCACTTATTTGTGGAATAACATCACATAGAATAACATCACATGAGGCTGACACCCAAGGACAGTAGATATGAGGGCCAGGGAGATTACCCCATAGCTGGAAGACTGCTTCATGAGTGGAGGGGAGAAGGCAAGTCAAATAGAGAAGGGATAACTAAGAAAATGATGGCTGGAGGAACCAGTTGGGATGGAAGATGTGTGCCCAAAGTAGATAATGGACCAAACATGATGACCACTCAGTGTCCGTGTTGCAAGCCATAATGACCAAAAGTAGAGAGAGAGTATGGGGAATATTGTCTGCCATAGAGGCAGGGGGAAGGTGAGAAATATTGGGTATACCCAGGATATTGGTGGTGGGGAATGTGCACTGGTGGAGGGATGGGTGTTTGATCATTGTGAGATTGTAACCCAAACATGAAAGCTTGTAACTATCTCACGGTGATTCGATAAAATTAAAAAAATATAAAAATAAAATAAAAGTTGAGTTTGAGTGTGACTAGTCTATAAAGAGTTGCCTGGGGCTGGAGAGATAGCACAGCGGGTAGGGCGTTTGCCTTGGACGCGGCCAACCCGGGTTCAAATTCCAGCATCCCATATGGTCCCCTGAGTATGGCCAGGGGTAATTCCTGATTGCAGAGCCAGGAGTAACCACTGTGCATTGCCAGGTGTGACCCAAAAAGCAAAAAAAATAAAAAATAAAAAAATAAAGAGTTGCAATAAAACTAAGTCATGAAAGTTGTATTAGGCCTCTAACTCTTTTTCATAATATTCCCAGTATGCAAACTAAATGGGCGTTAGTTAAAAAATAGTATGGTCATACTCTGTCAGCACTGTGTGGAAGAGACAGAAAAAATGACGTGATCCTTGGAGCTCCTTTTCAAAAAATCTTTGATAGATTTTGATCTTAATTTATTTAGGTAACTTGGACAAAATCACTGTTATTATTTGTGCTTTAGGCAGCATTGTTACTGCACCATATCCACTGCCAAAATGCTAATATCTGTATCTATAGCTTATGGGGTCCCTTCTCATCTGTTGTCTGCACCCCACCCCACCCCACAATCCAACCCCCCACTACCACTCCACAACACCTGGGGTTATTTTCCTTGGTCATTTTTTTTTCTTAGTAAGACTATATATGAATGAGATTATCAATAGCTTTCTTTTTGGACTTATTCCATTCGACATGACACCCTCTAGTTCTATCCTTGAATGATTCAAAAGATTCATCATTATTTATAGCTAATTATTATCCCCTTATATGCACCTTAAATGTTCAGATCATGCCTATTACAAGTAGTACTGTAATTAACATAGGTGTGCAAATCCCTTTTCAAATTAGCAATCTTGTGTTCTTGGGAAAAATACACAGGATTGGAAATGCTAAGTTAAATGGTAGTTATATTGCTAATATTTTTAGTAATTTCCAGATTGTTTTCCTAGAGGATAAGTGGTTTTTTAATTTCAGCAATCACTGTATCATTGTATCACAATTCCAGAAATATTTAACAAAAATTTATTTTTAACCCCATCCTCTTCAGGACTGTTTATTTCTGCTCTTTTTGACTTAGTCCATCCTCATCAGTGGTAAGTGATGGTAAGGAACATTGTCATTTTGATTTGCATTTCTCTGATAATTAGAGATGAATAACACTTTTTCATATGCCTGTTGACCATCAGTTAATCAAGGATTGTTTGTTTTGCTGTTTAATTTTTCAGTGCTGTATATTTCTTGGACATTCGCCCTTTGTCAGAGAGGTATGCTATAGAATAAATTCTTCCATTTATAAAGATGTCTTTTTTATATTAAGCAGTTTTGTTTGCAATGTAGAAATAATTTAATTTGATATCTTCCCATTTGTTTGCTTTTGCTTTCTTTACCAATGGAGTAATTCATTGAAGACCATTGAAGTCAGTCCCATGGAGAGTTCTGCCCACGTTTTCCTACAGGTAGTTTATAGAGTGAGCTAATAAATAATAAGGTCTTAATCTATTTGAAATTGAATTTTGTGTATTGTGAAATAGATGTCCATTTTTATTATTTACTGATTCATTTTTGCATGTGGACTATCAATTTTTCTAGCACAATTTTTGAAGAAAGTTTCCTTTCTCCATTTTATCTTTTTATCTCCTTTGTCACAAATCAACTACCCACATATTTGACGGTTTACTTTTGAACTTTCAGTCCTATTACATTGGTTTAAGTGTTTACTTTTATTCTAGTACAAAAATGTTATGGTACAAGTATAAAAGTAGATTTTCTATAAAACTATAGCTTTATAATTTAGTTAAAGATCATGAACGTAATGCCCCCCATCTTTACTTTTTCTCTCAGGGCTGATTATTCTAGGAGTTTTATGGTTTTGTACGATTTTTAGTAGTGTATGTTATATGCACTTATAGAATTCCATTGAGTCTTGATAGTCATTACAATGAATTTGTATAACACTTTGGATAAGATTGTCATTTTAACAATGCTCTTTCTTCCCATCTATGTACATAATATCTTCTTCTTTGTGTGTGTGTGTGTTTGTGTGTGTGTATGCCTTCTCATAGATATTCTTAAATAAAGTAAACTTGATGGAGTATAACAGCTAGCCGAATTTAACAGGCAAGGGAGAAAGCAGAAATAAAAATTTATTGCAAAGTACCAGTGGAATAGTCTATCAAAAGAATATTTCAGAAGGTGAAACTGTAGAACGAGTACAAAGGGACTGATAAAAAATGCTAAAAATGAAAGCAGCAAAATAAATTAATGAGAGATGATCATGCACTTACAAATTGATGAGTGTTTTGGGAAAATGGGTACAGCATGAGATGTGAGAAAACCTTTTAAAATAAAAAATAGCAAGACTAGATGTTTTAAGAATCTAAGGCACCAAAAATTAGAAGTACTCTAAGTCAACTCTGAGGTTTAATGGAAGAATTTTTGTCCACAGACAGTTGTAAGGAATTTACGATAAGTAAAAGTTTATTTTAGAATGGGATAAAGTTAAGTTCAAATTTGGGCATGTTGGGGTGAGTAATACACATATTAAGTCCTTCAATCAAAAATCCCTAAAGTTATTTTGGCACCAAAGCACTTTCTTTTCAAGACTGCACTAATTAAGACAGTAAAAGCCTTCCCCTTCAGAACTTGTTTCTAGAAACTCTATAGACATTTAATACTTATATTCTGAGTAATTAATTAATTTATATTTTCAGTCTTATGATATATTCCTACACAAAGGAAAAAATAGTACTAGTCTAATTTCTCTATACTTTAACTCTGGTTACCTAGAAAACCAATCATAGTCCATGTGAAATGACTCCACATGTCATTCAACAATATCTAGTTAGCTTTTGGGGATTAAAGAAGCATTGAAGAGTCAATGTTATAAGATCTACAAACATCTTTAGCTATATGAAAGTTTCTTATTGACATCAACACAAATTGCTAGATAATTCAGATCTTACTCTCCAGTATTATAAACTAAAACATAGTCATACAAAGGGCACGACAATTCAAGATGCTCAATATACAAAAACATATGTATATGCTCAATAAACAAAATACAACAAGCAACAATGAGATCATTAAAAAGGTAACGAGAGATTGATGCAGTTTTGCTTTTGTTATTAAGATGTGAGTTTACATGTCTGCTTGTGTGTTAGAGGCAGCATTTCATGCTCTTTAAAAATATGTGTCACAACACCACAACCATCATGAAATAAGAGTTGGTAAAAGTTAACAAAGAATTTTAGAAATAGGTTAATACAATTATTAGGCCATAAAGAAGTGCTGCCAAACATCTTGAGGATTTTATCTAGGTTGCCTGAGTACAGCTGGAAGCAACCTCCAAGAAGAAAGCCAGCAGTAACCCCTGAGTACTATCAGGAACAACAATCCTTCCTCCCTTGAAGAAAAATGTAACCTATCTCCTAATCTGCTAAGGTGACTGCACCTACATTTTCTATACAACAAAAATTATTTCTCACAGAAATTATAAAGATCTAATTATTGCAACAATATAATCATTTTAATGAACTTTGAAAAAGGCCAAATAGAACATGGAAAATTGTCAGTCTTTAGAAGATCAAGGAATAAGTATATCCCCTTTTCCTGGACAAGCATTCACTATAATTAGTTGTCTGGTGACCTCTATGAGCCACATGTGATGTTCAAAGCTATCTTCAAATCCACAAGAGTTTATACGTAAATAACATTTCCCACATGTCTCTCCTTAACAACTAAGACTTTAAAATAAAGATGTGTTTCAATCTTTTACAAGCAACATCTTCTCAGTTCATGAAGATATTGATCATTACTAAAAAAAATGTTTATTATTAGGAAAGGACTGGATAGATAGCACAGCGGGTAGGGCTTTTGCCTCGCATGCAGCTTACCCGGGTTTGGTTCCACCGTCCCTCTTGGAGAGCCCGACAAGTTACCAAGAGTATCCCGCCCACACGGCAGAGCTTGGCAAGCTACCCATGGTGTATTCAATATGCCAAAAAATAGCAACAACAAGTCTCACAATGGACACATTACTGGTGCCCGCTCTACCAAATTGATGAACAACAGGACGACAATGTAACATTGCCATCCATCTATTATTAGGACTAATATTTTTGCAATCAGCGAAAACACTGCCCGAGTAAAATTAAACTCCATATTGATATCATTATGTGTGGATGTGAAAATGACTTCTAAACGAAGTAATTGAGATCTTATTAGGGAAAATTAGCTTAAGATTGGTAAAACAATTTGAACTCCTCAAAAGAAATCAGGAAATTTAACCAGTGATTCACTCATTTGAGAAATCTCCTTAGAATCTGCCTAAGGGTTGAAACAGACTAAACTGAAATGTGGTGGAATACTCTGTCCCCAGCCGTGCCCTTCTCAAATTACATAGAGCAACTGCTGTAGGCTTTGCCACAGGGGGGTGGCTCTGTGTGTGTGTGTGTGTGTGTGTGTGTGTGTGTGTGTGTGTGTGTAGGGGGGTGGGGAGAGACAGAACATTCTGAAAAGAGCTGTGAAGGACAACCTGCTCACATTCCTGCTAGATTAAACAATATGCTTCTGCGTCTGACCAGATGACATTTTTTGATAACATCAAAACCCCAAATCCCCAAACTTTCAGCAGTCATCCACTTAGTCCAAACCCTCCCTTCATGGTTGCCCACACAGCAGCTGCCAGAAGCTCAACCCCAACCAACAGAGCATTTTTCGTTCTCTTACAGCAAAAAGGGTGAGAGGAAATCTTCCCTGTTGGTGATTATCTGATTTAGCTTTGAGTTGAGACTTGCTGGGGGGAGAGAGAACGGAATAATAATATTTTGACTATGCTAATATAATGGGAAAGTTCCTAAAATACCAGGTAAATTCTAAATGGTTTCTCCCCTTAATTTGGAGAAAGAAAGATTTCAGAATACATGTAATGTTATCTTTGTTCCAATTCTTTCAAGAGTTGTATTTCAATAGCATTGTAGCACTGTCGCACTGTCGTCCTGTTGTTCATCGATTTGCTCAAGCGGGCACCAGTAGTGTCTCCATTGTGAGACTTGTCACTGTTTTTGGCATATTGAATATGCCACGGGTAGCTTGCCAGGCTCTGCCATGCAGGCGGGATACTCTAGGTAGCTTGTCTGGCTCTTTAAGAGGGACAGAGGAATCGAACGTGGGTCGGCCGCGTGTAAGGCAAATGCCCTACCCGCTGTGCTATTGCCCCAGCCCATATTTCAATAACTCCAGAATAATTTAATGTATGAATAAAGAGTAAATATAGGCAAGATCATAAACATGCTGTTCTACTTATTGGAAGAAATGAATTGGATGAAATGGATGAGTTATTTCTAGCCTTGATTTAACACAGAAGAAAAAGTTAACATTAAAATTCATCTAGGCAAAATATGTAAACTTCAAATTGTGATTATTTTAGTAATCCCAACCAATATATGTTGATTAATAGGATTACAGTTTATATTCCCTTTTGACTTACTTCAAAGTAGACAGGGAGATTGAACCAGAAACAGTATAGCAGGTAGACCTTTGCCTTGTATGCGGCTGACCTGGGTTGGATCTCACCATCTAGTATGGACCCTGGAATATGTCAGGAGTGGTTCCTGAGTGCAGTGCCAGGAATAATCCCTGAGCATTGCTGACTGTAGCCCCATGAGCAAAATAAGTGAGTAAATGATTTTAAAAAGTAAACAGGGAGATGGTGATGGTTATAATGTGCTTCCAAAATATTCTAGAGTGAAAATCTCTAGCTCACAGAATTGTCTATTTCTTAGAACTAGTATGTCTAATTGTAAAAAAAAAAGTGTCTACAACAAGAAAGGTTTAAATTTCACAAAACTTGTGTGATAAACTCGACAGTGAAAGACTTCTTAGAAACCTGTAAATTACTTGACTTTACTTATAGAAATTGTGGACGTAAAAGTCATTGCTGAAAAGTCCCAGTGGAAAGAAGAGCTAAACAACACACATATGAGGGACTAGACAGCAGGCAGGGCACTCGTCTTGCATGCAGCTCACCCGCGTTCAATTTGTGGCATCTGATGTGATCTGGTGAGTTCACAAGTAGTGATCCCTGAACATAGAGCCAGGGTTGAGTTCTGGGCATCACCAGATGAGACCCCAAAATAAAAATTAACAAACAAAGGTGTATTACAGACACCTTATCCAGAAGCAGTTTAACAAATGGACAGTTATCATTTACTATCCAGTATGTAGAGGCCAGGAAATCTCTATCCTTGGGATGATTATTTCTCGAGTGGACCTCTAGACTGCAATGTAATAATAAGGTCTTTCAGTGAAATATCTACAACTTCTGTTGAAATTTATATAAAAGCTAATTCATGTAGCTTTAAGAATAATTCACTGTCATCCCATCGCTCATCAATTTGTTCGAGCAGGCACCAGTAACGTCTCTCATTGAAAGACTTATTGTTACTGTTTTTGGCATATCCAATACAACACGGGAAGCTTGCCAGGCTCTGCTGTTTGGGCTAGATACTCTCGGTAGCTTGCCAGGCTCTCTGAGAGGGGCGGAGGAATCAAACACAGGTTGGCCGCGTGAAAGGCAAACACCCTACCGCTATGCTATCGCTCTAGCCCTTAAGAATAATTATGGAAGAAAAATAATCTAGAAATTAAAGAATGTAGCTTCAGAAAATGCATTTATACTTCTGAATCTAATGAAACTATAAAAATCTTTTTATGTTTGTAAGTGACATTGCAAGCAAGCTGGGAATTCTTTCATTTCTGCTATCCCACTTGCTCGACTTTTGACTTGGAAAACAAGTTGATTCTTTTTCCTTAACCATTATATTTAATCTTGGCCATGTGACTTGCTTTAGGAAATGGGACATTATCCAAAGGAACGTGAGCATAAGTCTGAGAAGCGGTTGTACTCTTCAAGTAGAAATAAGGATAAGAGGACTAAGTAACCATGTGTCCAACTATCACAACCATCATTTGTTGACAGCCAACACCAGGGAGATCAAGTGACAACACCAGTCCAGTAACTGAGGCCATCACAGGACAGTCAGTTCTAGGCAGCTATGCTCACAAGATAAACTCAGTTTAACTGGAAAAAATTCTGACTCAGAATAATTTAGTCTGGTGAATGAAGTTTTTGTTCTGCTGAGAGACCAAGTTTTGTACTGGGAAGTATACAATGCAAAAATTGCCTGATATTTGAGATTTTATAGAAGACAGTTTTTATTTCTAAGTGCAAAACATCCCTACCTTATCTAGTATAACAAGGAAAGATGTCAGTAAATGAAAAATCATTCATATTTCTATTTCTTAGACTCCTTTGAGGGTTATATGATCAGATGTGTGAGCCATAAACCAAGTCTGAATTACTTTGCATAATCTTTCTTCTGGATAATCATACCATAAACTTACCACTGACTCTGGCATACAATCTAGTCATATTGAATTGAATCTCTCAATTTGCACCCTAAGTACTGAATGCCACTAATAGAATTTATAAAAAAAAATAAGTTGGGGGCAGCATCCCAAGTATGCTCAGGACAACTGTGCTCATGAGTCAGTCTCAGTGGGTGAGAAAAGTAGATGAGACAGTTCAATAGTAGGGGTCAAAGATGCAGTGGTGTTTGGGTCTTGCAGTGCACAAGACCACCAGAACTAACTTGGTGATTCTAGGACTATATCTCCCTATAGGCAAGAGGCTATGTGATGCCCATGATCAAACCAGAGTCCCACACATAAAAGACATTGATTCTTACCATTGGACTCCTATCTCCTCTCTACTAACTCATGCAACTTCTAGAGACTCAGTATAACTATTGTCCCCCTAAACATGATATGTTAAATATGTCAACTTTATTTGCATCACTACCTTAGAATTTACTCTTAGAAATGATTCTCCACACCCTAAAGGAGAGCGGGAGTAAAAAGGATGTGTCTGACACAGAGGCGGAGTGGGGGAGGGTGGGGGGGTTAGGAGGGATACTGGGACCATTGGTGGTGGAACGGGCACTGGTGGAGGGATGGGAACTCAATCATTGTATGACTGAAACATAAGCATGAAAATTTGTAAGTTTGTAAATGTACCCCATGGTGATTCATTAAAAAATATGTTCTCAAGCCTGCTCGAGAAAAAAATATGTAATTAAAAATATTAAAGATTAAAAAAATGATTCTCTCGTAAATCTATGTAAGTTCAACATTCTAATAATACGTCCAACTTCCAGTAATGGGACACTGTAGTGAATGTGTGACTTTGATTTTGTGAAACAATCAACTTATAAGTTCAAAACACCCTAGAGTGTTCAAAGATGATTAGCAGTTGATGAAAACTTACAAAAACTCATTAGTCTACTTCTTTATATTCACAGCTTTCTTTCTGACTTTGACATGCAAACAACAAAAACAAATATATTGCCTTAATCAATAACCATTAAGAAAAAAAGATACAATAAAATCAGTAGAATGCATCATGTAACTAAAAAGTCTATCCAAAATGTAAGACACAATACTAGAGAGATAGTAAAGCACATAAGACACTAGCCTTACTTACTGCCAACACAGGTTTGATTCCTGACACCACATGTGGTTTCCTGACCCCCATCAGAAGTGATCCCTGAGAACAGAGACAGGAGTCAGCCCTAAGCACCATTGAGTGTGACTTAAAACAAATCAAAAAATTAAATTGAATAAGATATTATAATTATTAATATATATGCTCCTAATATAGGAAAAACAAAACATAAATGATCACAAACTTGAAGTGAAAAATTCACAATAAAAGAACAATGGTAGGAAACCTTGGCATACCACTTACACAAATATATATGTTATTCAGATTTGAAATCAGTAAGGAAACAATGGTCTTAAATGAATATTGCACCAGATGGACTTAATAGAACATTTCATCCCAAAGTATTAGAGCGCATAGTCTTCTTAAGTGCACATGGAACATTCTTAAGGATAAACCATATGTTGAGATTCAAAACAATTTTTACTTTCAGAAGACTGGAATCATGAAACCCATATTTAATGACCATGAAATTATGAAACTAGAAATAAAATATAAAACACAAATATGCAAATAAAAAAATTGGAGATTAACCAACATGCTATTGAATCTTGCTATTTGGGTTACACCCTGTGATGTTCAGGGGTTACTCCTGGCTCTGCACTCAGGAATTACTGCAGGCGGTTGTTTGGGGGACCATATGGGTTACTGGGGATCGAACCTGGGTCAGCTGCGCGCAGGGCAAATGCCCTACCCGCTATGCTATCGCCGCTCCAGCACAGCGGTTGGGCGTTTGCCTTTCACTCGGCCGACCTGAGTTCAATTCCTCTGCCCCTCTCAGAGAACCCGGCAAGCTACCAAGAGTATGGAGCCCGAGCAGCAGAGCCTGGCAAGTTACCCGTGCGTATTGGATATGCCAACAACAGTAACAATAAGTCTCTCAATGAGAGATGTTACTGTTGCCCGCTAGAACAAATTGATGAGCAACGGGATGACAGTGATGACAGTGATGGCTATTGAATACCTATTGTGTCACTGAAGAAATAATTTTTTTTTAAATTACAAATAAATATAAATGAAGACTTGATTTACCAGAGTCTATGGGATACAAAAAAAAGAGGCAATTAGAGGAAAGTTTATCACATTGCAGAATCACCCTCCTTAAAAGAAAAACTCATAAAATATCTGAACTTCTCATGTAAAGGAGCTGCTAAAAAAGAGTGAAACACTTAGTTGAAAGAAGTGAATAATAAAAATTTGAGTAAAAATAAATGAACCAGAGATTTAACAGACACCAGAAAAGATCAATGAAACTAAGAATTGACACTGGTCCTTTGAAAAGATAAACAAAATCTTTAGCAAGACTAGAATTGGAATTCGAATCTACAAAACAAAACTTTCAGAAAAGAAATAGAATTCATGCTGCCTGTCATAGAAATCAAAGGATAGTGAAAAAAAAGTTATGAACACCTGTAAGTCATTTAATTAGAAAACTGTAGAAAAAAATAGTTTTAAAAGTTTTTTGGTTATGAATTTTGGGCCACACCTGAAGTGCTCAGGATTTACTTCTGGCTCCATCCTCAAAGACCACTGCTGGGGAGGGTTGGGTAACCAGAAATGTTCTCAAATAATCTTCCATGACTGGATTAATTCCATGATTGGATTAATTGCATTAATAATTAGATTAACATAGCAATCTAGGCCCGAGAGGTAGTATTGCATGTAGGGAGCTTTCATCCCATGCAGTAACTCAGGTTCAACCCTTGGCACCACACCCCTTGATCCCTGTCAGGAGAGATCCCGGAGCACAGAGTCAGGGAGTAAACCTTGAGCACTTCAGTTGTGAGCCCGCCAAAACAATACAAAACCTTTAAATATATGTAAGTATATATATATATATATGTATATATATATATTTACATATACATATAAAAACTTTTTCCCATTATAGATTTATTTATGAATTCCACCAGATAGAATAAGCAAGTGGGGCCACATTGAATTAAAACCCTTTAATCCAGGAGAGGAAATATTACAACAGCAAAAAGGGATCCTAACAAGGAAAGACAGATTTTAAAAAAAAATTTTTTATTAGTGAATCACCGTGTGGTAAAGTTACAGACTTACAAATTTTTCTTGCTTTCGTTTCAGTCAGAGAGTCTCTTGCCCGCACCCCTGGCTGTCTTCCCCCGGGGCCCCTCAGAGGGGATGGGCTCCAGCTTCCCTCCCCACCCCAAGCAGAGCTCTCGGCAGCCGAAGACCACCAGAACCTAGCTACAGCCATGGTCGAGGCCCCTTTCCACACGTTTGGACAGGCCTCACACATGAAGATACCGGCAGAGGAACCCAGGTGTGTGTAATCCCATCAACAGCCAACATTCAGAGACTTAAAAGCGAGCTCCCAGAAGCATGCGGCCGATATCTTGTAGCCTACTTCTCCCTCTGGGAGAAACTGGCAAGCTTCGGAGAGTTTCCTGCCCACATGGGGACAGCCTTGCAAGGTTCCCATGGTGTATTCATATGCAAAATCCAGTAACAAGCTGGATCCCATTCCCCTGACCCCGAAAGAGCCTCCAGTGTGACATTGTTGAGAGGGCCTAGTCGAGAGAGACTTCTAAGATCTCAGGGAAAGGACAAATGCAGAGGTTATTGAGCCCGCTTGAGAAATCCACAATTAACAGGATTTTGTGATTTCGTGACATTTCAGTCATACAATGATCGAGTACCCATGCCTCCACCAGTGCCCATTTTCCACCACCAATGGTCCCAGCATCCCTTCCACCACCCCCACCCTGTCTCCTTCACCTCACCTCGCCTCTGTGTCAGGGCATTCCCTATTGATCTCTCTTTTTGGGTGTTGTGGTTTGCTACAGAGGTATTAAGTATGCATCATGTTCAGTCTATAGTCTATTTTCAGCCCGTATTTCCCATCACTAGTGGGCCCGTCTAGCACCCTTTTCTTGGTGATCCCTTCTATATAAGAGCTGCTTCTTCATTCTTCACCTAGCATATGAGGTCAGCTTCCAAGCTGTGGAATAGTCCTCCTGGTCTTTATCTCTAATATTCTTGGGCATTAGTCTACCATTCTGTTACTTTATGTTCCACAAATGAATGCAATCTTTCTACGTCTGTTCCCCTGTTTCTGACTCATTTCATTTAACATGATACTTTCCATGTTGACCCACCTATATGCAAATTTCATGACTTCATCTTTTCTAACAGCTGCATAGTATTCCATTGTGTAGATGTACCAAAGTTTCTTTACAAAGTTTGTTCTCAGGCGCTCAGGTCTTTTCCAGATTCTGACTATTGTGAACAGTGCTGCAATGAACATATGGGTGCAGATGTCACTTTTACTATACTTTTTTGCATCTCCGGGGTATATTCCCAGAAGTGGTATTACTGGTTCAAATGGGAGCTCAATTTTCTAATTTTTTGAGAAGTGTCCAAACTGTTTTCTAAACGGGCTGAACCAGTTGGCATTACCACCAGCAGTGAAGGAGAGGCTCTTTCTCCCCCACATCTGCGCCAACATTGGTCGCTTTTGTTCTTTTGGCCAGTCTCTGTGGTGTGAGATGGTATTTCATTGTTGTTTTGATCTGCATCTCCCTGATGATTAGTGATGAGGAGCACTTTTTCATGTGTCTTTTAGCTATTTGGATTAAGGAAAGACATCATACCTTGAACCTGACAAGTGGGTAATTTCCAGTAATTAAAAAGAACAAACACAGCTCATCATACCTTGAACCTGACAAGTGGGTAATTTCCAGTAATTAAAAAGAACAAACACAGCTCAAAAACAACAACAAAAAGCAAGCCAATCAAAAAGATTCAAATAGACACGTTCCTAAAAAAGAGGACAACAAATACATTAAAAATAGTTCAATATCACCCATTCCTTGGGACTTACAATTCAAAACCATTAATAGATAGAATAGCACACTAGTGAGAATCACCATCTATAAAAGTCTGTAAGCTTTGGCAAGGATTGACAGATAAAGGAACACTGGTACAAACTGTTTGTGAGGATACAAATTTGTGCATACTCTACCAAAAAAGGTAGGAATTAATTTAAAAATTATAGACAAAATTTTATATGATTCCTAAAAAACTCCTTGACATTCATCTGAATGAAATTAAAATACTAATTCAAAAATATATTTGTATTCTTATGTTCGTAGCATAACTAATCATCATAACAAAAATATAGAATATCTTGAAGTGCTCATGTATATTTGGATGAATAAATTGTGGTACATATATTAACGGGCTGGATCGATAGCACAGTGGGTAGGGCATTTGCCTTGCATATGGCAGACCCAGGTTCAATTCCTCCATCCCTCTCGGAGAGCCCGGCAAGCTACTGAGAGTATCTTGCCCACACGGCAGAGCCTGGTAAGCTCCCCGTGGCATATTCGATATGCCAAAAGCATAACAACAAGTCTCACAATGGAGACATTACTGGTGCTTGCTCGAGCAGATGGATGAGCTACCGATGACAGTGACACATTGATACAATGATATATATTAGCAATTTAATTCTACTCTGCCATTCAAAACAATAAAGCATGTATTTTTTTGGATAAAATAGGTGAAGTGAAGTGATAAAGTGAAATAAACAAAAAAGAAATATAATTAATGGATGATTTCAGTCATTGGTGGAAAAAAAATTAAAAAACTAAGAACTAAACTGGCAAGAAATACCAAAAGTAACCCTGGACTCTGTAAAACTATGATGTTCACTGGAGTAAAGGGGTCAGTAAGAGAGAGGAACGAGTAGTGTGGTCTTCTGAGGAGTGCAATGGAAGTGAGGTACTGATGGTAGGTGTGAAAAATCCTATACACATAGAGAGATATTAGACAATATCTCTAAAGTGTAAATGATTTAAGATCTATGGTAACTCACTTTTTAAAAGTCCATATTGTGGGGTTAGGTAGTTCACAGAGTATGTCATACACCTTTATGCAGCCAAACCCAGCTCAAACTCAGGACAGCAAGTGGTCCCTGATGCTTTACTTACTGGGTTTAGCCCTGGAGGCACCTGAGCACTCTAAGGAATGGCAGAGTCAAGCTGGCTTGAGTGATTTCTGGCACCAGAGGGCATGAAGAACATTGTGTTCTGGGGCTCTTGCATAGGATAGCTGGCCTAAGTCGATCTAGAATCACTGGCAGGGACACCATAGGCCCCCTATACACCACTTGGAAGACCCCTTTAAAGATGCCCAACCATAAGGCTTCACTGGTGAATTCTACCCCCCAAAAAAGAATTTACTCTTTCTCAAATCCTTCCAAAACATCAAAGAAAACACATTCCCAATTCATTTTACAAGGCTAGTATTTTTCTGCTACCAAAACCAGATGAGAACATCAGTAACTTATAAAAAAATAAAAAATGAGAAAATATAGCTAGAGATCAATGCTTCTACTAAGCAGATAAGGAATATTTGAATTATTGACAAAGTTAATCCAGCAATATTATGAAGGTATATACTGTAACAATGTGGAATTTATTTTATTGTTTCAAAGATGGATTATTATACACAAATGACAGGACAGGCCTCATTGATAAACAAAAGGTAAAGCATTTTATTAACTCAAAAGATATAGAACAACTCTAACAAAACCCAGCATCTATTTTTTATTTTTTTATTTCTGTATGACTTTTATTACTGATTTCAAAAGACAAATTATCAGTTATAGTTGTGTAACCATAACTATAGTTTATATACACTTTACTTATTTTTAATTTATTTTTTAATAAGTGAATCACCATGAGGGTACAGTTACAAATTTATACATTTTTGTGCTCATGTTTCCCTCATACAAAGTTTGAGAACACATCCCTTAACCAGTGCCCATTCTCCACCACAAATAAACCCAGCATCCCTCCAACCCTCCCCAATCCCATCTCCATCCCACCCCAACCTGTCACTGTGGCAGGATATTCCCTTTTGTTCTCTCTCTCTAATTAGGTGTTGTGGTTTGCAATAAAGATGTTGAGTGGCCATTGTGTTCAGTCTCTATTCCACATTCAGCCCGCATCACCTTCCCCCGCATGGCTTCCAACCACATTTTACTTGGTGTCCCCTTCTCTATCTGAGTTGCCTTGCCCCCAGAATGTGAGTCCAGCTTCCAAGCCATGGAGTCAACCTCCTGGTACTTATTTCTACTATTCTTGGGTGTTAGTCTCCTACTCTGTTGTTCTATATTCCACTGATGAGTGCAATCTTTCTATGTCTGTCTCTCTTTCTGACTCATTTCACTTAGCATCATACTTTCCATACTGATCCACTTATATGCAAAGTTCATGACCTCATTTTTTCTAACAGCTGCATAGTATTCCATTGTAAAGATGTACCAAAGTTTCTTCAGCCAGTCGTCTGTTGTAGGGCATTCAGGTTTTTTCCAGATTCTGGCTATTGTAAACAGTGCTGCGATAAACATATAAGTGCAGATGTCATTTCAACTATACTTTTTTGCTTCTCTGGGATATATTCCCAGCAGTGGTCTTACCAGCATCTATTTTTGATCATTCAAAAAAACGGGTTCTAACGGAATAAACCTCAACAAAATAAAGATCTTGATGACAAACTCACAGCTGTCCTTATTCAATGGTGAAAATTTCACAATTTAAATATTTCCTTTAAGATTAGAAACAAGACAATAAATCCCACTCTAGCCACTATTATCCAATATAGTATTGGGAATCCTTTCTTTAAAAATAAAGGAAAAGTACAAAAACTGTAAATTATGAAATGACTACATTATTTTATGTGAAATTAACAATATCTACAAATGAACAAAATCTACAAATACTTCCTGATCACTGAATAAAGTAGTAACAAAGGACAATATCTAGAAGCAGGTAAGTGTTTAATATTGAAATATTTTAACCAGGTCTATATGCAATTCTCTTTGTGAAGAAAAAAGCAAAAACTGTCTCAGATCTCTGAAAGCAGGAATAGAGTAGGGGGGGGGGCGGATATTGAGAAGTAACAGGGAACATTTGTACTGACACTCCGGGAATAACTAAGAGGAAAGCAACCAGATCAGACAAATCCATTTTCCATCCACATTGAGAGTCCTGCTAAACAAGCACGTCCATAAATTCAAAGTGCTGGTATATGAATAAAGACATTGGGATTATAATAACAATGCAGCGTAACTATTAAGAAACCAAGAAATGGAAGTGGTGGTCCTCCAAGTTATAAACAATAGTCTAAAATTGGGCCTGAGAGATAGCGTGAGCTTGCTCTATATGCGGCCAACCTCAGTTCAATATCCTACGTGGTATATGGTACTTTGAGCACAACCAGGAGTGACTGGTGACTAGAGAGCCAAATATAAGCCTTAAGCAATGCTGTTATAGCCCAAGTCCTCCCTCACAAAGGATAAGTGCTCTTAAATGCAACATAGGGTTTTTCAGAAATCTGTAAATTTCTGAGCAAAATTATCTTAGACTATAAATGAGATTTTCATCAAAATAGCAATGGAAATATACAGAACAAAGCACATTTGGATGAAGAAGACATTGAGGAAGAGGGAAGAATGTCAGATCAGATTGAAACCGAGATTTGAAGCACAGATGATGAAAATAAGTAGTTCCCATAAGACTTCCCCTAAGCAATGACATTTATTCCAGACTCTAAAATTACATAAACTATTTCTGCAAGGTCAATACCATAATAAAAAAGAAAGAAATGGATCTCTAAGTTCTCTAAAAGCAATGTTTAAATAAACATCTATCCAGGTGCTGTATATCTGAGAGACAACAGAATAGATTTGATGGTTTCGTATCCCAATTCTTGGATGGGAGAGGGAACATATTATTACCACTAGTTTTGTTATTCCTATCACAGAAATACCTTAATAAGTACATTACTTTTCACTTGTTTTTTGTTTTAGAGCCACATCCAGCTGTGGTCAGGGCTCATTCCTGGCTCTGTGCTCAGAGATCACTCCTGATAGGGTTCCAGGAACCTTATGGAGTTCCAGGGATCAATCCCGCATTTACTACATTTAAGACAAGTGTTCTACCAGCTGTACTATCTCTCTAACCCCAGCTTCTGAAGATTCTAACGATGTATATAAAATATCAAGGTAGACATTTGAAATCCATTCACTTAATTAATATTGTTAAACTTTTCTAAATACTGAAGAATATGATAATCACATCGAATATAATATTAAAACAAAATATACTGCCACTCCTCAAAGATTTAGTAAGGTTTAGTGAGGAGACCAGTTTCTAGGCAATGGTACACACGGGATATACAACGCAGTAAGTGATTTAAAGAGGAAATGCTTAATTCCATCAAGTAGAAAACAAAGAAGTCTACGAGTAATTCTGGAGGATCACAGAAGTGTGAGGTGGAAATAAAGCTGACACGGGCATTCATAAAACAAGATTAGGGGAATGAGGACTTGGTGCAGTGACAAAAAACAAACAAACAAACATGCATTCAGATCAAAGACTTGAGATGAAATAAAACTCTGCTAAATTCTAGGAATCAGAAATTTCATGAATGCACAATGAAAGCAATTCTTAGTAAAGCTAATGAGGGGGAGAAAGGCCATAGTTCATAGGTAAACATGTCTTCTAGCCACAAAAATTAAAATGCTATTTCTACCTATATCGTTATAATCCCTGAATGGTTGTTAGCAGGAATGGGTTGTAATACACTGGAAGGCCAAGAGTGGAGGTTTAAGAGTGGAGGTTGTTCTTCATCCTCAGCAATGGAAAACAAATTATCTAATGCTTCCTTTTCAGCAGGTCTGACTTTAGGGGAGAGACTCTCCAAACAATAATAGTGAGTTTTGTTGAAATATTGTATGCAATCAAAGTGAAAGTAAAGTCAAATTTATTAGTTACACAGGCGGGGGGGGGCTTAGGGTGGGGGGGTAGGGGCGTGGGGGGGTTAGGGGTGTGAGGGGGTGGGGTGGAGCTATACTGGGATTCTTGGTGGTGGAATATGAGCACTGGTGAAGGAATGGGTGTTAGAGCATTGTATAAGTGAGATTTAAACCTGAAAACTTTGTAACTTTCCACATGGTGACTCAATAAAAATTTTTTTTAAAAAAAGAGTGGAGGTTGTTGTTTGGACTGGGATAGCAGTGTAGATGGAAGAGTAGACTGAGAGTCATTTTATTATATAGATTTAAACTTCTAGGGGAAAGGGAAATCATGAGGGTCATTCTTCTCTTGGTTTCTAGCTTGTGCAGTAGGATACATGGTAATAATGGGTGCCGTATCTTGAGAAGGACTGAGTTTTGGGAGGATTTGCATTCATGAATTTTAGCCTTATTGTATTGAACTAATGAAAAATATTTAGATTTGCAATGGACTCTGCAAGCCCACTGAAAAATTTAGAGGTAAGATTTAGAGTTATATAATGCCTAAAATATGAGAGAGAGAGAGAGAGAGAAGAGAAGAGAGATGATGTTTGTCATAGAGGCAGGCTGGGGTGGGGGTAGCTTGAAGGGGTGGGAGGGAACCTGGGGACAGTGGTGCTGGGAAATTGAACCGGTAGAGGAATGGGTGTTGGAACATTGTATGACTGAAACCCAATCATGAACAATTTTGTAATGCTCTATCTCACTGTGATTCAATCAATTAAAAAATAGATTTTATGTTATTTGCTACATTGCATAATGTATCCTATATTTTTCATTTGGAGCCATGAACTTGGATATGATATATCTATGACAGGAAAATATAGAGTGCAAAACATTAGAAAACTAAGGGAAACCCTAAAAGATATATTAGATCATAGCAACCCCTTTCTAAAGAAATACTGAAACACAAAGAAAAGAGAAAGTTAAATTATATGACAGTGAAGGGAAAAGATTACAGGATTTCATAAACAAAGAGTTGCTTTAGCATGTTCACTTAGTGACAAGGGACATATGAAACAAGGGGCTAGAGTGAGGGCACAGGATTTAAGGTGCTTGCCTTGCATGCAGCCAAACCCAGTGGATCCTGAGCACCATCCACGGTCCTCCAGCCTCATCAGGAGAGTCTCCTAGACATAGAGCCAGGAGTAAGCCCAGTGAGCCCTGAGTAGTGCTGGGTATTGCGATAAAACAAATAATCAAACAAACAAACAAACAAGATGAACCAAGTCAGACAGGTCCATTGTGTTGAGTGACATTGATTGATGAGTTTTTCTGGTGGTCCTGTACATGAAGTGGTAGAGCAGAAGTCAGAATCAGAGCACAGGACGTTTGGGCAGATAAACAGAGCGATGCACTGACAGGCTTGTTTTTAGAGAAATTGAGCCCAAACCGAGCCAGAGAAGAAAGATGGAATAGATTCTTGGCCTGGACAAGGGTGGAAATTTCATCCAACTCTGTTTTCCTTTCAAGCAAGCCTATACATAAAAAGTCAAATTTGAAAGAACATTTAAAATGGGATGATTTCACATAAATCTCCAGCTGTCTTCAAAATATCCAGTAATCACGCTACGCAGATCTCTGCTGCTGCCTCATGTTTTCCAAAAGTAAAACAGAGACTGGAGCATTTAAAGTAACTCTCCCAATAGGACCTCGAAGAGGGTGTCTGCGTCTGAACGGAAACTCGTGACGCCTGAAGGGAAGTCTGTGTCCTTTGCACAGTCCCACTGCTGCCCACGAAGCTCGCAGGATCACCAACGTACATTCCAATGCGGTTCCACAGTGCTTGGAGGCACCCAACCCAGATGTGTCTTTATCTGACCCTGACCTGGAACCAATTTGTACCCTTACACGAGCAGGGTGAAATCAGAGCCCTCCAGTCTGGGTTCTCAGTCGCTGCTTCTGCAGCTTCTGGTACTGAAAAAATTAAAAAGTGCCCTTTGATACCTTCAAAAGAAAGCAGCGAGGGATCCCTGGTGAAATTTCTCCAAGAATCAATCGTTGCAGATGTGCGTATACACTATCAGTCCTGACTCACTCAATGATGAAAGTCAGACATATCCTAGAATTCAATAAGAAATAAAATACTTGGCCAGGTTCATGCGTTATGCTCGCCATGGCTGCCCTCCAAATGTCTGGTGTTTTGCGATGGAAATATCTTTCCTTAATTCTGTTATGGTTCTCTGTTCAAGCAGCGCTACTGTTCCAGAGATCAATAAAACTCAACATGCAAACTATTCTCTCTGCCTTTTTAAGGGAAACTCTTGGTTATTCTATTGATTTTTATCATCATTGTGTCTTACTTGAGTATTTATGTGATGATTTTTATCTGCTCGAAAGTAAACATATAATTAGTGAAATTGATTTTTAAATAAAATATTACTTTCCATAGGATTCGAAAATTTAAAAAACAGACTTTTCTATATTGAGTTTTTTTCTATATGTGAATTATGAACATAAATAACATTTAATTGTTCTTTCTCAGAATAGGTGCTTCTTTATTTTTTTCATAATCTCTTCACCTCTTTGCAACGTGTCTGGAAAATACAGAGAAAAATTACTTTTATTTCAACTTGAAGACACTCATGAAATTCCCTAGAAATAGTAAACTTTTACCTAAAGTATTATCAGCTTGAAATTTTTATCACCTATATGAATACAAATGATTTAAATTAATATAAATATCTTTACCTAAAAACCGTATGGACTTTTTCCTGATTCTAGCTATTTTAAACACTGTTGCAATAAACATACAAATGCAGATATCATTTCTACTACACTACTTTGTATCTCTGGGATATATTCCCAGAAGTGGTACTGCTAGGTCAAATGGGAGCTGAATTTCTCATCTTTTAATAATCGTCCATATTGTTTTCCAAAATGGCTGAATCAGTCAGCATTCCCACCAGCAATGAAGGAGAGTCCCTTTTTCCCCACATCCACACCAAACCCGAGAACAGATTACTGGCAAAAGAAACTTTGGCATATCTACACAATGGAATACTATGTAGCTGTTAGAAAAGACGAAGTCTTGAAATTCGCATATAGATGGATCAACATGTAAAGTATCATGTTAAGTGAAGAGTCAGAAAGAGAAGGACCTACATAGAAAGATTGCACTCATTTGTGGAATATAAAGTAACAGAATGGGAGACTAACACCCAAGATTATTAAAGATAAGTACTAGGAGGATTACTCCAAGGCTTAGAAGCTGGCCTCACATACTGGGGGAAGAGGCAGTTCAGTTAGAGAAGGGATCACCAAGTAAATGGTGCTAGGAGGATCCACTCAGGATGGGAGACACGCCCTGAAAGCAGACTACAGACCGAACATGATGGCCATCCAATACCTCTATTGCAAACCACAACACCCAAAAGGAGAGAGAGAGAGAGCAAAAGGCAATGCGCTGCCACAGAGGCAGGTTGTTGGGAGGGGGGACAGGGTGGGCATGAGGAGAGGGATGCTGGGACTATTGGTGGTGGAAAATGGGCACTGGTTGAGGGATAGGTACTCAACCATTGTATGATTGAAGTGCAGGCACGAAAGTTTATAAGTCTGCAACTGTATCTCACGGTGATTCACTAATAAAAAAATAAACCCTATGGATATTATGAAAAATATTTTTCTCCTTAAAAGTGAAGAAAACATGGAGCTGGAGATATACTACAATGGGTAAGACACTTCCCTTGCATGTGGCCAACCAGTGTTCAATCCCTAACACCCAATGTGCTACCCTAGCTCTGTTAGGAATGGATCCTGAACACAGAGCCTGGAGTAAGCCCTGAGTAGAGCCAATTGCGACCACACAACTAAAAACATAAGAAGTAGTAGAAAATGTATCTTAGGTTTGTATATTTTTCAAAAGGTATTTAAGTTTATGAAATTAAGAAAGCATATTCTTCAAAGCAAAAGACTGTATTTAAGAATTGCAAACTACCACAAGACAATAGTTGTTGAACTAATCTAAGACAATATTTCTCAACCTGGGGCCGAATAAATGGGGAACCACAACACAAGACAAGGAGCCAACTATAGGATGCCTAAGGAAGGGGGTTATAAGAAGGGTTCAAGCTCGGATAGGACAATTGTCTAAGAAAAATTGAGAAACAATCGACCATTGAACTTTAAATTAGATGTACATACTATTCTATATCTTTAAAGACAATGAAAACATAAATGATTTTTATATTACCCAATATAGTCCTTAATTTCCTCTGAAATACATCTACATATAATGATGTATATCAGCATAACAAAATGTTTCTTCCATGAAGTTTAGGAAATTGCATTTGAAGACATTAACAAAAATGCAATCCATCTAAATTGTGTATCATATACATAGCTATGAATAATAATTTATATCAAACTCAATTATTTACACAGCTAAGAGTAAAACAGAGCTGTCTTTTTTTCCCTTAATTGTGAACTTATGCGTACTGCAGAACCATGGTGATTCTCCTGCATTCTGGGTGCCTACTAGGCCATCTCTGTCAGGGAAATTTGGGATTAGCCTATAGAAAGAGTATCCCATAGTTAATATCCATGAAATGCATGGGAAGGTAGATATGAGCGGAGGCAGAATGATGGACTGTTAGCTGCCTCAACCAGGGCTCCAGTTAATTCTATGATAAATTCTAAAGCTGAGATGAATCTTCAGATTTCTCCTGAATGGAGTACAAGACTCAAATGTTCCTAGCCTGTCAACAGATCACTGGACAATGCCTCCCATGGATGAAGACATGGCTTTGAGTCTTTGAAATGGTAGCATATAATTAAAACAAAAACGTTTACACACCCTGAATTACAATTCTATTCATAATAGAATTTTAGGCACAACAATGATCAACTCCAAATGACTTGTGTCAGCTTTCCTCCAACAATGCCCCAAGTTCCCCTTCCACCCCACATCTAGTTTTCCTACCAGTTCTTTTATATTCCAGTATCCAAGACCCTGAACAAATGTCTTTATGTTTCCTCTACTTGGACACATCATAGCCCTTCCTCGCTATATCCATCCTCGTGCCACCACCACTTTCTTGGTATTCTCAACTGGATATATGGTTCAGAGGGTCGAAATTATTTGACAACTTCTACTCCCTTTTCTTGCTGTGTTACTTACCATAGATGAGTGAGGTCCCTTTGTTTTTGTTTTCCTCTGACCTACTGCCCTCAACACAAAATCTCTAGTTCCATCCAAGTTGCAACAAGCTGCATGATTTCATCTGCATAATAGTCCTCAAATGGAAACATTTCATATATATCTAAGACACCACACCTGTTTGTTTACACATCATTGTTGCCTTTTATCACAACTGTGCTGTCAAATTTGTGAATAAAGAAGGATAGGTCATGACTATATATTGACTGGTGATATTAAAGAAATAAAAAAATATTGGAAATCCAAAAAACAACCTTGTTTCTACCACCGTTACTGCTCATTTAAAATCATCTTAAGGGCTTGTTCTTTTTAGACCCATGTATGTAGAGTCAGACAGGCCCTGTATGTGTAAGTATTTTGGGACCTCACATACAGTTTTTCAAAAGTTCTCTTCTCATTTCTATTGACTATTACACTTAGATCTTAGTTCAGAATTCAATATACGAAAATCTATACATTTAAAAAAAACTTAGAATTTAACTTAGGACTAACATTATTTCCTTTTCAGAAATTTATCTTAAAATAGAAAGGGTGTTCTATTTTCTTTCAACAATTATCCGGTTTCTGATTTTCAATGAAAAGGGCAATACAATGGGGAACAGTTTGGTGAAGATAAAAGAGTTGAAGGCACAATAAATTCTTATTCAACTCTCATTAGTTTTCTTCTTACTATTATAGATTTTTCAAACTGAGCACATAAATGACAGAGCAACACAATTTTTGAGTTGCTAGATATATTTTTTTTTCTTTCAGTCCCCAGGAATCAGAGTTCTAAAGATCTACGACCTTTGGGAGGTTTAAAATGACCCTCAGCAAGCTCTCTGGCAACATAATTTCATCTGGTTTCAGACACCTATGACTGCTGACCCCTGTGGAAATAGATGTGATCCTTAAGCTCTAAGTAGTCTCTACGAAGCTCTTTGCACAGGGCTTGAGATGAGAAGGACCCTATGAGATTCACAGCAAACCAAAATTCTACAAAAGTAGTTGCTTTCCCATATCCTCTGTATTTTCAGCTGCAATTAGATGGACGCAAAAAAATCAGTGAAGAGGAGGGGGTTCTAAAGTGATAGTACAGCACGTGGGTGCTTGCTTTGTAATCCAGCACTCCCGACATTCTCCAGAAGTAATCCCTGAGCATAGAACCAGAAGTATGCCCTGATTGCCACCAGATATGATCCCAAAACAAAATCAGTGAAGGATGAGAAGTCATATATCAAATTTCTTCACTTTTTACAAGACTTGCAAGGGTGGACCATTTGTGAATATAGTAATCTTGGATTTGTTTTAGAATATAGTAACACTTGACATTATGGATTTGGTGAGCTTTAAGCCTTTTTCAACAATGAGGCCACAAGAGTTATGTTAATAAGACTCCAGAATATTATGTGTTTATAAGATAGAATCATAAATATGTTTGTAACCCAGGGCCTTGTGAGACAAAAATACATGCTACCATTAATGTAGAATGAAACCCACTTCTTCAATGATACACTTAGATAGATCTTTATCAATTTAGACCATTGAACTAACTTACAGAAACAAATGGTCAAAACAGAGTCACAGGAATAAGACGTTTTATATGGCATTAAACTTTACTACCAGATTTCAAAAATTCAGACAAGCAAGAGTGAGACAAAACAAAGACACAGCTGAAATGCCAGCAGCAACTCTTCCGATTCTGCCTCAAAATAGATTAGTTCTGGAAGTGAGTTTCATAACATCCCCCATGAGGCTTGTATATTTGAAATAGGAAATTTGGATGCAGGAAGATAGCTATAGCTGTTGAGCACATGGTAGCATATCTGAGGCCCAAAGTATGAATCCAGAGACCATATGATCTCCTCCTTTACTGCTGGGCGTGGCTCTGGTTTCCACCAGCCCCAAGCACCTCACCTTCATGACTGTCCCTATAGTGTTACCCATTGGAGAGGCTTCTTCCCTGAGCATCACTGGGGAGCACGTGCTACTTAGAAGAGGAAAGAATCCCAAGGAGAAGCACCGCTAACAATTTTCAGTGCATATTACGTAATAAATGCTAGGTTCAATTTTCCTAGAAAACCTTTAACTAGAGGCATCATATTAAAAACAGATTAGAGTTGAAAGCTATTTTTCCTAGCAAACAACATTAGTTTATTACTCAGAGGTCAACTTGACAAGGATATTTGACAAGCTGCTTTTTCTTCTTCGTCCCAGTAGCATCGCCACTGTCCATAAAAGGCAGCAAGATGATTTTAGACCATCTGCTCTAAGTCTTTCCTTGCAGTCACTTATATTAAAATGTACCAGTAGAACAAAAAGATTCATTTTTCTGTGTGGTATATTTATAATACAGCTAATACAGAGATTTATGGGGATTATACAAATGTAAACGGTTCATAGCGTGATTAGAAGTCTTTATTTTAAAATTAAAGAAGTAAGGTTTTCGAGCCAAATGTTTTTTTTTTAATTTTTGGGCCACATTTTGCAGTGCTCAGGGCTTAGTCATGGTTACACTTAAGGATCACTTCTGGGGCGACTAGGGGACTATAAGGAGCACAGGGGTTGAGCTGTCAGCAAGACAAACACCCTGCATGCTATGCTAACTTGCCAGCCATTCAAGAAAAATGAATTGAGCAAAAATAAATTATTTATTTGTTCAAATAACTTCAAGATCTCAGGCAATACCATCACTAGTTTTCTTTTTCTCTGGCTTTAAGGTCCACATGATGACTCCTGGGTTTGTAGCTAGAACCAAGCATCTGCTTTGCAAATGCCTCAAACCCAGGACAGGATATAATTGACCTGGAAATTGTGTTGGTTATAAGTTCCTCCTTAAAACAGCTAACAAAGATAGTGAAATTGGATAACTCAATACTTCCTATGATATCCTTTCTGAAAAGAGCACAGTAGGTTGACTTAACAGGTATTTTTTATTTGATTTTTGGGTCATGCCTAGCAATACACAAGGGTCACTCCTGGCTCCGCACTCAGGAATGCTCACTGTAGCACTGTCATCCCATTGTTCATCGATTTGCTCCAGCGGGCACCAGTAACGTCTCCATTGTGAGATTTGTTGTTACTGTTTTTGGCATATCAAATACGCCCCAGGTAGTTTGCCAAGCTCTGCCGTGTGAGTGGGATACTCTTGGTAGTTTGCCGGGCTCTCTGAGACGGATGGAGGAATTGAATCCAGGTAGGCCACGTGCAGGGCAAATGCCCTACCCACTGCGCTATTGCTCCAGTCCACCAAAATATCATATACTTTATAATTTGTTTTAGTATTTTTTCTTTATGAGTAACAGCTGGCAATGCACAGGGGTTACTTCTCCTGGTTCTGCACTCAGGAATCATCCCTGGCGGTGCTCAGAGGACCATATGGGATACTGGGAATCGAACCCAGGTCAGCCAAGTGCAAAGCAAACGCCCTACCTGCTGTACTATTGCTCCAGTCCCTCTTTTAGTATTAACAATTTAGATAGACAAGTATCATATAAAGCACAAGGCCTGTCAAGTTGAGGGCATCAGCTTAGAAGACCTGTTGATTGTCATTTACTTTGGCAAATGACTAACAACATCAGGGATCTGACCACATAGGAAGATAAAAAATGGATTCAGAAATCCTGTAACAAAAGACTGACCAAAATGTGACTCATGACCACTCTTCCCACAGGCAGCCTACATCCTAAACCTCTGCCAGATTTGGTGCTGCTTTGCTTTCCTTTTAAGGGTTTGTTAGCACCAAATCTGGTCATACTAAAATAGTTGGTCAGACGGACAGAGGAGAAATAGAATAGGCAACTCTTCCTTGCACTCCTACAGCGGTAAGTGGAAAGCCTGCCCAATAAACATGCAATGCCTTCAATTTTCTCTACCATCACTGGCCAAGGCCTTCGCTTTCCTCTGACACTTACTCTCTTGCTGTCTTAGTTAAAAGGCTTCAAGATTAACACACCTGCAGATCAACTAAGACTCAAGACTGGTTTACCTTGGTATCCATTGAATTCTTTAGCATCTGGAAAGACCTGACCTCAAGTTCCTCTCTACACGCTGCTCTTACAAGATAAGGTTTCCAAAACAAGCCTTTTATCAAACATTGCATATCTTCCTTACTCCTGAGTAGCAAGTTTCAGTTCCCTGCCAAGATACAGATTACTCAAACAAGCTAATCTCATCCTCCCTCAAGAACCAAGGGGTGCTGCCCTGAATCTTGATACTACAAAGCCTGGTCCCAGGAGCCTTGGGTGTTTACGCTGTTCTTGGATGCCAACCAGGTGATCCCGAAAGATGTTCAGGATTCTCTAACTCTCTCCCCAACCACATGGTGGAGGCATCCTTCAATGTTCCTCATAGTATGTGGCCATGGCAGGTGTCTATAAGTACTTTATAGAACATATAGATAACTAAATGAAAGAGTACTCCAAATTGTTCTTTTCCCTCTAGAATCACGTTAAAAATATAATCTGACATCAAGCCATCAGGTATGTATTCTACAGTTCCTCTCAGGTTGGAGCATTACTTAAAACACGTGTCTCTTACTCCGTTTTTAAGTTCTAGGTATGACTTATCTGCTTGTAGGAGCTATTCTGAGAAAATCAGACAAAATCACACTTTCTGAGACTTGAATTGAGATCATCCCTTTACGTGACCCCCTTCCTCTATGAGACTCTTCTTCATTACTTTAATACGTTTCAAGAAATATTTCTTAACAGGAGATTTGCACAGAAAACCTTATTTCAGGGTCCATTTTCAGAAAACACACCCTAAGAAATTATCCCTCTCATAAACAGATTTTCTCCTTAAGCATTGTAAAATTGACTGCTCTTGATGTTAATGGTGTTAAACTTTCTAAATTGGCCAGACATTCTCTGTTCTTGCTTCCAATACTGGAAACATTTCATGTCTATGCTGCTTTTTATAAATGTCTAATTTTATCAGTTATGAGTTGGTTTATAATTGAAGCTGGAATTTAGAAGTTTCCTTGATCCTCCCCCAAACTTGCTGTAGTGAGCGCTCATTTTATTCTTGTAGAAACGTATAAACAGTTTTTGTATAACTTATTTTATTGTACTTTAATATTAACCACAGCTATTTTTAAAGGTGATTATTATTCTTGATTCTGAGCTTTAGCCTCAAAGGAGAGTCCTCCAGGCATGTTACTGGAAAGTAATATCTCTGAGTCCACAGTTCATGTGTTCAGATTCTAGATCAATTCTCAGTGACATGTTTATCAATCACTTCTTTTTTTTTTCAATTTTATTGAATCACTGTGAGATAGTTACAAGCTTTCATGTTTGGGTTACAATCACACAATGATCAAAAATCCATCCCTCCACCAGCATGCTTGAAACTGTATATTTGGAAAGAGAAAGTTACTGGGCTTGCTTTCACAGGTTCTTAAAAATCTTTTAATTCTGCTAGTGTCTTAAATAAATACCAAATAAAACAAAAGGAACTATGCAGAACATTAAGTATACTGTTTAGTTTGTAATTTTTAATTTAGTAATTAAAGAATTTATTTAATTACTAAATTAAATTATTACATTTAATTCTTTACATCTGTGACAACCTATTAGATATGCATGTTAAATATCCCAACTGACATTTATACCTCGAATAGAATCATGGGTAAATGTCACAAAAATGATTAAATTAGTCTGTAATAAACTTCAAAATATCTCACAGCATGAACATGAAAGATGTCTGAAAATGAAATTAAGTTTTGGCCCCCCCAAAAGATAATTTTGACCTTCCAAGAAATGTCCTCCATTGGAAAGCTTTTATTCTGCTTTAAATCAAGTTATTGTGATATGACTATTTTGAGTTTATTTATTTCTGAAATTTTCTCAGAAACTTCCAAAGGTAGAGAAATAAGAACATGTATTTGAAAAACAAAATAATACATGTTGCCAATAATTTTTGGTTTTGTGTTTAAGCCACACCAGGCTTGCTTAAGGCTCAGTCCTGGCTCAGCATTCAGGGATCACTCCTGATGGGGCTGTCACTATCACTGTCATCCAGTTGCTCATTGATTTGTTCGAGCGGGCACCAGTACCGTCTCTCATTGAGAGACTTATTGTTACTGTTTTTGGCATATCCAATACGCACGGGTATCTTGCCAGGCTCTGCCGCGCGGGCTCAATACTCTCAGTAGCTTACTGGGCTCTCCAAGAAGGGTGGAGGACTCGAACTTGGGTCGGCCACGTGAAAGGCTAAAGCCCAACCGCTGTGCTATCACTCCAGGTGCCCTCTGATGGGGCTACTGGAACCATATGTGGTACCAGATATGAACCCAGGAGACTGAAACCTAGTAAACCATGTGTGCAAGGTAAGTGACCTGCATTCTGTGCTATTATTCTAGTTCCTATTTTTAAAATATATATTTTTTCTTTTGGGGTCACACCCAGCGATGCTCAGGGGTTACTCCTGGCTCTGCACTCAGTAATTACTCCTGGCGGTGCTTGGAGGACCATATGGGATGCCAGGGATAGAACCCGGGTCGGCCGCGTGCAAGGCAAACGCCCTTCCCGCTATGCTATCCCTCCGGCCTCTATTTTTAAAATATTTTATAGGGAATGAGCCATAGTCCAGTGGATATGGCACTCACCTTGCACATGGCCAAATTGGGTTTTATATCCAGCACTATATCTGGCCCCTAGAGCCCCTCCTGAGTGACCGCTGGACACACAGCCAGGAGTAAATCCTGAACACAGCTGGATATCAAAACAAACAAAACAAAAATGTTAAACATAGAATACAATTACCTTTGCTCTTAAAATATATTTTAAGATATTTTGTATTACAAGGATATATGTATCCTTGTAAAAAGGATACATATGTATTCCTTTTGTTCAATTCTCATATGAAGGTATTCTTTAAGATCCTTAATTTAAAATAATGCATTTTATAAAAATCAGAAATTAACCTTCATTAATTAGAAAGAAACCAAAGAACAAGTAGAACTATATTGACTTGTCTATATTTTAAAATGTATTATCTCAATTTTACATGGAATAATTTAATTCAATTATGGATATTCTAAAATTGGTTAGCTTTTAAATTAGCTTTTAAGCTTTTATGTATCTCTTTTCTTGTCTGTGGTTGAGGAATTTTTTTGAGGTCATATTGCCCCTTTCTTTCTCATAGAAAGCTTTTCGTTGCCAACTAGAATAGGGATGACCAAATTCAGACCAATGTTTTCTCTATTGCTACAAAAGAGCACATGTGTTCCCTTATAAAAGATAAGTTTAAAATGCCATCCTTTCTTCTTATTCCAATAACAGTCATTTGAAAACATTTAGTACTCAAGGAGATATTACAAATGACATGAAAGTGATACATAAAAATCAATTCAACAAAGTTATTGAATGCCGACTATATGCCAGTCACTCTTCTGAATTTTGAAGTCCTATTCCAGAACAAAAAGTATTTCCAGGGTTTCATGGAATTTATGTTTAATAAAGTAATGAACATTTTATAACACTAGAGACTACATTTTTTTAAAGATGTTAGCAAAAACTTGAAGTCAAGTAAGACTATTGAATGTGAGTGTGGAGGTCGGAGATGGTTAGAAACAACCTTGTTATGTGGAAATCAAAGGAATGAGAAAGTCAATCATACATATCTGGAAAAGAATGTTCCAGGCAGTAAGAGATCAAGTGGAAAGTCTCTGAGGCCAAAATATGTTCAGCATGTTTGAGGAACAGCGAGGAGCAAATGTGACAAGAGTTTTAGAAGATGATTTTTGAGAGGAATAAAAATGAGATCATATAAAACCTGGGAGTCTTTGGTCAGAAACTTGGCTTTCACTCAGCAAGAAATGGGAAACTACTATAGAGTTTTCAGTTGAGGATGACACAGTCTGATTCAAGCATTAATAGTGAAACTGAAAAAAATTACACACACAAACGCACACATACATATATATGTATACATATATACACAATATACACATATATACATATATAAAACAAAATTGTATTGAGACTATTCTGTAAGGGTCTGAAGAAGAGAAAGCCCAATCGGAAACTGAAGAAATAGCTCCGAGGAGAGATAATACCAGTAGAGTGTAAAAGCTTCAAGATAGCTTAATGTCAGATGCAGTTGAAGAAAAGGCAAATAGTTTCTTATGAATTCTATGAGAGTTATATATTTTTTATTAATTTTTGGAAGGCTACTTTCATCAGTTCTGAGAGTTTGCTGCTGACTTTTTGCTCAGGGATCACTCCTAGTGCTGTTTTGGGGTACAATATGTGGTGCCAGGGGTCAAACTCAGGTCAGCTCTATGCAAAGAAAATGCCTTAATCCTTGGACTGTCTCTCTTTCTCAAAAATATTTTAAGTAAAATAAAAATCAAATTGCTTTGCCAATAAGAGGTGGAAGAGCATTTAATTGTTAGAAATTAAGTAAGATCACAGGCATGATAGAAATATTATAAATCTAAGTGAAGAAATAAACACACAGCTACATTTAGAGAAACAGGATATGTCTCAGAAGCTGTTAAATGAAGAAGTATGAAGCTTAAAGAATAGTTTAGAAAGACATGCAACTGATTCATCAGCATCTGCAAATAGTATTTAAAGTCAAGACTTTGGATAAGATCACTAAACAGGAACCAAGACATCTGAGAGGTAGTATAGTAGATAGGGTGCTTGCCTTGCACTCAGATGACCTCGGTCCAATCCCCAGCATCCTCTGTGGTCCCCTAAGTCTATCTCCAGTGAAATGGGAAGTTATTATAGGGTTCTCAGGTTAGAAGTGACACAAGATTTATTTTAGTTCACTAAAATATAGGTTACAAAAGAAGTATGTGTTACAAAATTATAAAAGAAAAACATAGGTTATAATATTAAAAAGTTTGCATTTTGGAAATTCAACTCAGGATTTCTTTTTCATAGTTCATTGTGAATTAAGACAAAGAGTAATAAGCAATGGGGAAGAAGTGTACAGTGAAAAAATCATACGGTTACATGCAATAAGCTTTCCCTTAATACAATTCCATCAGTATTTGATCTTTGTAAAAGTTTCTCATATTTCTCTCATGTAACCATTAATTCCCTTTCATTTAAGATGTTTCCTTTACTTCTGACATGGTGGAGAATATCTTCTTATAAACCCTATATAATTTGTTCTCTTTAATATGTATTTTAACATGAAATCCAGGAACACAATAGTTACTTTGTTTAAAGTGTTTTTGCTTTTATAGAGATACAGCAAAACAAATGCGTAGCACAAAGAATATGTAATGTCACAGCTCCTTAGAAGTTCCATCTTGTCCAATCAAGGTGATAACGTTATAGATAGAAATAGATAGGAAGATAGAGATTGATATAGAGATAGAAAAAGAGAACCAGAGAAACAGAGTTAGGATGAGAGAATGCTAGAGACAGAGAAAGAGATATAGAATGACTTTATATAAAATATTAAATCAATGTTAGGCCTATTTGATACAAATTGAACTAATGTTCTCAATTCAATGTGTTATATTATATAAAAATTTATATGGTATATTACTTTAAATATATAATATAGCACTGTTGTTCATTGACTTGTTCGAGCGGGCACCAGTAGCTTCTCCATTGTGAAACTTGTTACTGTTTTTGGCGTATCGAATATGCCACCGGGAGCTTGCCAGGCTCTGCTGTGAGGGTGGGATATTCTCAATAGCTTGCCGGGCTCTCCGAGGGATGGAGGAATCGAACCCAGGTTGGACGCATGCAAGGCAAATGCCCTACCTGCTGTGCTACGGCTCCAGTCCTTCAATATATAATAGTTATATATATATATACATATATATATATGTATATTTGCCTTAAGTTTAGATTGCAACATATTCAAGTAAACATCATAAACAAAAAAAGTAATATAATTTTTCAGAGGTCTAGAGAGATAGTATAGCTGGTAGTGTATTTGCCTTGCACATGGATTATCTGGATTTGATCCCTGGTAACCAAATATGTTCCCCTGGGGACCACCAGGAGGGATCCCTGACACAGAGCCACGAGTACCTGGCACCTCTAGGTGTGGCACTGAAACAGAAAAAACAAGGGCATTTTTCTGACTGATATGTTATAACAGCAACCTTTCAGCATTTTTTAAATATTTGGTGAATCAATACGGACTAATTTGTTTTCATTTTCACCAATTGTTGATCATCAAGGGAATGCAATAAAAAAAAAAGAAAGCAGTATATATTGACAAGAAGCCAGCATAAAAAAATCAATAATCCCAGCTTTCTCTACTTTGTGCAATAATCATTTATATTCCCTCCATCCCAGGACACTTAAAATGATCTCCCAACAACAGCTGTTATGATAGATGACTGTGTACCACTTGACATCAACACTGCATGCGTGTGTACTCACTGCAGCTGTCCAGCTGCAGTAGAATGTATATATACACATATTTGTGTAGCAATGTATATAAGTTAAAAGAATTCTAAAATTAAAGGGCAAAAATGAAGCAAGCTGATCATTCTTTAATATGTGCATAAAACTAATAAATAGCTCATTATGCTTCAAAAAGTGTTTTTGAATAATAAAAGACAGATATTGCTATCTCTTTTTTTATTATGATCATTGGTGTTGGGTTTTAAACTCAGAGACAGGGGACACAGATTGCTTATTTTAAAGCCATCACCCTATGACTGGATTCATCTTTAATTTATCTGAATCTTACACATAAACCTGCAAGCATATATATATATATATATATATATAACTGCACATTTATTAAATGAATACAAGATACTTACCCTTAACTGTACTATTGATAACCTGGACCAAAGTGAGTGATCAGAACACTTCATTCGGCACTTTTAGTGGAAAACAATAAGCAAATCACTTGACAATGATGATGTTTATCCTTGTTATTTATGAAGGATTGCTTTGGTTTGTCATTTAGATTTCTTTAGCACTTTTGTGGACTTGTTCAAATGAGCAAAATAGAGTACATGCTTAGTACGTTGAACTTCTTTGGCAATGATTTTCATCAAGGCTAGTATTGTTCCCTATGGCTTCCAGCCTAAAATCTCTTTTCTTATTGTGGTCAAATAACTAGCTGGAAAATGCAAGAAAATCAGTCAGTAAGAAGACATGAAGACTCCCATTTCACCAGTGATAAGCAGATTACATGAGTAAATGTATCTCACCGCATGCAGAAAGAAGGAACAAAGTGTAGCTATATAAGTAAAAACACACCTGAAAACTTTTTTCTTATTAAAAAACATTCTCAAAGGTGTAATGGGTAAAAGCTTTTCAAGCCCAAAGCACTGATTTCTAATAAATATCTAGAGATATTTTTAAATGTCAGTGGTCCTTGAAAAAATATATAAAGATCAAAACTTTGTTGATACATTTTTGAGGGAACATGCTAAATGAAAATCCATCTTTTCCAACTTATTTTGGTCTGTGAAAATACAAAGAAATGAAAAACTTTAGAAACGTCTCCAGTCATTCCAGACATTTTTCACTGATAAAAAATCAAAGAGGACAACTTCCAAGTTTGTAAAAATTGGCTGAGTGTTCGGAACTGGCAACTGTCGGCAGATTTTCATTCCCTCCCCCCTGTCTTGTAGGTCTGGTTTTTGAGTAGGAAATCCTTTGAAGTCCTTGGGAGTTCTCCATCCAGAGAAATTGTGTCTGGTGAATTTGTGCTTTATGTTTTTGCTTCCCTTCCACATTTTTAAAATGCTAAATGTTGAGCTAACGTGTCATATGGCTGCATCTTCTATTTCCCTTTAAACTATTATAAAGTTGCTGTAGGTTGTATAACTCAGAGGAAATGTTAACATTCATGGTTTTACAAAATTAGTGACTCAACGAACGTTAAATATAAGTATGATGCATTAAGGATAGAGTGTTCCTATAGGTACCACAAACATTACTGCAAAATAAATTAGATGCACATATAGTTGTACATTTTTAAAGAATGATTCTAATGAGTTCATAAGTTGCCTCTTTTCTCTTTTTCTCTCTTTCCTCCCATCTTCACCTCTCTATTCTCTCTTTCCCTCCCTCCCCCCCCCTCTCTCTCTATCAACCTTTAAAGAGTTTAATAATTTGGCCTCACATTTTCCACATTAGTGTCTAGTCTAAAATGGAATTTTTTTTGAGAGCTTAAGAGAAATCTGTCTAGCTCTTTATGAATTATGTGAAAATAGAAGAAACACGTTTCTCCAGTAATAAAGAATATTGTTGGTCTTATTGTGCATCTAAATCAAACTATGCTAAAGCTATAAACTTCAGACTTAGAGAGATTGAATACCATAATGAATAACATATAACTGGGGTCTATAAAAAAATCTCAGTTTTCATTCATCTATTCACAAGACTTAAAGACAAGTGATTTGAATATTCCTGCTGGAATATGTTATTTATTTGTCTAAGATGTCATAGAATTCATTCTCAGTGGAGTTAGAGTGCTTGTCTGCATTCAAAAACCTTCTGTTTGTCTCTTATCTCTTGCTCTCCTCCGCCCCTCACACCAACAAAACACTATTAAATTACTTGAAAAAAAGTATTTCAAAGTAAAATTGAGATTGTCATAAAATTAAAAACCAGGATTTTGCTAAATGAATACTATTAAATAAAAATGAATAATGTATATAAAGAAAGATTTTTAACACCAAATATGAATATTGTGTTTGGATTAGAGATCAAGTGTTCTGTTTTCCAATTCACACGCAGTCCATGATTTGCTGTTTTTATTTCACATTTAAAGTTAATCCAGCCCTATGACACCTTACCTCCCCTCTGGTGACACTCTACTGGAAACTTAACTAGTAATTGCTTCCACTCAAAAACTCTAACAAGAAACACTTGGCACCATCCATTATAAGTGTCTTCTACCTTATTGCTCTAGATAACCCCCCAAAATACAAGCTTTCCCATCACTTTAAAAGAAACTACTGACATCTTTTATTTCTTTTTGCAAATTTCTATTCCTTTAAAAATAACTATTTTTTAGGTACTTGCTTCACAATACTGCCAAATGTCAGGGTTTCCTGTACCCAATGCCCTAACATTGTCTGTTATCTGAGGGGGAAAAAAAGGATTGCTTTGGTAGCCATTTCTTATTTTAACGCTATGATAATACCTTTAAATTCCCCGTATTCTCCTTCATCTTTTGCCAATTTTTGACTGTTAATGACTTATCTTCCTTCTATAGCAGGTTTGACTGAGGAGTCAAAATTTGTTGTTTTTTTTTCCTACTCCATTTTCTACCATCTTAAACAATATCATCATGAGTTAGATAAGCATCTCAAGGCCCGAGTTTTCAGTAGCAGTAACTCCGACATATTTTATTTACTTCACTGTTACCTGTCTCCTCATTAGATTATTGCTACACCACAAAAGACTGCAGTCTCTTTGTTTAAACTTGCCTCTCAGGGCAGGATAGGCATTATAGCACACAGGGCTCTTGTCTTGCCTGCAGCTAACCCAAGTTCAATCCCTGGCACCATTTATGGTACTTAGACCACTACCAAGAGGGACTCCTGAGCACAGTGCCAGGAATAAGCCATGAGCATAACGGATGTAGCCCCAAAATGGAGGAAAAGAAAACACCAGTTTTGTTGCCATCACTTCAACTCTGTCAGAATTCTCTGACAACAACTTCAGTCAGATTTGCTGTGAGTTCACAAAGTGTGGGGGCGCTATGCATGTGTTTGGTGGTAGAGAGCTGCTTTCTCAGCCTCCCCAACAGAAAAACAAAGAGAAGGGGTACTTATGGATAGATGGTCAAAACAACCCATTATAATGCAGAGCTGCTAGCATACTTATAGAACATATCAAGGGGGTTGAGGTATAGGACTGCACATAGGTGTGATTAATCATTTACAGAGGTACAGACTTTCAGTGGAAAAAGTCTCTTGTGGGAGGGGGGTTAACTAAAGGAGATGGTCTGTCTCCCAGATATATATATATATATATATATATATATATATATATATATATATATATATATATACTGTTGTTCTATTTCCCTTAACTTATACATATTAAACAATTATGTCTACTTCTTATTAATACTTGCATTTATTTAGATAAACGCAGTAAAAAATCACTGTATCACTGTCATCCTGTTGCTCATCAATTTGCTCTAGCAGACACCAGTGACGTCTCCATTTGAGACTTTTAGCAATAGCACAGTGGTAGGGCGTTTGCCTCTCAAACTGACCTGGGTTTGATTCCTCCACCCTTCTCAGAGAGCCCGGCAAGCTACCGAGAGTATCTTGCCCACACAGCAGAGCCTGGCAAGCTACCTGTGGCATATTCAACAGTAAAAATTATAGGTTCCAAAACTTAGTTCTCTGGTCTCTGAGAGCAATCAGGGCTTTTATCGTAAATGCCGGACTAAGTCCTCAGGCCAGTTCAGCTTGTTTTTCTCTATGGGGGTGCTGTTTCTTAAGTCATAACAGTTTGCATCAAGACTATGCTTTTATGCTTTCTAGGCTGTCCCATTTCAATTCTGGAGTAGCTTCGCCACTTGCCCTGAGTCCATTCCAGATCCATGGCAGGACCTTCCTTTGAGGGGTGTTGGGAACTATGGCAACTGAAGCCTGAGTCAAGTAATTATGATGTATGCCCAGGAGTAGATATATTTCAGAGTGAATCAACAACCAAATATTAGGAGCAGCATTAATGTTCTTTTTTTGTTTAAACAAAGAACATTGCTCTATGACAAAATGTGAAATAAGAGCAGTAATTCACTACAAATATAAAATCCAGAGCTACTAGAAAGTTTTGGCTTAGAAGTAACCAAGAGGGACCTGCTGAGAGTGAAGCGGAACCTCTGCGCCTAAAGACTTTGATTCCAGAAACCTAAAACATTCGGGCATCCAGTGCAGCATCTAATAGCAATGCACTGGGACTGCGAACTGGGCTACAACTCTGTACTGCCTGGGGGGTGGATGTTTTTCCTCCCCACCCTGTCTTCCTGCATGGAAAACGGCGGCTTGGTGGCACCCACATGGCAGGCACCATCTTCTAAGAATCCTAACCCAGAGGTATTCGATTTTTACACTTGGGGCTCCCAGGGACTCATGGGAAGTGGGTGTAACCGGCACGCCCTCGACCCAGATAAATTCGGAGCTGCTGAGAGTGAGGCGGAACCTCTGTGCCTAAAGACTTTGATTCCAGAGACTTCTTACAGCAAAGCACTGGGACTGTGAGCTGGGCTATGCAATTTCTGGCAGAATTTTCCCTGGACTTTATACAGAAATCCAAAACCGTGCGGACGCTGCCGCGGACGCACGACTTAACATTTATAATTGTCAGCAATGTGAAACAGTTCCTTTTGAACAGGTATGACTTGGGGGGAAACTCCAAATAATAACAGTAAGTTTTTGTTGAAATATTGAAGGTTATTAATGTAGCAGTCACCTCTCTGGACTGTGAACTAAGCAAAAGTCCCACGCTGGCCGACTCGGCGTGGTGTACACTATACTATGACGCGTGGGAAGGGGAATGAGGGGGGAAAAAAAGGGAAAAGGAAAAAGGAAAAAAAAAGTTATGTACTTATAGCAGTGGGGCTATATATCTCTTCATTCCCAGCAATGGAAAACTAATTATCAAATGCTTCCTTGGTAGTAGGTCTGTCTCCCTTGGGTGGAAACTCCAACAACTATAGTGAGTTTTGTGTTGAAATATGGAATGTAATCAAGGTAAAGAGAAAATGAAGTGAAATTCATTAGTTATACAGTAGGGGGTAGGGGGTGGGGGCGGGGAGTATACTGGGGTTTTTGGTGGTGGAATATGGGCACTGGTGAAGGGATGGGTGTTTGAATATTGTATAACTGAGACATAAACCTGAGAATTTTGTAACTTTCCACATGGTGATTTAATAAAAAGTTAAAAAAAAAGAAGTAACCAAGACTAGCTTAGGGAATTGTGACAAGGAGAGATAAAGAACAAAGGAAAGGTTAAAGATAACTCAGGGGATTCAGGTTGCTCAAAAGAGCACTGTAAGCTTCTCTGAGGGAGGGAAAGGGGAAATTCACTGATGAAACCTAAAGCACTTAGGCTTAATATCCAACAGTTTTCTACTGTGTTGTCCTATCTGTGCTCCTAATTGATTTTTTTATTTCTGTTTCTTTTTTAAATTAATTTTTAAAAAATTGGATCACAGTGAAATACACAGTTACAAGTTGTTCATTATTGGGTTTTAGTCATATACTGTTCCAACACCTGTCCCTTCACCAGTGTACATTTTTCACCATCAATGTCCCTGCTTCCCTCCTACCCCACCCCCACCTCTAACGGCTAGAAAGGGTCACTTTGGACAGAAACAGAGTGTTGAAAGTAGGCAGAGGGATATCCCTGATAACCTTTCAGTATCTGTATTGCAAACCATACTGCCCCAAAGGAAAGAGAAAGTAGGGTGGGAAATAAAAGTTCCTAATTGATTTCTAAACAAAACTAACTGCCAGGGCTTTCATTTACAGTTTCTTCTGTTGCTGACTCATCAGGGTGTAAGATCTATGAAAGTAGTGCTCAGGGAATAGCTGAGAATGACCATGCTGCATAGGAACTGAGCATTAAAAGTAGGTAAAGGGATATTCTTTCAGTATCAAGTATTGCAAACCACAATACCCCAAACGAAAGAGAGAGAAGAAGAAGGAAGAAGAAGATGAGAAAGAGGAAGAGGAGGAGGAGGAAGAGGAGGAGGAGGAGGAGGAGGAGGAGAAGCAAAGTGTCTGTCATAGAAGCAGGCAGGAGGTTAGTATGTACACAGTTGGAGGGATGGATGTTGGAATACTGTATGACTGAAATTCAGTCATAAATAACTTTATAAGGGTTTATATCATAGTGATTCTATAAATATATATTTTTTAAAAAGATAGTATTCAGGGACTGGGAAGATAGTGAAAAGTTTGCAGTGTTTTTTTTTTTTTTTATATGTGGCTTACTCTGGCTTGATTCCTTGCACGGCATATGGTCCCCCTGAGCACTTACCAATAGTGATTTCTGAGCACGGAAACAAGAACAAGTCCTGAGCATCACCAGTTGTGTCCCAAAATCAACAGCAACAACAATGAAAGATGATACTTAGACATCCCTCCCCTATTTCACATGCTTTAACCCAAAATTTATGATTTGTCCCAATTACTTTATTCACATTAAATATAACATCTTATATACGAAGCAGATTTAGAAAGTAGATCTTGTACCCATATTATGTAAGAAAGGGTGAAAAATCATTACTCTAAAGAATGAAGTGAAGTTCTATCACTTTGTCTTTCATGATGAGTCTTGACATATGTCTGAGTTACATGCCTTTGACTTGCTTATGAATACGAATAAAAAAGATGTAAATATGTTCAGGACAATAAATTTCCATGACTACTTCCATGACTACTGATTTCTCATTAAAACTTAAATTTTTCTGTGCTTTGATCCATTGTAATCCATAGGAAGCTACTTCCATGAGCAACAACCTCAGTACCTAATTTGCTTTCCTGCTATATCTGTTCCTTCCCAACTACTCTTGGGACTCATCCCATGTCTGGTTGGCTGGCCCAGCACTTTTGCTATATAAAATTCACAGCTACCTATCCCAGCTAAAATGTCACAGATCTATTACATAGTTGTTCTATTCTGATACTGTCCGTAATGCAATTTTTTCTTGTTATAGAAAATATATCACCATGGAAATATATTCACCTCATTTTTGTTTGAATTTTATTTTTGAGGGGTCATACCTGGACTTCCAGGGGTTACTGCTGGATCTGTGAATTCTTCTTGCTGGTACTTGGTCCACCAATATGGAGTACCAGTAATTGAACCTGGGTCAGTCGCAAGCACCTTACTCACTGTATTATCTCTTCAACCCCTGTTTGTTTGTTTTGGGGGCACACTCAGTGGTGCTTAGAGTTTACTCTTGGTTCTGCACTCAAGAATCACTCCTGTTGAGATCAGGGGATCATATAGGATACTGAGGATCAATCTTGGTCAGTCATAAGCAAGGCAAGTGCCTTTATTGTGGTACTACTATGTCTCCAACTCATTGTTGAAGCAACAAAGTTCAAGTCCTTCTAAGAAGCCTAGTCTTGCCCCTGCTCACCACATTGCCTTCCTCACACAGCCACAGCAGTCCTTAGAGGAGAATTTTCACAAATAGCAACTTCATGTCCAGCTCTTTGTTCCCTCCAGCTCCTCTTGGCTAGCTTGTAACTCCACGTCAAGAGAACGTTTTCCTTCATGTCCAATTGGTTTAACTAGGGGAGTCAACTCACATTTTGCAACAATAATGTGATGGAACTCAGTTTTAACTAGACTGCCCTAGCTTGCTAGCTTCAAAAGCAATAGTTTCTAATTTCCTAAGCAAGTTTATAATTCATTTTCTAATTCAACTATTTCAGCAGGGTCGTCATTTGAGGGACTATATTTCCTTTTAAGTCTCATTCCCATGTTTATATAAAAATAACTTTTTCCATCACCATGTGTGTTTTTCAAAAGTTCATTTTCCACTGCATTGTGAAGCTGGCAATAGCCCACCCCAGTTCCTTGATTCTGAGGCAGGCACACTGCATTATGGTCCCCGAACCAGATGAGATGTTCTCATCACTCACTCAAGGTGGCTATTTGCCAGAAGGAAACTCCTCAGGTCGTGTCAAGAAACAGTCAGAGAATGAACCTCACAGCCAAGGAAAGGGAATATAATATCTCAAAGTATTTCAAAAATGCCTTGCTGAACTTGCTTACAAAATGTGAAGAGTCTCTAAAATTAGACAGAAGGAAAATGCAGAAGAAAACCACAGCCATCCATTTTAGTGACCAAAGGAGTTGCTCCCCTCGAAGTACAGTCTCCACCAAATAAGAATTAATCCCCAGAAAGGTTACTGACTCTATAACTTTAGTATACCAAGTCAAAATTCTTTACATGCAAAACTTTCTACTGCACAGTTATCGTCTGGAACTTTTGTAATTCTGAAGCACCTTCACTTCACATCATAAATCTAAAAATTTTAAGTGACTCTCATTTTACTTCCCATCACAAAACTTAAAACATGATGCTTGAAACTCATTTTTTTAACCATTACAATAAAGCAAATGATAAAATAAAAAGATCACCTAGTCCTTAGTTGTTTGCTTCCAATAAACTAGTCACACTGGTTCTAAGCGTGTCATCCTTCTAATACATTAGGCCAGTAGAGATCTGATACATGAGTTGTTCCTTCTGTAGGGAAGCCTACCTGAAGTAACTACCTTTATGTCCATCTGAACTATTCATTTATTCCTCAGAGAACATTTAGGGAAGCCTACCTAGTGCCCAAAACAACTGAGAACACAGATGCTGCATCGCTGAGATGGTGGTATCTACATTCTAGAAAAAAGAGCAGAGAAAACAAATAATACTAAGCAAGTCAGAAGGAAGGTAACACTATCTATGAATATCATAAATGAAGAAAATGGGGACTAGAGACACTGATTATCCTCTTACACATGGGCCAGAGAGGGGTTAAGACAGTCCCTGCATACAGCCCACCCTGGATCAATCTCAGGCACCCCATATGGTTCTCTGAGTACCAAGAATGATCCCTGAGTGGAGAGCCAGTATTAAGCCCTAAGCACCACTGGATCTTTAACCAAAACAATAATAAAAAATAGTTTTTCAAACTGGGATTAAAGAACACATTTAAAGGACATAAGGAGAGAATGGTGTGTCTATCTGGGACAAGACATTGTAGATCGAGTGACTACATTCGGAAAGACTCAGGAAACAGCTTGAGTAGCAATCTGAGGATTGGCAAGAGGACCAAAATGACTGGAGCAACGAAGCAAGGAAGCTTCCTTTCTTGGAAGGCTCCTCTGAGCATATGGCTGATGGGAATCCCTGATAAACAGTACAAATACTGCTACTGAACAGTAAGCAACATGACAGTCATTTGAGGATTTTGAGCTAAGGTGTGTGAGAAACCAATGCCATCTTTCACAATCGTCTTTCAGGTTGTTGTGTTGGAAATAATCTGCAGATGAGGGGAAGAGTAGGGAGAGAAATTAGGAGCGTCACTCCTAACTATAATCTCCTGAAATAGTCTGGTTGGTTGGGATACAGGGACAGGGGTGTGGGATATATTAGGTGGGGACTAAGGATTCTAGGTGTTTTAAAGAGAGCCTGGAAAAATTGATTCAGAGACTGGAAATGGGCATCAATTTAAATCTGAGAGTTTCTAAAATTCTGAAATAATCCAATTAAGGGCTTCCCAATGTGCTCTCCCTTTTCCTTATAAAAATATCGCACTCTCTCATTGATTGTATCTATACCAGTTTTATCTTCTCTTGTAACTTCTGCTCCTATGGTAATAGTTTTCATATATTAGACATCAAATAAATATTCAATGGAATCATAAGGTGAATAAATGCTCAGTGTATTTTACCATGCCATTTCCTCTGCCTCCAAGGTCCTCTTGCAACTTGCTAACTTGATAACTCCTACTCATCCATGACACATAATTCAAACATTACCTTCTCTTGACCATTTTCATTTCACTTTCTCAATCATTAACTATTATCAGTTTTTATATCTTGCAATGTTGAGCTCACTACCACATATTAAAATTACTTTTGTATTTTGACTAACAAAATTTTGGTCAGCAATTCACTGAGCTGACCAAGATATCTAATAGTCAAGATATTGAGTGACATCATACACTCTCCCCAGTGCAACCAGAGTATTGCTATGCACAAAAATGCCTGTACAAATAACTTTTTAAAAACTGATAACAACATATAGAGTATTCATACTGTTATTCTCTATGTGAAGAGTTCTTCTAAATTATCCCATTTGATTTTTTTCTGAAACAATTAAAGCAACTATTATTTGACATATGACAACTTGAGATAAGGTACTTGCTCAACTTACATAGATAATAAATGTTATAGTCAGATTTAAATGGTAATTATAGACATGATCATAAAACATCTCTGCTCTCCTGCTGTTCTAGAATTAACAGAGTTAAGATCCTTTATAGAACCACAGTAGATCTAACAGATGAAGGAGATCACATGGTAGGTAAATCAAGTGTTCAGAAGACAAACTCAAGACCACAAACCAAAAATCCAAACTAATCGTGTTGACATATATTTTTAGACATTTTCAGAAAACTGAGAGATGCTCAATTTTCCCAAGATATATGATCTAAGGGCTTTGTATCCATTGAATATCATTTCCAAATGAAGAGCTAATCCTGAAGAGACCAATGCATTGCATTTATTTTCATGTTTGCCTCTTTCTAGATCAATTCCTATTTCTCTGAAGAAAGTTCTCCATCATTTTCATTTTATGACCTGGTAATCAACAAGTTCTCGTTTAATTAAATGGAACATGTTCATTTAAATCTATTTTTTTCCTATGGGAGAGTCAAATCAAACCTGAAGAAGTTAAATGACTAACAGTTAATTATAAATGTCATTCTTCCAGGGAAAATGTAAGTCCTTGTCTCTCGGTCTAGGGGTATATAATAAGAAACGGTCATATATAAACAAATTCAGACACAGAATGAAAGAAAGAGAAGGAGGATTTCAATCTTAAAACTTTCTAGACTGACTCTAGTTTTGCTTACATATCCCACTGAGTGGATAAAGTGATAGAACAGTGGGTAGGGCTTTAGTCATGCATGCAACGGACCCGGGTTCGATTCTTCTGTCCCTCTCAGAGAGTCCAGCAAGCAACTGATATTATCCCACCTGCATGGCAGAGCCTGGAAAGCTACCCGTGGTGTTTTCCAAATGCCAAAAAACAGTAACAACAAGTCTCACAATGGAGACATGCCCGCTTGAGTAAATCGATAAGCAAGAGGATGACAGTGACTGTGATACAGTGATCCCACTTAGTAGAGAAATTCCTTCTTACTGATGCAGTAAAGTATATTTCAGCTCATGTATGGAGATCATTTCTATCTTACAGTACGTTTAAAAATGACTAGCATCCTGTCCAAAATGTCTCATTCGAGTTTGGCACTGTATTAGGACACTAGAGTCATTTGTATATAATTAAATATTCATATTTTAGGCGTGGTAGTGATCATATAAATGACTTTGTAAATGACTTTGCAATTCATTATCAAATATTTGGCAAGCGTTCATCTCAAGCTGACTCTTTAGAAAATAACCCAAATGTCTTATAACCAAGAATGAAACTAGTAACCAACAAATATTCATCAGTCTTACACATTAGAAAAGAAGTAACAAGACGTTTTATAACCAAGAATAAAACTTGCAACCAGCAAGTATTCATCTCAGGCTGACACATTAGAAAAGAAGAAACAAAATGTTTTATAACCAAGAATGAGACTGACAACCAGTGAAATAAACTGCAAAAATCACAATAATGAAGTCAAACAACAATCAAGTTAAATGGAAGATAATTAAATCTTTTTGTTTATTCAACTATAGAGTTTAAATGTGTACAAATTCTTAGGCTGAACATAACTTAGAAGGCAGGGACTCTTGATTTTTTGCAACTTCTGTTCCCCCTATAACCATAAACTCTGAAGCTCCTTCTTTGCTCACTCACTGTTTCCATCTAGATTAGGGAAATATTTGCACCAGAAGTTGCATGGTCTTAACTATTATTTGCAAGAAACAGTCTACACATTCTCTAGAAGTACACACTGATAATTAAATTTAAATATGATTTCAATGTTCTACCACTTCTATGAGGAATTTCTATTTTATGTGTCTGATCTGAGAATGATGCATTGAATAATTAATTTGGGTCCTCAACTAATCTCTGAGATGTTTTTGGCTGTCACCCAGACCATTAGTCTCAATCATATATTTTTTCAGCCGGATGTATCTACCTTCTAGTTGGGCTATATGGGAAAGAATACTGAACATACTTTCCTAGAGTCTTTTATAGTTAAGCTTTCTGACTATGTGAATGCAGCTAAACCTGTAATAATGTATTCCTGGAGGGGAAACAGTGATTGAAAAGCACTTAGAAGAAATTAGCATAGTCACTGATGTCCTTTCCTAGGTTAGTGGCTTCTGAGTTCACCTTGTCTTAACAGAGTAAGTTCAGAACCATGGGCATGTTTCAACAAGCCATTGAACCATAGCTCTTTGAGGCCAGTTAATCTCAGATCCACTTCTACACAAGCTTAAAGACACAGCAAGTAACCACTGAATTTAATTACTTTCCATTTGCTTCCCCCACATACCAGCAGTTTTCAAACTTTCAGAAGAACCAGAATCACCTGAAATAACCTGGTAAATGCAGATTCCTAGTGCCTAACACCACAGCCATCAAATCGAACAACTTCAGATGACGATAAGAGATCTATATTGTTTTGGCAAGTACTCCATGTAATTCGAGACAGATGATCTTTGAATAAGAATACTTGGAAAACTACCGGTCAGTGTTGCATGTCATCATGATTTTTATCAATTTTACATTATTATTCCTCTTAACCCAAGGAATAAATGGTGATTCAACCAATAGAGAGACAGCAATAGAGATTTTATGTGGAATAGCTAGAAAGAAATGTACAGGTGAATTTCAGTCTATTCCCCTGATCTTAGTCACGTCAACATATATAGTGAGAATAGTTTGTGTGCTGGTATTTACTTCTAATTTTACAATACTGCCTGACCGTGCCTGTATTTGTCATAATCCACTAGGTAGATGTTTACAAAACACTAAATCACATAGTCAATTCCAGAGTATTATCACAAAATAGAATAAGTCTCAAATAAAAGTATCTAGTAAAAATATACATTTTAGGAATAAAAAATAATTTAAAATCATGAGCATTGTGAAAGGGTGATATAACAATTTGTTCTTTCTCTTCTATGATGCCCTGACCTCAATTTCATTCTTTGATTAAAACAAGGTAGCTTCTTCAAAGCTTATGTTCTGTTCTCATATTTTACCCAAGTTGCAAGGTCAAGAGATAAACAGTAAGACAAAGAGGAATGACTGCAATACTTAGATGCATGTCAAATCTCCCAAGAACTTCCAGAATTTACGGAGACTGCAGGATAGCCTTTGTGATCTTTTTGTGTGAAATCCAGTATTGTGTCAACCTCCTAGGGTCTAAAGTGCGCCTTTCTTAAAAGACCTCAAGATTTATTTCCCGTAGCTTTGAATGAGTGAAAATGTGTTTTGTTGAAACTTCTCAAGAAGTAACTGCATTTACTATGGAATCTTGTATTGTTTATGGGCCTGATGAAAGCATTTGGCACTTAATGATTCCCAGACTATTCAGCTTTTAAAAGAAGAAAGAAAAGAAAAAAATGATAAAAGCTGCAGGTTTTTAATGCTAAAAAATGCAGTGTCTGAATATGTTACAGATAAATTAATATAATAATTGCATCAATGTTACACGACTTTGAATGACACAAGACCTGTTCAAATGAGTTCAATGAAACAGAAGAATTTGAGACTAAGATAGCCAGGTGGCCTTCTGAAATTTGAGTCTGTTGCTCTTAGCTCTGGTTTAATTATCTTCCACTCCCTCACAGTTAGTTTTCCCACAAATACTAATACTCCCTGCTCAATCTTAGCCCTTGCTTCAGTCTGACCATTTATCAACAGTGAAAGAAGCAATGGATTCTGCTTAACATCTAGCCAATTAAACACACTATGCATAGTGCACAGGAATAAATAGCACATCTTGAATGATTTCACGTGTTTTATTATAGTTTATAATAATGATATCTGAACAAAGTTAGATAAATAGTAGCTGAAAAAATGTAAAATACTTTCTTTGTAAATACAATCTAATTTAAAATTGGCATTATATGTACTGGGAATGAGCAACAAAGCTAACTTCTAGACTGAACATTGTGATGGTCACTAAAGAGAAAGGGGACTGAGAGTAGATAGATTGAGCAAAGGGATTTATGGTGGTGGGGTAGCACTGGAATTTTGATCAAATGAAATTTTGGTGACATTGGCACACAAATAATAATGAGGCTATTTCTCTAAAATTCCACAACATTATAGCCCAATTATGTTAATAAAATTTAACATGTCTCAACTAGTTTAAGTCAAGAGAAAAGAGATAATGTATTGACTTGTGCAATTGATAATTCCAAGTGGTTGGATTAGTTTAATGTACAAGTGGGATCTAGACTTGAATTAGGAATCTATCGCTTACAATATTTATTCATCTGTAGGCAGATTATCTTCAATAAGAGTAAAAATTAGTCTAGAATATTACAACTCTGCATCATACTTAGTATCTGACATCACAGAGGAGAATGTCCTTTCTGTATTAATAAACATGTAGTTTTTCTCCAAAGAGCATGCACTGATTCAAGTTGGACACTCTGGTCATACTAGACAATTATAACAGTGATATTGAACTAAATCAGCAAGGACTAATTGCTCATTCCTATGGTGAAGAAGAAGACGTGATTAGAAACGTACCATTAAAGTGAGTGAGATGCTCACAGAAGGAAAAGAAGAACCATTTTACTGTGTTTCCATTAAGGATGATCAAATTCACCACATTAGATCTTCTCTGATTGCTTAAGATTTCTTCAAAGTACTCTCTTGAAACTATCCTCTAAGTGATATTTTTCGGAATGTAAATGGGATAGTAAAAAGAAGAAAAAGTTATTTTACTAAATGAGCCTTTGTAATTTCTCCTGAGAATGATTCATCTTTTAAAAGCTTGTCTAAGATGACCATTTTCCAAAGATGCATCTTCATGAAAATACATATGCATGGATCTCTTCCCAAAAGACACTTGGGAGGAGCTGTATGAGAAGTAATGAACCAAAATAAATGCATACTTTTAAAACTTTAATCCATACAAAATTTTCTGAGTTGACCTCAGTTTTCTGAAGCACTGCTGTTAAACAAAGTTATTCTCTGTAAATGTAGAATCTCATTATTTTTGAAGTAGTCACATAAAAATAAAAGGAAACATAGCAGGTTTGTATATTGAGATATGCCCATCAAAGTAAACATAGAGTTTCAGTTTTCCTCACTATTTCTCTTTATATATACTCAATAGACACACACATACTTATGTATTCAAAACTGGATCTCAACTGTGTGAAATGGAAAATCTATTCACAGCATTTGTACCACATGGAATTTAAGAAACAATCCCTTGAGTGCCATTGTATTAGACTTGAATTTGGATTCGCATAGGTTCCAAACTTTGTAAAGTTTCCCAATTCTGTGATGTTCTTTTGTATTCCATTCTCTACATAGTTGTCAGAGAGCCCAAGTAAAAGAATGTTGTGACAGTTCTCAGTCCTGAATGGTTCATAAAATAAAAAATGACCATGATCATAGTATGAAGTAGAAAATGAAGCCTGGCTACTTCTGTAAAGCAAGTCAAAATGAGAAGATCATAATTTCGAGAATCTGCTAGGACATAACTTCAAATAGTGAGGCATAAAAGTGGCTGGCTGGAAATCACAGTATTTGCTGAAATATCCCTTGTAGCTTTAAGGGATATTTTTAATCTTTCTGACCAGATTTCAGGCTATCTGGAATTCACAGAAAGATAAAAATTAGGAACCAGAGAAATAACTCAATGAACTTCGTGTGTTGGATGATTGGGAACAAATCACTAAGCAGTCAAAGAAATCTTTCTGGGGTATGGTGCCGCCAGCAGGTCAGCTTGTACCTGCAGGCAAGTACATCATATGATCCATGAATCTATCAGAAGCAACCTTTAGTACAGAGCCAAGCATAGTTCTGAGCTGGCTGTGACCCCAAAATAAAAACAAGAGAAAGTGTTTTGGCACTCCTTTCATGGAATAGGATAAAATGTTACATGAAGAACATACATATTTGACCAACAAGAAAACAAAACAACAGCCATATTATTGAGTAGATGTTACATTTTGATTAATCCATTGTGAACTCCTTGCTTATCCCAAACTTTATCTATAAAGACATGTTAACTTCATCCTCTAGTGTGTGCACACACATACTCAGACAAACACACACACACATCCATACATATTTAATCACAAAATCCCCTATTAACTTAGGAAATCAAATCTTAAAGGAAACAGCTAAGTAAAAAATGGAAGCTAAGGAGATATCATAGTATCTGATATTTGATAACTGTGGGAAGATCCTAAATTTAGAATGACGGTAGATAGAAAAAATTATAATTTTTATATATTCTATTGCTGTCCACCTAATGATTATATTACTATGCTTTTAGAATTCTGCACACCAATATCAGAAAGTATGAGAATAAATCCATGTGATATTATTGAAAGAAGAATCTGAGAGTTCATACAGCATAACTGTAGAAATACACATTCTGGAGACATCTCTATTCAAAAAGAGTAGGAAAAAGAAAAGCACATGTGTTTTTAAAAAATATTCTAATAATGAAAAAGAATCCCTGACTTAACTTAACTGAACAAATCACTAAGCAGTCAAAAGAAACCTTTCTGGGATATGGTGCGGCCAGCAGGTCAGTTTGTACCTGCGGGAAAGTACATCAGTAGCCTAATGGTGCCTGATATTCAGGCTTCCCATTACCCCAAATTGTCACTGTGCCTTTGGCTGGACCCAACAACTTGGAGCCAAGTCTACCAAGAGTTAAGTATGTGGCCAACAGTTAGGTATATGGGAGCCACGCCCAGAAACAACCTCATTTTAGAGATCTATAAATTGACCTCATTTTAGAGATCTATAAATCGTGAAAGAGATCAAAAGCCATAGTTAATTTCAGACTTGCACATGGCTGAACAGACCAGGGAACATTGGAGGGGGGTGAGTTAGTCTGGTGTATACCCGAGCAGAGCCCCCTGCAGCCACTTGCTTCCACAATCCAAAATTGCTGCCATACATGCAGCCTGACTCTACCGTCTCAGGATGGACTTCACCAAGATATAATCTACTGAAATTTTGGATATGCGGATTTTGTGACTGAAATCTCCAGGCTTTCTTGGGGGGGAGGTCTGGAAGGGCTACCTTTCCCCATCTCCCTGTACTTCGGGAAGCCATGACAGTCACATCCACACCACAAGGTGGCCACACAATTGAAAAGCTACTCCAGCCTTAAGACTGCTTCATGAGTGGAGGGGAGAAGGCAGATGGAATAGAGAAGGGATCACTGAAAAAACAATGGCTGGAGGAACCAACTGGGATGGGAGATGCATGAAGAAAGTAGATAATGAAACAAACATGATGACCTCTCAGTGTCTGTGTTGCAAGCTATAATACCCAAAAGTAGAGAGAGATTATGGGGAATATTATCTGCCCTGGAGTCAGAAGGTTGGGAAAGAATGGGTATACCTGGGATATTGGTGATGGGGAATGTGCACTGGTGGAGGGGTGGGTGTTTTGAGATTGTAACCCAAACATGAAAGTTTGTAACTATCTCACGGTTATTCAATAAAATAAAATTGTAATAAAAAATAGATGACTCCAGCCTTATCTCAATAAAAATACCAAATGCTCTGAACAAACACCATGACCTCTTAGCACCTGTATTGCAAAAACCATAACACGCAAAAGAAAAGGGAGAGAGAGAGCAAGAAGGAAAGTTCCTTCCATAAAGGGAGGCTGGAGATTGGGGATAGGGTGCTGGGGTTGGTGTTAGGGAAACAAAGAACATTGGTGGTGGGAAATGTACACTGGTAGAAGGGTGGGTGCTGGATCAATGTGTGACTAAATCCCAACTATGAACAGTTTTGTAATGGTCTATCTCACAGATATTTAATTACAAAAAATTTTTAAAAAGTAATGTGAAGTTCATGCCCAATTCAATCAGCTAAATCAATAGTTAAATAAAAAGCAGCACTCTCACATTAAAAAAAGAAGAAATCTTCCAATAATTATGAAATTTTCAAAAAATATAAACACCACAACATCAATGCAGACCAGACTCACAGAAAAGCTGAAAGATAGTATAGCACATGAGCAAAATGTGGCCCATGTATGCAACTGACCAGGATTTGATCCCCAAAACGACATAGTGTCCCCTAAGCACTATCAGGAGCAACTGAACACAGAGCAAGGAGTAAATCATAAGCGTAAATTAGGATGACTCAGAGCAAATAAACAACTACTAAAGACAATAACAAAACAATGCAAAAGAGGTACAAAAGACTTTATAAGTCTAATGATTTACAAGAGAGAATAGTTAAAATATTTTTACCTACTGAAAATTTTAGTGGATTAGATACAGAAAGTACAAAAGTATCTATAAAATTTTAAATAGAAATAATTATGATAAAATTTGAATGTGGAAAGAAGTTAGATCGTTTTATGAATAATCATGCAGGCTATGATATAATGAAAGAAAATCAGGTGATAAATACAATTGTGAAAGAAAACCTGATTACAACCAGAAGTTAACAGAAATCTCTGTGGGAAAAAAATCATAGTACCAAAGACGGAAGCAATATGAAAGATTTTGTTAAATAAAATGTTTCTTATTTAAATAAATGGCAAGTATTTTGGTCAGAGAGACTTCATAATTTTTGAGTATAAAAATCATAGATACTCATATTGTGCAACCATAATAAAATTATAGTGATAGAAAAATATGTTAGAGACACCTAAACATTGTTCATTAAAAAATTACTAGTCATTACTTCTTTAAAATGGTAAATCCAAATAGCAGATAGATTCAGAGTTTGTGGCCAAATGTATTATCTTAAAAATTATATGTCCTGCCAAATTTCTTTTTGTAGGTGTAAGTTTGGCTGGAGCGATAGCACAGCGGTTGGGCTTCCGCCTTTCACGTGGCTGACCCGAGTTCGATTTCTCCACCCCTCTCGGAGAGCCCGGCAAGCTACAGAGAGTATCGAGCCTGCGCGGCAGAGCCTGGCAAGCTACCCGTCCGTATTGGATATGCCAGAAACAGTAACAATAAGTCTCTCAATGAGAGACGTTACTGGTGCTGGCTCAAACAAATCGATAAGCAACGGGATGACATTGACAGTGTCAGGTGTAAGTCATAAGAAAAATACATATTTTCAGAGTAGAAACAAATTTGAGCCTGAACTCAGAAGACATAACTTGAACCTATAGTCTGAAAAAAATATCAATAGGAAAGAATTTTGTAACAGCTAAATTGTAATCAAGCATTACTTTAGAATTGATAGATTGCTAAAAAAAAAAACCTGACAATAAATATTATAGTGCAATGACATCAAAATAAATTTAAAGTGAACATTTAAACATTTTTCCAGATTCATGATCACAATTTCAAGTGACCAGAGAACCTGAAAAATATGACAGATGGCTAACGGGGTCCAACAAATCTCTTTACCCAGGAAGATAATGAACAAGGAATGGTAGAGCCATAATGCTAAGAGCACATTTACTACTTAGGCACAATAAAAGTGAATCAATTCTCTCACTCTGTTATTTGGCAATATGATCCATATCAGCAAATTTTTTGAAAGTGAGAAATGTACACATTATTACAAATTCTTTAATATACAAAAACAACTATTGATTTGGTAGAAAATGCAAGAGGGAATGCCAAACAAAACAGGTGTGGGAGATTTGATCCATTGCTAATTAAGTTTCAACCTAGATGTTTGCAAAAATGAGAAAATGTTAGCGTTGTGTACAAAGATAAACAAAAGACCACAGTTAAGATGTGGGAGATTTGAGTGCAGAAATGTCTTGCATTTCTTGAATAAAAGAAATGCAAAAGATTGGATTGTGAAAATGAGAAATGTCTGAGTTATAAATGTTTAAAGGGAATATCCTTGTAAAATCTTAAGATTAAAAAGAATTAGACAAGGTAAACAGAACATTATCAGATAGTAATGCCTTGCTGTACAGATGTCTGCTGAGTTCAGAATTAGGAAGGATTCAAAATGAAGCTCAATGAGTTAACATAAATATATATATGATATATATGTATATGTGTGTATAAGAAAGCACGGAAATTGACTGAAAACCCTGGGCACCCTGAGGAGAGAATCAGGCTGAATCTGCAGCCAGAGAACCCACCAGCAGCTGCACCCATAGCCACAGCTGCTGCAATGTCAAATCCCCAAGCCCACTATTTCACAACTAATCTCTGCAGAGATGCCAAACCAATGAAAATTCCAGGTATGCTGTGTTCAATCTATAGATCCTGGAGTTCCTGGAATTCAAGCGGCATATGACACCTCAAAATTCCTAGAAACTGATTTCCCAATAGGAGCATATCAAATTATATGGGGTAATAATATAGAAGTCAATAGACCAAAACAACACAGAAGGCTCAACTAGCAACAACAAAAAAAATTAGTAAACTGTTAGACAAGGACTTAATGACCTCATGGTGAGATGTAACAATTTTTCAAATTTTTCTTTTACTAAAATATTTTTTTATTTCCATTGGCCATTTAGTTATAACAAGTGATATAAAATAAAGTGTTTGTGCTGCTAAGGGGGCAGGCTTGAGGGGGAGAGATAAACTTAAACAATAGTGGAAGGAAAGTAACACTGGTGGTGGGATTGGCATCCGACATTTGAATGCCATAATAACTGTTTTACAAACAGCTTTTCAAGCCACAGTGTTTAAAAAAAGTAAAAATTAAAATAAAAGGAAAGATTAAAACAACACAATGAAATTAAGTAAAGGCATAGAGTAAAATATAAATAAATTCGAGTAGGTAATTTTATTTGTTGTATGTTCCACTGAATATTAAGTACAGAATAAAATGCTGTTGCAAATTATAAATAATTGTCAGTAAAAAGATAAACACTTTAGATGTTTATTTATACAAAACATTTATTTATATAAAGGTATTTATATAAACTGGAGCAATAGCACAGCAGGTAGGGCGTTTGTCTTGCACGCGGCCGACCCAGTTTCGATTCCTCTGTTCCTCTTGGAGAGCCCAGCAATCTACCAAGAGTTTCCTGCCCACACGGCAGAGCCTGGCAAGCTACCCATGGTATATTCAATATGCCAAAAACAGTAACAACAAGTCTCACAATGGAGACATTACTGGTGCCCGATCAAGCAAATCGATGAACAACAGGACAACAGTGCTACAGTGATCTATATAAACAAACATTTGGGAGTAAATATTAGCTCACAAAGAACATCTTAAAGCATTCTTTTGTCCATACTTGGCAGTGCTCAAGGACCACTCCTAACCCTGTGCCCAGGGTTCCCTTCTGTGTGTAATCAGGGACCATATGCAGTGGCAGGGAGTGAACCACAGTCAGCTGGTAAAGGTAAGTACCTTTACCCCTATGCTGTAACACTGTGCCCATAAAACATGTTTAAGTATAAGTAATATTGTCCATATTTCTGTTATTTACTAAACATTCTCTTCAGTTCAGTCATAGAGAGAGAATCAGTTAAAAGACAATCTCTGCTAGAACATTTGTACTGCAGGTAGGGCACTTGCCCTGCACACAGACCACCCAGATTCAGTTCCCAGCACTACATACCATCCCTCAAGCCCTCAGGAGTGATGCCTGAGCTCAAAGCCAGGAATAAGTCCTTATCACTAGTGGGTGTCACCCCACCTCAAAAAAAGAAAACAAGGGTGGGGGTGGGGGAAGGGATACTGGGAATATTGGTGGAGGAGAATGGGCACTGGTGGAGGGATATAAATGAAATGCAAACATGAAAGTTCATAAATTTGTAACTGTACCTCATGGTGATTCACTAATAAAAATTTAAAAAAAAAGAAAATAGGGGGAAAAGATTATACAAATCCAAATTAAGTTTTTTTTATAAAATGATGATGGAAATATGTTAATTTGGGCAAGTGGAATATAACTGAAGATGCAAATTGATGAATTAAACATCAAGGTAAAAGTAAGATACATACAAAATTAAATGGTTATAGTTGAATGAGAAATATATAACTAAGATATTATAGAACTGATTTTTAAGAGCTTTTCAAATATAAAAATGAAAGGCTATTCAAAAAGGAATATAAGTTGTAGATACCTTTAAAATGAGATAACTAATATCATGTATAGGTGTGTAGTTTAAACAGTCCTAGGTAAAATTTTGTGCTGACTCACTTGAAATTCTTTTTTTTTGTTGTTTTTTTTTTTAAATTTTTTATTGAGTCACCATGTGGAAAGTTACAAAGTTTTCAGGTTTAAATCTCAGTTATACAATGCTCGAATACCCATCCCTTCACCAGTGCTCATATTCCACCACCAAGAATCCCAGTATAGCTCCACCCTGCCCCCTCACACCCCAACCCCCCCACACCCCTAGCCCCCCCCCACCCTAAGCCCCCCCGCCTGTGTAACTAATAAATTAGAAAGTATGTTTTTTCTTAAAAGAGATCAATTACCAAATGACCACATTTTCCAAAGTTGAACCCTGTGGTGAACAATAAGGTTTTTGAGCCACACCTGGCTGTGCTCCATGTTTACTCCTGAGCGTACTCAAGGATAACTGCTGGAGGGACTGAGGTACCATATGATGTGTAATCACCAAGCAACTATGAAACCCATGACACTCTTGCCGCCTGCCTTCGGTGGTCTCACACCACTTCCCCACCTGGAATGGCCGATGCTATGGGTGGACAAAGGAGGAAATGAAGGACAGGCTGGTCGCTGATCAATTGCCTTTTATTCCATTCTCCCACATACCTGTTCCAGTCTCATTAAGCCCCTAATTCCTGTCTCCTCCTATTCACTCTCTCCTCTCTCCCTGCTCCCACTTGCCACCTTGGTCTCTCTAGTTTCTCTCCATCTCCCAGCATTGGACCTACACACCTAGGTCTGGTAGCACATGAAAAGGACAAAGACCTTCCTGATTGACTGCAGCCAGGAGATCAGGCTCAAGGGCAGAAATACCACCTAGGGGTATCACTACTTTCCTTAGTCCAATAACTTAATTTACATCATAATTCTACTTTTTTTTAAATTTTATTAAATCACCATGAGATAGTTACAAGCTTTCATGTTTGGGTTATAATACACAATGATCAAACACCCATCCCTCCGCTAGTGCATATTCCCCACCATCAATATCCCCAGTATACCCCCCCCTTTCCAACCATCCCCCTGGCTCCATGGCAAACAATATTCTCCATACTCTCTCTACTTTGTGGCATTATGGCTTCCAACACATACACTGAGAGGTCATCACGTTTGGTCCATTATCTACTTTCAGCATGCATCTTCTATCTCAACTGGTTCCTCCAGCCATCATTTTCTTAGTGATCCCTTCTCTATTCCATCTGCCTTCTCCCCTCCGCTTGTGAAGCAGTCTTCCAGCTATGGGGCAATCCCCATGGCCCTTGTATCTACTGTCCTTGGGTGTCATCCTCATGTGATGCTGCCCTACACTCCACAAATGAGTGCAGTCCCTCTATGTCTGTCCCTTTCTTTCATTTTTTTAAAACTTTATTTATTTATTTATTTATTTGTTTGTTTTTTGCTTTTTGGGTCACACCCGGCAATGCACAGGGGTTACTCCTTGCTCTGCACTCAGGAATTACACCTGGCGGTGCTCAGGGGACCATATGGGATGCTGGGAATCGAACCAGGGTCGTCCGCGTGCAAGGCAAATGCCCTACCCGCTGTGCTATTGCTCCAGCCCCTGTCCCTTTCTTTCTGACTCATTTCACTTAGTATGATACTCTCCATGTTTATCCATTTATAAGCAAATTTCATGACTTCATCTCTCTTAACAGCGGCATAGTATTTCATTGGGGAGATGTATCAAAGTTTCTTTAACAAGTCATCTGTTCTAGGGCACTTGGGTTGTTTCCAGATTTTGACTATTGTGAACAATGCTGCAATGAATATATAGGTACAGATATCATTTCTACTGTGCCTTTTTGCATCCTCAGGATATATTCCCAGAAGTGGTATTGTGGGGTCATATGGAAGCTCAATTTATAGTTTTTGAAGGACTGTTCATATTGTTTTCCAAAATGCTGGACCAATCAGCATTCCCACCAACAGTGAAAGAGCATCCCTTTTCACCACATCCATGCCAGCAATGGTTGCTTTTGTTCTTATAAATGTGTGCCAATCGCTGTGGTATGAGATGATATTTCATTGTTGTTTTGATTTGCATCTCCCTGATGACTAGTGATGATGAGCAGTTTTTCATGTGCCTTTCGGCCATTTGTATTTCTTTTTTGAGGAAACTTCTGTTCATTTCTTTTCCCTATTTTTTGATGGGGTTGGAGTTTTTTTTTTCTTGTACAATTCTACTAATGCCTTATATATCCTGGATATTAATCCCTTATCAGTTGAGTATTGGATAAATACTCTTTCCTATTCTGTGGGCTTTTTCTGTATTTTGGTCACTGTTTCTTTTGAAGTGCAGAAGCTTCTTGATTTGATGTAGTCCCATTTGTTTATGTTTGTTTCCACTTGCATGGTCAGTGCGTTTTCATCCTTAAAGATGCTTTTAGCTTCAATGTCATGGAGAATTCTGCGTACATTTTCCTCTATGTACCTTATAGATTCATGTCTGATATTGAGATCTTTAATCCACTTTGATCTGACTTTTGTGCCTGGCATTAGATAGAGGTCAGAATTCATTTTTTTTGCAGGTAGCTATCCAGTTTTCCCAGCACCACTTGTTGAAGAGGCTTTCCTTGTTCTACTTTGCATCTTTTGCTCCTTTGTCAAAGATTAAGTGTCCATATATTCGGGGGTCTGTGACAGGGTATTCAACTCTGTTCCATTGGTCTGCAGGTCTGTTTTTATCCCAATATCATGCTGTTTTAATTACTACTGCTTTGTAGTATGTAGTAGAGTTTGAAGTTGGAGAAAGTGATGCCACCCATCTTTTTTTTCCCCCAAGGATTGCTTTAGCTATTTGTGGGGGTTTATTGTTCCATATAAATTTCAAGAGTGTTTTGTCTATTTCTTTGAAAAATATCATGGGTATCCTGATAGGGACCGCATTAAACTTTATAGAGCTTGGGGCATTATTGACATTTTTATAATGTTAATTCTCTTTATCCATGAGCATGGGATGTGTCTCCATTTCCTAGTGTCCTCTTTTTTTTCTTGAAGTAGTGTTTTGTAATTTTCCTTGTATAGGTCCCCTTCCCAGAGCCGCAATTCTAATTAATTCTACCTCTCAATATTGGCTATTTTGTATGGACACAGTAAGAGATTCAATGAGCTTGTAGGGTGGATCTTTTTGGGGACATCTTTCTAGAGATCTCAGACTATAATACTTAGGCCAGATTAATCTTTCCTAACCCTAGCAGGGTCCTATATAGTTGTTACTTTTTGAGTCATGACAGAATTTGTCCATGACCATGATCTTAACTTATAGTTAGGTATTATGGTGCTTTGACCTGGCACATTTTGATGCCAGGGTAGCTCACAGCTGCCCTAGGTTTATACAGTCCCTCATCTGGATCCTGCTTTCGGGGTAGTAGGAAGTAGGGCAACTAACGCTTAAGTAAAAAAACACAGATGTGGGTCTGGAGCAATAGCACAGCGGGTAGGGCGTTTGCCTTGCACGCGGTTGATCCGGGTTTGATTCCCAGCATCCCATATGGTCCCCTGAGCACTGCCAGGTGTAATTCCTGAGTGCAGGGCCAGGAGTAAATCCTGTGCATCGCCACGTGTGATCCTAAAAGCAAAAAAAAAAAAATACAGATGCACAGGAGTAAGTATCATTTGGAGTCAATTAACTCTCAAGTTAGAAAAGCCTAGCATTAACTGTCTTCTTGTGTCTATACAAAAATGACATTGCTCTGAGTAAACTATGCAAAAGACTTACGGAAAAGAGAAAAGCAGTATTTACAAGTTAACAGAGTCTGTTTAGGATATAAAAGTGATTGACTGGTTGAGGAGGCAGAGTATGAAGAAAGAGGTTACAAATAAACAGAGAGAAATGGGAGCACTGTGATGGGAGTAACCCAATAAAGCTAAGCTCCCTGTGGCAAGGCAGAAAGCACAAACCAATGCCATCCCTCAATCTGAGGTGCAGAGGATCAAAGCTGATGGATGATGTTTAAGTGCCCACATGCTGCCCAATCTCTCCACATCCTTTTAGAAGAAAATAGTTCTAGTCAAGAAACACGTATATCCCTGCTCTGCCAGACTATGCCACATGATCTTTAGCAAAGTCACTCACTCCATTCACAATTCCTTTTCCACCAAGAACTGAAAACTTTGATAGTGATAGGTACCAGAATTTTCTGGGTCGTCTATGTTTCTTAACTTCCCTATAAGTTAATTCACATAGTGGCATGACTATATGAAATGGTAGAATATCAATTTTATGAAACAAAACATCAAAGAATCATAACTATATTGTTTGTTCTACTATCCTCATATACATCATTTGTGCCTTTAGCCACATTCACTCCTATTAGTTCAAGCAACATTACTAAAAAATTCTTTGTGAGGGGCTGGAGTGATAGCACAGTGGGTAGGGCTTTTGCCTTGCACGCGGCGGATCTGGGTTCGATTCCCAGCATCCCATATTGTCCCCTGAGCACTGCCAGGGGTAATTCCTGAGTGCAGAGCCAGGAGTAATCCCTGTGCATCGCCAGGTGTGACCCAAAAAGAAAGCAAAAAACAAAGTAAAATTACTTTAAAAAAATCCTTTGTGAAAGAATTTGTTTCAATTGATTTGTCCTGGAATTCTTTTTGTTCTTGTTTCTTAGGTAATTGTTTCTTTTTCCCAAATAATAAGTCACTTTTTTTAGATTCCTTGTGTGTGGATTCAAACATTTTAGTCTCTCCAATTCTCATTTCAGTATTTCAGTCACTGTTTATAGAGTTTTATGGAAAACAGCTGAAGTTAGCTTCTGTTTCTCTTCTTCAAAAATATCTACATTTCACCTCTTGTGTGAAATTTCTATGTGAATTTCCATGTCATTTTTCTTTTCTTTTTATTGGGGGCAACCCTTCATTTGTGATGGAGGTGGAATTTGGATACATTTTACCTCATTCTTCCTTCAAATGTATCACATTGAAACAGATTTTAAATAACATTTGATTATGGTTTGGAACTAATAGAGCTTATAGGTAAATCTACTCATTTATTTTTGGAAAAAATGCGGACTTTTATAATAACTATGAATTGAATCAAAATTATAAAATTATTTGTTATTAAAACCCACAGATGATGGAGACTGGGAAATGAAAAAAAGAACTATTAACCTGAACATAACCTGAGCCTATATCGACTCATTTTAACTTTTCTTATAGCACTGTAGCACTGTCGCACTGTCATCCCATTGTTCATCGATTTGCTCAAGCGGGCACCAGTAATATCTCCATTGTAAGACTTGTTACTGTTTTTGGCATATCGAATACGCCACGGGTAGTTTGCCAGGCTCTGCCATATGGGCGGGATACTCTCGGTAGCTTGCCAGGCTCTCAAAGAGGGAGGGACGAATCAAACCCGGGCCAGCTGCATGCAAAGCAAACACCCTACCCTCTGTGCTATCACTCCAACACAACTTTTCTTGTATCATCATTAAATTTATAAAGGATAATCATATTATATAGCATGTATATTATACTGAATATCACATGATATTTGCACAATACCAGTTTCATCCCAAAAATTTATTTTGTTTACCATTGGGAGTATCAAGAGTGGTTGTGGAGTTGTTTTCATAGAATAAGCATATATCAAAGCTTCATTCTAAAATTTTTGTATGTCCCTAACTTCTACTTTAATTCTCACAGAAAGTGTCTCTAAGGTTATTGAGAGCTCAGATATTCAAAAACTATCCAGCTGAAGGGATCATTTACTAATTCTGAAAAACATTTAGTGGATTCTTAGGCTATGCCATTTTTTGCAGGAAGTACCCCAGCATACTCTACTTACGGCTTCTTGAAAGCAGGTTCTTCATTATATCTATTATAGCAGCATAAAAAATAAAATGTACAAGGAGAGAGCTTGAAAAATGCAGTTAATTTTTATAGAACAAGATTAAAAACTGCTATAAATCTTTTTCTTGCACTGGCAAATTAAGACTTTAAAGGGCAAGTTATTTGCTCAAAGTCACATTGCTAGTAAATAGTTGAGCTAGAATGTAATCAAGTGTGACTAAATACAAAACATTTGTCTTTTTACTAACACAAAGACATTACAAAAACACAAAAAAATCTGAATTTACTACCTCGGGGGTGGGGTGGGAGATAACACATGTAGGAATCTCATTATACAGTCATATTTTTTAATGAGTTAGTATAACAGGTATATTAAATAAGCTCAGTGTCACTGTCACTGTCATCCCGTTGTTCATCAATTTGCTTGAGCAGGCACCGGTAATGTCTATTGTGAGACTTGTTGTTACTGTTTTTGGCATATCAAAATCACCACAGGTAGCTTGTCAGATTCTGCTGTGTGGGCCAGATACACTCACTAGCTTGCCAGGCTCTCTGAGAGGGGTGGAGGAATCGAACCCGGGTCAATCAAACCCGGAGGAGGAATTGAACCCAGTGCAAGGCAAACACCCTACCACTGTGCTATTGCTCCAGCCCCATTAAATAAGTTACATTTCTAATATGAGAATCTTAGTGGATATCAAAAAGTAAAAGTAAACTGGAAAAATAGTGAAGGGGGTAAGGAATGTGCCTTGCACACCAGCAGACTCTAGTTCAATTCATGGAACTGTTTATGGTCCCTGAGGAGCACCACCAGGAGTGATCTCTGAGCACAGAGCCAGAAATAAGCCCTGTACATAACGGGGTGTGGCACCAAAACAAAATGAAATAAAAGTAAAAGCAAGTATCTTCAGGTTGTTTACTTACAATCAAGATCTAACACCAAATGGCACAGGATTATTCTTAGGTTTTCTATATACTAATTGTGGTAAATCACTGTGGGGAAGGGAATTAATAAATGACAAATATGCATTCCACTTTTTGATATAATATTCACAAAATTTAAGCCAACTGGATTTGATGAGTGAATGAAAATTGAAATAAATATTTCTTTTGATGAACTTTTGTTTGTCTTAAGAATTATGCTGCCTATAACATGAAATGTTGGACAAACATTGGCACTCAGAATTTTCCTTAGGTCTCAAGCAAATCACTTTAATTCTTATATCTCTTTAATAACCATTCAACATCACTGTAAACTTAAAAATATTCTGAAAATTCACCAAAATAAAGCCAATTCTATACCCACTAGAAAATTTTCATTGCACTCTGGCAAAATAAATGTGACTGCCCTGGTACCCACAGTGTGGCCATAATTCACTTGACCTTGGTATAGAGAAGAATCTGTTCTTACACCAAGCACAGTTAATGTACAACCTTCTGAATCTGTGTGGTGCACCAAGTAGAATATCAAAAATTCCATCCTCGGCAAACACACAAACAAAAAACCAACATTAGAGAATTCAATTACCACTGAGTTCCAATTTTCCATAGACAAATCTCTTAATTGCTTGGGGCTGGAAAGATAGTACAGCAATTAGGGTGCTTGTGTTCCATGTGGCCAACCCAGGGTTTGATCACCGGCATTGCAAATGGTCCACCAGCCTGACAGGACTCATCCCGGAGTACAGAGCCAGAAGTGAGCCCTGAACAAGGCTAGAAAATTGGTGGTGGGGAATGGGCATTGTGGAGGGATGGATACTCAGTCATTGTACGGCTGAAACGTAAGCACAAAAGTTTGTAAGTCTGTAACTGTACCTCATGGTGATTCATTAAAAAAAAATTTAAAAACACACAAAACAAAACAAAAACTTATTCATTGCTGCTAGAATTATTATTATAATTTGGAGGTTCTCTAAGTGCAATTATAATTTGTCACTTGTATCACTTGTCATCCCATTGATCTTCGATTTGCTTGAGCGGGTGCCAGCAACATCTCCATTCATCCCTGTCTTGTGCTAGTGTAGCCCAATGTTAACTACTTGTTCCAGGAACAGGAAGAACCTCAAACCATTCGTTCAAGGTTTTGACGAAGAAGTCTGTCCATCTTGTAGGTGGGCGGCCACGCAGTCTTTTGACATCCTGTGGAATACAGTCAGTAACAGCTCTAGTCCAGCAGTCATCTCTGAATCTCATTACGTGTCCAGCTCATCTGATTTTTGACACCTTGGCAAATGAGACATCGTCCCTGAGTCTTGACCATAGACAGAAGTCAGAACTCCAGATTTCTTCTCTGACTTGAGTGAAATGTGATACTCCAAGCATAGCTCTTTCGATTTCTCTTTGGGATACCCGAATAGCGTTCTCATCCTATTTGCATAGAGCCCAGGTCTCTGAGGCATATGTTAGTGCAGGAAGAACAGTGGAGTTGAAAAGACGTGCCCAGAGCCGGAGGTTCTTCTTCTTCGACGCTCTTGAAGGCGTTCCACACTGCTCTCTTCCTCCTACGCATTCTGGTGCCAAGTCGCTCCTCAAGTTGATTTCTCGACCCAGGTACAAATAGCTGCTGCATTCAGAGATTTTCGTTCCATTGAGAGCAAATGGAGCATCAGGGACTAGTTCGTTTTTCATGAACATTGTTTTGCTGAGACTCAGCTGCAGTCCAACTTTTACACACTTGCGGTCAAAGTCGGCCAGCATTTGGCCGCATTAGCCAAGCAATTATAATTTATATTTACTAATTTCAATCCAAGCACTAAATGGAAGGAATGAGATTTTACCAAAATAAGGTATTTTTTCATGAAGCTCCAGAGTTGGACGAACTTTTGTTCAAATCCTGATTTTGCTTGTTTTGTTGCTTGTGCTTCAGTGCTTGGGATTAGGGATCAAACTCAGAGATTTAAGTTTTCAAAGCCTGTGTTCTATCACAAAGCTACAGGCCTGACTTGAAGCTGTTTCTAGTTGTCTATTTCATCTTCACTTGATCTCTGTAAGTCTCACTTTCCACATCTCTAAAACAAAGCAGTAGTTGAAGTCATTTTAAGTCAATGTTTACTTCAGGAGATTATTTTTTTAGAATTAAATGAGAAAATGGAACTAAATGAATGACTCAATATAGCACCTGGCACAAGAATGGTTCCACATGTGCTATGTATTACTTTCATCTCTTGCAACACAAATATACAGTTTTTTCACTTCAACAAGATTTTTTTTTAATTTGAAGCACTATGCTTTACAATACATGGTTAATGATAGGATTTTATACTTACAACATCCCAGCACAACACCCTTCCCTGGAGTGTCTGCACATCTCTACCGTAGTCTCAAAGTACCCGCAAACAAAGCCACCGACACCCTCTCACACCTTGCCACTGCGCTGATCAGTTCAGCTCTATAAATAAGCTCATTGACTATCACTATGTCCAGGGATTAATCTAAGCATGTCATACATCATTGAAAGCTACAAGAACCCCTGTCCTTTCTAGGGGTTCTTGTATCCTGGTCATAAACAATCACTGTCACTGTCTGTCATCCCATTGTTCATCGATTTGCTCGAGTAGGCACCAGTAACGTATCCAATGTGACACTTGTTGTTACAGTTTTTGGCATATAGTATATGTCACGGGTAGTTTGCCAGGCTCTGCCATGTGGGCAAGATACTCTTGGTAGCTTGCCAGGCTCTCTGAGGGGGGCAGAGGAATCGAACTCGGGTCAGCCACATGCAAGGCAAACACCCTACCTGCTGTGCTATTGCTCCAGCCCAGTCATAAATAATAAATATATGAAATTAACCTTTAGAGAGCTGGAGTGATAGCACAGCGGTTGGGTGTTCGCCTTTCACACGGCCAGCCCGAGTTCGATTCCTCTGCCCCTCTCGGAGAGCCCGGCACGCTACCGAGAGTATCGAGCTCTTGAGGCAGAGCCTGGCAAGCTATCTGTGCATATTGGATATGCCAAAAACAGTAACAATAAGTCTCTCAATGAGAGATGTTACTGGTGCCCGCTTGAACAAATTGATGAGCAACGGGATGACAGTGACAGTGACAGTGAACCTTTAGAAATGAGCAGCAGCATGAAAAGGAACAAAATCAGAGTGAAAGAATACTAAGAATGCGGGATGGGAGGATGATGAGTGTGTAGAGAAGTCAGGTTAGTCTGTTTAGTAGGATTTGGTTTGTTGATTTCCTTAAAGTCTAAAAACAAAGTCTATTTAAATGCTACAATTATTTTTCTTTGTTAATGGAATTTATTAAAAGAAAATTACTTGTCTAGTGTTAGTCAGCAGTACATGTTTTGTAATACCAGAAGGTTAGCCATATGTCATCAAGCCGCACCTGAAAAATGGCTGAGTTAGCAATAAAAAGCTCAGTTGCTGACACAGATTATATATAATCATAGTCAATATTGTATTGTGTATACATTTATGGCATCACGGAAAGTCTCTTTCTGATTTCATCTTAACTGTTCACACATACTGTTCCTATCCAAATCTAAAGCTATTTTTGATGACAGTTGAGTCTTCTGAAATATTCACCTGGCAAACTAACATCCCTGCTTTTAAGGAAAAAAGAATTACACCGTGTGTTCCAGAGAGTTTATGGAAATCTGCATGTTAAACCAACAAATCCCAGGCAGTAGCATATGGAACATTTTCCCAATTATTTCCCTTCTAAAAAATTACTCCCTACAGGTTGAATTTTAGATTTTTCAGATATTGCCAATTCAATAATATCTTCAACTTTTCACTGGTCCAGAGAGTTCTGTTTTGGAATACATAAAACATCAGAGGAAGACTTACTGACAGTTTTAAAAATATCTTTTGAGGAGAACAAAATTCCTTAGTTAACATAGATTACTCATCTGGTTTGTGAAATGAAGCAAAACACCGAGTTTAAAATAGTATTATTTTGAATGTAGATATCTGTTCCAATTGAATCTAGAACTATTGAGAACTATATATTTTTTTTTAATTTATAAGGACCACACCCAGCAAAGTTAGTGCACGGATGACTGGGGCTAGGAGGAAAACACCATTCCCTCTAGTTCTTGGATGGCCATACAGTGGCAGAAATAAAACCAGACCTTTTGCACCTGTTTACATCTGTGTTGTAATATTTGAGCTATGTTCCCATACCTCCAGCAGCTTCTATTGGAGGCCATCCTTTTATTCTTCTCCTGCTTCTACTCCTCCTTTTCCTCCTGCTCCTCCTCCGGCTCCTCCTTTCCCTCCTCTTCCTTCTTTCTGTTTCCTCTTCCCCTTCCTCTTCTTCCCCTCATCCTGCTTTTCTCCTTCTTCTTCTGCTTCTTGTGATTCCGATAACTAAACTTTAAACAGCTTTTTACTGGAAACATTAGCTTCTCTCCTCAATTAGAAGTCTAATGCTTAAATATATCTTCCAAGAATACCTCTAGCAGTTATTTTACTTTTAAGGAATATTTTCCTCTGTTAAATGTATTCTTATTGTTTCACCCTATTTGTAATGTGAATATAATCTATTATAAATGAAAGAAAATATGATCAGCCAAAGCACAATTTCCACTGTAATCTGATCTGATGTTTGATATATAATAAATACTTAGAGATTTTGTCAATTTGAAAACTTTGTGGCGTTTTTATTTTTAGAATATATATTTAATAAAAATGAGTATTTTGGAAAATGTTTAATTTGTTTTGTTCAATTTTGTTTTGTTTTCTGGCCATACCAAGCGGTATTCAAAGTTTACTCTGATTGTGTGCTCAGGGTTCATTGCTGGCAGTATTAAGGGGACCAGGGATCAAACCTCTGTCAGTCATATGCAAACCAAGGTCCTTACCCATTATACTCTCTCTCCAGCCCTATTCAATTTTTATATCACATTTTCCAGAAATCTTTTCATTTACATTGTAATAGTTTTCCTGCTTACACTCTCCCATTACATATAAATGAAATACAAAACATGGTTAAGGAATATAAATCATGTCTGTACACACAACCACATAAGGACACATGAGTGATTGTGTCCTCTTGATTGTATCCCCTTGATTTCCTGGATAAAAAATTGGATAAATTAGTGACAAATAAAAAAAATACAGGAGCGACATAGTTCCATTCTGAAACATGCACTGGCATGAATTGTGGGGCATATTTTAGTCACAGTGAAGCAAGGGAGCAAATGTAATGGTAGAAGATTTTGCTAATGGATTTCAGTGCCACAAAACAGTGTTTGAGGTTTCCACAGCTCTAGTTTTTGCAATCATTTTGGAATTTGTGGATTCTCCGGAGACCTACAAATAGCAATTCAAGAACCTTTTTTCTAAGACATTCCATATCATCTATAAGGTCAGAAACATCAGGATAAGTTTCTAGAAACAAGGTTTCCTGTCCAAATTCCTATAATCTCTGGAGATTATTGGTTAGTTATGACTTCGTGGCTTAAGCGTAGATTATATTTCTTTTTTTGAAAATGTACACTTTTGTCTAAACCGACAGACTAGCCATTATGAATGAGTTTTTTCAGATGAATAAATTATTTAGAAAAGGCAGATGGATGTCTGGACAGGACACGGAAGTCCAACTGCTCCATGGTGCAATCATGGCAGTTAACTTGACATACACCCTCAGCTGGATGAAGCGTCCTAATCATTAGATAAAATGGAAGAATATTTTCTCTCCTCATCCTATCCAGCTAGGTTTGCTGCTACTCAACTTTCAAATTATATAAGATCCATCCAGGAGGACACCTTTAAATAATGATTCTGAGCACATTTTACTAGAGAATTCCACAAACAAAGAACTAGCCCATCTCTATTTTTATCCCAAATCCCTTGTCTATAGAAAAATGCTCATAAAGGATACGGGCTAAAATGATAACATTTCTGATAAGTATGTTCTCACATTCACACATAAAGCTGTCCAATGCCTAATATGGTTTTGTTTCCACAGAGCTGACTCTGTTAATTGGATCTGCCTATGTTTTCCAACTCACAGCATCCTGCCGTGCTAAGTATCTAATATAAACACTCCCCACCGAGACCCCTCATAAACCTTGATTTTTTTTCTTCCTTGAAGTCAGCTAGTGAATTTAGCTAGCCCAAGTGCTAAAAATAAACTTGGTTTTTAATTCTTTACCGACAGAATCCAATCCCACACATAGAGTTTAATAACGATTATCCATTTTGTAATCTTTCCCCAAAGACTAATGTAATGTTGATATAAAAAGCACAAAAAGAGGAGGGCAGGACAATGTTTTGGCAGGCTCAGATATTAACTATAAGAAAAGAGACTATTTTCTTGCTACAATTTTTTCTTAACTATTTCTTATTAAAATAACTGTCAGACATAGGGAGATGGTTAAAAGTACATGTCTCACATCTTTAAAACCCTCATTTCAATCCCTAGAACTGCAAGTTTGGTACCATAGCTGTTTCCCTGGTGCCCCCTGAAATTTGCAGGGATATTTATGGTGGAGCTCAATACTGCAGAGGCTGAATATTCAGTCTTCCCTATATCCCAGACTGAATATCATCAATAATGATTCCCAGTTTCTTCAACAGTGATGTTTGTGCACCTCCAGAGAGAAGGAGAGTGAGGGGGTGGGGGGTAGAGGGAAAGAGAGAGAAAGGGGGTGGGAAGAAGCATAAGAAGAAAAGGTTAGAAAACCACAGCTGTTTACAAGCAGTGAAAGAAATAGAAATCCTTGAATACAGTGTTGGGAATACAGTAATTGGTAGCCTTTAGTGGAGAACATTGCATCTTCCTCAAAAGAACTAAAAGCTGTAATGACTCTACAGCTTTTTCAGCAACTCTGCTTCTGGGTATTTACCTAAAGAAATTAAAAAGAGAATCTCAGAGAGTTACTTGCACTTGAATCTCAGAGTTCATTGCATTGTTTGCAATAGACAAGATGGACTAAATGTCCATCAGTAGAAGGATGAATAAAGTAAATGGAATATAGGGCCATAGAGATAGAACAGCAGGGAAGGTGTTTGACTTGCATGTGGCCAACCTAGGTTCCATCCCCAGTACTAGATAAGGTCCCCCAGGTACTGTCAGGAGTGATCCCTTGTGCATAGAGCTAGGACTAAGTTCTGAGCACCACTGGGCTCCCAACCTGACTCCAACAAAGATAAGAAAGAAAACAAGAAAATGTGGTATGTAAATATAATAGAATATAACTCAACCTTCAAAAAGAATTTAATCCTGCCCTGTGCAACAATAGGAACAAACCTTGAGAGCATAATGCTAAGTCAATAAAAGTCAGCCAAGGAGAGCTATGACTTGGTACTACTCACAGGAACAATCGAGAAGCAGTCCAATCATAGGAGCGAGGAGAACTGTGGTTTCAGACACTGAGAGTGGGTCAAGGTGTAAGTTGCTGATCAATTGACATAGCATCATATGAGATGAAAAATGCTGGAGATAATTCTGTGCCATGATGTGCAAATAGTTAATAGCGTTCTCTTATGATTTTGCTAAAGGAGTGGAATCCTGGGGCTGGGAAAATAGCTTAGTGTCTAGGGGCACAGCACACGCTCCGGCTATGCCTGGCCTCTGCTAGAATTGATACACATGCCTCCCCCTCACCCCAAACACTCCCTGCTGTATTCCTGGAGGGCCCTGTGCACTGTAGGGTATGGATCTAGTGGTCACTGGCATCAAGAGATTGAGGAGTTCTGCTTGGGTGCTACCATTGAACCACCCAGCCACACTGACTGAGTATTTCAAGGAGTGGCCCCTGGATCTCTTCAAACACTGCATGAGAACCTGTTACCTCCTCCTCCCCCCAAAAAAACGAATATTTCAGTTTATTTTATTTATAATCAATACATACAGATTGTGGAAAATAAATTATGGAAACAAAATTCAGATGAATATCTAGAAATATATACTAAATAAAAAAAGAAAGAAATCTACTCCAAAGTATTTCATACCATACAATCTTCTTTATATATATATTTTGAAATGACAGAATTTTAGAGACAGGAGAGATTAGTGGTTGGCAGAAGTTGGCAGTGAGGAAGAATCAAAGTGGATGTGGTTATGTGGGCAACAGATGGCATTCTTGGGATGACAAAACTGTTTAATGTCTTGAGTTTGGTGTTCATTCTATAAACCTACCATGACAAAATGGAATAGTCCAAAATAAATAAATATACCCCGAAAGTGCTAATGAGACTAGAAAAATCCATATATTATTGGTGGATCATATCAATTTTAATACCTTGATGGCAGCTTTATCTTATTAGAAATATTAGAGAATTTGGGCAAAATATGCTACAAATATGTATTACACACATACTGGACTACATATTTTCTAAGAGATTTAACTTTTTTAATTTTGGTTACTGCAGTTTCCCGCCCGCACAGCAGAGCCTGGCAAGCTACCTGTGGCATATTCGATATGCCAAAAACAGTAACAACAAGTCTCATCATGGAGACTTTACTAGTGCCCTCTCGAGCAAATCGATGAACAATGGGATGACAGTGCTACAGTGCAGTTTGCATAAACATACATATTAATGTCTCTTTAAAGCATATCTCACAATCCCACAACCAACTCCAAAGTACCAATATTCCCCACAACAGTCCATTGAATCCAGTTTTATGATCTGAGTCCAAAAGTTTGTTTGCCTTTGTTTTGACTGACTGTTCCCAAACTTTGCTTGTCTGCATCCCACATACGTGTGAGATGATCTAATATTGTGTTCTTTCTCTTTCTGATTGTTTTTGCTTAGCATAATCCACTCCAGTTTCATTTGCATTCTCACAAATGAAAATCTTTTTTTCTTACTGCTGAGAAACAGTGTATTATGTATATAGTGTGTGTGTGTGTCTGTGTATTTCACATTTTCTATTGATTTATTTGCTATCAGCCACATGAGTTTTTTTTTTCTCTATCTTAAACACTGTAAAGGTATTGCAATGAACAGAGTGTGCATACATGTTTTCTGTATTAGTGCTTCTCTGTTCTTGGGGTAGATAAATGCAACTGGAACTGTTGGATCAGAATTTCCATGTTGTTTTCACAGAGGCTGAAAAAATTTACGCTACCATCCACAGATTCTTGGGCCTCCCGTTTCTTTACTTGTTATTTCTGAATGGACTTAGACCGGCTTCACAGGTATGAGATAGCATTGGTCTGATTTTCCTTTCTTCAGTAGTTAGTGATGATAATTATTTTTCACAGGCCTATTGGCCAGCTGTATAATTCTTTGGGGTTTTGTTTTTCTTGTTCATTGGTGGCTTCATATGGGCATTTTTCTTTTTTTCATGTCTTTAAATGGGGTTGTTTTGGGGCCGGAGCAATAGCACAGCGGGTAGGGCGTTTGCCTTGCACGCGGCCGACCCGGGTTCGATCCTCGGCATCCCATATGGTCCCCCAAGCACTGCCAGGAGTAATTCCTGAGTGCATAACCAGGAGTAACCCCTGAGCATCGCTGGTGTGACCCAAAAAGCAAAAAAAAAATGGGGTTGTTTTGTTTTTAAAGTTTTTGAGTTCCTTTCAGATTTTGGTTATGGCAGTATACTTTTATGTGTTTTTCCTCCCAATATTTAAGATATTTTTTCACATAAAGATACTTTTTTTAGCTGTATGGAAGCTTTTATTTTGATTTAATACTATTTGTTTTTCGGTTTTCTAGAAAATGTACTGGAAGCATAACTTAATACATTAATACAATAGAGTACTTTTTCCTCCATTTTCTTCAATATATTTAACAATGCGAGAGCAAACAGCTAAGTTTTTAATCTACTGTGAGCTAACTTCTATGCAAGCCCTATGATAGTGCTCTAGTTTCATTATTTTTCTTATGTCTATCAGTTTGCCCAGCATTTTTATTGAAGATAATTTCTCTTATATTTTATGTTCTTATCATTAATTAATTTTCCATTAAAGAGAACATTTAATTTTGTACTCAACATTCTTTTATTGATTTGTATGTCTATTTTTATTATAATACTATACTGTTTCAATGACTCTAGGTCATGGTCATCTCTATTAGTGTATTATCTCTTTCAAAATAAATAAAAAAATAAATAAACTGATTTTTATAAAAGAAACTTTTTTACAATTTTGCACCATATTTGGTGCTCACGGTATACTCCTTGCTCTATATTCAATGATCACGTCTTCTCTCTGCTCAAGGAACAAATTGGTGCTAGAGATCAAACCTGCCTTAGTTTTATTTTTGGTTTTTGGGTTATACTCTAAATTTTAATCAGGGTTATTGGTGCTTGGCACACAGAGACACAGATGCCCAAAATACAAAGTTCAATACGTAAGTTTATTTTTCACTAAGACCAATTGTATGACCATAGTACTTATGCATTGGTATATATGTGTCATCATCATCATCATCCCATTGATCACCAGTTTTCTCAAGCAGTCTCAGTAACATCTCCATTTGTCCTAGCCCTGAGATTTTAGAAGCCTCTCTTTACTCGTCCTTCCCAACAGTGTCACATTGAAGGCTCTTTCAGGGTCAGGGGAACGAGACCCATCATTGTTACTGGTTTTGGCATATGAATACACCACAGGGAGTTTGCCAGGCTCTCCCACGTGGACAGGAAACTCTTGGTAGCTTACCACATTCTCTGAGAGAGAGAACTAGTCTAAAAGTGGTCGGTCAGTTTCTTTGTGGCTGCACGCTTCTGGGAGCTTGGTTTTATAGTCTCTGGATATTAGCCATTGATGGCATTACACGGTGCCGGGGACAGTTTCTGGGTGTGACCGCCTAGCTACTAGAAAATGGGGGATCTGGGTGGAAGAGGTCCAGTCCCAATCCGAGCAGGCTTGGAGATCTCAGCCCCTGGTCCCGCACACCTGGACTCCTCTTCCGGATTCTTCACGTGTGAGGCTCGTCCAAATGTGTGGAGAGGGGCCTTGAGCATGGTGGGTTCTGGAGGTCTTCAGCTGTGGGGGCTCTGCTCGGGGCAGGGAGAGAACCTCAACCCATCCCCTCTGAGGGGTCCCGGTGAAGACAGCCAGGTGTGGGGGCAAGACCTCTGCCATATACATGTGTGTATATGTATATATTCGTGACTCATCCATGACACCTCAAATCTATGCCCTTCAGGTTGTCAGTGGAAGACAGAAAATGGTACACTGTTTCAAAACTACACCAGCTCATAACTGACACATGGTTTCTGTAAAAAGGTTTTTAGCTGGAACCTGTCACATGGCCCCCACTTGATTTGAAACAAGGTGGAGAAAAGAAAGAATGGCCTCAGAATTCTGGCGGTCACTAGAGAACTTTCCACATCTCAGTAAGTTTTTTTTAATAGTGAACCTAGCAGTTATGTAACCTGACCATTCACATAAGCTCTGCTTTATATGCTCTTTATTTTACTGTGTCAAAAAAGCATATAAATGCTCCAGAGAAGATGTATGTATAGATAAGATTCCTAGAATACCTTAGAACAACGAGGTATATTCTATAGAAGGAGAATAGCAATATGAGTTAATGTACTATTGGTCAATTAAATTTTGGCTACACTTTGAAATGAGTTCAGTCATTTTCAACAGTGCCAGGTACAATTAAACAGTAATAGTCTATACAATCATTAACCAACAGTGTTTGGAAGCAGATGAGCTCATACTATCTATTTGTCAAGATTCTTTAGCCAAGTTTTCACATGTACTGCCAATGAAAGCCACTAAGTGTATTCTACCTCCACAAATTATGAAGAAAGTCTAAAGGAAAGCCAATGAATGTTCTGATGTTTATTTTTATCCTGGAAAGAACTGTTTGTATTCATGCTTAATTTTTGTCTCTTAGTTATGCTTTGAGTTTATTTTGCCAAACTGTGCTTTTTCACTTTGCTGCAAGAAAAATGAGTCTTCTCATAAAAATGTGAAAGTAATGAAGTGGATGACAGGATGGCTTCTACATTGTTCCTTTAGGTACTACAGGATAAATTGTAGACATGATTTATAGCAAAGTCCGTCTCCATTCTGCAAAAAGTACATACTTTCTAAAGGTTTGCTGTATCTAAATGAGAAATTCCAGCTGTTCAAAGGAGAAACTCGGTGGACAGCATTAAGATATTTGATCATTGGGACCCAGGTTGAGGGATTGCAGACAGAAGTGAAGAAAACTATTGCATAAGCCAGATAGTGGAGTAGGTAGGGCACTTGCCTTGCACATGTTCAAGGTAGGTTCAAACCAGGCACCTCAATCTGCTTTTCTCAAGCCCCATCAGGAGTAATCGCTGAATGAGCACAGAGCCAGGAGTTAGTCCTGAGCACTAACCAAATGATCCCACTCCCTCTCCAAAAAATAAAGAACTATTGGAAAAGAGATTGATCAGCATTACATCAGAGGAACCAAAGCAATCAAAGTCTATCCTAACATGTCATTTTAGTGAAGCATGAGACTAATGCAAGACCAGTGTGTAAAATGGGCATTTACTTTTGCTATCAAATTATGGTAATTTTGTTTACTTTTAGTGGGAAGCCCACAAGGTTAGGATGTTTTGTCACAAGTAGAATGTTGAGTCATGAGCACACCCTACTGGTTTGCTACAAGATGACAATAAAAGATCATAGTAGACCTGAAAGGTATTTGGGGGATTTTTATGTGTTTTTTCCATCTCAAAGCATATAGTATTTTATCAGCTTAATATTCTGCTAAACTAACAGCAATATGCACCTGAAGATATATTCAGAGCATACATCTAAACAAAAGCAAATCCTTTTATGAACTCTGTTGGTGTCTTCTGCTGCCTTCTTCCCCGAGTTTTTAAATGCAATATTCCCTTTAACATTTTAGCGCTGGGCTGATTGGAGCAGGCTTGCACGCACCCCAAAGAGAACTCTTTTGTAGTGAGTCACTCTGATCCAGGATGCATGAGCCACCTGCAGATGTCACACTGAAGTCCTGCTCTTGACACGCCACCTGTTTTTCCTTGCACTCCCGTGGCTTGGGCTTTCATCAAGAAAATTCTTCAAACAGCTGAGTGATGCCAACACATGGAGCCCACTGGGGAGCATCGTTTTTGCTGCATGCTGGAAAGCAAAACTTAATTGCTCGGCCTTATTTAGAACAGTTTTATTTTCTAGGTCTTAATGGTCTGAGCTGTAATTAAATTAGGAAAGATCATTGGAACCATGCATGATGAGCTCCTATTTATTTAAACGTGGATGTGAAGGAAAAATCAATAGTCATATCTTTGACCTATTCTATAGTTTAAAATGATAAGCTGTGGGCTTATTTCCTCTACAATTTTTAAATTTGTTTTTGGGCTACACCCTGCAAAGCTAAGGGTTATTCTGGACTATGTGCACTCAGGAATCATCTCTGGAGTTGCTTGAAGGATGTATCTGGGATCAGAGTTCAAGCCTGGCATCCAGAAAGTCTTTGCCTGAGAGACATCTGAAAAGATATGCTTGGGAAATAATAATGGGGAATTATGATATTTAGGGATATTGTTTGGATTTGTTTGATTTACCAAGTAATAGTGTTCAAAACCACACCACTAATTTTAGGTCATGATTTCATAACACTCCTTGGAAATACATTGCATTTCACTATTATTGTATTCTCAAGATATAGAAAATATGGGATGAGAAACTAGAGACTAAACTCCTGTAGGCAACTGGTGGCAAAGAAAAGCAATTCTGTTTTTTATTCTTATGCAGTCTAATCTTTTGTTCTAGATAAAATGTAACAATGTATAAGCCATGATATAAAAATGAATTTATTCTGCATTTTTATATAAGGCAAAAAATAGTTTTATGACCAAATGTTAAAAGTCCTCAAGTCTAATAAAATAAAACTCAAGGAAGCTTATGTAGGCACAAATAGAATTAGCAGTTTGGCAAAGAGTACCTTCCATTTGCTTTTGGCTCAGAGCTAACTCTGACCCAGAGAGGTTCCAATCACATTATTCATTTTTCAATGGCAACATTCCTTAAGTTGATGCTCACTTTTTCAAAACGTTGACTCACAGCATATTTTTAAAATTGAAATCTGATAGACAATTGTGTCAAACTGGCAAGGTAAATTCCAGGAGACCAGGTGCTATATCTATCTGCAGTTACCTTTGTGAAATCCAATCTGCATCCCTGCTACCAGATTAATCTGATAAAAGAACCCTAATCATATCACTCAAAAGCTTGAATGCTTTACCAGTTACCTACAAAATTAAATTCTGAAGTCTTATCCTAATATGCAAAGTCTTCTTCAACAAAATTCTCCTCTCGGACTCTTATTCTTTCTGATAAGGCATTCCTTTGCCGAAACCTAACTGAATTATTTTCTGCTTCCTTGAATGATTCATGTCTCTTTCTCTATGTGACCCTGATATATTTCTAAAACTACTGCTGACCAATCTAAATTCCCTCAAATTACATCTAATCTTAGTGATGATGGAAATAGTGATAAAGGCTGTAACCAACAACACTGAGGGCTCATTATGGTCAAAGCATTGAGCTAACTATGTTCTGCATGTAATATTAACTAGATACTTTCACACATTACAACTTCATTTGTTTTTCTTGGTTTTTTTGTTGGTAAGAAACTGAGATATAGCAAAAAATATTACCTCAAAGTTTCCCTACCTTATAAATAGAAGAATCTGCATTGCAATCAACTTTTTTCATGAGCTTTTATTATTATCAAATGTTATAAACTGTCTTTATCAGTATTTATTGCTTATAGTACCTGGATTTTAACTCCTTATTAGAATTCAAAATTTAGCACTGAATTTTAACTTAATCTCAGTAAGAAATACTACCACACTACCTAATTGCAAACACCGTATAGCCAACTAGATGTAACCTGGTTTAGTTTCATTAGTTCTTTTTCTTTGTTCCTCTCTTAGGATATAAAGTTATATTTTACCATTTATATATCAAAAGAAATTGTTCATGTATTTTACTTTTAGTCCCACAACTTAGTCCCACAACCCACACAACTGCTAAAGCAGAAAACAAAATGCAGTAATTCAGCAAAGCAGACACTAAAAAAAAAAAAAAACACTAAAAAAAAAACAGAGACTATACCTATGAGAATGAATAAGAAATAGGACTTATGAAACATAAAATTCTAGGAATAAGGAGGCAATGCAAGTAATGAAAAAAGAAAGAAATGGATATCCCAATGGTACTTGAAATATAGCAAGAGTACTTGGGAGTAAATGTTATTTGACACATAAAAGCAAACAACAAACATCCAAAATAGTGCAGATTTTTTAAATCCTGCAGAAACCCAGGATTGAGACTTGAGTTCTATACCAGAAAATAAAACAGGAAGTGAAATTTCTAATAGTATAGATATGTTGTCATTACTTAGTGCTTTGTATCTTAATAGGAAGAAGGAAACACTTCAGTCACTACTCTGCCCAAATCATAATTAATTAAAATATAATTTAATACAGTGAAGATAAAATTCTCTCAATGCATTGGAAGGATCATTCTTATTTATCAGTTTATTGGTGTATAAATAATCACAATCCCACTTATGTAACACACAAAAAAATTAGAAGCATAATATGACAACTTTAAAGCAGCAATTCTAAATTGAATTGGGAGAAAATAATTTAATCTCAGCAAAGTCTTGGAACATTAATAAAAAAGGGTTATGGGCATGAGAGATAGTACAGGGAGGCATTTATATTTAAGGCATTTATATTGCATGCTGGAGCGATAGCACAGCGGGTAGGGCATTTGCCTTGCATGCAGCCGACCCAGGTTTGATTCCTCCATCCCTCTGGGAGAACCCAGCAAGCTATGGAGAGTATTATGCCCGAACGGCAGAGCCTGGCAAGCTACCTATGACATATTTGATATGCCAAAAACAGTAACAACAAGTCTCACAATGGAGACGTTACTGGTGCCCACTTGAGCAAATTGATGAACAAGGTATGACGGTAGTACAGTGCTATATTGCGTGCAGCTGACCCTGATTTAAATCCTCAGCACCACAGATGATGCCTCTAGGAGAATCAGTAGTGATCCCTGAGCACAGAGCCCGGAGTTAGCCCTGTATACAGCTGAGTTTTTTGTTTGTTTGTTTGTTTTTGGGTCACACCTGGCGATGCACGGGGTTACTCCTGGCTCTGCACTCAGGAATTACTCCTGGTGGTGCTCAGGGGACCATATGGGATGCTGGGATTTGAACCCGGGTCGGCCGCGTGCAAGGCAAACGCCCTACCCACTATCCTATCACTCCAGCCCCATACAGCTGAGTTTGACTTATAAAAAGCGACTGAACCTAAATCTTAGATTGATCAACTTACTTAAGTATAATCTTGAGGAAAATACACAATTTCTCTGTATCTCTTTTTTTTTCATTTTTAACATGGAGACTATTATACTGATAAGGCTAAGAGTATTTATATCATCTGTACAAAAGTACACAGCACACATAAATGTGGTATTTGCTTTTATTAAATTTAATGATAAAATATCATTGATTTATTGATTTTTCCTACAGCATGATCGTAAAATAATAGCTAGAATTACAATATTTTATTCTCTCTTTCTCTCTCTCTCTTTGTTTCTGGTCTACACTCACCAGTGCTCAGGGGTTAGTCCTAACTCTTCACACAGTTATTACTCCTGACAGTGCTGGGGGATCATATAAGATGCCAGGGATCAACCTTATTCTGTTACATGTAAATCAAGCACTCAACTTGCTGTACTACCTTTCAGCCCATTACGATCACACATAACTCAGATGGATCCACTACATCAAATATGGTCTCCCAGGATTTGTCAGGAATGATTTCTGAGTCCAAAGCCAGGCGTATCCCCTGAGCACCGCTGGGTGTGGCCCAAAACCAAAAGTAAACAAACAAAATAATTAAATTATTTTTTAATAGTTGAATGTTGCTATTGAGAGTGGAAGTGATTACTAGCTGGTAACAAGTCTTACAAGAAGTAAGGAAAAGCATATCTGGCAATGATTTTTTAGGTAACCCTTATTTTAATACGTAGAGCAAGAAAATTAAACTATTTTAAACTGAAAGTCCAGAACTATTTAGAATTAGTACTATACATATTTAGTATTATTTTATTTGTGCCACACCTGACAGTAGTGCTCAGGGTTTGTTCCTGAGCCTGTATGCAGAAATCACTCCTGGTAATGCTTGGTTGTCCATATGCAGTCCACCCTGAGCAAAGTAAGTGGCTCAGCCCTCTGCTACCATGCCAGACCCCCTCCAGTGATTAACATATTTTATTGAATGTAAAGTTTGAGGTGTGTATATTATTATTGAAAACCAATAACTTTTTATACAGTAAGCTTACCTATATATGTTCATTTCTAATTTCCATATGACTGATGTTAGTAACCTACTGTCAAGATGATTTTTTAAATATACTAGACTTGGAGATGGAAAGATAATACAGTGGATAGGGTGTTTACCTTGCATGTGGTCAACCCAGGTTCCATTTTTGGCACCCTGTAAAAAACTAAGGAACGTCGAGGGGCACAAGCACTCACGGGCTCTGTCTCACCGCCCGCGTCCGGTGCCCCGGAACCGTTGTGTGTGCTGTTGGTCGAGGGCAGGCGACGGAAGGAATAAGGAAGAAGGCCAAACTGGTTGCTCGATCCGTTTATTTCATTCTCTCTCCCCGCTTCTCTCCCGGCTCTCGGTCTCCCTCTGGATCTCTGGATCTGGCCCCGTGGATCTGGCCCCCGTGGATCTGGCCCCTTTCTTAGATGCCTTAGAGACATTTTCCCTAACTTGTTTCCAAATCTTACTTTCTAGAGTTCCTTCATCCGGGAACCATGGGTTAACTGCATAAACTACCTTAAAGCAGGACCGGAGTTGGTCTCTGGAAATTCAGAGTTCCGGGTCTCCTGTTCTGCGGGAGAGACACTGAATCAAATCCATAAAAGGCTTGCCCTGTTCAGTCTGGCTTGAGAAAATATGAAAGATCTTGGGAAGGCCCAGAATCTGTCCCATCTTAGTGGAGGATTGCTGTTCGGATTCTAACCCGCAGCACACTGAAAAAATCCTGAGCACCCCTTGGTCCCCCAAAACCAGAAGTGACATATGAGCATAGAACCAGGAATAGATTCCAAGCACTGCCAAGTGTGACCTCCCCTAACATAAGTAAATGTAAAATAAAGAAAATAAGGAGCTTGTGTTAATAACCAGACAGAATTTTAAAGGAGCTAACTTATTATAATAAACTGATACTGTTTATTATACCTGCTCGCTACCTGCTCGCTTATGTGACAAGTTATTTTAACATGTATGTTAAGCAAATATAAAGGAATCTAAATAGAATTGTGCAAAATACAGTATATATTGGGCAACAAACAATATTTACATACACAAATTAATTTTTAAACTTCATCATCTCTTTAAAATAGGCAATATCCAAATTAATACTTTTAAGTAGTCTTTAGGGAAAACATTTATGATTACTGAAAATCTCATTGGGAAAATATATTTTGCCGGAGTTTGGAAAAAGTAAAACAAACTAGGTTTCAAATAAAAATGTATGTACAGATGTTTACATAGAAGAATGGTAGAACAATCAGTAGAATATTTTCAAACATGAAAGTACTCATAGAAAAGTAGGCCATACCTCATATCAAGTTAGTATGTAAAAATTATTTTTTATTTCAAAATTAATTTTTAATTTTGTTTCATGTATTTGCATGCTAGAATTAAGTTTAAATATTTATGTTGCTGATGTACCCTTTTGAAATTGTTAGCTAAACATATATAAAGTTATTCAGAGGCTTATAAAATTCTTCTAGGGGTAACAAAATATAATTGTGACATCCTCTACTTTAGTCCTATTGCTGACAGAATATGCTGAATAAAAGGGTAGATTATAATATCTCACATTTAATGCATAAAAGAAAAATAAAGTGTTTCATTTTTTCAATCCAGTGACTAAATCTGGTCACTGTTAACTCAGAGAGATTTATGATTTGAATGATTAATCACCAGTGACCACGATTTGTTTTCAAAGAATTTCTCTTTGAAATGTACCTTGATCTTTGACATATTGCTTCAGATAAATCTGAACAGGAAAAATTGGCACCAAAAGCTACAACTGCACTATGAGAAGAGCTTTATGTGATTATTAAATTTCAAAGCCACATAGCAGTAAGCTTGTGCTAATCTTTCACATAAGAATTGAGAACACAATTGTTTGGTGACATTTTCTTCCTCCAAGTTTGCCTCTTCTACCTCCTATCCCTAGATTTTCTCCTATGCCATTTTAATTATGTATCAGTATTTTCTCTTATTCAGAAGTTCTGATACTAGGGCTGGAGCGATAGCACAGCGGAAGGGAGTTCGCCTTTCACTTGGCCAACTCGTGTTCGATTCCTCCGCCCCTCTCGGAGAGCCCAGAAAGCTACTGAGAGTATCACGCCTGCAGGGCAGAGCCTGGCAAACTACTCGTCGTGTGTTGGATATGCCAAAAACAGTAACAAGAAGTCTCACATGGAGACATTACTGGTGCCTGCTCAAACAAATCGATGAGCAACGGGATGACAGTGACAGTGACAGTGACAGAAGTTCTGAATGAGGGGCTGGAGTGATAGCATTGCGGGTAAGGCGTTTGCCTTGCACGCAGCCAACCCGGGTTGGAGTCTCAGCATTCCATATGGTTCCCCAGCACCACCAGGAGTAATTCCTGAGTTCAGAGCCAGGAGTAACCCCTGTGCATTACCAAGTGTGACCCAAAAAGCGAAAAAAAAAAAAAAGAAATTCTGAATGATCTGTAAACCATTTATTTAAAACAATTTATCTAACTATAAACAGGAAATGTTGGTGTACTGCACCTGGTACACGCCCACCCATACATTTGAAAGCACACCTATTCTAAGCATGTAAAACTCAGGCTGTCGATATGACATATCAGGTTTTCAATAAGTGTTTCCATGATACTTGACTATTTCAATAATGCACTGTTAGAAGTATAATGTTTTTCTTTATTAAAGAACTCACACTTTGGTGCTTTGTACAAATTGAGGATTTGAGACCCATTAGACCACTGCATATAAAAAAAGTAAAATGCTTTTCTAATTGTTTTAATAAGACTATATAAATCCTTTGGATTTAGTATCTGTACAACTAGAGAAGGGTGTGTGTGTGTGTGTGTGTGTGTGTGTGTGTGTGTGTGTGTGTGAGAGAGAGAGAGAGAGAGAGAGAGAGAGAGAGAGAGAGAGAGAGATTGGGAGCTCCAGCTGCTCCTAGATAGAAGGAATCTCCATGGCATCAGCAGACAGGAATGATATTTTATTCACCCTTTAGCCATGGTAAAATATCAACAAGATCCACATGGTGGTTCTGGGTGTTAAAGTGTGTCTGCTTTGTAATCGTTGTCTGAGACCCAAGCCCTAGTTTTATAGTGCTTAAATAATTGATTTCACCCAGCCTTCAGTCAGAGCTAGAAAACCCCAACTATTTTCCCATTAATCCTTAGAGTAGGGCACTGCTTATGGTACTCAGGGGTTTCAAAATTCATGGCTTCATGGGAAATCATAGAGTTTACAAAGAAATACCTTTTGGCTGAGAACAAAATGAAAGCTGCAGGTTAGTGATTTCAAAGCAAGAATATTATTAAAATATGAAAGATGCTGGTTAATAATTCAATAATTAAGAATTATCAATAATTAAGGAGATTATTCTGCATGTGTACCATTGTTTTATTTTTAATACATGAAGTTACATAAGTAAGGTTCTACTGAAGATACATAAATTCATTTTTATGGCATAAAACATTAAGACAATTTTTCCTTAATGGAAATTTCAAAGGTAAAAAGTCATTGAATGGTTAGCCACCAAACAAAATGTTTAACATAATTGTATTTATCCAAGTAAAATATTCAGAATGTTCTATTTGTAGAACATTCAAGAAATCAAAGAAATTCAAGAAATCAAACCAAGAAAATTCATATTTTATTCACAGTTGTAATTGACACTTATTAAAATGGACATAAACTTAACATTCATTGTTTGATTAATATGCTAAAAGAATTTCAAGCAGATCCAAACCAATGCATCTATATTTAACATAATAAAGTTTCCTAAAGGAAATTGAAATAACTACAGTAAGACTTATGAATAGAGTAGATTGCCATACCCAGGCAATAAATATGAATATGAATTTTTTTTGAGAGTTTCCTGCTCACATGGGAGAGACTTGCAAAACTCCCCATGGTGTATTCATATGCCAAAACCAGTAACAATGATAGTCTCATTCCCCTGACTCTGAAAAAGCCTCCAATGTGGCACCATTGGAAAGGACAAGTAAAGAGAGCTTTCTTAAATCTCAGGGCTAGGACGAATGGAGATGTTACTGAGACTGCTCGAGAAATTCGATGATCAACAGGATGATGATGATGATGATGATGATGAACTTTTTAAATATGATACCAAAATTGGAAAACATATTGGGTTGGGTTGTTTTCACACCTTAATGAAAATATAAAATATAACATTTAACCATGTAAATGTCTAAAATTTTGTCTAATTCACTATTTCCACTAGGATGAAAATTATGAGTGTTTGCATAGCAATGAACTATGCAGTTACTGACTCTAGTAAAGTGTAGATATCTCCAGCAAGTGGAAACTTTGTCATAAATATCAAGGTATCAGTGCAACCAGCTCTAAAGTTTACAAAATAGACATTAAGTCCCAGTAATGGTAAACTACATATCTCTGCATGCCGAAAACATGAAATGAAACTAATATTACATAGAACAAAGAACTCTCTGCAATTTTGAAGATTTCTGCAATATTTTAGAAATTTTTCCAACAACCATTCACATAGAAAAACTTCCAAGATAGTTTGCGAGAAAATGATGTTTTTAATTCTATGATCCTTGGCACAGTTCGAATCTGTTAAAATATTTGGGGGAGGCATCGTTGGGTCACAGCCAATTCCGACTGCTTAGGGAAGCATATGAGGTGCAAAGGATTGAACTAGGATGTGTGGCATACAAGTCATGCACCTCTGGCCCTTAATTGTCTAAGAATCTATAAAAATCTGTGTGAGGTGATAAACTTTAGTGTATATCTGATACATGTAAAGAAACAATTAGAATTGTTTCCATATATTCTCCTCGATTATTAAAGTGCCACTCTATGGTTCCACAGCTACTGCCACACAGACCCATCAGCCCACCTTTATAGAGTTATGACTAATCTCAGAAGAGACGCAAACCGAGCTGCAAAAATTCATACACTGGTCTTGCAGCTGAAAACTCCAGAGCGCCTTTGAGAGAAAGCCTGGCCGAGACCCTGTTCTGCCGAAGCTCCAGGAGATACATCCACCCCCGACAGTTGTTACCGTGCCAACAGCCGAACTCCTTTGCTTCATTAATATTTTCTGCAAAGACACCAAACAGATAAAACTTCCAGGTATATTGTTTTTCAAAAACGCGGGTGTCTTCTCACAGCCGTGGCAGCCCCATCCACATCTCACAGCCACGGCTGTGTGAATTCATCAGCCCAGTTCCACAGAGCCTGCAGTTCCTGAAGCACAGGGCCTCAGTACCTCCAAATTCCAAAGTAACTTGCATCCCGTGGGAGCTCATCAAATTAGAGGGGAAAGCAATGAAGAAGTCAACTAAACTCAACAAACAAAGACAAGAAGATGGGAGACTCAACCAATAACCGACAGCTTAGATGACCCTCAGACAAGAACTTTAGTGACCCAAGGTGAGACAGTTTGTGGCAATGTTCACAAATTTTCTTTTACTGAAATATTTTCTGATATATCCATCAGCCATTTTGTTGTAACAAGCAACATACAATAAATTATTACATGCTTGCTACAGTGGTAGGTTTCTGGGGTGGCTGGGAAAGTGGGGACAATGGTGAAGGGATTAGTCACATTGGTGGTGGGATTCGTGTTAGAACATTAAATCCCCTTATCAATTACATTATGCACAATTTTGTAAATCATGGTGCTTAACTGAATACTGATAATGATAATAATAATAATAATAATAAAGTGTCTCTCCATCACACAAGGTAGCACTTTCCACAAATGGATGACTGTGATCCCGTTACCCATTTGCTGAAATGACTGACCAGTACCCAGCTGTAGAGCTCTCCTCCGTTTGCTTCTAAATGAGAAATTTCTGTGTCATTTTAGGGTAAGAATTATAGGATTGGTTCCCTGCCTTGCTTTCTTATAGTTTTTTTTTAACTTAGCAAGAGAAAGATTACTATCTGTGCTTAACTTAATGGAATTTTTGCATGAGAAGATTTATGTAATGGAAGATAAGAAGAAATATGTGTTTATTTTTAACAATACTCTGTGAGAAAAGGCAGAAGCCAATTACTCCGCTTTGTAATAAAAAATGGTTTCCACGTGTAAAGAAACATACCAAGGAAGCAGATATAACAATAGGTTTAATTGATTTTCCCTGAGATGATGATTGATTTTCAAACAAAACAACCCTTTTTTGGAGGCGCTGGCTGGAAGGTAGGATTTAAAGGCACAGGTAGTGTATGTGAGTGCCCTCCCCACTCATATATTTCCCTGTCTCCTAGCAGCCAACCTAGCTATATTATAATGGCTTCAGCTATGTAATCCTTTCAAGAAAATGAGACCACTCAAGTTTTCCCGGGATCAAAATAAACTAGAGCACTTCAACATCATATCTTTAAACTTCAAACACACGTGCATGTGCAGACACACACACACTCACATACACACACACACACACACACATACACACACACCCCTCTGCACCAACCTCAGCCCCAATGCTAACGCCTCTAACAAAATATCTATTGGAGATGATTAAATCAGAATTTCTACTTTGCAAAAAAAGAAAAAAAATACCAGTGGCCATTTTTCTTCAGAAGAACTGCAGAGCAACCTTGAATATTTGTTCAAAGAGTCCTTTTGAGCATTTCTTTCTAGCCAGACCCCACTAGTTGAGACAGAGCCTGCTAAGTATTTGTGAGACTATCTTTTGAAATGGAGACAATTTAAAAATGACCTAGCACAAAAAAGAGATTAGATTTCATTTCAACTAATTTGAATTTCACTGGACAATTTTATGCACTGAAATTGTGTATGGAAGGAAATATTAGTTATAGGTTGGTTTTGCTTTAGATCATCAAACATGATAGTCTTAACTGAATGTCCTCATTTCTCAAATTTTCATGGATTGATACTTTTTTTAGATCATGCAGTTTAGAGTTTTAGTTCTGAGATAGAGCTGGGCCTGGGCTTTGTCCAGTTTATAAGCTAGTGAGTCAGTCTGTGTCAAAGATGCTGGCAGAAAACGCCTGTCTCCTGGGTCAGGGACAAAAGAGACCCAGGGCATCTGACGTTTGGCTTCTCCACAACCACAAGTTCCAGAAGGACACAGCATGTAAGTGGGAAGTGGGGTTTGAAGGGTGTTTGCATCACCACTGACAAATAGACCTTGGGGAGTCCAGGCACAAATCAAGGCCACCCTTTTCCCCTAGGAGACTAGCACAACCCTTAGAAATAACCAGTTAAGACTGGTCAGGGTCTTGCACTGTTGGCTTTCCCAGCAAGTATGTACAAGGACACGGTGCCCATGGAGAATTGCCTCTCCCAAACAATACTTGAGTGCATTTGGGGTCAAAAGATTTCATGATTGGGCTTAAATTGTGTATTTCCCAAGAAATCCTATGCATCTTATTCACAACCTCTCATGTGTATTCAGACACACACACACACACACACACATTACACACACACACATACACACATCTTCTGCACTGACTTAAAAGTAGTTTGAAATAAAACCTTTAATAAACTGTTCACAACACCATTTTCATGTGAAACAAATCACAACAATGATAAAAGTCATTATGGTGAGTTTGTGTGTATATGTGAGTGTGTGTGCATGTGTGAATGTGTGTGTGTGCTTGTTCAGTTCTTTGCTTAAAAATAAACGCTGCTTGGATTTGGTATTTTTACAGAGCTGTCAGCTGTCCTTTAAGACTGAGTTAGCGTCATCTTTCTCCCTAATCTACCCATTGTACAAATAGTTATGAATTTTCAACACTATAAATAGCAGCTACATTTAAAATGGAAGAAGCTTGTAGTTCTTGAGACTAGTTGTTATCTGTTTATATATTCTAAACATAGTTTTACATATTCGAGTTGTGCGTTACTGTACCATAGTATATATGAGTATGCATTCTCACATTTATCACTTTATAAAAGCATATAATTCTCCAAGAAATTTGGACCAGAGTGTTAGCTCTTGAGATAATTCCTTGTTTATACTTTAAATAATAAACTGAAAATAGAATAGTTAAAGTCTTAAAAAGTCTAAGCAAGAAATATCTTGTCCAATAGGTATGTTTTCAGTCTGTCACCTATTGTTTTATTTGTTTTACAGATGTCACTTTGCACCATACTTTGCCTTGAATATTAGTGAGAATTGGACTTTATAAAGTAGCTCAGAAATGATAAAATTATTGATAAGTAATCATCTTTAATTTTAATATATATACATAAATAACACAGGCTTTACAAACTGAACAATATGTTTTACCAGGTATAAATGTAAGCCAAGCATTTATAAAAACTATATCTTTCTTTAGAGATTGCAGAAAAAATCTGGAAAATAGCCCAGACAAATGTACAGTTGGAATTAAATTCTCCAAAAGTGTTCATTTTGTCTTAAGAAAATGTAGCTAGATAGTCTCCTTAACGTGAGAAAAAAAAATCAGAGTTAAAGACACTATTTTCCATAACTTCACCCTAACCAACACCTCACACAGTTTCATTTCAATTTTCTTAGACTGTGGAGATGCAGTAGTAACATCGTCTTTTAAATAGCATAGCTCATTATTTTGCTCTTCCCTTATTCAGCAAGTATTATTTACACCACTACGTCTTAAGGCTAGAGAAAATGAAAACCAGAAAACCAGGTAACTACCTTTAAGGACTTTATAGCCTCTTGGAGAAATGTACTCAAAAACCAACCATGACACCAAATGTTCTAACAGCCTTGTAAGTTGCTGTATATAGCCTCTACATGTGAGAGATCTGGTATATCTGAGCTTCACGCATTAAAGACTTTTGAATGCTACCTTTAATTTGTACGCTCACCTTCCCTTGGTGTTCACTTCAATTTAGTTTAGCCTATGTTTTTTTTTTTTTTATCCTGCACATTTTTTCACTTTTATAAAGAAAGCCACTGTCTTTATAAAAGTGTATCAGAGTAATCCAATGATTATTCCCCAAATGCAAACAGATTTCTTGTAGTCTCAAGAGTTTGGGCTCACATTCTGATGTGATTCTTTAAACATTAACAGTGACATTATTTGATGTTATTAAAAACTAAAGCATGTTGAATGACTTATCCATTATAGGTACTCTGTCAGTTACTTTTTGTTTTTTTTTTCCTCACTTATTCCTTAAATAATACTACTCTGAGAGAAACAAAATTACAGTTCATATTCAGGGTCCAGAGAGATGGTATAGGGATTAAGTTGCTTGCTTTGCATTCAGTCAACCTTGGTTGATTCTGTTACTGCATTTAATCCTTCAGGCACTTTCAAATGCAGCTTTGGAGACCCACAAGTACCACCAGGGTTGCTTAGGTAATCTATAGCATCACAGGGTCCAAGCAACACCCTACCCTCAGGTTTTGGAATTAAATCACTATCCCAGATTCCTAAGAATCATTAGGAAGGGTTTGCAGATCTCATGAGTACTGCTTGGTAGATTCCTCACAATCCTATTCAGGGCTTCCTATTCAGAGGCGATACCTAGATTAAAAAGAATTAAATAATATTTCTTTCCTCAGTATCAATAATAGTCCTGGGAGGAGTGGACTTCAACTCCAGATTTGACTCTCAATTCACAGAAGTTTTTCACACAGTTCACTAAGTGGATCTTTTTCTAAGTGTGCCAAATGTAATTCTTAGGCTTTTGATGTTTTTCAAGCTTTATAATTCATTGGGGGCAAAAAGACGGATTCCTGTATACTTAGCTATTTTCAGAAAGAATATTCTTCTATTGTTATTAGTTTTCAAGGCACCTTAGCTAGGACCACAAACTCAGTGCCAGAAATAGCAGAAATATATTTTCTCCACTGAAGGGCAGAAGTTCCAGGAGATGCCTGAAAGCTCAGTTCCTTCTGAAGGTTGAAAGAAAAATCTATTTCTAACCTTCCTGCTAATTCTGATGGTTTGCAGGCAAAAGTTGGTGCTCCATATCTCACATACCTCTGCATTCATTTTTATATAATATTCTCTGTAAACCTGTGTTTCCAAAGTCTCTCTTTTTATAAAAGTATTAAACATGTATAATTAAAGGCCCACCCTACCTCATCCTGCTCTCGTAATTTATATCAGTTCTAGCATATTAATGATAGACATTTTTCAAGTAAGATTATGTTCTTGAAGATCAAATTTAGTTTTTTTTTTGTTTTATTCTTGTTTGGGGACCACATCCAGCTGTTCTGAGAGTTTACTCCCAACTTTGTACTCAGAGATTGCTCCTAATAGGGCTCAGGAAGCCATGTGGAGTTCCAGGGATAGAATCTGAGTCAACCACATGCAAGGAAAGCATTCTACCCTCTGTACTATGTCTCCAGCCCCACAACTGGCAGGAGGTAGGGAGGAAAAGGATCAGGTAATTAAGTCTTTCAACACATGGATTTGTAATAAGATGCCATCAGTCCACTAGACTATCCAAATCAAAGCAAGTTTTCACAAATATCGAATCATATGGTTTAGACTAAGTCTTCATTCAAAGGGGAGATCCTTTCAAGGAGGGGCTTCTCCCTGCAGTGCTCAGAAGCCTCTAGACCCCTGATGCCAGGATGGAAACTTAGTTGGCCACACACCTTGCATATGCTAACCCCTGTACTATCTCCCTGGCCTCCAGCCTATAATTTAGTACTAACTGCCAACACTCTTCATGACCCTGTCTCCCCATAGACAGTAAACTCAAAAAATATGAAGAAGAAAAAAGTCTGCCATTATTAGTGCTGTGAGTACATAAATAAACTATGTCAGAGACTGGACTGAACTCAAACACGACCCCTAATTAAAACAAATTTTCTTTTCATGCTTCTTGTCTCTAAACAGTTTAGTTCTATAAAGAAAAGGACTTCGAGGCTGGCCATCTAGCACAGCATTCAGGTGCTTGCCCTGCACATGGTCAACTGCTGGATCTGACCCAAGAAGACAAAGAAAAATACATCAAGACTATGCAGATCTCTGTATTTTATATAAACTTATCTCCACTAAATATGGGTTCATATTAGCACACTCACAGGGAAGGAATAGACACAAACACACACACACAACACCATTACCATCATACCATGAAAGCCACCAGATCATAATTCATTTTAGCCCACAGCTGTGTAGTTCCAGGTCTCCCGTGTGTGTCACCTCCCCTGAGCGTCTCTTCCAGAAGTCACTTATCCCTCCATAGTGCTCACAGGATCCTCAGCCCTCTGCATTCTTCTTTCAGCCATCCTCCAGTTTCACCAGCAGCTCAGAGAATTGACTTCTCAGTCCTCTTTTACCTTGATTTTCCCCCTTCATTTATGACAAGATTTTCAACCAGAGCTATTTGGAATTTCTAACTTGATAGTTCCCAATAAATTATTTTCCATACTGCCCAGTGTTTTATGTCTCTATTAAGAGCATCGCAAAAACCCTTCATCACCAAGTTTGAAAAATTAGGGGAATACTTTTATTCTTTTCTTATAAATATTGCCTAGCAATTTGATATGTTTATTCCAAACCCATTTCAAATATGCCTTCGAGTACAAATGTATCCTTTTCCTCTGGAGTAGCTAGCAATTGAAGAGTAAATTCAAATGGCACCCAATCCTCATTGAGTGTTTTTGCAATATGCATATGTAATTGCATTTGGCAGTCAGTTAATTCTGGAAGTCAATAATGTGTTTTGTAGTATACAAGAAACCAGTGATTTAAATGTTTAATATTAATTTAAAAAGCTTTCAAAATGTTTCCAAAAAGCTGGGTCAAAAACAGCACACATATACTCAAAAATGTCATCACATCAACTGACAAATACAACTAAAATGCACTCAGAGAAGTAGAAAATATGTTGAAAAATACATACTACCCTGATTCTGCCTCCTCTAGCAAAATTCTATTTATGCACATAATTACTTAATGGGAAATTAGTTTATCTTCAATCTTAAAAAATATTAGGTAAAAATCTGGGGGACATTATTTAAATAAGAATCAAATTATTCAAATTGTTGGACCTGGTTAGAGTAAAAGTAGAGCAAGCAGGGTGCTTACCTTGAACACGATATCCCATATGGTCCCTCTTGGCCCTCAAAAGTGATTCCTAAGAAGAGAACTTAAGCACCACTAGGTGTGGCCTAAATCTCCACATTCCCAAAAATTATTCACATTATGGAACACTGACAATTTCTCCCCTAATTATTTGGTACTATTTCCTATCCTTTCCCACAATCACATTTTAACTGAAATGTTCATACTACAAAACCATGAACATTATGGTGTTCCTAAGATTGACTCTTATAGAGATAAGAATTGGGACTAAAGCGATAGCACAGCAGGTAGGGCATTTGCCTTGCATGCAGCCAAGCTGGGTTTGATCCCAAGCATCCCATATAGTCCCCCAAGTACCGCCAGGAGTAATTCCTGAGTGCAGAGTAACCCCTGTGCATTGCCGGATGTGACCCCCGAAAAAAGAATAATATGCAAAATGATCCCATTTCAATTAATATTTAATTTACGCAATATTTAATATTTAATATTTAATTTGTTCAAGCTCAATAGTGCAGTCTCCCTGGAATTCTTGGTAACAACTTGCATATTATGTATTTCATGGAATATTAATTTTAATTAAATGCTCTGTTATTTCAACATGTATTTATAAAGCTAATTTATTCTATTTATAACAGAATAGTTGCTATAATAATAATTTTTTGCACAATTTAAAACATTTTATAAATCTAATAAATGAATTCATAAAGGTGGGAATTCTAAAGTTTTCTTAAGTATCTTAAAATCCATTGCAAACTTCTTACCTTGAGAAAAAAAACTAAATTATTCAATCACAAAATTTTAAGTTAGATTAAATTGCCCTAAAAATGCATCAGAGCTATGTTAAATATGTATATTATAAAAATATTATAATTTACCTTATAGCTAAACTTTTAAAAATCAACATAAAATTACCTTTTTACTATGTCTCTGTGTTTGGAACACAAATCTATCCCAGGTTAAACATATCCACCCTTAATGCTCAGAGATTTTGAAATATTCCAAAAATGAATAAGGGTGTTTTAAAATTTAATTAACAATACTGTGGAAAATGCAGAGAATGGATGATTTGATTTGTCAGATAAAAATCATATATTCAATCACTGTTAGAATTAATAAAAAGGTTTCAACTTAATCATATTAAAATAATTTTTAATCACAAATTTAAAAAAAAGTCAGAGATACCATACTTTTAAAATTTATGCAGTTTTAAATCTTAGCTGTTCCCTGGGAACACGTTTGTACTTAATCGGAATGCATCACTTTGGCTTCAAAAAATTAATGGTATTTTATGCAAATTTCAAAAATCACCAAAAAAACCTCAAACTCCCTTTGATTTGACCTTGGTATAACTGACAGAAAAAAAAAGAACTCATTGTAAGGCTAATGTGAATAGAACAGTAAAGGATGTACAAAGAAAACATAGGCAAAATGTTCTATGGATTCAGAGTTGTTACAACTGAACATCAAAAAAGGAAAAACTTAACATCCTTCTGTTCCTAAGCTGTAGAATATTTTCTAGAACATCGTCCAAAAGAAAAAAAAAATCATTAGGACAGGGATGATTCGAAATCTAAGAGCATTCTAAGTTTAAAATTGAGACAAAAATATAACAAACATAATGAGACAACCATCACTTCTGCATGCAAGTTCTTATGTACATGTTGCGTGTTCGAACTGGAGAAATACACCGAACAGCAATGATCTTTCATTATTTCATTTTTAAAGGGATTTCTCAAGCCTATCAGAAATAGCTTCCTCTCTAAAATGCAAAAACTATTCATTCTATCCATGGAGAGACGGTACAGGGTTAAGGCCCATGTCTTGCGTGTGGTTGACCCCCATTTGATGCTCATCCTCAAGATCTTGGAAGACAAAGTCTTCCAAGCAGTGTCAGGTGTCATGCTGGAGACCTAGACATCAGTAGGCATGGACCAGGAGACCTTTAAGCACTGTCAGTCTGGTCCAGATAATCCCTCCCACCACAGATCCCAAACAGCACCCATCCTCAGTCCTTGGCATTAAGCTGCTCTTCGGTTGGCTGAGAATCATCTGAAAAGACCCAAACCGCCACCCACTCCCAACAAAGTACTTATTACATTAATTGCCTTCTAAACTATTCTTTTAAAATAATAGCGACAATCACAAATCACTAATCACGAAATCCCACTAATCGTTGATTTCTCGAGAGGGCTCAGTAACCTCTCCATTCGTCCTTTCCCTGAAATTTTAGAAGTCTCTCTTGACTCGGCCCTCCCAATGATGTTGCACTGGAGGCTCTTTCAGGGTCAGGGGAATGAGATCCAGCTTGTTACTGGATTTAGCATATGAATATACCATGGGAAGCTTGCAAGGCTGTCCCATGTGGGCAGGAAACTCTCAGAAGCTTGCCAGTTTCTCCCAGAGGTAGAAGTAGGCTACAAGGTGCTTCTGGAAGCTTGCTTTTAAGTCTCTGGATGTTGGCCGTTGCTGGGATTACACACACCTGGCTTCCTCTGCCGGTACCTTCATGCATTGAGGCCTGTTCGAATGTGTGGAGAGGGGCCTCGAGCATGACTGTGGCTAGGTTCCTGTCGTCTTCAGCTGCCAGGAGCTCTGTTCAGGGCAGGGAAGGAAGCTGGAGCCCATCCCCTCCAAGAGGCCCCCTGGGAAGACAGCCAGGCGTGCGGGCAAGACTCTCTGTGACAATAGCATTAGTAATATCAATGGGAATAAATAGTCCTACTTCCTGAAAATTTTAGAACTAAAAAAAAAAAGGTGTAGTTAATGAAATCAAACATGAGCATGGAACATAATTTCTTTTACAATTGGCACAGAAAGACTCAGGAGATAGCACAGGAAATTGAATTTGATCCCAAGCATGTCATTGAACCACAGCATCAATGGATGGGGCCCAGAAGTCCTCTGGGGGTACTCAAACAGGATCCAAGCAGCCACCACTGGGGTGACCCTGAAAGTCCCTGGTACTCAATGGTTGAGCAACACTTTATCACTGGGCTCTCACATTGGATTATTCATTTGGTTGGACATTTGACAACTATTCCTGGGAATGCTGTCGGAACCCTCTGAGCACTCTCCCTGAACACACACACACACACACACACACACACACACACCTAAATTCAAATTTAGTAATATTCAGCAAGAATGGCTCTCAAAATACCAACAATAGCACCATATCTTTATATTTACTTTGCACTTTAAACTTATTATTTAAATATATTTCTAAATTTCATTATTAAGAATCCATTATATAAATTTATAAATTCATTTATATATCCATTATATTAATTTATACATTTATCCATTATATAAATTTTTATAAATCCAGTTTATAAAAATTAGTAAGTGCATCTTATAAAAATATTTAAATGAATTTTTGAAATCTGTAAGATAAAATGAACTACTTTGTCTACCTTTAAATCAACCCAGGTCAAAGTTGCCTGCTCTTCTTTTTTTTTTGCTTTTTGGGTCACACCCAGCGATGCTCAGGGGTTACTCCTGGCTTTGCACTCAGGAACTATTCCTGGCAGTGCTTGGGGGACCATATGGGATGCCGGGGATCGAACCCGGGTCGGCCACGTGCAAGGCAAACGCCCTACCCGCTGTGCTATCGCTCCAGCCCCAGCCTGCTCTTTTTAAGGAAAATTCTAAGCAATGTAGCCACATATATATTCTGGGTAATTTTCTTCCACAAATTTTCAAGTACTGTAATAGAATGGTCTCAGCACTTGAAAATAATAGGCAAAAATTGAAACAAATTATTTTAGAGGCTACTATTAATTTTCTTGGGTCACAATTTTAAAATTAAGATGGAATAAGAGGTAATGTACCAAAGGTCATTTATTAGGCCCTTGGAGTATTTATTTTGTTGAAAGTGTTTATCAAATCCATATATATTATAATTCATATATAATTTTTCTAATTGAAAAGAGCTAAAAGTTATGTAATAACAAAGAAAAAGGAGATTTTATAGGGTTATTTAATGTTTGGAAGATAGAAAATTTCAAGACATAGGAGTAAGTTCTCTAAATCACCCTGATATTTTATATCTTCACATCACAATATTTAAGACATGGAAGTAAGTAAAAGTGCAAAACTAAAACCAATAGTAGTCTCTATCTTTGAAACATTAGTTTTGATATGTGAGTATATGAATCTATGTTGTGCATTACAAAACATTTGAATCAAATGTAAACATAAATTTAAGAGAAGACAGTTTGAAAATGTATAAGCTTTTATTAAAAAATCAATTCTACTGGAAAAGAAATATTAATATCAGAACAAATACAGTAAATTAAATACAACACACATATGCAGAGACCTGAATATCACCTCAAAATGGAGTCACCCATCATTATGATTGATCCACTTGGGTATAGTTTTAGAGAAAGTGGTTAGTGGAAGATCTCAGCTTCAAGCCAACAGTAACTTGAACCCTGCATCATGTTTATGAACACCTGCAACGTATATCACATCCACTTTCACTGGGAACATTCTGCTAAATCTGTAAAATCATTATAGCATAGCTCCATTCTCTGTCACACTGCAACTACACCTTTGATCTGGGCCCATGGGGAGCATTTATTCATGTGAGTAGCAGCAACAGCTGTAAATATAATGATCATACTATCAGAGTATAGAATTTCCTTTTATTTTCCAGGCAAAACCATGGCTTATCTGCATTACATTTCCCTTTTATTGAAAACTTCTACATTTCTGAAATTTTAAGATAGATGCTTAAAAATGAGTCACTAGGATAATAAAACATTTCTCTTATTTCCTATGCTGAAAGGAATCGTTACTCAACCTTCACATGTTTGAACATTTTTTCTCTGCCCTATCAAATGTAGTTCATAATTGTGTAGATTTCATGATGAGTAAATCATGAAGTAGAGGTCCACTTGTTAGAACTAAAAGATAAATAGCCAAGATGGTAAAATAGAAAATTAATGAGAGTAAAATGAAAATGCATGAACTGGTATAAGGAAATAACCTAGTAGACTTGTGTCTTGTTATTGTATACTGTACTTTCTAAAATAAATTATTTTTATACCCTGCTATTTCTCCCAGTTCTCCTCTACTTCCAAAGTCAAATCTGACTACTTTTGTCCTTCGTATTATTTCTGCCACCGCTTCTGTCCATGCTTCCTCCAACACAGATTACAAGTGACATCACACAATTCAATTGTTCTTTCCTTCCTCCAGTCCACATGTCATATTATGAAGTGCCTACTCCCCTCTGTCATGACTTTTTCACGATTAATATAACCATCATAGTTTCCATTTTATGTGTAGAACAGTATTGGCATTTATGAATTAACTGTATCTAATTACCCCCACCTCACTATCAGCAAAGTGCCTAAGACCCTTCTCAATGCCCCAGTGTTACATATAGTTCACCAGTTCATATTCCTCCTTAACCGGGTACTTTCAGCTTTGTAATCTAGTACCCAGGGTTTGTTATCAGTGATATATCTTATTCCTTTGATTTGCTTCTGTGTGTACCCCTAATGAGTGAGATTATCTAGTACATGCTCTTCTCTATCTGACTTACATAGCTCAACACAATGCATTCCAATTCCATCATTTACTGCAAACTGCACGAGTTTTTTATCTTGTGACTGCATAGTTTTGCATTGTGAGTATATACCATAACATCTTTATTTATTTAATTAGGTTATCCATTTTTTTAATGAGTCTATCAAATTACATTGACACTTGAGAGAATGTTACGGCAAAGATACTGGATCTCCTCACTAATTTTGGATGACTGATCTACTGGTTTCTTCACTGCTTTATAGATAGTGAGTTTAATTATTTGCATTGTGTGGATCACTTTTTCAAAACCATTCACTGGATGGCTTTCACTAAATTCATTGTAATCTATAACCCCACAAGCCATTGTGGAGAGCCTCCATGGGACTGTGTTTCGTGAACACCTGTTTCTTGGTTGCACCGTGCTTCGTGAACAACACCTGATGGGGAATCAGGATGTCTTGTCACGCCCACAGTTGTGGCTAGTTTATCAGCTGCAGACACTTGGGGGCAAACAAGCAGGGAGAAGTATATAAGGGGGGAAGCTGCCTAGCTAGGGGTTTCCCCTCGTTCGTCCCTCTCTCCTCTCTCCCCGTTTCCCCTCTTTCTCAATTCATGGAAAGTCCCTGAATAAATCATGGCAAGAAGGATCTCCGAGTTGCGTGTTTCTTCCCTGGTTGAAGCGGCGCGCGACAAACCATCAATTTCATATCTTATATGCAGCATGAGAATGAAAACACTGTTTTCACAAGGCATGTGATAACATAAGAATGTCTTAATTTCAACAAAAGTTACTGTCCCATTGTTCATCAATTTGCTCAAGCAGGCACCAGTAATCTCTCCATTGTGAGCCTTGTTGTTACTGTTTTTGGCATATCAAGTACGCCACAGGTAGCTTACCAAATGATTATTTAAGAAATAGAGTATAAGAATAGAGTAAACAATATCAAAGCAAGTGAAAAATCCTCAGTGAGAGAGAGAGACTGGCATTATTGTCATCATTGCTCAACTGTCAAGGCACAAAGGGTGTAGTCTCAATTTTGTTTGTTTTTTTTAACTAGTGTTTTTAACTTTTCTCGATATGGTACATAAAGCAACATGCTAACATAATGAGTTCCATCAGATTGATATAAGCCCATCCTACTGATAACACCCAGGAAGTCTTAAAGTTAGGAATGTCACTCTATTCTATGACACAATGACACAAATACCACCAAGTCCTCAATCCCATGCCTTTTTCCTGTGAGTGAAACCCTATTCTGAGTTCTTGAATCCTTTGAGTTGTTTTAGGCTCTCATCAAAAAATCTCTATATTCAACAGGAACAAGAGAAATCTTTTGATTGCTGTCCTATATTCTCTGGGTTTCCCTCATTATCCAAAAGTAAGAGTGTTCCTATGAAACCATTCACAATTCAAAAGAGCAAAATCTGAAGCAATTCCCTACCATTAATGTTAGAGAAATGTTAATATTGCCAGATCTCCCAAATAAGCTACCGATTAAACCAATTAAACCTGAATCCAAAGATGATACCCAATGTAGTCCAATCAGGAAAGCCAGGATACCTGCCAGTCTGTATAAAATGGAGTCATTATAAAGCACAGTCTGTAGTAAGTCACTCCCAGGGGAAGGACTTGGTAAATCGCAAGGCCCAGCTAGCTCACTGCTTCTATAACAGCTGTTGAATGCCCCATTTGGTTTCCATCCTTTGTTTTAAAATGGAACATTCTGCTCAGATTTCTTTCAGGTTGCAAAAACGGGAACTAATATAGATCTTTCATAAAAGTAATGTAGTTTGATGCCAACTTTCAACTATCTTCTAAAATACGTATAGCCTGAGTAGTAGACAAGTTCATTTCTACACTGCTCATAGTTGCTCTTCCTTGCAAGGTTTGGTTTTTCCTGAGGTCATGCCTTATGGCCATCAGTCCTACAGCACAGTCTGTACTGGTCTTAACTTAAATCCTTGGACTAAATCTGTTGGTTCCTTTAGACAGCAATTTGAAGTCTGCCATTTTCTAAGCTCTTTTTCTCATTTCCTGTGGAATCAACGTTTTTGAAAACATAACTCTCTATTCCAGCAACAATTCTCATTAAAATTATGAAGTGTTATTTTAGATATTGAGTATTGTTTTCAGAGAAAATAGGTAAATGAATTTTATTTTCATAATCATTCTTACAATTTTAAGATCTTAAATCTGGCATTATTATATTTTTGGAAAGGTTATATTCTACTAGCTTTTGTGTAAAATATTGATAATTTAGAAGCTCTACAAGACATTTTGGCTTTGCATCAATGATCTTTTTTGGCCAGAGTAAACATCTAACACTAATAAATAGTCTGAAAACAGGTGAAAGTATCAGTGCCAATACCACATAGTACAGGGGCATAAGATTTCTATTCTCTCCCACTAAAGACAGTGGCTCCTACTGCAGTCTTATAAGTTACTAATCTTTGTTGAGGGAGAGCATATCAAACATGCTTTTCATATTTTGTGGAAACACATCCAGGACTGATTTTTATTATATATCTTTGGACATTATAATTGGTCAGGTGTTCTTTATGGCAAAAAGTATTATTAATAGTCTACAAATTTTTCAACTTTTATATTAAAAATAAATCTTCAAAAATAAATATAAAGTAATAGTGTCAATATAATCTTCAAAAAGGTAGTCAATATGTAATCGATTTCTACAAGTGTCACAAAATACTTTCACATAGATTTAAATGTTAAATATAAAAGGCAACAATAAGTTTCTAAGGCCCTATTATTAGAGAAATAAAATTGAAATAGCCATACACTCATTTCAGAAGAATATTAAAGTTAGAAAAAATAAAATATGAATGATAATTTGTTTTCTTCAGTTATGTGACTATAATGTTAAAACATAAATATAGTTAGAGGAAATTCTTTTTCTTATTTTCTTCATCAGTCGGTAATATGTTTAATGTTTACATTTTTACCAATGTAATTATTCTTTAACATCTGGAGTGATATTTTTAAATAAAAAAACATTTCTACCCATTATAAATTTTCTGTGGTACTCTATTAAAGAAATAAAATATTCTCATTAACTTCTTGAAACTATTGAACTTCATTTGGCCAAGGGTCAAATTGTTAGTAAAATTATTAGTAAAAATATTCATCTTCTAAGCAGTAGGGAGTTTCATTTCATAAAACCTGCATAACTGTTTCATAACTACATAACTGTTTCATTTCATAAAACATGCACAACTGTTATGAGAAAGTATCCTGAAAACCAAAGTGAAATCTTCCAGAAAATTTTATTTATAATAAAACAAAAGTCTTCCTTACTAGAAACTCATTATATACTTTAGGAATTTTATAAGGAAAATCAAAGATAAATTTTATTTTTGATTATGGCTCTTCTAAGGTGTTTCCTTCATGATTACTAATAAAGCAGCAACAAATCAAAAAAAAAAGGGAAAAGTAGAAAAATATCTTCAACAAAGAGATACACAGTAAAATCTTCATTATTTGGCAAAACTCTGGTTAAATTGATCATTTTATCCAATCAATGAGAGGTGAATATAGATACTAAAGAATCTGAAAAGCTGAGCCTTCTTATGATAAAACAGTTGATTTGGGACCAACTATCCCTCCGCCCCCAAAGTCTATTCTTCCCGCAAATCTGCAAATCTAGTTCTTTGTTCGTGTAATTATCTTTATTTTTAAGTTGCTTTTAGGAGGTTTTAGTATGTCTTCTCTAATCTATTTAAACACTAATGCAGTGAGAGGTCCTGGGAATTATTTTTTTCCATATATTAAGCAATATATTTTACATTCAGCAAACAACTTTATCAAATGTCTTTTAATTTCATAGACAATATAATACATAATGTGTAAGAAGTGCACAATAGTTATGCAGTACAGTTTCAAAATGTATGTCATTTGGAATACAGAAGTTAGATAAATAAAATGAGGGTGTCATGACATAGGAAGTGAAGTGATTTTGTTCCAATTGTCCAGCTTAGTCACAGAAAATGTTAAAAAACATTTCAATTTGTTTGAAATCTGTTTAGCAGGAGGACATTGATGAAATCAGAATGACCATATAAAAATGAGGATATGGTTCTTCAGTATCATAAAAATTGGCACAAAAAGAGAAAATCTTTTGTGAGCCACAAAATTATGTGCAGCTGATATCTTCACTGTTGCAAAAATACTCTTACACATAATCTGGGAAACTCAAAATATGACAAAAGCTATTCATAAAAAACAAATCAATGTGACACAAAATAAGCAGTATTCTGAAAAGGATGACCTCAGCTCCCTGATGCTATCACCAAAGAAAAATTTGAAAACCATATTTAGATAACAGTACTTACTTACCAGAGAGGATATCAGGTTTTTCCTCTATAATACTAGCATCCATTTTATGCATCTTACCTCTTCTCATTTAACTTATCCAAAAATTGATGTAACAGAATCACACAGAGTTTTAAGGAACTACTCTTACTTATGCCACAACCTCTCACCAACTCTACAGAAAATAGACCCCAGGCACATAGCTAACTTTCTAAACCATCTAGGTAATTCTGATGCTATTTAAATTTAGTAACCTCAAGAATTTGCAAACAAGTAATTCAGATTCTATACTTGTGTTTTTTGGTACTTACCAAAAAGTGTATGTGGGACCCAAGGGAAGTAACAGGTATGAGAAACATGCTTTGTTTCTATTTTGTGTGTATGTGTTTGTGTGTGTTTAAAAAAAACAAGCAAAACTCATGATTTTTTTTGTTATTGTTAATTGTTTTTAGTAACACTTCAATATATAATGTTCCTTGAAAATTGACTTTCAAGCACATTGGTGCTTCAAAAATAGAAAACGTTTGGTCAACGTAAAAGAATGTTTTTTATGGCCATTTAGATCCTACTCGGTAATAAAAACTACAAATTCATTTTCACCACACATATTTGAAAAAGAACAGTAAGACGTAACTTAATTTAGTCAGACAAAACAGGAAATGTGGATGTTATGTGAGTAGCAAAAAGGATATGGGCCTCACACTAGTTCAGAATCTCCATGTAAAAGCACATTTATAACACATAATTATCTTTACAGCACTGTTTCTACCATGTATGATATTACCAGAAAATTCACTAAAATCCTGAGTCAGAAATTTAAGCCACGTATATACACCTGATAGTAGTATTTGCTTTTTCGGTTTGGTTATTTTTTTGATGCGGTAAGGGACTAGTTAAAAGAATTCCGTTCTAAGGGTTTTGGGATTGTGCTATTCATTCTAGAGAAATTGAATTGACGTGCATATGTGTAACAGTGGTTTCCAAGTTTGAGTAATGAAAAAGTATGTCTAATAAAGGAAGAAAAATACACATTATAATTTTATATAAATTAAATTGATAAAAATGCAAATGCAATCTTATCTGCTAAATAATACTGCCAGAATGTCAAAGTTTACATTGAAGAATATCTTTGTTTGTGTGTATATATATATATATATATATATATATTTCCTGACGTTCTATTTTCTCTCAATGGAACAAACATCTCAGGATGCAGCAATTATGTGTACCTAGGTCTAGAACTCAACATGATGAACGACCTGGCACCTGAGCTGCACAGGAGGAAGAGAGTAGCATGGAACACCTTCAAGAGCATCAAAGATGTTGTTAAGAGGACAAAGAACCTCCAGCTCTGGGCACGTCTTTTCCACTCCACCATTCTTCCTGCACTAACAGAGACCTGGGCCCTATGAAAACAGGATAAGAATGCTATTAGGTTTTCGCAAAGAGGAATCCACAGAGTTATGCTTGGAGTATCACGTTTCACTCAAGTGAGAGAAGGAATTCGGAGTTCCGACCTCCATCGACGGTCAAGAATCAGGGACCCTGTCTCATTTGCAAAGGTGTGGAAAATGAGATGGGCTGGACAAGTAATGCAATTTGAAGATGACCGCTGGACTAGAGCTGTTTTTATTGACTGGATTCCATGGGACGTCAAAAGAATGCCTGGCCACCCACCAACGAGATGGTCAGACTTCTTTGTCAAAATGCTTAACAAACAGTTTGAGACCCTTCGTGTTCCTGGAGCCAGTTTGCCATTGGGTTACACTAGCACTTGACAGGGACAAATGGAGACATTACTGGCACCCGCCTGAGCAAATCAATGAGCAACAGGATAACAAGTGACACAAGTGATATATATAAGAACATGTTTTTAGAATGTTAGAGTAAATGTTTCTGGAATTTTTGTTTTAATGTAAATCATAAAATAATAACCAAAAATAATAACCAAGTAATAACAATCAAGAATAATAACTGACCAAAAGTAATTACCAACTAAATAAGAATAATTAACATAAAATAAATAGAAACCAAAAAATGTTAAAAGCAAGGGGAATTTAAAAATTATTATGAAACTGCTGGTATAGCATCCATCTTTTAATTATATTGATACAGCTCAATGCAAAGGTTATACCTTGTCCATATTATTCATGGACTTCTTAAAGAGCAGGTGGGGGGTGGAGAAGATTACCTTTCTTCTATTTAAATAGTTGTTCTTTGTTTAATACTAAAAACACACCCACAAGAAGTTGGGTTTACAAATAACCTGATGTTACTGCCATCTGTCTTAGGTTGGTTCTGTGGAAATTGGCATGCAGACATTTTACTAAGAAAAAGTCTCAGAGTGATACCTACACCTTAAGAAAAGCAAGAGTGGTAGAGGAAGAAACTGAGTAGCATAGCAGTTTGATCAGAGATCTCTAACAATTCTGAAGTATAATGGTCCTTAGTAGTTCGAGGGAAGGCAAGGGGGCTTAGCTTTTTCCCACATCAGCCAGGTACAGGTCACTGACAGTCTCTTGGTCTCCTCTTCCATTCCTTGTAAGGAGTTTAACTTGAAGTGAGTTAGTTCCGTGTAGTTGAAGGAAGCTTTAGAGAAAAGACATTTGTAGAAACCACTACCAATGAGTACATTAATCATAATCAGTAGAAATCAAGTATATCTAATAAAACTGAATTAAAACATGAGCCTGGGCAAAGCATAATCAAATCCCCTATGTTTCTTCCCTTTTGTGAAAGAACTTAAAAACCTTTGGGCCAAAAGAAAAGACCGGTGGAGCTTTTTAATTCAGGCTTTGGTGATGAAGTCGTGAGAGAAGCTATGAGAGGTATCTCTTTAAAAGGATTTGTGCTGCAAAGCAAGCCAGCAATTTCTGTCTTTTTTGCCACTGTTACTCCTACTTCATGCTGCTAGTCTACCTCAAAATGCTGCCGCTTACAGAAGAAACCAGACCCACATGTTCATACACATACACACCAAAAAATATTCTTCAATGTAAACTTTGATCTTCTGGCTCTCTCATGCATCTCACACACAGATGATTCCATCTGTCCAGAGAGATAGCAGCCGCCTGAATGTAGAGAACGCGTTTCCCCTCCCAAACAGGTGTTAAACATTTCCAGATGTCTACTTCTTAAACACTTAGTTACAGTAATGAAATGTTTTCTATGGCAAGCTCATCTGTCACCGTGGCATATAAGCTGAGTCTTACTTTGAGGAAGCAGAAGCCAGCTGACCAACACTCTCTCTAGGCCAAACTACTTTGTACAAACTAATCCTCCCTCCTGAACCTGGGAGGAAATTTTCTTTTCTCCTTTCATTACTCTTATTTTTTATTTGGCTCTTGGATCTCTCAGAACTACTTGTTTCTTATATTGTATTACAGCAAGCTTAGGGAATTTGGGAAGAAATTCTTAAAGAATGGAGAAAGGTGTCAGCAGAAAAAAATAACTATGATATTAATATTTCAGTCAGTTTGAAGTAAATAAACAAATCTTCAACTCAGTAGTTCACACTTTCTGAACTTCCTTTATGCATGGCTGGATTTTGGATGGTCTTGCACAGAGAGGTGATCAAGATCTTCATTTCCAAGAAATATTAGGCCTTTTAAAAATCTTTTTTTTTTCTTTTGCTTTTTGGGTCACACCTGATGATGCACAGGGGTTGCTCCTGGCTCTGCACTCAGGAATCACTCCTGGCGGTGCTCAGGGGACCATATGGGATGCTGGGAATCGAACCCGGGTCAGCCGCGTGCAAGGCAAACGCCCTACCCGCTGTGCTATTGCTCCAGCCCCTCTTTTTACTTTTTAATTTTATTTTTATAAAATTGTTCTCATTGTGAAGCTGGAGCGATAGCACTGCAGGTAGAACATTTGCCTTGCATGTGGCCGACCCGGGTTTGATTCCCAGCATCCCATATGGTCCTCTGAGCACCGCCAGGAGTAATTCCTGAGTGCATGAACCAGGAATAACCCCTGTGCATCGCTAAGTGTGACCCAAAAAGCAAAAAAAAAAAAGAAATGGTTCTCATTGATTTATTACATTCAATACACTAACCACAATCACAACATCACCCAAATCTGCCCCAATAGCAGGCCCTAAATGATTTATGTTGTATTGTTTGTTATGATTAATTCACTAGAAATGATCAAGACAGATTTCTTTAAAAGAAAGTGTAGAAATTGTTGTATCTCAATCTGGAGCCATTTACATTTTTGAATAAAAGATTAGTAACATGTTATTTACTGTTTAAGCCTTGTGGTTGCTTTCTACGTTACATCCCATCTTATGTAGTGTGGTACTCCTGGTATATCAGTGATATAGAGTATGAGATGTTGTTCAGCCACAAAAGCGATTGTGTGGTCCAGGAATTCAAAATTTTATTGGGATGATACAGCTGGGGTTAAATTATTAACTGAACAGTGACTATGGACTCCAGAAACTTCTCTGCAATTCACTGATTTCTTTTGAGATTTATTTATGAGTCTGGATCATGGCCGGTTAATGAGCTTATCTGGCACACACCAGGGGCAGTTCATGGGTGTGACTGCCAGGCTCCTGGGAGAACAGGAGAATGGGAGGAAGTTACCCATCCCTGACTCTATAGAAGCCTGGAGACTTTTGTCACAAAACCCTCCTACCTGAGTTTTTTAACAGATTTAGTCATGAATGGGGCTCAACTTCTCCTGTGGGGTCCAGCTGTGAGCATGACAGAGATTGGGTTCTAGAAGTTTTCCGCTGCCAGGGCTCTTCCGGAGTGGGTGGGTGGAGGGACACACTCACCCAACTGTGGATGCCCTGGATCCAAAATTCAGCCTGGTATGGGGTCTGGAGGAATCTCTACAGCTAGCTGATCTATTTTGAGCTGTCTTTGGCCTTTTGTAGGCTGTGACTTTCTCTTGTGTTCGTTGACTATCACACTGGACAGCCAAAAGAAATCATAGTGGTTTGCCAGACAACACCATTTTTCACTGCCTATTAATATAAGCAACTTTCTTGGTCTGTAGGGCCTGTAGCTCCAAAAAACATATTCTGCTGGTTGAATAGTATTCTTAATGTGTCCAACAGCAAAGAAATCCATCCTTTTTCATAAACTAAGGTTGCTGTACCTACAGAGCCTCACCTGGACTTTGGAAAGCAGACATGGGCCACTATGAAAGTAGCGATACCATTCATACTTTCATGCCTCTTTTCTGGTTGCATTTCCTATCCTTCTGAGAATTCACTATTGTATTGTTTATCTCAGACCTTGCTTCATCTTCAGCAAGATATCCCATTTCTGCCAGTCAAGCCACTAACGGATGGTAAAGTATGAGATAGATTCGTAGTTCTGTTTTGCTGTTCACTTTGCTGCAAATAGAGCCCTTGGTATATATATTACGTCAGATCTTCTGATAGTAGATCAAAGAATCTACAAGTGCTTCAATTCCAGCATTGTGTGACAACCTCTATACAAAGGAAAACCAGACTAAGCTTCATAATAGGCACCAATCCTCGTTAAAATGCTTATGGCTTCCCCTAGACACAAGAATGCAATACGGTCTATGTGCCTCAAGGGTTGATTAATCTTAGTTGTTTCTGCTGCTGGTAGTTGAGCATTAGTCAGAGGCAATAGCTAGATTGGATAGGATGAATGGTAATCCTGGCTATGAGTTCCATTCACATGTATCTCCACTTCTCAGACTATTCTCCATATGTCTAACCAACACACCAATACAGCGGTAGTCGATGAGAGGTTAACTAAATTCCACTGGCCAAATCAGTCTTCATTCTATTTACACATTTAAGTTTCTTCAACAGAGAATTTTTGCAGGGGGTTTAAATATGATACCAGCACAATTTATAGGAAAAGAATTTCTTACTGCACGTGCAACTCTATATTAATTTTTATTTTTCCCCAGATCTTCTCTGGACAGATTTCTCTCTCAACTCTCTCTCTCTCCTCTCTCTCTTCTCTCCTCCTCTCTCTTTCCCCTTTCTCTCCTCCTCTCTGTCCTCTTATTTCTTTGTCTCTGTCTCTCTCTATCTCTGTCTCTGTCTGTCTGTCTCTGTATCTGTCTCTCTCTCTCTCTCTCTCTCTCCACCTGACAGTGCTCATACTTAATATTGGCTCCATACTCAGATCACTACTTGAAGAAGGACTTCCATTTTGTATTGGATTCCTGCTGGGCTGAACTTATGACTCGGTAGAACCACTAGAAACTTGCTCAAGGTGGACCTATTTAACCACATAAGGTTGAAAGCTGATGTTCCTTGGTTGGATCCCTAAGGAGTTCTGAACACCTAGTTCTTTCTAAATGACATCATGGCTATTGGCTTGGATCTGATGCAGACAACTTCTATGCTTAAGGCTCAAATCAAAGCTTATAGCCTTACATATAACAAACATACTGATTAGAAGAGTACTTTCACTACAGAATATAATGGCCCTAGAATCTTAAAAATATGTACCATGTTGGGTTTTTGTCTTTGCTATGGGCAGGAGCTTTGTCCTGGCATTCCCTGGGCCATGAATCCCCCTAAAGACGTCATCAGTATAATGAGCCTGTAAAGCTTCATAGAGCTTGTCGCTGTCCTGTGAAATGTATCTGTCTAATACAGCACATGTATTTCATATATATTTTGTCTTGTTATCATGGTTTTTCAATATATTGGACAGATATGATACTAAACCAGTGCATTAACTAGACTTCTGGCATGATGGTTAGTAATGACGTAGCAATATGGTCTGAAGTAACACAGAAAATATGTTATCCCTCAGAAGAAAAAGTAATTTCTGCTTCTGTTTTCTGCAATAAATGGAAAAGAAGGGCTTTAGAGCATCAATGGTTTACAGCCCACCATATTCAGAATGTGTTCATCTGCAAGAATCCATACATTTTGCAATGGGGGCTGCTATTTATTAAGTTTGTGAGTTATCTCTCATTAGTCATGATCCAATATATTTTTCCACACAGAGCAGACTGACTAATGTTAGGGAGAGAATTCAACCTGAATTCAGTAAGCATGATACTCACCTTGACTCTTTACTCCCAATCTGTGGAAATAGTTATCTCTGCTATTTACTTGGCCATTCCCTCTCCAGTTGTTCTCGCTCCAAAGTTCAGATACCTACCGTGTTGAACATGTAGTAAGTTCATTCCAACTATTTTGTGGACAAATAATTAAAGGATAGGTTTAGACCCCACAGTGAACATCAGCTATGCTGGGATTCCACTTTTTACCCAGTTACTAGATGTTCCTACTCCATCACAGATCACGTTGGCACTTCAGTTTCTTAGCTAAGATTATTATTTTAAACTTTTGTTCAATAGTCCCCTAAAAGACTGTGCTCTTCCCCTCTTCCTGGTGTGTCTTATTTGAATTCATGTGTGCAATTCACTTGCAAATGATTGGTGAACGATTAGCGCAATCATATTTGAAATTCACTCAAAAGTGATTGGAAATTATTTAGAATAAGGTGACTGGTTGTTGGGGTCTTCATAGAAATCTTATTTCTTCTTTGGTTAGCATCCCCTTTACCAAGATCCAAGAATGAGTTGACTCAACTACAGTAAGCAGGTAAGGAATCAGGATTTTTAATTGGGACAGCTACTTCAGCCCCAGCTCTCCATCCTTCATCTTGTTAGCACTATACAGCACACCTGCTGGTTTCCCTACACTCTTGCTTCCAGAAATACCAATTTCTGCTGCCCCATTGTTACCTCTGATTGCTCTACATACCATAGGTTAATAGCTAAGCAGTGCTATCTCACCTTCCTTATGTTGTTATTCTGTCATCAGCATGGCTGGAATGGAGCCCACCTTGGTGACAGTATATCCTGTTATCAGTCCTGACCCAGAAAAGACATTACTGAACCTCTCCGTGATGGGACTGTCACTCTGAGGCAAGTTTCTTTGGTTACCAGTTTATTCAAGAAATCCTAATTTTATTGAGATGGTTACTTTAATGCACGGTAATGCAACCTGAAGAAAAGAAAATACTAACAACACAAGGCATTGAACCCTGGTGCCTTCCAATACTATTTAAAATCCATGCAAAATTCCCTGTCCTGATCCAGCTATGGAGCATTATAAAACATTACCACCATAGATCTTTTAAGAGGTTCTCATATGTACTTAAATATTAGTAAATCCCGATGATATTTGTGTTAAGAAATAGAAAATGAGGGGCTGGAGCGATAGCACAGCGGGTAGGGCGGTTGCCTTGCACGCGGCCGACCCAGGTTCAATACCCAGCATCCCATATGATCCCCCAGCACTGCCAGGAGTAATTCCTGAGTGCAGAGCCAGGAGTAACCCCTGTGCACTGCTAAGTGTGACCCAAAAAGCAAAAAAAAAAAAAAGAAAAAGAAATATAAAATGAAATTGTATCCCTGACATGAGTGACAGAGCCAGGAGGAAGCTCTCAGTACCTCTAGGTTAGTCCTCCAAACCAAGATCGATGGATCTATGTATGTATGTATGTATGTATGTATGTATCTATCTATCTATCTATCTACCAAAATATCTATCTCTAAAAAGAACACACATAAAAAAGAATAATAGTGATACATGCATCGCAGAATATCAATGAAATTAAATTCGTGGCACATTTTTTTGGCAAAGCAATTAGGGCATCATGAAAATTAGAAACTGATGAGAGCATTTAGGTCATCCTTAAGTTGGAGGCTATTATATGATTATTGTAGGTAGCTATATTCTCTAGTATTTCTTCACATTTCAAGTGTACCCTGTGAGTATTACATGATGTGAAAAGGCCACAGATATCTGAAGTCTCAGCATTAATGCCATGACCTGAAACTAATCACCTGGCAAAAAGCTAAGCAACTTCTGTTTCAGAGTTACTTGACATCATTCCACAATTGCTTTGGTGGAAACACGGGTAGCAAAGTTATTAGAAGCACCTTTTTAAGGTATTTGCTTTGATAGTGATTTCAATTATTTTTCATTTAGAATTTCTGTAAAAATCAATAATACTGAATCTAGGTGGGTAATCTAACAAACTCTATCTTACACATAGGGTCCTTACAGATCTTCCTTAAATCAAATGAGTTTGACACGAGTGGGGAAATAGGTAATTTCAAGTTTTCTCTCTAGAAAAGATGCAAAGCTGAAAAATTTGATAAGAAGGTTTTAAAGAGATTTTTTAGTCTTCCCAAGAATCTACAACTCAATATTTTTGTATGCGCAGTTTTTAAAATAAATTTTAGAATTTCATTAACTATCAGCCAGTGTAAACCAAAGTAAGTAAAAGAATGTCACATTTCCTGGGAACTACATTCTTGAGGGAAAATGGTTCACTTATGAAAGCACAGAATCAAATTTTAAGGGAAAAAAATATTAGAGTTTATGCCACTAGAAATAAAAATTCCAATTGCAATTCAGCTTTTTATTCTATTTTCTCTTCAATTTACCTCAAAATCTGATTCTTCAAATATTTCATCTGATACAACCGTTGAATTTGCTTTTCAAGTTTTCCCATAGTAAGAATGTAGGAGAGCACTAAACCAATTTCATGGTCTCCCCACTTTAGGTTTGAAATTTCTGTGTTGGGGAGGGAGTTCATAGTAAAATTTCCCAAACTATTCTCAGTCCATATCAAAATGAAAGACCAGAAATTGAATCTCCATTTGTAATCCTCAAAAGTCTTAAATCAAGGTTGAGTTTCCTTATTTTACAATTTAACCTTAATTTAGATTCCAATTTTGGCCAGTAGTCTATTGATAATTAGTATAACTATAATAGTGTTGAACGGCAATAAATAGAAGCTATTCAGTGTTCTTCCAGCTGCAAGTATTAATACATCATAAAAGTTGGTTCTCTTAAAATAAAAATAAAAAACACTATTTTCAGGGTTTTTTTTAATATTTTGGCTGCTCTCTTTATTTTGTAGTGTGTGTGAGTGTGTGTGTGTGTGTGTGTGTGTGTGTGTGTGTGTGTGTGTGTGTGTTGGGGAAGAGTGTCTAAATATAGTGGTTTTGGGACCTTTCTAAGTAGTGTTCAGGGTTTACATGCAAGGCATGTAAGGTAGGGAAGGAAGGAAGGAAGGAAGGAAGGAAGGAAGGAAGGAAGGAAGGAAGGAAGGAAGGAAGGAAGGAAGGAAGGAAGGAAGGAAGGAAGGAAGGAAGGAAGGAGGGAGGGAGGGAGGGAGGGAAGAAAACTGCTCCTAATCATCATGAACTTCTCCCAAATTTATTGCTTATTTATAAAATAAATATGCTCCTCTTTCTTGATACTCAGTCTAGTACGCAAGTTTACTCCATCTCAAAAGACAAGTCCCTTTCTTGGTAATCCAAATTGATTTGCTAAATTTAACCCTGAAGATAGATTATCTAGGCTCAAATTCCAGATATTTCATTTATTGATTATAACATCTTAGAATATTATTTAAATGTTTCATTTTCTAGGGTAGAGAGACAGTCTAGTAAGTCACTTTCCTTGCAAGCAGCTGTTCTATACAGTTCTATACAGTTCTATCTCTGTATCCCTAATATCACATATGATCCCTTCGTGCCCAGAATTTTTCCCTGAGTATGGATCCAGGAGTAAGCCCTGAGAATTACCAGTAGTGACCCTAAAATCAAATTTTAAAAAAGTATTTTAAAATGCTGTAATTTTCATCTTTAAAACAAAACAAAACATAAAAATGGACACACATACACACATATGTTACTTAACTGTAAAAGATGTTTGAGAATTTGATGTTAATGTACGTAAAGCACTTGGAACACAGTAAGTTCAAAGACATGTTAACTGTCATTGTTCCTATTGCTATTATCATTACTAACAAAGGCTGGAGGAAGACTCTCAGAAGAGAAATGTAGGAAAGAAAATGATATCTTGGCAATTATTAGTTTTATCCTGGCAGAAATATTTCTTGTTTTCTAAAAATATTCTTGTGAAGAAGAAAACTTGGCATTTCTTAAGAAAAATATAGACAAATACAAAAATTTTCCTTAGTTGGCACGTCACTAATTTGAAGAAAGAATAACATTAGTCCATATCCTTATGTCAAATCCACTTCTATTGTCCACTAATTTACTATTGGCCAATAGGAATACTTTCTAGACTTAATTGAAACAGGGAACGGGATTTCATAATGACATATGAACTCAAACTGGTAATATATTTCCATTTCCACAAATATTTTCTGAGAATTTTACTATGTAGAGCATTTTTGCTCAATTTTATGAGGTATACCAAAATTAAGATGCATATTTTAATAAAAATACATAATATAGTAAAATGAAAAAGATAAATGCACAACTAATTGCTTCTTAGAACAAAAAGTGACCTAAATAGATTGCAAATTGCTGTGCGACTCAGAAGAGATTTTTGATACTGATTCATGCTAGATCTCAACAACTTCATAAGTGAGAAGACATTTGAAAAGAGACATTAGAGAACAAATTTGCAAAAGAGTGCTGCTCACTTTTAACAATCAGCTCCTGTGTATGAACGGGAGATATATACTTTTATAATGAGCATGGTGATAAACACATTTGTGACACAATTTGCAACAAATAAAACATTCTTTATTATAAGGTCCACATAGACAAATTTTCATTGAAAATTGTTGAAGAGTTTTGCTTAACTTGTATGCTCTTGGACAGCTTATATTTGCAATTAATAAGTGGGTCTAATTGCAAATGCCATATGTTGGAAATTTAATATCTTGCCAATGACAAAAACAATTTTGCAGAATTCATAAGAGTTTTTGAATGCTGCAAATATATTTCCTCAAATGTTTGTGCTATCCACAATGTAAAAAAATCACAGACATGGCATACTTTCAAGTTTAATGCATATTACTAAAGTTTTCTTCATTGCTTTCTTAAGTCTAGAGACAAACAACAAAATAAATTAAAATCTGGTTTCTAATGCTTGTGATTTCCACAATATAAATTCTCCCACCATGTCTGATTTCATGCTGCTACTCTAAGTAAATATAATGTTGGGAAAAGATTTATAGTTGCATACTAATTTTTACTACTTTTATACCAAAAAAAGATAATTATAAAATGTAGCAAGGGAACTAGAAAATGCTAGATTTTGAATGCAGTTTGACTGATTTACATTGTATTTGATTGTAAGTTTATATGATTTGAGAACAGCTGTGATTGCACCTGTCTCATACAATTTCTACAAATTTAACCCCTTTAGGACACCACATTACATAGCACTGCAGCTCCAGGAAGTTCCAATATGTTTACTGGACACAGTGTTTATAGAATATCTACATGGATGAATCTTTATCCCAAATTGTTAATCAGGAAAGAAAAAATTTAAAAAAATGTTAATTTGTCCAAAGTTATTAAGAAAGGAACTGAAGCTAAGACATAATCTAGATCTAATTTCCAAGGACGTTCAGTACTCCAGAAATTGACCAAATTTACTCCAAGAGTTCTTTTATTCCCTAGAACCTTAATCACTGGAGGGTCACACCAGTGATAAGCATTTCTTACTTCGTACTTCATCCAAAAATTATAGGCTACTTGAAAGGACTTCAGCCAAGAGAATGGTATAAAACATGGTGCAGTTGGTATGAACCCACACTGTGACCAAGACTGCCCAGCCATTATTGCATAAGAATGGACACATTTTAGAGGTGACAGCCCCAAATCCTTGTGTTTGATGTATCAAATAATAGTACACATTTCACTAAGAAAAGCAATAAATCTCTGCAAAGATTTGCATGAGAAAAGTTTTAACTTTTAGTAGTTTATTAGCATAGAAATGTTTTGCTACTTTCCTTGAGTAAATAGTTTTTTTGAGTGAATCCAGCATAAAAAAAAAAAAAAAAAAAAAAAAAAAACCCTGGTGCCCTGGTTTGTCTCTTAGTAGTTTTCTGGATTAATGACTGACCTAATGCTGCACTGCTGCCTACTGATGGGACAATTTTGTTATTATCTTGAGTGACATATTCTTAAGACACTGAATTGGAACACTAGAACTTAGAGAATGGGTTATAGGTACTTGTCCAGGAACAACTGCTAGTTAATGCATGCAAGTGTGTGTTTAGTGAATACTATTTGCTGTCAAGTTTGAAGCATATTCATTAAAGACTGGATACGGGGAAAGGATGTTAATGAGCCTCTTTAACATGCAAGTTTCCTAGGACTATTTCTACCTACCCAAAAGGACACAGGAATAGATTTAAATTTGTTTTCAACATAGGTCATTATTATTATTATTATTATTAGGCTGGAGGGATAGCACAGCAGGTAGGGAGTTTGCCTTGCACACAGCCGATAGGAGTTCGATTTATTCGTCCCTCTCGGAGAGCCCAGCAAGCTACCAAGAGTATCCTGTCCACACGGCAGAGCCTGGCAAGTTACCCATGGCATATTCAATATGCAAAAACAGTAACAAAAAGTCTCACAATGGAGACATTACTGGTACCCGCTGGAGCAAATCAATGAACATCGGGACAACAGTGCTACAGTGCTACAGTGCATTATTTTAAACCATTGTTGAGATACATAATTTAATTTCAGGTAAGCGTGGTTTCATGCACACATTTTTCCCACACCACACCTCTCATCCACCACCAGAGTATCGTATCCTTATCTGCAAAGATTCAAGAGCACCTTCCTTTCCTTGATGCTCTCACTCCCTACTTCATACCTGCCTCTCCTCTGCAAACTCAGTTCTTTAACAACTCCTCACTTCTGTTGCCTTTGATCCTTTTCAATATTGGTCTTTCGAATTTTTTTTAACCTTTTTATTGAATCACTGTGAGATAGACAATTGCAGAGCTGTTCATGATTGGATTTCAGACATACAGTGTTCCAACGCCCATCCCTTCACTAGTGTACATTTCCCAGCACCAGTGTCCACAGATTCCCACCCATCACCCTTCCCCCTGCCTGCCTCTATGGCAAATGCTTTTCTTCTTTCTCCCTCCTCTTGGGCATTGTGGTTTACAATGTTGATCACGATCACGAAATCCTGTTAATCATCGATTTCTCGAGCAGGCTCAGTAACCTCTCCATTCGTCCTTTCCCTGAGATCTTAGAAGTCTCTCTTGACTCGGCCCTCCCAATGATGTCGCACTGGAGGCTCTTTCAGGGTCAGGGGAATGAGATCCAGCTTGTTACTGGATTTAGCATATGAATACACCATGGGAAGCTTGCAAGGCTGTCCCATGTGGGCAGGAAACTCTCAGAAGCTTGCCAGTTTCTCCCAGAGGGAGAAGTAGGCTACAAGATAGCTTCTGGGAGCTCACTTTTAAGTCCCTGGATGTTGGCCATTGATGGGATTACACACACCTAGGTTCCTCTGCCAGTACCATCATGCGTGAGGCCTGTCCGAACGTGTGGAGAGGGGTAGCTAGGTTCCTGTGGTCTTCGGCCGCCGGGAGCTCTGCTGGGGATGGGGAGGGAAGCTGGAGCTCATCCCAGCTGGGCTCCCCATATTGTGGGAGTCTCCAGCTTCCCTCCCCATAATATTGATGCTGAAAGGTTATCAATAATATCCCTTACCAACTTTTAACCCTCTAATCTTGTCCAGCATGATTATTCCCAGCTATTATTGTCATAGCCGTCTCTTCTCTATTTTGACTACTAGAAGAAGAATGGGAGTTTGACAGTGAGGAAATCAGTTGAATGAGATCCCTGAGGTGTGTGAAGGTAAATGAAAGGACAAAATTTGTGCAAAACTGTAAAAAAGAGAATGTGAGAACATGTCATGGAGATAAAGTCATCAAGATGCTGAAGGATCTTTCTCTCAGACCATGTAAAACCTCAGTTCTGTAGCAACAAAATAGTTAACTCACCTTTTTTTTCTAGTTTACAAATATTCTGGAGTCTGGTGCCTTAGACCACTCAGCCATCCTGACACCTGGAACGATAGCACAGTGGGTAGGGCAAAATTTACCTTGCATACAACTGACCCAGTTTCGATTCCTCTGCCCATCTCGGAGAGCCCGGCAAGCTACCGAGAGCATCTCGCCCACCCGGGATAGCCTGGCAAGCTACCCATGGTGCATTCGATATGCCAAAAACAGTAACAACAAGTTCAGGATGGAGATGTTACTGGTGCCCACCTGAGAAAATCAATGAACAATGGGACAGCAGTGCTACAAATATTCACCCTCTTTTTTATTTTTAAATAATGTAGAAGTACTGCTATTTATTCAGCCATTGATTAAGCTGATTGAATTGGGCATGAATTCCACATTCTGTCATCCCGTTGCTCATTGATTTGTTCAAGTGGGCACCAGTAACATCTCTGATTGAAAGACTTATTGTTACTGTTTTTGGCATATCCAATATGCACGGGTAGCTTGCCAGGCTCTGCCGCGTGGGCTCCATACTCTTGGTAGCTTGCTGGGCTCTCTGAGAGGGGCGGAGGAATCAAACTCAGGTCGGCCGCATGAAAGGCGAATGCCCAACCGCTGTGCTACATTTTTTTTTCTAATCTGAATGTTACCTTTATTTTATTATTTTATTATTATCATCCCCCCTTTTTTTTGATTCACTGTGAGATACAGCTACAAAACTTTCATGTTTGAGCTTCAGTCATATAATCATCAAACACCCATCCCTTCACCAGAGCACACTTTACTTTCCACCACCAAAATCCCCAGTATCTACCCCCGCTCCCTCCACCATTCCAACCCTTCCCCTGCCTGTGTGGCAGACAATTTCTCCCATAATCTCTTTCTACTTTGGATGCATTTGATATTTTGACACCAGTCTCACCACTCAAACCTGCCGAAAAGGCAATGCTAGACAATTTGACTTGTATTGCTTGTTATGGATAGAATATGATGTCCAGGAAATTCTGTGTCATTCTCTTCCGGGAGCTTTAGTTTAAAGTCTCTGGTCCTTGGCCATTGATGAGATTACATGGCACCAGGGGCAGTTTGTGAGTGTGACTGCTAAGCTTCTGGAAAACTGGGGACTTGGGGGGAAGAGGCCCAGTCCCAATCCAAGTGGGCTTAGAGATCTAAGTCATGGGTTCCCACATATCTGTGGTTTTTTGCTGGTCAACTCTCAGGTGAAGTTCATCCCGTTTGGGTGAGGCTCGTCCAAGCATGTGAAGAGTGGCCTTGGGCATGGCAGTGGTTGGGTTCTGGAGATTTTCAGCTGCAGGGATTCTGCTTGGGGCAGGGAGGGAAACTCAACCCACCCCCTTACCCCCCGTCACCCTCTTTTTGAGTAGATCGGGAAATTCATCAGGCTGTCTCCAAAAGAATTTTTTTTCCCTTAGTATTCTGGTCACTGGAAGGTTATCCCAGTTCTTATTAAGTCACCTAATTATCATGCTGTCTCCCAAAGAATATCCCTGCTAGGGCTTTGCTGTAGAATATTGCAGACTTTTGCATATTACCCAGAGTGACTAATTCCTAGATGATAAATTTGGTATAGTTTACGGACCCCATCAGGAAGTGATCCCTGAACCCAGAGCCAGGGATGAGCCATGAGTGTGACTACTTTTGACCCCCCCCAAAAAAAACAAAGATAAAAAAGTTGCATTTGTTCTCTTTGTCTCAATTTACTCATCCCCACTTCCCTTTCCACTCCAGATAACCACTAATTGGCTATACCTTCCAAAAGGTTAGGTTTTTTTTTTCTTTAGTTCATCTGTTGATTTGTTTTTTCTGTGTAGCACAGATAGGTGTTCCTAGGGAGTTTGCCTATTTTCATCTGTCATATTTCACCTTAGATATTACCTTCTAAATCCATTGTTACTGAAAATGGTAAGCTCTTACCTTTAGAGCTGAACAAAATTTCATTTTGTACATAAACAACAATGACTGGAGCGATAGCACAGTGGGTAGGGTATTTGCCTTGCACAGAGCCAACCCGGGTTTGAGTCCTCCATCCCTCTGGGAGAGCCCGGCAAGCTACTGAGAGTATCCCGCCCGCATGGCAGAGCCTGGCAAGCTACCCATGGCGTATTCAATATGCCAAAAACAGTAACAACAAGCCTCACAATGGAGACGTTACTGGTGCCCGCTCAAGCAAATCGATGAAAAACGGTGCTACAGTGCTACTGTGCTACATAAACAATAAGTCATCAGTCCATAGGGACATAGAGTCTTTCTAATCCTTGCAAATAAGTCTTTCTTTGTAAATAAGTCCAATAAGCATGAGAACATACAACTCTTCAAATTGGTGTCTTTGCATTTCTTCCGTTAAATACCCCAAAGTAGAGTAACTGGATTGCATGAGATTTCTGTTTTTCTAGGGGCATATTCTAGCTGTGCTAGAATGAAACAGGATCACCCTTAGCCATGCTTTACAATAGCACAGGCCTCTGGGTCAGTGCAGTTTCGGCTCACCATGGCTACACCTACACCCAGGCATGCTGCTGGCATACCTGGGTGGCAGGATCAAACTCAGGGTCTTGCATGTGCTAGGCATGCATTCTACACTGGAGCCCTTTCCCCAGCTCAGGAATTTATATTTTAATCTTCTAAGGAATGTCCGTATAGCTTTCAATGACTATACCATATTGATTTCCACCTACAGTATCAAAATTCTTCTTTCACCTCCTTCTTTTCACCTCCTCTCCAATACTTATTTCTCATCTTTCAAAAATTTCATTAGCACCAATGTGAGCTACTACCTCATTGTTGTTTTGATTGATATTTTCCTAATAATAAGAGATGATGAGCATCTTGGATGTGCTCATTGATCTCTCTGTTTCTTCTTTGAGGAACTGTTTAACTCTTCTACCCATTTAAACTGGTTAATCATTTTCTTTTGTTAAGTTTTATGACTTCTTGGTATTTGTATAGCAATACCTTTTAGAGTCTATAATGTGCAAATATCCTCTCTGTTCAATAAAGTAACTTTTTGTTTTGGTGCACGTGACTTTCATTTACAGAAGCATTTTAAGTTTGACTTATTACTCAGGTTTATGTTTGTGTTTCTTGCCCTTAGAGTTAGGTCCCCAGATGTATCTCTAAGACTTATGTCAAGGAGATTTTTAACTGTTTTCTTCTATGCATTTATGGTTTTAGGTTTTTATCTAAAACTTTAATCTATTTTGAATTAAACCCTGTGAATGCTATTAGACTGTTGGCTAGCATATTTCTTCTGCATGTTACTATCCAGACATCCCGACAAACACCCTTTCAGATTTTTCTTAATCACTTCTAAGCTCTTAGTCACTTTGTTATAATTATTTCCCCATACATGTGTGGTTTTATTCTGGAGTTTCCAAATTTGTTCCACTCATTGTTGTTTCTATTTTTATTCCAACACCATGTTATTTTACTTATTTTCACTTTGTAGTATGATCTGACCCCAGGAACCATGGTACTTCAATTTTTGTTCACTTCTCTCAGGAGTGTTTTTATATTTTCAGATTTTTATGCTATCAAATAACTTTTATGACTACTTCTGCAGTGATTGTCTTTGGGATTTTGAAGTGTATTATATTAAATCCATGCATTGCTTTAGGTAATTAGACAATTTGTAAATTTGTAAAATATTATTTCTTCTAACACATGAGCATAAAGGTTTTCATCTTTTTGTCTTTTTTCAATAAAATTTTAAATATTTTTTGCATACAGGCCTTTCAATTCTTTGGTGAAAATATTCAATAGTGTTTCTTTCTTCTTGATGCAATTGTGACTGTAGTTTCTAAGATTTATTTTCCTAGTTTATTACCTGCATGTAAATATGTAGCATATTTTTCTTTATTAATTTTTGTGGAAACACACCCAGCAATGCTCAGGGGTTACTTCTGGCTCTGCACTCAGGAATTATTCCTTGCGGTACTTGGGGGACCATATGGGATGCAGGGGATCGAACCCAAGTCGGCCGCATGGAAGGCAAATGCCATACCCGCGGTACTATCGCTCCGGCTCCATCTTTATTAATTTTCAGCCTGCTACTTTTTATGTATCACTTATTTCCAAAATCTTTTTAATGTAGTCTTTTGTAATGTTCTATATATATTGCCAGGTCAAAGTGGTAATAGTTCGTTTTTTCCAAACTTAGACTCCTATTAAGTTATTTAATCCTATAACAGCAATACTCTTGTATCCTATAACTGCACTTGTTGGTAATAATTTATGGATAGTAGTGGTGAGAATGAAATATCTTATCTTCATCCTTACCTTAGAGCAAAAGATTTTAATTACTCATTATTGAATATTATGTTGGATGAAGCTTTGAGAGATATGGTTGTCATTACATTAAGTTACTTTCCATTCAGTTCTATTTTTCTAAGGTTCTGTTATAAAAAGGTAGAATTTGATCAAATGCTTTACTGAGATGATTAGAAAATCATACAATTTTCATTTTTCATTTTGCTAATGTTTTTATCATATTCATTAGTTTTCATATGTAAAGCCATTCTAACACCCCTAAAATAATTATCTCTTGTTCATAACGGTTCATTCTTTTAATTTACAGTTGAACTCA